>NC_091283.1:721363258-721964613 GCF_032444005.1 Ranitomeya imitator | reverse complement strand
CCGCGATAAATCCGCAGGTAAAAGGCAGTGCCTTTGACCCGCGGATTTTTCAAAAATGATGCTGAAAAATCTTACACGAATCCGCAACGTGGGCACATAGCCTTAGGGTTAGGGTTGGAGTTAGGGTTGTGGTTAGGGTTGTGATTAGGGTTATGGCTACAGTTGGGATTAGGGTTAGGGGTGTGTTGGGGTTAGTGTTGGAGTTAGAATTGAGGGGTTTCCACTGTTTAGGCACATCAGGGGTCTCCAAACGCAACATGGCGCCACCATTGATTCCAGCCAATCTTGTATTCAAAAAGTCAAATGGTGCTCCCTCACTTCCGAGCCCCGACGTGCGCCCAAACAGTGGTTTACCCCCTCATATGGGGTATCAGTGTACTCAGGACAAACTGCGCAACAATTACTGGGGTCCAATTTCTCCTGTTACCCTTGTGAAAATAAAAAAATGCTTGCTAAAATAAAATAAAATAAAAATAAAATAAAAAAATGCTATATTTTCACGGCTCTGCATTATAAACTTCTGTGAAGCACTTGGGGGTACAAAGTGCTCACCACACATCTAGATAAGTTCCTTTCGGGGTCTAGTTTCCAAAATGGGGTCACTTTTGGGGGGTTTCTACTGTTTAGCCACATCAGGGGCTCTGCAAACGCAACGTAACGCCCGCAGAGCATTCCATCAAAGTCTGCATTTCAAAACGTCACTACTTCACTTCCGAGCCCCGGCATGTGCCCAAACAGTGGTTTACCCCCACATATGGGGTATCAACGTACTCAGGAGAAACTGGACAACAACTTCTGGGGTCAAATTTCTCCTGTTACCCTTGGGAAAATAAAAAATTGCAGGCTAAAAGATAATTTTTGAGAAAATAATTTTTATTTTTATTTTCATGGCTCTGCGTTATAAACTTCTGTGAAGCACTTGGGGGTTCAAAGTCCTCACCACACTTCTAGATTAGTTCCTTTGGGGGTCTAGTTTCCAAAATGGGGTCACTTGTGGGGGGTTTCTACTGTTTAGCCACATCAGGGGCTCTGCAAACGCAACGTGACACCCGCAGAGCATTCCATCAAAGGCTGCATTTCAAAACGTCACTACTTCACTTCCGAGCCCCGGCATGTGCCCAAACAGTGGTTTACCCCCACATATGGGGTATCAGCATACTCAGGAGAAACTGGACAACAACTTTTGGGGTCAAATTTCTCCTGTTACCCTTGGGAAAATAAAAAATTGCAGGCTAAAAGATCATTTTTGAGAAAATAAATTTTGTTTTTATTTTCATGGCTCTGCGTTATAAACTTCTGTGAAGCACTTGGGGGTTCAAAGTCCTCACCACACATCTAGATTAGTTCCTTTGGGGGTCTAGTTTCCAAAATTGGGTCGTTTGTGGGGGATCTCCAATGTTTAGGCACACAGGGGCTCTCCAAACGTGACATGGTGTCCGCTAATGATTGGAGCTAATTTTCCATTTAGAAAGCCAAATGGCGTGCCTTCCCTTCCGAGCCCTGCTGTGCACCCAAACAGTGGTTTACCCCCACATATGGGGTATCAGCGTACTCAGGATAAACTGGACAACAACATTTGTGGTCCAATTTCTCCTATTACCCTTGGCAAAATAGGAAATTCCAGGCTAAAAAATCATTTTTGAGGAAAGAAAAATTATTTTTTATTTTCATGGCTCTGCGTTATAAACTTCTGTGAAGCACTTGGGGGTTTAAAGTGCTCAATATGCATCTAGATAAGTTCCTTGGGGGTCTAGTTTCCAAAATGGGGTCACTTGTGGGGGAGCTCCAATGTTTAGGCACACAGGGGCTCTCCAAACGCGACATGGTGTCCGCTAACAATTGGAGCTAATTTTCCATTCAAAAAGTCAAATGGCGCGCCTTCCCTTTGGAGCCCTGCCGTGTGCCCAAACAGTGGTTTACCCCCACATGTGAGGTATCAGCGTACTCAGGACAAATTGCCCAACAAATTTTAGGATCCATTTTATCCTGTTGCCCATGTGAAAATGAAAAAAATGAGGTTAAAAATTTTTTTTGTGAAAAAAAAGTACTTTTTCATTTTTACGGATCAATTTGTGAAGCACCTGGGGGTTCAAAGTGCTCACTATGCATCTAGATAAGTTCCTTGGGGCGTCTAGTTTCCAAAATGGGGTCACTTGTGGGGGAGCTCCAATTTTTAGGCACACGGGGGCTCTCCAAACGTGACATGGTGTCCGCTAAAGAGTGGAGCCAATTTTTCATTCAAAAAGTGAAATGGCGCTCCTTCCCTTCCAAGCCCTGCCGTGCGCTTAAACAGTGGTTTACCCCCACATATGAGGTATCAACGTACTCAGGACAAATTGGACAACAACGTTCGTGGTTCAGTTTCTCCTTTTACCATTGGGAAAATAAAAAAATTGTTGCTAAAAGATAATTTTTGTGACTAAAAAGTTAAATGTTCATTTTTTCCTTCCATGTTGCTTCTGCTGCTGTGAAGTACCTGAAGGGTTAATACACTTCTTGAATGTGGTTTTGAGTACCTTGAGGGGTGCATTTTTTAGAATGGTGTCACTTTTGGGTATTTTCAGCCATATAGACCCCTCAAACTGACTTCAAATGTGAGGTGGTCCCTAAAAAAATGGTTTTGTAAATTTCGTTGTAAAAATGAGAAATCGCTGGTCAAATTTTAACCCTTATAACTTCTAGCAAAAAAAAATGTTGTTTCCAAAATTGTGCTGATGTAAAGTATACATGTGGGAAATGTTATTTATTAACTATTTTGTGTCACATAACTCTCTGGTTTAACAGAATAAAAATTCAAAATGTGAAAATTGCGAAATTTTCAAAATTTTCGCCAAATTTCCGTATTTATCACAAATAAATGCAGAATTTATTGACCTAAATTTACCACTAACATGAAGCCCAATATGTCCCGAAAAAAAACAATCTCAGAACCGCTAGGATCCGTTGAAGCGTTCCCGAGTTATTACCTCATAAAGGGACACTGGTCAGAATTGCAAAAAACTGCAAGGTCTTTAAGGTCAAAATAGGCTGGGTCATGAAGGGGTTAAGAGAAATAAGTAATAACCTATTTGACCAAAAAATGCAATACTCAAAAATAATTTGATATTCCAGGGAGCATAACCGGACTTTGGTACCTAAATTATGCTCATGATTGCTTCATTAATAAATCACATCAAAAGATGTAACGCAGCACATGATCTGGAATATTTTCCATTATAACGGTGAATGGAAATTTTAAACCCTCTCTTGATGCAGTTGTCCAGTCAATGATGCAATCTTCAAAGCTTTATGTAAGATAAAAGCACTAAAATTGTACCGTATGGTCTGTTTCTGCTAAATGAGAAAGTAATCAATACTGCAGGAACGTATGGAGAAGTGAAAGCTGAGAAGATTTGACCTTGAGAAAGTCAATAGTTTCCTACTGATGCTGCAAATTGATGACTTGATGTAATTAACTCCATTTCTGTTCATATATTCAAAAAGAAATACAGAACAACAGAATTCCTTTCATTCCAACCTAGTCTGAAACCTCAACTTCTGAATGGGCTACTAAGCAAAGATATGACTGCTCAAAGATATAAGTCTCTGAAGAGGAAGGTTCTGGAACTCAATATATGAATCTTGCATTTTTTTAAAAATGTATGGCCTACATTTAACTCCCAATGATCATTGCACTAAATGGACCCATAGGAGATCAACCACTCAGAAATCAAATCCATGCACTAGTAAAGCATCGGAACAGTCAGCCAGCAGGGAGAATGTATGAAGAAGACAAGGACAATTGAGGAATGAGTATTACATCTCAACCAAGGTAAGTATACAGGCATCCCAGCAACAGAGGTATACAGGCGTCACAGCAACAGTGGTTTACTGACTTAACAACAACAGTGGTATACAGACTTCAAAGCAATAGCGGCATACAGGCTTTAGAACAACAATATTATACAATATTATACAAGCTTTACAAACAAAGTGGTATACAGTCTTTACAACAACAGTGATATACAGGCTTCACAGTAACAAAGGAATATAGACTTCACAGCAACATTGGTATAAAAGCTTTACAGTAAGACAACAGTGGTATACTCACTTTACAACAACAGTGGTATGCAGAGTTTACAACAACAGTGTTATACATGCAGCGCCCCAGGGTCCTGGTCATTGCAGTAATGTCATTCTTCCACCAGGGGAAGTGATGTTACATCTGAAGGCAATAAAGGAGATCACTTTACCAGGTATCACAAACCATTCAACACACTTCACACTCCAGTCCACCAGGGGGAGCCATGCTCCTATTTATTAGGGCACTCTTCACAATTAGGTAAAACTGGTGGACTGGATAGGAAGTTTGGCAGAAGCTGGCTGGACTTCACTCAGGCAGCACCTGTCATGCAGACAGAGGAAAGGAGGAACATCTAGCAGTTGCCGACAGAGGGTCCCTGACAGGGGTGGGATCCTGTCAGAGGCCTAGATAGAAGGCCACGGAGCTGCGACTGCCTACCAGTGCGGCAGCATCCTAAGGAAGGACACGAAAGAGAATTGTATTGTAGAGCGTGACAAACAAAGTCATAGCAAAAGGAGAGGAAAACCAGAAGGAGTTCTGCCCTACACAGGCTGCCTCCTTCTGAGGTACAGGATCCGGTAGCCGGAACACCGAGGGAGCAATCATCTCCATGCCTTGCTCCAGAGACCGGCAGGACAGATAATTCCACGTTACCTGCCCAACCTATACCTAGGAGGCACGGTGGCAACTTGTGGGGGCTGGGGCGTGCTAGAATCCCTGTAAAAAGCCTCAGGCCATCAGTCATATGGGTTGTTCTTATCCATCTGGGGGACAGAGACAGACATAACATCTAGAACATTAACAGTTGTGAGGACCTTACGAGAGTCTCAGCAGTAAGGTACTACAACATCCAGGCACTAGAAGAAGGCTACTGATTTCCACCTGGATAAAGGACTCTAGATTTGCCTTCAGACCGGCCAGACTCTGCCTACCCTGTGATCCAGTGCTCTGGACTGTGGACACTGAAGCCTTCAGTAAAAGTAAAGAGACTGCAACCTTGTGTCCTCGTTCTTCACTGCGCCTCACACTATCCACCATCTACACACTGGGAAGCCCTGGGGACATACTTCACCTGTGGGAAGGTATACCATCTAGCTGCCATAACATCACCCCAGCGGACCCCTGAGCAGCGTCGGTCACCCTGACCGAATACCACAGGTGGTGTCACGAACACTATCCCTTTAAAGACCTTACCCCCCTTTTTCAACAGACCTCCCGAGGGCCACGGACCAGGTCAGCCACCGTGACATCCCCCTTGAGAACTAAAGGACCCGGAACTGAGTACCCCTAGCCCTTGGTGGCGATCCAAACATTCTTTACAACACAGGTATACAGGTATCACAACAACAATGGTATATAGGCTTCACAGTAACAGTGATATACAGGCTTCACAGCAACAGTGGTATAAAGGCCTATACAACAACAGTGGTAAACAGGCTTTACAATAACACTGTTATGCTTATACCTATTCATTACGACAATAGTATTATACAGGCTTTACAATAACAGTGGTATACAGGCTTCTCTGCAGCAAAGGTATACATGCTTTATAACAACAGTGGAAAACAGGTTTTACAACAGTGGTATACAGGCTTCACAACAACAGTAGTATACAGGCTTCACAGCAACAGTGGTATACGGGCTTCATGACAACAGTGGTATACAGGTTTCACGACAACAGTAGTATACAGCTGTGGCACCCCAGGGGTTCAGGTACCACAGTGGTATTGCCTTCCTCTCGGGGAGGGTGATGCCATGCCTCAAAACGATGAGAATCCCTTTGGCAGGTAAGCTGTACATTCAACACATTCTGACTCCAGGCCAGAAGAGGGGGAGCTCTAAACCCGGTTTTCAGGGGAGCTTCCCTAGATAATATACATTCTGGTCTGGAGGAGGAGTTAGTCTGGTGCAGACAAGGAACAGTGAAGGAGCACAGGAGAACTAAAGAGCTGGAAGGGAGCCGTAACTGGGCTCCTTCCAGGCTGAAGCGCAGAAACCGGGCACCAGGAGCCCAAGGCTGTGTGAAACTACATGTCCCTTGGCAGAACCGGAGGGCAGGAAACTGAAATGGACTTGCCCACATTACACCTGAGGTACAGCAACAACCAGAGCCTGGAGTCACCATGTATAGAGACCCCAAAGAGATGGCTCAAGTTGCCTACCATGCAGGTACTGTCCCAGGACAGAGAGTAAAAGAGGACCTTGTCAGGAAAAAACAGGCAGCAAGGGACCATTAATCAGCGCATAGTGGAAGGCTCCCAATCTAGCCTGGCAAAGGGAATCCCACTCGTTTTCAGACTGCCTGGACTCCATTGACACCTGTTGTGGGCACCCTGGACTGAGGCTGTCCACATCAGTAATCCAGGTAAAGAAACTGCATCCCCGTGTCCTCCGTTTATTTGCCGGCATTCACCATCCTTGCCCACTACACCGGGAGTCCTGGGGACCCAGCTTCATCTGTGGGAAGTTACACCAACAAAAAAAATTGCAGGTTAGCACATATATAGATTTTAAAAAGGAGCAAATGGAAAAAATGAACACAGTGCAAATGGAAAACTGGTGCAAAACACTAAAAAGTCGCAAAACAAGCTGGCGCACGAGCAATAATGAATCGGTGCCATTAGTTTTTGCTCAGTTTGTAAGAAAAGGTCAAAAAATGCATTCTGAATATACTTCTAAATTAGACTGCTAATATTTTAATTTTATTGCTATATGGCATGTGAGAGTTAGTTTAGGCCAAGATTACGGCAGTTATTGGTGGAGCCAGGTCTTATGGTCACTTTTGTGGTTTTATTATTATAGGATATTCTCCAGAGGGTCACATTGAATCATTTTGTCTTTACGCTGTGATAGAAAAATCCACTATAAAGCTAAATTCTCACAAGCGTACCCAAAAGTGTACATTTTTCACTAAGAAACTGAGAATTTTTCATCTGTATTGTTTTCCTTATGTCCAGTTTTAGCATCTGTACGACGTCCATATGACATCCATCTTTATACAACACCAGCTACAAAAATGTATAAGACCAAATACAGCTTCCTAAGCTTCTGTAAATCAGATGCAACAATGAAGATCCGATTTTTTGGCGCTCCTACAGACTTGAATATGCGAGTCTCATCCAAATACAGAAGAGACTGGCGCATGCTACAAGTGAATAAATGATAATCTGAACAGCTCTATTGAATATCGTTAGACCTAACCCTGTCAGTGCCATGTCAGATTTTTACATGGACAGCACTTAAACGGAAAATACAGTCGTGGGAACAGACCCTTACAATGAAAGGTGCTCTATGTTGGCCCAGTTACACCCAATATCGGCATCTGTCACCAACATTTAGGTGATCGTTCACTTGGCTGAACAGTCAGTTGATCACTAGGACCTTTTGAGGTCACATTAATCTCTATATATGTAACATTCACTTTCGCAATCTCTTCTGTATACGAAATACTGAACAGAAAAGGAAACTCCCCGTTGAATGTGATCTGATTTTCAATTTTTTGGGAGAAATGGAAAAAAAATATCTTTATCTTCTCCATTCTGTCATTACGTGGAAATCCGACTGCACTCAGATGTCATCCGAGTGCAGTCCGTTGCTTTTTACTCACTGACTTGCATGGCGTGGTGCGATCTGATAATTGGATACAACTTGCGCATGCTGCAAGTTTTCCTTTGGTTTTGCTGATTGCAAGAAAAAAAATCGGACATGTACTTGACCCAATAGAATAACTTTGGTCCGAGGGTGATCCAATGTTTTGTCGGATCGCACTTAAACTGAAAATATGGGCATGTGTACGAGCTCTAATAACGGTGGGTGTGACCGTATGACCCAGCCTAAATATTCAAACACCATAGAAAGCATTTACAAGTATTAAGCAAATGTTCCCCATATTTTTCGAATAAACGTGGACTATATCCCATAGTTCCATATAATGGCATCACTGCATAGCGGAGGAGCAGGGCAGATATGTAATCAGGCCTATGTAGCATCCTATAGACAAAGCAATCATGCTCTGCGGTAGTGGGTGTGTGGCGCAGCTGCTCGGGAGGGGCGATAACTCACATTAGGCTTTTAGTGTCCATTATATTAGACATTGCTTTATTGGCCGCAGGGAAGATCTGCTC
This sequence comes from Ranitomeya imitator, assembly GCF_032444005.1. NCBI lineage: Eukaryota > Metazoa > Chordata > Amphibia > Anura > Dendrobatidae > Ranitomeya > Ranitomeya imitator. The sequence goes on along the minus strand of NC_091283.1, from coordinate 721,956,426 downwards.
TCCAAGCATGCAAATGTGACATCACTCTGCAGCAAAATGCACCTGATGTGATGTGTGTACCTCCTATGCTGATACTGCCATACATTGCTGCTTATACAGTGCGGTGGGCGGATATATCTTTGGCTTACATGTGTAGCATCCGCCTGTAACCCATATACGTTCCTGATGTTTCCTATCATTATCATCTGTATGATATATTTTACTTTATCAGTCGTTTCATCCCATCTTTTGCTTTCCCCCCACTCTTTTCAGCCTATCTATACCATTTTAAAGATTTGAATATTGAAATGCACTTCTAATTCCTTTTGGAAAGGGTTAAAAAGCCCTTTAGTCTCCCTGTACACACAGATTCCATCTAGAAAGTGCAGATCTTGCTTGTACAGCATCTCCCCTGCAACTGCAGCTTGTCCTTGAAGGAGTGCAGCATACTGCAGCCCAGCAATTCTCCAGCCTGGAAAGGATCCAGTGGTCCATGTGCCTCTCCCTCCTCCCCATCCTTCTCCATCCTCCAGCTCCTCCTCCTCCCTAGCCCCCTGTCCCACCTAACTCTGGCATTATTAATATTTTACAGCCGGCTAGTCCTGGTCATTGGTCAGACTGCAGTGCAGCACTTTGATAAGAAGCTGGAGAAAAATCTTAAAACTATCCCACTGCCACCGCCGTACTGAACACCGACACATCTCCAGCAGGACTCAGGTCAGGCTAAGGGTCTCTCCGACTTTGCTAGATTTATAAAGGCAGCATGGATGTCTTCAAGAAAGGCTTTTCCATGGCTAAGGAAGGTGTGGTGGCTGCTGCAGAGAAGACCAAGCAGGGTGTGACAGAGGCTGCAGAGAAGACCAAAGAGGGGGTCATGTATGTAGGTGAGTGACTACCAGTGAGGATATGCTGTGCTCCTGCAATTCTCACACTAATGACCTTGACTTTAACAGTCACACAGCCCTGCCCTGCCCAACCCATTAGTTACTAAAGTATTGGCACATTACAGCAAAATGATCGCTGTAGCACTGGCTCTACTGAGCATTTATTAAATGAGTGGTTCCTGGGATTTTTTTTTCAATATTTTAATTAATCAAATTTAATAAATGACAACAGACTAACAGGACAACATCATAAAACTATCTCTATACAATAAGATGCATGGGATAGTGATGTAGCAGCATTGAGTCTGTCCTTTTCATATGATAATGCAGTAATATATATATGTATATATATGTATATACCATATATATATATGTGTGTATATACATATTCATATATATATATATATATATATATATAGATATTTATACATATATATGCATGCTTCTATATTCATATATATATATTTATATATACATATATACACCTATATATACATATCTACATAGATATATATATATATATATACTGTATATATAGTTATGCACACATACATATCTATCTATATCTATATACATACATATGTCAATATTGTCTCTCTATATATATACACACACACACACATATATATATATATATATATATATATATATATTGAGATGGAAAGACATATTTAGTGGTTAACGTACATAACAATGACAAAGCTAAACAGCAGGAGTGTGGCCAGAAGAGGTTTGGTTGGACATGTGCCCTGGTGGCTGTTGGGGGTCTTTCTTGCCAGGATACCCTGAATACAGGGCTAGGGCGGTAAATATAATAGAACTAGTGAAAAAAAGCCTAGTTGTGAATGAATATGAAATATGATGTATTTCCTGAGATTTACCATAGATGTGCCCTCTGATCCTACCGTCCCATCATGAAATGACTGCAGGCTCCCAGGGAACATTATTAGGTTTCTTCTCATTATGGGGTACGCTTCATGGCTCCTATCAGATAAGCAAAAAGGGGCCAATTATCCATCCACGTGTGAACTGTCCAAAGTGCTGATCTCTGGCTACAAATTCGCTGCCCAGTTTCTCCCTCCAATTGCAAAACCCCCTCACAAGTGTGAACGATGTTAAAAGTTTGCAATGCAAAACTGTAATGTCAGCTCTTTCATCTAATTCTGTTTTAGCCCGAGTCGTGAAGTTTGTGGATAATTGGCATTATGCTGGCACTATATGAGCAGGGGGATTTGCAGTAGCTAGGTAGAAGAATGGTAGATGTGAAAAAACCTGAGAAAGTCACTTTATAGGAATATTCTGCATTGTGCTGACTGTGTTTTGACAACATCTGACAGATCTCAGGACTTTGCAGGGTTACTAGGTGCGGCAGATGAATCAATGAGGAGGGTTGAGCTGGGTGCGGCAAATATATTGCAGAGATGTCATTATTATTTGACATGTGCTTTTTTCTGTATATTAATATGTTTATTAGCAATGCAAAGTATGCTTCAGAATAGTCTAAGAATGCAGAGCATGTCCTATATCTATATCTATCCATCTACCTATGTATGATCTATGTCATACTATCCCTGTTAATATTTTTATAAATTATGTTTTTTTTAGAAAATCATAATTCATATGTAAATAAAGCTGAAAAATGACCTTCTCATTGGAGTATTGTGGATAGAGGCTTAATGCTAAACTCCTGGAGCGGGGACCGAAATAGCTGCATCATCATCATCAATGTCATCACAGTGCCCCTTGTGGCTCACTATGGTAGTACAAGAAGAGCTGACTCATTGGGCCTTTAGCGTCATACTCAAACTTCGGCACATTGGATTTACCAATGGGGATGATATCAGCTCTTTATAGTAAAGAAATGCTGTAGAAATAATTATGATAGAAAGTTCATCAATATATTTAATATTGTGAATTACAGAATAATTAATAATTAATATATTTGACATAACATCAGTGTATCCCCGACTCGCCACCCATTTGTTCATCCATCTCTTGAGTAGACTTAAAGGTCCTCATGCACATTAGATTAAAGTCACACCTAACCCTTTGATTTCTGGGCTACTGGGCCGACCATCTCAGGTGTATAGGCTTCTTCTGACTCACTTGGAAAGATGATATTGGAGGAGAGAAGGATTGGCTGCATTGTGTTACAACATCAGATCCTTTTTGTTGGTGTATTTGGAGCATTAGAAGCCTACAAATAGTAGTATATGTAGCCCATGCCTAAAGGATAAATCTCCGAGCAAGTCAATATTGTCAGAGCCCAATACAGAAATACACATAAACATCAAAACGAACATTTCAGTGATAAAAGGGAATCTGGTTCTGTAACCTCATTTTGCTAATGTAGTTTCGTCATAGAAGCCAGAATCAATCTATCTGAAAGCTCCTGACACATTGCTGCAAGATGAAACACGTCAGCCCTGGCGTCTCAGTGTCCATTCACCAGTGAATCTGCAGAGATTTGGGTGCGGCTACCATGCCCTGTTCAAGCCAATTATCTCCACACCTACAGGAAACCTCATTACTCTGGGAAAGTAAGGTAGTACGAAACGAGGGCACGTACGTTCCACCTGTGCCATGAGCTGATGCTGCAATTAGGCAGTCATGGGGGGATTTATAATATATTGGCGATATTACAGTACTGAGCGTACCGAAGGGAGAGACAAAACATCGATCTAGGGAAATCATTCCAGCTACTCAAACAACATGAATAAAACATTCATCACTGAAAAAGTCCTTCATCTGATAGTCTGGCATCCAATAGTCCAGAAATTATGTAATAGTTGTCTGTACAAAGCTTCAAGATAATCTCTATTCTCACAAGATCAGAACAAGAAAAACAACAGAAATATACTCCGAACGATAAGATGGCCAATACAACTTATAAAATTCAGAAGTAAAATAAATATCAAGACAAGATGGTTACTGTAATATTTACTTCTTCCTCTTCATCATCATCATCTTCTTCTTCTGTTCCTGTGACATTTAACCTTATAAAAGGTAACGTTGTTGGAACTGAGTGCTGGAGTGACCGACAGGCTGTCAAATGAACAGACAGATTTAAAAGGAATTCTACGTTATTCAAGTGTTTTTGTTCGGATCCTCCATGGATAACCTGAATAGAGGGCGCTCCACTGCTGGGACCCTCAGAGATCAGCTCTGATCTATGTGATATCTGGTGACAAGGGTTTGATTTCCCTACAAAGTCACTAGAGGGAAAGAGGAGAATTACACAAATCCTATTGAAATTATTGATCTGTCCATTTAATATCTGATCAAGCTGAGTCCTTCAGTTTGAGTGAAAATGTTTGGAGCCAATCCATGCTTTGGCCAATAGACACAATTCTTACTTGTGAACCTTTTCTTTTCATTGTCCATGGTACAAGTCTAGTATTGCAATTCAGTGGCATATTCATCACGTGGCTCCTTGTTTGTAAAAAAATACCCTTTTTCAATATTGTTCAATACTTTGAAAGGGTTACTCTACACTTGTGTATTGATGGACACAGGGTCCACAAGGTAGGCCATCAATGTAAGATTGGTGGGTTCTGAGACCCGACACTCCCATCGATAAGCTTTCTTGGTGCTGTCAGAGGCCGGATATTAGCAGTAAGACATTAACACAGCTCCATCATCAGTGTAGTGGCCATGACCAAGTACTGCAGATCCATTCATTTGAATAGGAACAGATGTGCAGTGCCCAACTGCAGCCGCTACACAGTTGATGGAGCTGTGCTGTTTAATTTGTCAACTGCTAACATCCAGCCACTGATAACAGCTGATCAGTGGGGCAGTCAAGTGTTGGTGCTCCCTCTATCTGATATTGATGAGTATCCTGTGCACAGGTTACCCATATAAAATAGGGGGAGCAACCCTTTAGATTAGAATTTCCCTTATAGGATATTTAAAAAAATTACACCAGACAATCCCTTTAATTATCAACTAGGTGACACCACTACATGAAATAACTATATAACATGACCACTATATTACTTTAATGGCATAGTTTTGAGATATCCCTGCAATATTTACAACTAGAGGACATGATAATTATGTAATACTAGATGGTGGCCCGATTCTAACGCATCGGGTATTCTAGAATATGTATGTATATAGCAGCCACATAGTATATAGCACAGGCCACGTAGTATATAGGAGTACTACGAGGCCTGTGGTATATATCATGTGGCTGCTATATACATACATACATATTGTAGAATACCTGATGCGTTAATATAGGCCATGCAGTAAATAACACAGCCCACGTAGTATATAACACAGCCCACACAGTATATAGCAGCCACGCAGTATATAGCAGCCACGCAGTATATAGCAGCCATGCAGTATATAACACAGCCCACATAGTATGTAACATTGGCCCCACGCAATATATAGCACAGCCCACATGGTATCTAACAGTGGCCAGTAGTATATAACACGCAGTATAGAACACAGCCACATGGTATATAGCAGCCATGTAGTATATAACGCAGTTCACGCTGTTTAAAACACAGCCCACATAGTGTCTAACACTGGCCAGGTAGTATAAAGCAGCCACGCGGTATCTAACACAGCCCACGTAGTATTTAGCAGTGTGGGCACCATATCCCTGTTAAAAAAATAATTAAAATAAAAAATAGTTATATACCCGCCCGCTGGGATCCAGCGTAGATCCAGCGAACCTCTGGCGATGCGCGCGTGGCTACCGCCATCTTTCGCTCCCAGGATGCATTGCGAAATTACCCAGATCACTTAGAGGTCTTGCAAGACCGCTAAGTCTTCTGGGTAGTTTCGCAATGTATCTCTGGGAACGGAAGATGGCGGCAGGCGCGAGCGCATCGTCGGACTACGGAAGGTGAGAAGAGCAGGTTTTTTTTTTTTTAAATTATTTTTAACATTAGATCTTTTTACTATTGATGCTGCTTAGGCAGCATCAATAGTAAAAACTTGGTCACACAGGGTTAATAGCGGCCGTAACGGAGTGAGTTACCCGCGGCATAACGTGGTCCATTACCGCTGGCATTAACCCTGTGTGAGCGGTGATTGGGGGGGAGTATGGAGCGGGCGCCGGGCACTGACTGCAGGGGAGTAGGGAGGGACTAATCGGACTGTGGCCATCGCTGATTGGCACAGGATTTAAATCCCACTTTGCTGATTGATCGCTCTGGCTGGGCGCGACCAATCAACGACAATGGCGCAGGATTTAAATCCCGCTTCGCTGATTGGGCGCTACCAAATCCCGCGCCAAAGTCACTGATTGATCGGGCGCGCCGGCTGGGCGCGACCAATCAGCAAAGCGGGATTCAAATCCCGTGCCAAGGTCACTGATTGGTAGCGCGTGCCGCCTGGGCACGACCAGTCAGCGAAGCGGGATTCAAATCCCATGCCAATGTCGCTGATTCGTCGCGCCGGCTGGGTGCGAGCAATCAGCGAAGCGGGATTTAAATCCTGCGCCAATGTCGCTGATTCGTCGCGCTGACTGGGCGCGACCAGTCAGCGAAGCGGGATTCAAATCCCACACCAATGTCGCTGATACATCGCGCCTGCTGGGTGCGAGCAATCAGCGAAGTGGGATTTAAATCCTGCACCAATGTCGCTGATTGGTCGCGTGTGCCGGCTGGGCGCGACCAATCAGTGAAGTGAGATTCAAATCCTGCACCAATGTTGCTGATTCGTCGTGCTGGCTGGGCACGAGCAATCAGTGAAGCGGGATTTAAATCCCGTGCCAATGTCACTGATTGGTCGCGCGCGCCGGCTGGGCCTGACCAATCAGCGAAGCGGAATTTAAATCCCGCGCCAATGTGGTTGATTGTGTGTGACCAATCAGCAAAGCAGGATTTAAATCCCGTGGCAATGTCGCTGATTGGTCGCGCAGCGCATTGCGTTCTCGCGAGATGATGACGTAGTGGTCTCTTGAGACCGCAATGCATGGACCGGTCACCGGAGCGTCACGAGGAGTGGGAAAGGCCTGGGCTGGATCCAGAAGGTGAGTATATAATGATTTTTTTTTTTATTATTTTTAACATTAGATCTTTTTACTATTGATGCTCATAGGCACCATCAATAGTAAAAAGTTGGTCACACAGGGTTAATAGCAGCTTTAACGGAGAGCGCTACACCGCGGCATAACGCAGTCCATTAGCGCTGCCATTAACCCTGTGTGAGCGCTGACTGCACGGGAGTATGGAGCGGGCACTGACTGCAGGGAGGAAGGAGTGGCCATGTTGCCACCGGACTGTGCCCGTCGCTGATTGGTCGTGGCAATGGTCGTGGGCGTTTTGCCACGACCAATCAGCGACTTGGATTTCCATGACAGACAGAGGCCGCGACCAATGAAAATCTGTGACAAAAAGGTAGACAGACAGACAGACGGAAGTGACCCTTAGACAATTATATAGTAGATATGGAGGATCACTATATACCTGCAATTCATTAAAGTTCTGCCCACCCCTGAAAATTTCAGAGACTGTCCCGTGTGCTATAAAATGCATAAAAGTAATAACAACCATTACTGATCACTCACTCTTTGTCTTCAAACGCTGTCAGACGGTTATGTGACTGCAGCAGCCAATCACTTGCAGCAGCGGTGTCCAAAGCATGAACAAAGCGATCAGTGATTAGGTGCAGCAGTCCCAAGTCCAGAATATGACATACACCCTATTTCCATTCTACGTGACATACAGGCTGCATGGTATCTTAAGATGGTGAAGTACAGTACAGGAGTCCTTATTCAGATCTTCATTATAGCAATGGACAACAGGTAAGTGAAGAAACAACGACCCAAACCCTCAAAATCAGACTACTCGGTGAGAAAGCATGAGAAGCATGTGCTCCATTTGGTGAAATTAATTTTAAACATTTACATTCATTTAGTGAAAAAATATGTATATTCCATAGGAGAAGAGTAAAAGAGCCAAATATAGATAAAGAACCCCAATTACATACAGTGACGGTATGTCCCATGTCCTTGGGAAATTGTGCTCTTGTCTTCAATTAAAAAACTATTTTCCAAATGCCTTGCGTAACTGCGTGATACATTATCTCAATTTTGTTTCATAGGAGCCAAAACTAAGGAGGGTGTGGTGCAGAGTGTGAATACAGGTAGGTCACATTATCACTCATATGGATCTAGTGTTTGTTACAAGTCTCTTCTACTGTATATCAGGCTTTCAATGTGGTCAAAAAGGATATTTCCACCTTTGCAACCATACAGTATGTACCACGCTAATTCATCTTCAATAAAAAAATAAAAATTCTCTGCCCATTTTGTGACTGCAGCTCCTATGCAGACTAATGAGTTGCCGTGATCACAGAAAACACATACAGTACAGACCAAAAGTTTGGACACACCTTCTCATTTAATGATTTTTCTTTATTTTCATAACTATGAAAATTGTAAATTCACACTGAAGGCATCAAAACAATGAATTAACACATGTGGAATTATATACTTAACAAAAAAGTGTGAAACAACTGAAAATATGTCTTATATTCTAGGTTCTTCAAAGTAGCCACCTTTTGCTTTGATGACTGCTTTGCACACTCTTTGCCTTCAATTTTGAATAAATCCCCAACAGTGTCACCAGCAAAGCACCCCCACACCATCACACCTCCTCCTCCATGCGTCACGGTGGGAACCAGGCATGTAGAGTCCATCCGTTCACCTTTTCTGCGTCGCACAAAGACACGGTGGTTGGAACCAAAGATCTCAAATTTGGACTCATCAGACCAAACCACATATTTCCACTGGTCTAATGTCCATTCCTTGTGTTCTTTAGCCCAAACAAGTCTCTTCTTGTTACCTGTCCTTAGCAGTGGTTTCCTAGCAGCTCTTTTACCATGAAGGCCTGCTGCACAAAGTCTCCTCTTAACAGTTGTTGTAGAGATGTGTCTGCTGCTAGAACTCTGTGTGGCATTGACCTGGTCTCTAATCTGAACTGCTGTTAACCTGCGATTTCTGAGGCTGGTGACTCGGAAAAACGTATCCTCAGAAGCAGACGTGACTCTTGGTCTTTCTTTCCTGGGTGGTCCTCATGTGAGCCAGTTTCTTTGTAGCGTTTGATGGTTTTTGCCACTGCACTTGTGGAGACTTTCAAAGTTTTCCCAATTTTTCGGACTGACTGACCTTCATTTCTTAAAGTAATGATGGCCACTCGTTTTTCTTTACTTAGCTGCTTTTTTCTTGCCATAATACAAATTCTAACAGTCTATTCAGTAGGGCTATCAGCTGTGTATCCACCAGACTTCTGCACAACACAACTGATGGTCCCAACCCCATTTATAAGGCAAGAAATCCCACTTATTAAACCTGACAGGGCACACCTGTGAAGTGAAAACCATTCCAGGTGACTACCTCTTGAAGCTCATCAAGAGAATGCCAAGAGTGTGCAAAGCAGTCATCAAAGCAAAAGGTGGCTACTTTGAAGAACCTAGAATATAAGACATAATTTCAGTTGTTTCACATTTTTTTGCTAAGTATATAATTCCACATGTGTAAATTCATAGTTTTAATGCCTTCGGTGTGAATTTACAGTTTTCATAGTCATGAAAATATAGAAAAATCTTTAAATGAGAAGGTGTGTCCAAACTTTTGGTCTGTACTGTATACTATTATGCAGCGTGATCCATCAATCATGCATTATTCCATTCACTTCTTTGCTCAGCTACTAAATATATGTAGTTATTTACCAAGGAGACATAAGTCTTCATGGATGCTGCAAACACAAAACCATACTGTATTTTAACACAAAACTGTTTTACTAATGTGAGCATAAATTAGGAAGGGTGGGAGTTTTCCTGGGGGAGAATGTGGTATGGTCAGGGGCGATTGGAAAGACGTGAACCCGATTTCAAGGGGACGTACAGTATATCAATATAATGCAAGGGTGCAAGGTTTCCCAGAAATGGGCCATCTAATTTAAGCAAATGGCGCGTATTTTTTCAAGCGTCATCAGAGATAAGGAGACTTCCGTTGACAATTGGCATGAATGGGTGCATTCTTTTTTTACTTTGATGTATTGGGGTAATATTTCTGCTAATCCAGGCAAAAAGCACTGACATAAATAAGTGCATGTGATATAGACTGTAGAGCAAAGACATAAGCCATAGCAAATGCTACATAAGCAGACCAGATGGCCTAATTTGTGGGGGGCACAGTGACCCTGCAGCTTCCCCCTCGGTTACTTGTCCTGCATAGTAGAGTTAACACAATATACTATTGGACATTTCACACCTAAGTAAATGTCAGGTCTGATATCTCTTGTAAACTATTTATAGATAATGTTTTTTGTGACTTCATTAGCAATAAAGTAAGGGAAATTATTGATAGCCAAAACACTGTACTCAGGGAAAGGTCCTGCTGTGGTGAAGGAAGCGACTATGCAAATATTTACTCCTCATTTCTTTTGTTGTCATTTTTAGTTGCTGAGAAGACCAAAGAACAAGCCAGCGTGGTGGGAGGAACAGTAGTCACCGGGGCAAACCAAGTGGCAGCAAAGACTGTAGAAGGAGCAGAAAACATTGTAACTTCAGCCGGCGTTGTAAAAAAGGTGATGTGTTCTGTAGAGCTGAGCAATGGTGATTACTCATAAACGTAAATGATAAAGCAGAGGATCTATACGGAATGATGAAGAAGGGATCAATATAGATCTTTACACAGGGGAATAGCTGCAGAAGGAGCAAAGGTTGTTGTCACACCAAGGTCGGATTTCTACAGGGTCCTAAAGGGTCCCCAACCCCACACAAAAATACCAATGTTGTATTAAGTCTACGTTCACACTAGCGTTATGCTAGTTTGTGTCGGGCGACGCAGCGGCAACGCATGCGTCATGCGCCCCTATATTTAACATGGGGGACGCATGCGTTTTTTTTTGTTGCGTTGTGCGACGCATGCGTCTTTTTTGCCGCTAGCGTCGGACCAAGAAAACGCAACAAGTTGCATTTTTCTTGCGTCCAAATTTCAGCAAAAACCGACGCATGCGTCGCAAAACGCAGCGTTTTTGCGTGCGTTTTGCTGCGTTTTTGCGTGCGATGTGCGTTGCGTCGCCGACGCAGCGGCGCACAACGCTAGTGTGAACGTAGCCTAACTCATTCCTGACATTAAAAAATAAAGATATTCAATATTCCTGAATGCATAAAAGCACTAGCTATCAAAATTCCAATTTCATTAATTCATATCAGAAAATTTGTAAAAAAAAAAAAATATCGAAATGCTGCAATTGTAAATTTTTGAATCACTGCAACTCAACCAAGAAATGCAATAAAACGTGATCCAAGCATTGTGTGTCCCACAATGTAGCGTCAACAGAAAATTCTGTTCGCTAGGCAAATAAGCAGCTGTACACAGCTCTGTCTACGTAAAAATAAAAACCTTTTAGGCTGGGTTCACATTGCGTTAGTGGGAATCCGTTACATGGCGCAATTAACTCTATGTAACGGATCCGTTAGCGCATCCATTGACCGCAATGTATGTAACGCAACCTAACGCATGCCATTTTTGGCATGCGTTAGCAATGTTCCGTTATTCTCTGACGGACCTTGAACGCTGCTTGCAGCATTTTTGGGTCCGTTCTCTCTAGCGCAGATCGGGCATCTGCGCTAGCGCAATGGCTAAACGCGATCCCTTTTTGGACATTGCATTAACGCAGTCCATTAGCGTATGCGCTAAACAGACTGCACTAACGCAATGTGAACCTAGCCAGGTTTTTGAAAAAAGGCAAAAACATAAAATTCAAAAAACAATGGTAGCATTGCGTTTTTTTTCTTGTTTTGATTTCACATCCCTTTTTTAATGTTTTTTCCGTACATTGTAGATCGTTCTCCCCAACAACAAAGAAAGCCCTTGTGTAGCTTTAGTCTTCTGAAAAATGAAATATTTTGGCATTTGGATGAAGAAAAGGTGAACAAAAGTGCACAAACATAAAATCATTATGAAGGGGCTAGACATAGTACGTGGTGTGCTTTTAGGCACCTTGGCTCTGAAATCTACATCTTGGTAGCTTGGTCAGGGAACTAGGGAAATGTATCCATGTAGCCGTATACGTAATTATTGTAGATGGCTCATTTATTGTTAGGTGAATTGGTAAGACAACAGTAAGATTTGGTAAAATAAAATTACTATTTTACCAATACATATTAAATATAAATGATGGATGCTATTGACAATTAATCACTTACTAAAGATGAAAAACCCTATTACAAAGGGAGAAAAACCATAATGCTGCCGAGACCTTGTTTGACCGCTAGAGGGCAGTGTTGTAGCACTAGTCAGAGAATCAGTACCATGTAGTAATAATAATTATAGTTCTATAGCGCCAACATATTATGCAGCACTTTTAGAGGGGACTTGTACAGACAAGTCATGTAGTAGTAGTAAATGGATGTGAAATATACCGTTCTGTCTCAGGACTGAGAGATGGTCCTCATTTCTAATGAAGCGGGATAAATTAATCCAAGATCAAATGAAAACTTACATAAACATAATAGGCATAATTCTGATATCAATTATGGGAACCATTATGAAGATTAGTTTTAACCCCCAAAAATACAGAGCAAAGATTAGTGGAGCAGTCAGCATTTCTTTGAAAATATGGATTCAGTAACAATTTACAGGTAATGGGAGGATTGTGCACAGCAAATACAACATTCAGACGCTTACTAACCGCGAGGGTTTTCTTCATGGCTGAAATGGAGGCCAGGCAGAGCACAAAGTGACACCATCTGCCTCATTACTGTGAATGGGCCTGTCGGGGGTGCCAGACAAATCCCGTTTTCAGGGCTTTAGATGGAAGCCCCAATGTGTGGCCCAAATGTATTGTCGACAGTTCCTGTAGATTAAAATACACCTCAGCCATTACCATGTAGAGGTTTGTGTTAGGTTTAAGGAAATATGTCACTAGAGAACCCCCTTTAAATGAGGGCTTCTATAGACTTGTTAGCAGGAATAAGCCTGATGGGTCTCATGAGGGGATTCTGATTAGTTGTGAGGACCTACTGAGAAGGGATCTATCTGCAGGATGCAATCACTTTCAGTCCTTACTGCACCCATGAGATTAGTTTGGAGCATATGTACATTTTCTTAAAGGTGTCATCCATAGTTTTACAGCAGATGGTTTATGCTTAGGAATGGCCATCAATATTAGATCAAGTGAATGCAACAAAGCTGTACAGCACAAATCCCAGCACCTCCTAAATGTACGCCTATGCCATTGTGTAGCGCATACCAATGGAAACAATGAAGAGGTTCCCCTCAAAGATCGGCAAGGTTGCTGTGAGTCAGAACCCCATACTTCTAATATTTCAGGCTTAGCCTAAGGATAGGCCATCAATTTTAAGAACCTGGATAACCATTTTAATAACATTTTATAAATCTGTCCTGTTCCTTGAAACCAAAACTGCAGACATTCAGGTTGATAAACTGTGTTACTATCTGCTAAGCTCCTACAATCCATTGCTCTCTAATATTAGGAACCAACAACATCACTACCTATGGTGGTACAACCCAAAGCTCTTAGGCCCTATGCTAAGTCTGTGGCAGTGCCCCCGATGATGCAAGATTATTTATAGTACTAGCTTCATTCATGCGAACATAGACTTTTCATGCTACCTCTGGTTCCAAGGTCAGGCAGCTACAGTCTGCTCCAACTATGGTTACACCTCTCACTGCTTCACCCAGACCAGGATCAGTAACCCATAGCATGTTTGCCACAGCCAGTGCTTGGCTTAGGTTTGCCGGGCACACTGAGTGGTGACCACATAATACCGTAATACCATGTCTGCAGTGACAGAGGAATTGTGTGGCCTTAAAAACCACACAGTCTGACTGTTGAAGTGGCTGAAACTCAGCTGTAGGTGACCATTGGAATCACAATTTTCGAGTTTTAACCTACAGCCTTTGGCCAGCTGAAGGTGGCAGTAATGGCTAGAATGGCATCCTTTGTAAATATAATGCCAAGCTGGCACATAGGGTGCATATTGACCAAATACCTTTAGTAAGAGAATGCCAACGTATACATTGAGCAAGTGGGCTGGTAAAGAGTATAAGGTCAGTGCCTGGCACCATGAGTGGCACTGAGTCCAACCTTTCCTACATTTAGGAGCTAAATTATAATGGTCTACCATGACACAAGTAGACAGCCGTCCCCATATCACAACACGTATTTGCCCCTATAGTTTGTGTTATATGACTTTCTATGCATGGCACGACTGTATTTTTCTTAATCAGCACTCTAAGCAAAAAAATCATCGCCAACCCTTGACCTAGGCCATTGATTTCTTCCAGAAAGACCATACTATTGTGCATAAGGCACGTTTACACCAAACTGCTTCTATGAGATGCAAGTGATCATCTGAAGTAATTAGCAATAAAACTTTATCAGGTTTGGGACTTTATACCAATATAAGGCTACGTTCACATTAGCGTTGCGCGCCGCTGCGTCGGTGACGCAACGCACGACGCACAAAAAATGCGCGCAAACGCACGCAAAAACGCTGCGTTTTGCGACGCGTGCATCGTTTTTTGACGAAAATCGGACGCACGAAAAATGCAACTTGTTGCCTTTTCTTGCGTCCGACGCTAGCGTCGGAAACGACGCACACGTGTCGGAAAACGCAACAAAAAAAACACACGCGTCCCCCATGTTAAACATAGGGGCGCGTCGCCGCTGCGTCGCCGAGGCAACAGCGACGCACATTAGCGGAACGCTAATGTGAACGTAGCCTAACCTGGTTGGGGTATCCACTAAATACCTATTTTTTGTAGCATATGGAGAGAAACAGGTCCATATTATGGCCATAGAGATTTAAGGAGTCGAGAAATATACTGTAGATCTGAAAATGTAGATCTTCATTATTCTCATGGAAGTCAGTGCTGTATGAAATACTAATTTCATTTAGATTCCAGTGAAACACGGATCAGTATTTTCCTCTGTGACATCAATAATATGGATTTTCTGCACAGAGAATATAAGTTTTACATGTTCTCACCATGGAGCGCAGTTCTTTATGGCTACTTTTTTATGTGTTTAGCTGGTGGTTTAGTTTCCATTACCTGGATCAGAGGCTTAGACCGTGACCTGGTTAGGGAAATTTCCACATCAGTCTGTTCAGATCCATTGCACACATAAAGCTCAAGATACACATCAGATATATGGAATAAGCTTTATGACACATTGAATAGATTCTACGAAAATTCACAAGAAACTTTGGAAAAAAATTGTTTGCGCTCTTTTCAAACATGTAATTTTGATATATTTTAAGGTGGAATAAAGTGAAATTTGTCATGCTGACACAAGATCGTATGATAGGTAGTGATGAAATCCTGTGGGATAACTCCCTGTTCCATCCCTATTATCTGTTCATGGGAACGTCAAGTTTCAACTAAACTAGTCTGTTCTGGAAAAACAGGTACGGGAGGGAGGCTTTGCCCAATAATGTGAAGGTGCAGCTTTATGATGAAATGGGTGTAGAGAATGAAAGAGCTATATGATGAATAGGTAAAGCATAAAGACAACCTGTAATCAGCGGCATGCCACACATAATAGAGGAGCTATGGTAATTATGACTCTGCTCATCACACAATAGTAATTCTATAGCGACATGTCACATTATCTGCCCTATATTGTGTTTTACCTACATATTTCCAACCCTTATTAAATTTATATCTATGCAACTACCACCTACAATGTACTAGCCAAAAATAGTGACAGCCGTGACATTCTCCGTTCCTCAAATCCTTTCTTCAGGTCAGAATAGTCTTCAGCCATCTCATTACTCTGATCACACAGTATTTCATTTAATTTAGGCAGGGGCTATGGGGCATGTGTCATTGTCGCTGGGCGTCCATCCTGCTTGTCTTAGCCAGGGTAATTAGGATACAAGTCTGGGGCAGTTTGCTCCAGGTGAAAAAAAAAAGCTTTGCAATGGCTTCGATTTAGGAACCTATAGGTCATTGCAATGTGATTGTTGGCCACATGAGTGTAGATGAGTGCCCTTATTTCCTGGACCCATATGTCAGTTATATGTTGATAAACTGAAATATTTGAGGAATTGGTGGAATCAAACTGTGATTCCTGTATTAATGGTCATTCATCATTTTCCTGAATGATGTCCTTGAAGGGCAGAAGTTATACCACAAAGATAGAAAACAAGGTACAACAAATCACATGTGGACGTTGGATCATGACAATGAATGTGATTATTTGGGCATATAGATGTCATGTGGTGTTGGTCCCCTCATTTAGACCTTACCTTAGGGGTCGTAATTGATTACATCTGCATCCCCTATATATATATATTTCTAGCCCAATCTATAAGGGTTATAGAGTTTTAATATATAAGGATTATGTGTGATTGAGTATTTTTCACTTTTCAGGAGGACTTTATACACCCAGAAGAAGCGGTTGGTGCAGACGAGTCAGCACTGGAGGCCACAGAAGCAATCGAGCAGGTAAGTAACAATAAGTACCCAAGAGACCCCTTTTTTGACAAGCCACTAAACATAATCAACATTTGTAGCAATTTGTGGCGCTCAATTATGTATGTGCTCATGCCAGGCTTTGTAAGCGGTACAATACAGCATGGAGCACCACACAGTGATATAGAGAGTGCCTATGTCTCCTTTATCCTGAGCCACAGGGGACTTCATGTGCCACCATACAACTGTGATACATATATTAGTTCTTTCAATAACTCTGCCTATTAACCCTGCTGTTGTCTTCGGTCAAAAACGCCAGACCTTGAACTTCAATATTCTTTAAAATATTCAAGATGCGGCTCTGAAACCCGTGGCCGACCGACCCATCCTCATTTAAGTCAATCAACCACAAGTTTCAGAACCGCATCTTGAACACCCCAAAAAATACCAAAGCTCAAAATCGGTCTCCCCAGACCAAAGACAACAGCAGGGGTTGGTGCCATCTTCATAAATGGATATTATAAGATAGTGCAAGCAAGTTTGCTATGTACAGCTTGTTAAAAAATTTTGAGCCGTTCATGCGATATTAACACTTGTTTACAGATCATTGCCTTGGAAACCGACCACTGCTGCTATACAGCACAACTCGCTTAAAAGCTCTTTTTTATTAAGCTTGTAAGAACTGATTTGAAGCTGGCAAGGATTGCTGAAGCATGATTTTTGCCTCCTAATCCCTGGAAAGCTTAAACGTAGTGCTTACAAACTATACATCAGCAGTGGTCGGACTCCTAGGCAATGAGCTATAAACAAAAGAAAACCGTTAATATCTCAAGAATGGCTGCAAATTTTAAAAGCTGTTAATTGCAAAAGTGTTTTTTTTATATACAGTAAGCAGCATCTAACAAAATCTAGCCATAACGATGGGAATAAACCTTTAATTTGTAAAACCTCAATAAGTTCTTGGAAAAGTAAATCAAATGAGTGAGCTTATAAGCTTGAAAAGTGAATTGATGTCAGCGTAAAGACAGAAATGTCTTAAAGGGAATGTGTCAGAAGAATTTCATACCCCAATCTATTAATTTGTGCATCAAATACAAAATCTCAGATACAGATACCATTGTCATGAATAGTCCTAGGAAAAACATCCCGGACTATTAAGGGTTAAGGATTATACCCTGTGGAGCTCCCCAATAGCATTAAAGTACAAAAAACTGGAGCAAATAAACCACCAAACGTTACATAATGATTAACAAATGTAGTTTTAATGGCAAGAAAATACACTGCTCAAAAAAATAAAGGGAACACTTAAAGGGACTCTGTCACCTGAATTTGGCGGGCTCTCTGTTCGGTCCGATGAGCGATGTTTTCTCTCCTTTCATGCACCCCTTCCTTTCCCACTGGCCGCGATATTATCTTGAATATGAGTCTGTTTCCTCCGTAGTTCATGCGTGCGCAATGCAATCTTGCCTTGCGTACGCGCAGTATGCTTTGCCCAACTGTGGACAAAACCGAAAAGCATTAGTGCGCATGCGCAGCCGCACTATGTCCCGGAACACAGCAAAATACTTCTGGGTCATAGTGCGGCTGCGCATGCGCACTAATGCTTTTCGGCTTTGCCTGCAGTTGGGCAAAGCATACTGCGCGTGCGCAAGGCAAGATTGCATTGCGCATGCGTGAACTACGGAGGAAACAGACTCATATTCAAGATAATATTGTGGCCAGTGGGAAAGGAAGGGGTAAATGAAAGGAGAGAAAACACCGCCCATCGGACCGAGGAGAGAGCCCGCCATATTCAGGTGACAGAGTCCCTTTAATCAACACAATCAATTTTGCATGCTGTTGTGCAAATGGAATAGACAACATATGGAAATTATTGGCAATTGTCAAGACACACTCGATAAAGGAGCGATTCTGCAGGTGGGGACCACAGACCGCAGCTCAGTATCAATGCTTTCTGGCTGATGTTTTGGTCACTTTTGAATGCTGGTTGTGCTTTCACACTTGTGGTAGCATGAGACGGACTTTACAACCCACACAAGTGGCTAAGGTAGTGTAGCTCATCCAGGATGGTACATCAATGCAAGCTGTAGCAAGAAGGTTTGCTGTGTCTGTCAGCGTAGTGTCCAGAGGCTGGAGGTGCTACCAAGAGACAGGCCAGTACACCAGGAGATGTGGAGGGGGCCGAAGGAGGGCAACAACCCAACAGCAGGACCACTACCTCAGCCTTTGTGTAAGGAGGAACAGGAGGAGCACTGCCAGAGCCCTGCAAAATGACCTCCAGCAGGCAACAAATGTGCATGTGTCTGCACAAATGGTTAGAAACTGACTCCATGAGGATGGTCTGAGTGCCCGACTTCCACAGATGGGGGTTGTGCTCACAGCCCAACACCATGAAGGATGCTTGGCATTTGCCACAGAACACCAGAATTGGCAAATTTCGCCACTGTCACCCAGTGCTCTTCACAGATGAAAGCAGGTTCACACTGAGTACATGTGACAAATGTGACAGTGTCTGGAGATGCCATGGAGAGCGATTTGCTTCCTACAACATCCTTCACTGGTTTGGCAGTGGGTCAATAATGGTGTGGGGTAGCATTTGTTTGTATGGCCGCACAGCCCTCCATGTGCTCACCAGAGGTAGCCTGACTGCCATTAGGTATTGAAATGAGATCCTCAGACCCCTTGTGAGACCATATGATTATGTGGTGGGCCCTGGGTTCCTCCTAATGCGGGACAATGCCAGACCTCATGTGGCTGGAGTGTGCCAGCAGTTCCTGCAAGATGTAGGCATTGAAGCTATGCACTGGCCTGACCGTTCCCCAGACCTGAATCCGATTGAACACATCTGGGACATCATGTTTCGCAGCATCCACCAACATCACGTTGCACCACAGACTGTCCAGGAGTTAACGGATGCTTTAGTCCAGGTCTGGGAGGTTTTATTGTTCTCAACACATTCCACTATGTAATGAATAAAGATTTACAACTGGAATATTTCATTCAGTGATATCTAGAATGTGGGATTTTAGCTTTCCCTTTATAAGGTCAGTGCTAGTATTCCCATCATTAGCTCTTACCCATATCCATGTCCATGGAGGTAAACAGGTGCCCCTATGCGCATTTCGTGTCAGCACCCTCAGAGGGCCAAGACCCCCCTGAGGAAGCCGACGAGAAATGTGCTTAGGGGCATGTGTTTACATCCATGGACATGGATATGGGTAAGAGCTAAAGATGGGAATACTAGCTCCTCTAGTGCATGGGGTTTTCTATTGAGTGGTCACTGACCTTATAAATAAACTTGGGTATATCCAAATGACTATACTCATGCAATAGCAGCGAGCTCATCACCCTTTAAAACATGAATTGTTGCACTGTCATCACTTTATATGTATTTATAGTTTCCTAAAAAAGTTTTCTTTGACTCTGTGGTTACCTTTCTCCAATTCCTATGTTGGAGATGTAACACCTTTTTCTGGTGTACCTGTAACCAGGGCCGGCTCCAGGTTTTTGAGGGCCCCGGGCGAAAGAGTCTCAGTGGGCCCCCCTTTAACACATACCACGATTCATGATGCACAGATACAGCAGAGAAATATAGCACAGCCACGTAGCATATATAACACAGCCCACATAGTATATAACGTAGCCCACGTAGCATATAGCACAGCCACGTAGCATATAACACAGCCCGCATAGTATATAACACAGCCCACGTAGCATATAGCACAGCTACATAGCATATAACACAGCCATGTAACATATAACACAGCCATGTAGTATATTGCACAGCCCACGTAGCATATAACACAGCCCACAAAGCATATAGCACAGCCGCGTAGTATGTAACACAGCCACGTAGTATATAGCACAGCCACATAGTTTATAACACAGCCCACATAGTATATAACACAGCCCCGCGTAGTATATAGGACAGCCCACGAAGTACATAGCAAAGCCCACGTAGTATTTAGCACAGCCACGTAGTATATAACACAACCAAGTAGTATATAGCACAGCCACGTAGTATACAGCACAGCCACGTAGTATATAACACAGTCACATAGTATATAGCACTGCCACGTAGTATATAGCACAGCCATGTAGTATATAGCACAGCCCATGCAGTATATAACACAGCCACCCACGTAGTATATAACACAGCCACCCACGTAGTATATATAACACAGACAGCCCACTTAGTATATAGCACAGGCCCGGGCCGTGACATAGTATATAACACAGCTCACATACGTAGTATATAACTCAGACAGTCATTTAGTATATACAGACAGTCTAGGACTACAAGTCCCAGCATCACTAACATACCATATTCTTGCACAAGTCTCAGACAGAGACAGTACTGTCTGTCTTGCAAATTGCTCAGAGCAGAGACCAGGCATGATGATCCACTCGCCGCCACCGCCTGCCTTGTATGGTCGTACCTTGTCCTCGGAGTCGGCTCCCAGGCTCACAGCAGGCTATATCCCCCTGCCCCCGCAATGTGTTGCGACCAGGAACTTGGAAGGAAGACTCACTCTTCACTCACTGCTTCACTTTGCCATTGCTTCCGTTGTGGACACAGGGACAGGGTGCACTGTCCGTACACCTGACTTCTTCTCCTGCCTCCTGCTCGTCTTTCTGCTTGGCTCTGCGCCTGCGCCGCCGTTGGACACATGGACCTGGACGGTGGATGTGAATGACAGGATCTCTTCTCTGAGGTCTTAGGATGATGAGCTCTCACCCGACCGGAATTGACAGGACAGACGACTGCCGGCCCGGAAGTGACTCATATCCATGGTGATGGCGGTGAGTATTGCAGCTGCGCAGCGTCAGTAAAACTCAGTCCCAGGCCCGGCCTGGAAGTGACTCTTCGTATCCATGGTGGCAGTCCCAGAGGTGAGTATTCCTGCAGCTGCGCAGCGGGGCGGGGATGATGGATGTGCTCTGCCTCCGAGTCCTGGCTGGGAGACGAGTTGACTGTCACACTGTGTCACACAACAGCACAGCAGAGATGTAGTCCAGTTGCGGGGCCCCCCAGGAGTGCATAATTGTGTCTGATAATTGTGTCTGTGTGTGTACAGTACTTGTGTACCATACTACCATTGCTACCGTAAATGGGCCCCCCATCTCGCCAGGGCCCCGGCACTTGCCTGGGTACGCCGAGTGCTGACGCCGGCCCTGCCTGTAACCGTATTCAGATAGCTGTGTCTTGACAACTGTTCTATGATATTTGTGATTGATCGTTTTTCATTATATATTTTCTTGTCATTAAAACTACATTTTTTAATCATTACATAACTTTTGGTGGTTTATATGCTCCAGTTTTTTTGTACTTTATTACCATGTGCATGTAGCTCTTTCACAGTCAAGTCCATATCAAGTCCATTACCTTTATATAGCCAGTCCATTCCACTATTAAAAAAAAAATCAGCATTCGATTGAATATGCAAATTAGGCTTAATAACTATTTGTAGATCTAAAGCCTCTGTCACTCCAGCTCTGTTCCCCACCTAGCGTCACATCCTCCTGCTTGACTGACAGCTCGTCTGCCTAAAGTCAGAGAGCATAAAGACACAATCAACCAGGAAGAGGCAGTGCTAGATGGAGAATAGAACTGGAGTGGCAGAGGTTGCAGATCTAGAATAGCTCTTCAGCCTCAATTGCATATTAGTTCAAACTCAGATTTTTCAGTAATAGAGGAACGGACTGGCCATGTAAAGATCTTTTTGGACTTGTCTTTGAAAGAGTTACATGCACATATAAATAGTTTGGGGAATGACATCCTGCTGACAGATTCCCTATAAAGTAAAACTATACACAACTGCACTTTGAATCCATGGTGAGAAAAGAACAATATAAATGTTTGATGTTGTCATTGTTGGTGATCTTTTTTTATATCCTCAAAAATTTTAACTATACGGTGCAGTTCATAAAACCTTCCACCTGGAGTGCTCATCTACAAGTTTTGAGTCATATTGAAGCTCAGGGCATGTGTCATCAACTCGTAAAATAGAATGCACTTTTGACTGCTGAGAGGTGACATTTATTAGACACGTGACAGATGAAATAGCAAGTGCTATTCTGTTTTATGGTTTAAATATGACAACTCTTTGCATAACAAATAAACAATGTAAAACATTTCACAATAAATGATCTACTAGTTAAAAATTGAAGAGAATACTGTTAATAATTATTACTAAATTCATCTAATAGCACAAGCAGGATTTATGAGATTCAGAAACAAAGTGCTATGTACAGCTCAATATGATGTGATTTAATAATCATTAAAGGGATTCTGCCCCCCCCAATACTCAAATCAAATCACGTATACATTCATATAAGCAGAGACAAATCTGAGTTATCCTGCACCTAGGGTAAAAAGTTAGTTTGGCGTAGTTTCCTATAAAAAATTTAAGAGGTTTGAGTAATTGTCATGTGACCACTCATATGTAATATGCATACTTACAGTCACGTGCCGACTAGCTGGTCTTCCTAATTCTCTTAATGTTCAGTGAAAGACTAATGCGGCTTGCTGTATTGAGAGAAGCAGGAAGGCAACCTAGTTGGAACATACCGTATGTATTATTTTGTATATGAGTGGTCATGTGTTGACTCCTGGAACTAGCAAGCATGTATATTACATGCTCTTAGGATTTAACATGCTACAATGCTGAAGTTTATAATTATTGATCCTAACATAAATAGGGATGTAGTAATCCTTAACTTGTCCTATGGACATAGCCATGTATCACGTTATCTGACAAGTTATGGATTGCTACATGTCTACAGGGGCAATAACTATAACTGTACAGGAATAGGGAACTAGAACCACCATCAGTGCAGAAATTCAATATCAGAAATATCATCATTATATGAATTCAGCACCAGAACCACCATCAGTACATGAATACTGCTCCAGAACCATGAATACATCACCAAGCTTAGTAAAGCAATCAATTGTAATGTCAGGATAGCCCCATATAAATTCTATTACATGAACCTAAAAGTATGTCCTTAACAATAGTAAGGTGATACTTGGAACGGTTGTTAAGAGCCATCATAAGACTGTAGACCATTCAGGAGCCACATTACTGATTAGCCAGTAACACAAATAAACATTTACATCCAGATACTTTATAGGCATCATAAATAAACATTTGCATGCAAGTACATTACAAGTGATTTCTTATCTGATTGGAGTCATACTGATATCGTCTCCATCTTGTCCAGATGCAACACAAACTTTGGATATCCGCAGCTCATTTCTGCAGATTTCCATCTTCTCTAGTCTTTTTACTGCTCCTGATTAAATAATTGGGTCTCACTGTACTCCATGCACAAAATATGACTCTCACACTGTCCCTCTTATGAACTTTAACTACCACTGTCTGCCGTTATTAGATTTAACCTCCACACTGTCCACCTTTATAACAGCTTTACTGTCCCTATTTTTAGTGTACCCCACAATGCTGCCCCCTTTTGATGCTGGGCCCTCTCTTCAATCTGTCCTCTAACACTGTCACCCCCAATACTGCCCAGTCTCTAGTCCTTACACACTCTTCCCCTGTATACTGTCTCCTCCTTGTTGTGTTTTTACACTGTCCTTCAATGCTGCCCCCTCTCTATACTGCACCCCACACTACCCGATCTCTATAGTGTTACCTTCCACATTTCCCCTAATTCTGTCCCCTCACACTTTCAATCCACACTGTTCTCAAGCATGTCCTCCTCATATGTAGTAGTATTACACAAACAGGGAATAATGTTTTAAATCCTATATATTCTGAACTATTATAGTAGCTAACAAGCAATCATTGCTTCAAATCTCCTAGACCAAGGGTTGAAAATAAACTTCCCCTAGTTGCCACATGAGAGACCGTGACTGTTGTGGAAGGCCCAACTACTGCGTTGAACTTAATTCTGTTCCTATTAACATATTACTATTACTTTATATTAATATCAATTTTAGTATTTATTATTGAGCAGATTAACCATATAATTTATGGATGTTTATATAGTTTATAGAAAATAGTAAATTACGGTATACTGGTCTTGTTATTTTGCCCTTGTACAATGAATAACAGCTCCCTCAACACACAGTATGATGTCTCCACAGCTACCCTCAAAGTATACTAAACCTTTCAGCGTCCTACATGGTGCGATGCCCCTAAAGCCCCCCAACATAGTATGATGGCAAACTTATGAGCCCCTATAATCCCCAAAAAGTATGATACCAGACACAATATGATGCCCCCCTCAAAGTATGATTGTCCACACAGTGTGACCGTCTTCCCTAGGGTATAAACTTCAACAGCCCCCAACACGGTATGATGAGCCCCACAACTGCCTACCCAGTGTGATGGCCTGCACAGGCCAACAAAAAGTATGATTCAACACACAGACTTTTTACACCCAAGCAGCTCCCTATATACAGATTGATGACTCTCACAGTATGATCCCCCATAGTCTTGAGCACATTATTATGTCTACCACAGCCCACACGAACAGACTGATGACCACTATAATATTAACTCCCACTGCCTCCAAACACATTATCATGGCTAATACCCATTATGATCCCCCAGATTCCCAAAACACAAAATGATTGTCCCATACACTCCCCCACAAGTGAATGAAAAACAAAACACTACTCACCTCACCCCTGTTCCCCCAGCGGACTACTCTAGTCTTTGCACTGCACACCAAGGCTCCAAAGCAGGCTCAAAATAATGACATTGTCATGCCTGTTACATTGAGATGTTCAGACGCACCTACTTAATGGTGTAAGATGGAGCCAATTGCTCCCTTCTTCATCATTGTTTTCACTGAAATGCAGATACCGAGGGAATAAAGATGGTGGACAGAAGTGGAGAGAGCAGCCTGTGGGCCACAACTTTCAGCGCCTTTAGCACCACTCATGCTGTCCCAATCCACGGACTGTATAGGAACAGCCCGAGGTCTGCATTTGGCCTGTGGGCCCCAGTTTGCCCAGGTCTACCCTAGAGGGAAAAAAATTTACTATTAAATGAATAAAGTTTAAATAAACAAAGTAAATACACAAGAGTATAACATTATGCAGTGAAAGTTTACATTGCTGTAATGTATCCATTTTAGACAGACCGGACAAGAAGCAACTTGGAAACTCAGAACTTAAAGGGTTTGACCACTTTATCTCTTTATCTCAATTTTAATAAATGTTCTCAGGAGATTATTCGTTTCTTCAGTCTTCAACTGCTTGTAAGTGACACAAAATCATGTCCACAACACATTTGTGAAAATAACGCGGGCAACCCCTATAAGGCCTCAGCATTATCGCACACAGGTTGTATGATGGCAAATGGATTTCCATGCTGCTTCATAGAATGCATCTGGTATAGCATGCAATATTTGGTGTCATATGATGCTCTATTGGGTTTACTACAATACCGTTATACTATGACATATACCGGTAATAAAGCATGATACACATTTTCCATCCAATTTATTTAGAGTAGAGCAGACGCAACCTTTTCTGCCTTCTTGGGAGATTAGCATGAACACTTCTATGGGATTCCTTATTATGGCTTACCTTTCAGAGCCTTATAATAGACCGGAATTCCCCCATTAAATTTATTCAGTGGCATCCTTTAATTATTTTGTCAGTAACTAATTGAAAGTGGACAGTGTAGTGCAACGGTAGCACACTTTTGCAGTGAGGAGGCAGCGACCCACAAAAGTTCAAACACAAAACTCCTTTAATGTGTTTCTTCACAGCATTAAATGTCCCAGTTCACACAAGTGCATATAATGTCAGTGCATAGTATTAGTGTCTATTTCACCGCACTACATATTGCAAGGCATCCTTCCATTTACAGTCACTAAACTGGCCTTCTGTTATGGACCTGGTGGTTAGGAGCACCCGGCACGACCTGATATTTAAACTCACACAGGACAAGCTCTGGGATGTGGGATCTCTGCTGACCGCAGGCCCTAATCCTATCACAACAACTAGAAATAGCCGTGGAGCGTTCCTGACTCTCCCTAGACGCCTCTTCACAGCCTAAGAGCTAGCTAGCCCTAGAGATAGAAAATAAAGCCTACCTTGCCTCAGAGAAATTCCCCAAAGGAAAAGGCAGCCCCCCACATATATTGACTGTGAGTAAAGATGAAAGTCACAAACACAGAAATGAAACAGGATTCAGCAAAGGGAGGCCAGACTTACTAAACAGACAGAGGATAGGAAAGATATCTTTGCGGTCAGCACAAAAAACTACAAAAGACCACGCAGAGTGTGCAAAAGACCTCCACACCGACTAACGGTGCGGAGATGCCACTCTGCATCCCAGAGCTTCCAGCTAGCAAGACAAAATCATGATAACCAGCTGGACAAGGAAACAATGAACAAATAATAACTATCAGGAACTTAGCTTCTGCTGGAGAAGACAGGTCACCAGAAAGATCCAAGAGCGAACTGAACCAATGCAGGAACATTGACAGCTGGCATGGAGTAACGATCTGAGTGGAGTTAAATAGAGCAGCCAACCAAAGGATAAACCACGTCACCTGTGTAAGGAACCTCAGAAGCAGGAGCTTCACTCACAGCCACCAGAGGGAGTCCATGGACAGAGCTCGCCGAAGTACCATTCATGACCACAGGAGGGAGTTCGACAACAGAATTCACAACATCCCGCAGTCTGTTTCACAACACAACATCCCAGAGCAGGTTTCCCCTACATCTGCCTTGGACATTTCTAGTCTGCATTGCAGCCACTGCTATGCCCATGACTGACATGCACTCCTATAGCCTTCATATGCCTCCGTGCGCAACCTGGGGAGAACACACAGTGACCCCTACCTGTGACATTGGTCACTGCTTCACCATTGCAATCACAGCTACACCTGCAACTGCAATGCCCCCTCACGGCCTTACTATGCCTCTGTGCGCATCCTGGGGAGAACAAACAATGACACCTACCTGTGACACTGGTGACTGCCTCACAACAGCTAATATGTCAACTACCAATGATCAAATCAATTTGCAGTACCTGGTCAGTATTCCTGGGCCACTGGATGGGAGGGCTGTGAAATTTCTCCTTTCTGATGGCATCCCGACTCCTCTTCTGCTTAGACTGGCTGGTTTGATGTCATCTTTCAAGCAAGACTCATACAGGAGTCCCATCCAGTGGCCATAGAAAACTGGATCTGGTGAAAACATTGTTGTCACTGTGAGTAAATAAAACTTAATTGCCAAACTTGGTACTGATCTAAGTACTACTTTAATATTAAATATCCAATATTATAATGTTAGTGATATAGTCAACAATATCACCATCATTGGCACATCTTGCTCTATTGTTCAATATACAAGTAGCGAGCACTCCTTTTAGTACCAAACCACTAAATAGATAGAATTGCTATCCACTTTTTCCCCGACCCTTGCACAATGTTCCACCTCTGTGAGCCAGTAGTGTATTATATTTCTGCCCTAGGGTAGACAAACATGAATACAGTCTTCATTCCTTGTCCCACAGACCTTTTTTAAGAGGTACATTCAACAAGCATGATTAATTAGGGAATTTTAACAAGGTGAAGGAGCATCAAAAACAGACGATGGAAAATTAAGTAGCATTGTGTGAAATAATAAAAATAAATTGAGAAAGTGATCTTAAACATTATGATAAATGTATTTTTATCTCTTTCTTTCAGGCTGGGGATGCACTGTATTAGTGATTTCGTCTTAAGTGCTGCCAAAATCCTTAAAGATCTATAGCTAATACAAGAGCAGGAAAGCCATTAACTCCACAGCTGAAGATATCCAACCATCATCCATTGCTGTTTATCATGAAGATTTAAAAATTCACCTTCTTCTGATATATATGTTCACCCAAAGTAATATCATAGCAGTTGTGAGAAAAAGTTCGCAAACCTTTGGGAACATCTGGATTTCATGATTAAATCTAAAATGTCGACTAAGCCATAAAGTCTTAATTGACAGGATTTAACAGTGCCATATTTTTATTGAGCAATTAGCTTTAACAATAAAGTTCATTGTTGGTAAAGCAGGGATGTGAATAATTTAGCAAACAATAGAACATCAGTATTGAACTTCATGAACGACACCCTTGGTCCATTTCCATATGGGAAATTCATTGCAGCCAAAGCCATGAATTGCTGCAGATTGTTAGTTAGCTAATTACTCTTTAAGGATTCTAGAGCGCTATTAGATCTATGTAGGACTCCGGCTCCTAGTGAGCAACAGTGAGATATTTCTCCCATTAAATCATAATTTTCTTTATTTTATATAAGAGTTAAAGGGGTTGTCCACTAGTTGACAGTACCTGCTTAAACACTAAAGTAAGCCAAATAAAGTAATAAAAAAATGTATTTTCACTTCTTGGACTGGTATTATTTTCAGAGCAATCAAGCTTATCAACAGCTGCTGATAAGCTGCAGGGCTCACCTGACATGACAATGTCAGGTGAGCACTGGCAGAATAAGCACTGATGTTGCTGGAATGGCGCCGGTCTAAGAAGTGATCATAATTTTTTTATTTTATTTTACATTAGGCACTGTTGCATTTAAGAAGGTGTTGTCCAGTTGTGGACTACCCTTTATTATGCCTTTTTAGTGCCACCTTTCCTTTAAATGTTTTAGTCCGACCCCAAAACATTGCTCAGTTTGCTAGGCAATGATAATTTCTCAATCAGTCATCACTGTTTCAGAGTTGATGTTCTTCATCTGATTCTAACAGTGATCCAGAAAGTAGGGTGTTTTCTGGGCAATATTCTCTGTCCAAAGCGCAATATACACAAGAAGGAGAAATATCTTCCAAAGGAATGTTCCTTTTGGCCATTTAACCCTTACCTTAAAAGAATTAATAATAACTTTTCTCCATTTTGCACGTGATAAGAATGTTGTAATGAAGAAAATGTGATAAAAATATGCATTTTTATAGAACAGTGGTCATATTAACAATTGCAATTTTTTTTTAACTACAAACTCTACTTGATTGTCATTACCATAAAGTATTAAATATATGTAATTAACTTAATAATTTGTTCAGTAAAAATATGGCAATGTATAAAAGGATTTTCTATATTATAAGTTGTAAAAAATTAGAGCACATTTTAAAAGAGAATTCATAAAGGAATCAAGAAACGACCCATAGGTTCACTTTTTTTCACAACTGTAGCACAGGTGTATTGAATCCCTTTGTACATTACTTGTTTATTTTTACTTTAGTTCTGTACTATATATATAAGTTCTGTACTATATATATAAAAAAAATTAAACATTTCACTTAATTTCTCAGCCTAGTCTTCTTTGGACAGGGAATAAAAATGTTAACACTCTGTTGCCCTATTTGTCATATCTGTCTTAAAGGGACTCTGTCACCTGAATTTCGAGGGAACAATTTTCAGCCATAGAGACGGTGTTTTCGGGTGTTTGATTCACAATTTCCTTACCCGCTGGCTGCATGCTGGCTGCAATATTGGATTGAAGTTCATTCTCTGTCCTCCATAGTACACGCCTGCGCAAGGCAAGAGTTTTGTTGCAGTCTCCCCCCCAAAAAAGGGAGATTTAAATTGGCACTAAGTCAATCTACGTCACAGTTCTGTTAGTTTGTTGTACATCTTCCAGCCATTTTCTGCCATTTACATTGTGTTGTATAATACACTGCGTCTGAGTTTTGTTGCAGTCTCACCCCCAATAAAGGGAGATTTAAATTGGCACTAAGTGGATCTGCATCACAGTTCTGCTAGTTTGTCGTACATCTTCCAGCCACATTCTGACACTTACATTGTGTAGTGTAATACACTACGCCTGAGTTTTGTTGCAGTCTCCGCCCCCAAAAAAGGGAGATTTAAATTCTCCACAAGTTTATATACACCTTCTACCTTGTTTCACAGTACGATATAACGGTTGCTATTTTGGTTAGATTTTTCCAAAAATGAGGAAGCCTGGTGGAAGAGGCCGTGGGCGGTCGTTGCCAGCTGGTACTGGTGGTGGTGGTGGTGGTGGTGGTGAAGCATCTGGTGGAAGTGGGAAAAGCAGAATAGCACCAAAGGCTCGAGGTGTTGAGCCAGCGTCATCATCTGACTACACAAGGCCTCGAAGGCTCCCTTATCTGGGAGTAGGAAAACAGGTTTTAAAGCCAGAGCAGTAGGAAAAAGTTTTGGCTTTCCTTGCTGACTCAGTCTCTAGCTCTTTCACCTCCTCTTCAGAAGGTTCGAAATCTAAAAGCAGCGAGTCGTCAGTGGATGCTCCCGGTCAGGAACAAGTCAATTCCTTGTGTCCTTCACCCAAACCAAAAGTGAAGGCTGCAGCAGTTTACTCCATGGAGCTCTTTACACATGCCGTGCTTGGGTTAGAGAGGGAAATTGTTAAAAACCCATTACAAGATGAATCGGGCATGGAGTGCA
Source organism: Ranitomeya imitator (assembly GCF_032444005.1). Classification (NCBI taxonomy): domain Eukaryota; kingdom Metazoa; phylum Chordata; class Amphibia; order Anura; family Dendrobatidae; genus Ranitomeya; species Ranitomeya imitator. The sequence continues at coordinate 721,925,746 of NC_091283.1, read as the reverse complement.
CAGATGCACAGCCACAGCTAGATTATTATGCTGTTCCCTTGACTCAGATTCCTACATTGCCCTCGCAGTGTACTGAGCCAGAATCTGACCCTGATAAGACTATGGTGCCCCGTCACGAACGCTATAGCACCTTACACGGTGACACAGAGGAAGGTGCACATGACATTGAAGAGGAGGTGATCGATGACCCGGTTGTTGACCCAGATTGGCAGCCATAGGGGGAAGAGGGTGCCGCTGCCAGTAGCTCAGAAGCGGAGGAGGATGATCCGCAGCAGCCATCTACATCGCAACAGCTTTCATCTGGCAGGCCCGTATCTGGCCAAAAATGTTTTCAAAACCAAAAACAGTTTTAGGACAGCGTGGCCATCCGGTGAAAGTAGCACAGCGTGCAATGCCTGAAAAGGTAATCCATAGTAGGAAGAGTGCAATGTGGGAATTTTTTAACCAAGATCCGAATGATCAGTGCAAAGTTATTTGTAAGAAGTGCTCAAAGACCTTTAGCAGAGGAAAGAATCTCCTAAATTTAAATACAACGTGCATGTGTAGACATTTAACCAGCAGGCACTTGCAAGCCTGGACTAACTACCAAACGTCCAGTACCGTTGGTGCACCTGCTCAGAATGAAGGTAGTCAACAACGCTACATTGGTTCCCTCACAGTAAGCCCACCGGTTAAGACACCACCAGCAGCAAATGTGGAGGTATCGTCGCAAGGCCAAAGCAGTCAGGGAATCACAAGGTTCTTGGTAGGAAACACTGTAGGTAGGCCAACATCAAGAATACCATCACCAACCCTCTCTCAATCTGCCATGTCCACCACCACCCCCGCTAGTTCCACCATATGCAGCTCTCCAGTCCAGCTCACCCTACAAGAGACTCTCGTTAGGAAAATTAAGTACTCATCCTGTCATCTGCGTACACAGGGTTTGAACACCCACATTGCTAGACTAATCTAACGGTTGGTTGAAAGCAAAGCTTTCAATGCCCTGATGGCCTACGCAGTACCACGCTATGACCTACCCAGTCAACACTTCTTTGCGAGAAAAGCCATCCCAGCCCTCCACTAGCATGTCAAAGACCGCATTGTCCATGCACTGAGGCAATCAGTCAGTAGAAAGATGCACCTCACAAGAGATGCATGGAACAGTAGGCATGGCCAGGGACATTACGTGTCCATCACGGTGCACTGGATTAATGTGGTGGGTGCAGGATCCACAGGGGACAGCCATAGTGGGACAGTTCTGCCTAGCCCATGGTCTAGGAAACAGTTTGCTGTAGGCGTTCGCCACCCCTCCTCCTCATCCTCCTCCTCCAGAAGTGAAAGCTCGTCCACATAGCTCAGTTGCGCGACCACTCCATCTGCAGCTGCCAGTGTTGCACATGAGGTGTCCCATTATGGAACAACTAGTGGTAAGCGTCAGCAGGCTGTGCTACAATTTAAGTGTTTGGGCGACAACAGACACACCGCAGAAGTACTAGCCAAGTACTTGCAGCAAGAAACTCAGTCATGGCTGGGCAGTGTACATCTTGAGGCAGGCAAGGTAGTCAGTGATAACGGAAGGAATTTTATGGCTGCCATAGCGCTTTCAGAACTGAAACACAGTCCTTGCCTGGCTCACACCTTGAATCTGGTGGTGCAGTGCTTCCTGAAAAATTATCCGGAGTTACCAGCCCTGCTCCTGAAGGTGCGAAGACTTTGCTCGCACATCCACCGGTCGCCCGTACACTCCAGCCGTATGCAGAACCATCAGCGATCGCTAAATCTTCCCCAGCACCGCCTAATAATCGACATTGCAACAAGGTGAAACTCCACACTGCAAATGCTTCAGAGGCTGTGCGAACAGAGGCGTGCTGTCATTTATTTGTGGGAGGATACACATACACGGGCAGGCAGTTAGATGGCAGACATGGAGTTGTCAGTAGGGTTGAGCGAAACGGGTCGTTCATTTTCAAAAGTCGCCGACTTTTGGCAAAGTCGGGTTTCATGAAACCCGATCCGACCCCTGTGCGGGGTCGGCCATGCGGTACGCGACTTTCGCGCCAAAGTCGCGTTTCAATGACGCGAAAAGCGCCATTTCTCAGCCAATGAAGGTAAACGCAGAGTGTGGGCAGCGTGATGACATAGGTCCTGGTCCCCACCATCTTAGAGAAGGGCATTGCAGTGATTGGCTTGCTGTCTGCGGCGTCACAGGGGCTATAAAGGGGAGTTCCCGCCGACCGCCATGTTACTGCTGCTGATCTGAGCTTAGGGAGAGGTTGCTGCCGCTTCGTCAGAAGCAGGGATAGCGTTAGGCAGGGTCCATTAACCACCAAACCGCTTGTGCTGTAGCGATTTCCACTGCCCAACACCACCTTCGGTGTGCAGGGACAGTGGAAGCTACATTTTTTTTTTTTTCCCCCTCAGCGCTGTAGCTCATTGGGCTGCCCTAGAAGGCTCCCTGATAGCTGCATTGCTGTGTGTACGCCGCTGTGCAAACCAACTGCTTTTTTCAAAGCACAAATCCTCTTGTTCCTTCCTTTCTGCACAGCTATCTTTTTGGTTTGTATACACTTTTTATTTAATTTGTGCATCAGTCCACTCCTTATTGCTGCCTGCCATACCTGGCTGAGATTTCTGCAGGGAGATAGTAATTGAAGGACACTCCCTGTTTTTTTTTTTTTTTTTGTGGGAGATTAAGATTGACATTTCTGCTAGAGTGCCATCCCTGTCTGTGTCATCTCTCACTCAGTGGGCCATAGAAAGCCTATTTATTTTTTTGCTTGATTTGGGTTATAAAATCTACCTGAAAAAATCACTACATCAATCAGTGGGAGAAAAATATTGGCCTCAGGGCTTGTGTGCCACTCTTGACTCCTGTGTGCATCATCACTCACTCAGTGGGCCATAGAAAGCCTATTTATTTTTTTGCTTGATTATGGTTCTAAAATCTACCTGAAAAAATCACTACATCAATCAGTGGGAGAAAAATATTGGCCTCAGGGCTTGTGTGCCACTCCTGACTCCTGTGTGCATCATCACTCACTCAGTGGGCCATAGAAAGCCCATTTTTTTTTTTTTTTTGCTTTATTTGGGTTCTAAATTCTACCTGAAAAAATCAATAAATCAATCAGTGGGAGATTAATATTGGCCTTTGGGCTTGTGTGCCAGTCCTAAGCGTGCCATCTCTCTCTCTCAGAAAGTGGGCCATAGAAAGCCTATTTTTTTTTATTTTTTTTTATTGGTTTTATAAATTTTCCCTGGAAAAAAAAAAAAAAGTGGGAGATAAATATTGGCCTCTGGGCTTGTGTGCCACTCCTGACTCCTGTGTGCGTCATCTCTCACTCAGTGGGCCATAGAAAGCCTTTTTTTGTTTTATTTGTTTTCTAAATTCTCCCTGAAAAAATCATTTTATTTTCTTTGGTTTCTAAATTCTTCCTGAAAAAATCATTTTATTCTATTTTTTTTTTTCCTAAAGTCTCCCTGAAAAAAAAAAAAAAAAAAAACCAAATCAGTGGGAGATTAATATTGCCCTTTCTGCTTGTGTGCCAGTCTTGACTCCTGGGTGTGCCATCTCTTTCTCTCTCTCCAATTGTGGGCCTTAGAAAGCCTATTATTTTTTTAGCTTGATTTGGGTTCCAAAATCTACCTGAAGAAATCACTACATCAATCAGTGGGAGATAAATATTGGCCTCTGGGCTTGTGTGCCACTCCTGACTCCTGTGTGCGTCATCTCTCACTCAGTGGGCCATAGAAAGCCTTTTTTTGTTTTATTTGTTTTCTAAATTCTCCCTGAAAAAATCATTTTATTTTATTTGGTTTCTAAATTCTTCCTGAAAAAATCATTTTATTCTATTTTTTTTTTCCTAAAGTCTCCCTGAAAAAAAAAAACAAAAAAACAAATCAGTGGGAGATTAATATTGCCCTTTCTGCTTGTGTGCCAGTCTTGACTCCTGGGTGTGCCATCTCTCTCTCTCTCTCCAATTGTGGGCCATAGAAAGCCTATTATTTTTTTTAGCTTGATTTGGGTTCCAAAATCTACCTGAAAAAATCACTACATCAATCAGTGGGAGATAAATATTGGCCTCTGGGCTTGTGTGCCACTCCTGACTCCTGTGTGCGTCATCTCTCACTCAGTGGGCCATAGAAAGCCTTTTTTTGTTTTATTTGTTTTCTAAATTCTCCCTGAAAAAATCATTTTATTTTATTTGGTTTCTAAATTCTTCCTGAAAAAATCATTTTATTCTATTATTTTTTTTTCCTAAAGTCTCCCTTAAAAAAAAAAAAAAATCAAATCAGTGGGAGATTAATATTTACATTTGTGCTTCAGTGACAGTCCTGCGTGTGTGGCATCTCTCTCATTTGTTGCCACCAACAACAGAGTGTGTAACATTGTGCCTGATTTTCGTTGTGGTCTCACTCACCTGTAAAGGGGTAGCTAAATCATACTGAAGTTATAGCTCACCGTGTAATTTGTGTGACAGCAACAAATACCGTTAGTTTGTTTACGTTTTTAAAACAATGAGGAAGTATGGTGGAAGAGGTCGTGGCCGGGGGCGTTCATTGTCAGCTGGTAATGAGGGTAGTGGTAGTGGTGGAGCATCAGCTGGTCGTGGGAAAAAAAATATTGCACCTAAGTCTGGAGCTGTGGAGCCAGGTTCCTCGTCTGGCTACACAAGGCCTCGAACGCTCCCTTTTCTGGGAGTAGGAAAACCGCTTTTAAAGCCAGAGCAGCAAGAGCAAGTTTTGGCTTATCTTGCTGACTCAGCCTCTAGCTCTTTTGCCTCCTCTCGTGAAACTGGTAAATGTCAAAGCAGCGCGTCGTTAGTGGATGTTCACGGTCAGGGACAAGTCGCTTCCTTGTCCTCTTCAGCAAAAACAACAACAGAGAAGAATGCAGCAGGCGACACAACGGGTTACTCCATGGAGCTCTTTACACATACCGTCCCTGGCTTAGAAAGTGAAGCAGTTAACAGTCCATGCCCATTACAAGTTGAATCTGATATGGAGTGCACTGATGCACAGCCACAGCCAGACTACTATGCTGGTCCTTTGACTCAGACCACAACATTGCCCTCGCAGGGTGCTGATCAAGAATCAGACCCTGATGAGACTATGTTGCCCCATCACGAACGCTATACCACCGACCGACACGGTGACACAGACGAAGTTGCACACGAGCTACAAGAAGAGTTAATAGATGACCCAGTTCTTGACCCCGATTGGCAGCCATTGGGGGAACAGGGTGCAGGCGGCAGCAGTTCTGAAGCGGAGGAGGAGGGGCCGCAGCAGGCATCAACATCGCAACAGGTTCCATCTGCCGGGCCCGTATCTTGCCCAAAACGCGTGGCAAAGCCAAAACCTGTTGGAGGACAGCGTGGCCATCCGGTTAAAGCTCAGTCTGCAATGCCTGAAAAGGTATCCGATGCTAGAAAGAGTGCAGTCTGGCATTTTTTTAAACAACATCCAATTGATCAGCGCAAAGTCATCTGTCAAAAATGTTCAACTACCTTAAGCAGAGGACAGAATCTGAAAAGTCTCAATACAAGTTGCATGCATAGACATTTAACCACCATGCATTTGCAAGCCTGGACTAACTACCAAACGTCCCTTAAGGTTGTAGCACCCTCGGCCAATGAAGCTAGTCAGCAACGCAACATCCCTTCCGGCAGTGTAGGGCCACCATTTTCCGCACCACCTGCAGTATCTGTGCAGGTTTCTTTGCCAGGCCAAAGCAGTCAGGGTCAGGGAATCACCAGTTTCGTAGTAGGAAACACTGCATCTAGGGCACCGGTGGCAACAATACCATCTCCCACCGTCTCTCAGTCTGCCATGTCCACCGGCACCCCCGCTAGTTCCACGATCTCCAGCTCTCTAGTCCAGCTCACCCTACATGAGACTATGGTTAGAAAAAGGAAGTACTCAGCCTCGCATCCGCGTACACAGGGTTTGAACGCACACATAGCTAGACTAATCTCGTTAGAGATGATGCCCTACCGGTTAGTTGAAAGCGAAGCTTTCAAAGCCCTGATGGACTACGCTGTACCACGCTACGAGCTACCCAGTCGACACTTATTTTCCAGAAAAGCCATCCCAGCCCTCCACCAGCATGTTAAAGAGCGCATCGTCCATGCACTCAGGCAATCTGTGAGCACAAAGGTGCACCTGACAACAGATGCATGGACCAGTAGGCATGGCCAGGGACGTTACGTGTCCATCACGGCACACTGGGTAAATGTGGTGGATGCAGGGTCCACAGGGGACAGCAAGTTTGGGACAGTTCTGCCTAGCCCACGGTCTAGGAAACAATTGGCTGTAGCCGTTCGCACCCCCTCCTCCTCCTCTTCGTCCTCCTGCAGAAGCGAGAGCTCGTCCACAGACCGCAGTCGCACAACCACTCCATCCGCAGCTGCCACTGTTGCACACCAGGTCTCCCATTATGGGGCAGCTACTGGCAAACGTCAGCAGGCTGTATTGGCTATGAAGTGTTTGAGCAACAACAGACACACCGCGGAAGTTCTGTCCGAGTTCTTGCAGAAAGAAACGCAGTCGTGGCTGGGCACTTTAGATCTTGAGGCAGGCAAGGTAGTGAGTGATAACGGAAGGAATTTCATGGCTGCCATCTCCCTTTCCCAACTGAAACACATTCCTTGCCTGGCTCACACCTTAAACCTGGTGGTGCAGTGCTTCCTGAAAAGTTATCCGGGGTTATCCGACCTGCTCCTCAAAGTGCGTGGACTTTGCTCACATATCCGCCGTTCGCCCGTACACTCCAGCCGTATGCAGACCTATCAGCGTTCTTTGAACCTTCCCCAGCATCGCCTAATCATAGACGTTGCAACAAGGTGGAACTCAACACTGCACATGCTTCAGAGACTGTGTGAACAGAGGCGGGCTGTTATGTTTTTGTGGGAGGATACACATACACGGGCAGGCAGTAGGATGGCAGACATGGAGTTGTCAGGTGTGCAGTGGTCGAAGATTCAAGACATGTGTCAAGTCCTTCAGTGTTTTGAGGAATGCACACGGCTGGTTAGTGCAGACAACGCCATAATAAGCATGAGCATCCCCCTAATGCGTCTGCTGATGCAAAGTTTGACGCACATAAAGGATCAGGCGTCTGCAGCTGAGGAAGAGGAAAGCCTTGATGACAGTCAGCCATTGTCTGGCCAGGGCAGTGTACAGGACGAGGTAGCGGGCGAAGAGGAGGAGGAGGACGAGGAGGATGATGGGGATGATTATATTTTTAATGAGGAAGCTTTTCCGGGGCCACTGGAAATTGGTGGCGCGGCAAGGCCGGGTTCTGGTTTTTTGAGGGACACAAGTGACGTGGATTTGCCTGAAACTGCCCCTCAACCAAGCACAACCGCAGATTTGAGAACTGGAACTTTGGCCCACATGGCGGATTATGCCTTACGTATCCTCAAAAGGGACACACGCATAACTAAAATGATGAATGATGACGATTACTGGTTGGCCTGCCTCCTTGATCCTCGCTATAAAGGCAAATTGCAAAATATAATGCCACATGAGAACTTGGAACTAATATTAGCAACCAAACAATCAACTCTTGTTGACCGTTTGCTTCTGGCATTCCCTGCACACAGCGCCCGTGATCGTTCTCACACGAGATGCAGGGGCCAGCAGACCAGAGGAGTTAGAGGGGCAGAAATCAGAAGTGGCGTTGGCCAGAGGGGTTTTCTGACCAGGTTGTGGAGTGATTTTGCTATGACCGCAGACAGGACAGGTACTGCAGCATCAATTCAAAGTGACAGGAGACAACATTTGTCCAGTATGGTTACAAACTATTTTTCATCCCTTATCGATGTTCTCCCTCAACCGTCAGTCCCATTTGATTACTGGGCATCAAAATTAGACACCTGGCCAGAATTGGCAGAATATGCATTGCAGGAGCTTGCTTGCCCGGCAGCTAGTGTCCTATCAGAAAGAGTATTCAGCGCTGCAGGTTCAATACTAACAGAAAAAAGGACTCGTCTGGCTACCCAAAATGTAGATGATCTAACCTTCATTAAAATGAACCACAACTGGATTTCGAAATCTTTTGCCCCACCTTGCCCGGCTGACACCTAGCTTTCCTATGAAAAGGTCTTGCCTGTGGACTATTCTGAATGCCTTTTCCAATCTCGTAATTTTCTGCACCTGATTGTCCACAGGAACACATGGGCTACTTGCACAGTGAACAAGTCTGTAGGATCATGTTCACACACCACCAAGAAACCTGAAGACACAAAAGAGAATAGTAAAACCAAAAACACTCAGTTTGAAAAAATGTTGCAGTAATCCGCAAGTGCTAGTAAAAGATGTAAAAAACAGGGTATTTGGTTGATACGTTTTTTGCAAAAAATGTATACTAAGCTGCTCTACCAATCTTCACGGTATACCCTTATCAGAGCAGTCCTAACTAATGTATGCAATCCCTATCTGATGTATTTAAAAACCTGATCATCTGTATATAACCTGTGTGAACAGGGTTCAGAGAGGAAAAATCCATGTGTGCATACAGGGTAGAACAGCTATTGTGCAGATAGCCCAAGAGGAGTGGTGGAACTCCCCAGTCTTGTAGACACAAGAGAACAATTATGGAAACAGGAACACATGGGCTACTTGCACAGTGAACAAGTCTGTAGGATCATGTTCACACACCACCAAGAAACCTGAAGACACAAAAGAGAATAGTAAAACCAAAAACACTCAGTTTGAAAAAATGTTGCAGTAATCCGCAAGTGCTAGTAAAAGATGTAAAAAACAGGGTATTTGGTTGATACGTTTTTTGCAAAAAATGTATACTAAGCTGCTCTACCAATCTTCACGGTATACCCTTATCAGAGCAGTCCTAACTAATGTATGCAATCCCTATCTGATGTATTTAAAAACCTGATCATCTGTATATAACCTGTGTGAACAGGGTTCAGAGAGGAAAAATCCATGTGTGCATACAGGATACCCTGTTTTTTACATCTTTTACTAGCACTTGCGGATTACTGCAACATTTTTTCAAACTGAGTGTTTTTGGTTTTACTATTCTCTTTTGTGTCTTCAGGTTTCTTGGTGGTGTGTGAACATGATCCTACAGACTTGTTCACTGTGCAAGTAGCCCATGTGTTCCTGTTTCCATAATTGTTCTCTTGTGTCTACAAGACTGGGGAGTTCCACCACTCCTCTTGGGCTATCTGCACAATAGCTGTTCTACCCTGTATGCACACATGGATTTTTCCTCTCTGAACCCTGTTCACACAGGTTATATACAGATGATCAGGTTTTTAAATACATCAGATAGGGATTGCATACATTAGTTAGGACTGCTCTGATAAGGGTATACCGTAAAGATTGGTAGAGCAGCTTAGTATACATTTTTTGCAAAAAACGTATCAACCAAATACCCTGTTTTTTACATCTTTTACTAGCACTTGCGGATTACTGCAACATTTTTTCAAACTGAGTGTTTTTGGTTTTACTATTCTCTTTTGTGTCTTCAGGTTTCTTGGTGGTGTGTGAACATGATCCTACAGACTTGTTCACTGTGCAAGTAGCCCATGTGTTCCTGTTTCCATAATTGTTCTCTTGTGTCTACAAGACTGGGGAGTTCCACCACTCCTCTTGGGCTATCTGCACAATAGCTGTTCTACCCTGTATGCACACATGGATTTTTCCTCTCTGAACCCTGTTCACACAGGTTATATACAGATGATCAGGTTTTTAAATACATCAGATAGGGATTGCATACATTAGTTAGGACTGCTCTGATAAGGGTATACCGTGAAGATTGGTAGAGCAGCTTAGTATACATTTTTTGCAAAAAACGTATCAACCAAATACCCTGTTTTTTACATCTTTTACTAGCACTTGCGGATTACTGCAACATTTTTTCAAACTGAGTGTTTTTGGTTTTACTATTCTCTTTTGTGTCTTCAGGTTTCTTGGTGGTGTGTGAACATGATCCTACAGACTTGTTCACTGTGCAAGTAGCCCATGTGTTCCTGTTTCCATAATTGTTCTCTTGTGTCTACAAGACTGGGGAGTTCCACCACTCCTCTTGGGCTATCTGCACAATAGCTGTTCTACCCTGTATGCACACATGGATTTTTCCTCTCTGAACCCTGTTCACACAGGTTATATACAGATGATCAGGTTTTTAAATACATCAGATAGGGATTGCATACATTAGTTAGGACTGCTCTGATAAGGGTATACCGTGAAGATTGGTAGAGCAGCTTAGTATACATTTTTTGCAAAAAACGTATCAACCAAATACCCTGTTTTTTTACATCTTTTACTAGCACTTGCGGATTACTGCAACATTTTTTCAAACTGAGTGTTTTTGGTTTTACTATTCTCTTTTGTGTCTTCAGGTTTCTTGGTGGTGTGTGAACATGATCCTACAGACTTGTTCACTGTGCAAGTAGCCCATGTGTTCCTGTTTCCATAATTGTTCTCTTGTGTCTACAAGACTGGGGAGTTCCACCACTCCTCTTGGGCTATCTGCACAATAGCTGTTCTACCCTGTATGCACACATGGATTTTTCCTCTCTGAACCCTGTTCACACAGGTTATATACAGATGATCAGGTTTTTAAATACATCAGATAGGGATTGCATACATTAGTTAGGACTGCTCTGATAAGGGTATACCGTGAAGATTGGTAGAGCAGCTTAGTATACATTTTTTGCAAAAAACGTATCAACCAAATACCCTGTTTTTTACATCTTTTACTAGCACTTGCGGATTACTGCAACATTTTTTCAAACTGAGTGTTTTTGGTTTTACTATTCTCTTTTGTGTCTTCAGGTTTCTTGGTGGTGTGTGAACATGATCCTACAGACTTGTTCACTGTGCAAGTAGCCCATGTGTTCCTGTTTCCATAATTGTTCTCTTGTGTCTACAAGACTGGGGAGTTCCACCACTCCTCTTGGGCTATCTGCACAATAGCTGTTCTACCCTGTATGCACACATGGATTTTTCCTCTCTGAACCCTGTTCACACAGGTTATATACAGATGATCAGGTTTTTAAATACATCAGATAGGGATTGCATACATTAGTTAGGACTGCTCTGATAAGGGTATACCGTGAAGATTGGTAGAGCAGCTTAGTATACATTTTTTGCAAAAAACGTATCAACCAAATACCCTGTTTTTTACATCTTTTACTAGCACTTGCGGATTACTGCAACATTTTTTCAAACTGAGTGTTTTTGGTTTTACTATTCTCTTTTGTGTCACCTGATTGTCCAGCATACGACATGTTTACACCTCACTAAATGGCCAAACTCCCCACACGGGGCCGTGGTATCGACACTTGGCGACAGCACCCGTGAGAGTGCAGTTTGTCTGAAGAGGTGGGTGAGCCCGCTTTTGGTCGACGGCACTGCCACTGGGTCCCTCCTAGTACAATAAAGTGTCTCTGGCGGTGGTGGTGCGCACCCAACGTCAGACACACCGTTGTAATATGAGGGGCCCTGGGCCTGTACCGCCGGCCACAAGACAGTTTCCCCCCACCCCAGCTCAAACAGTGCTCTACCACTTGCAAAATTATCTCACAGCTCCACCAATGTTTAGTCTATGCGCTGACATCCTTCAATGCCTGCCACTGACAATACCATTGTATTGACATTTTTGTTATGTTAGGCCTTCGATGCCTGTCTGTGGTCACTCCTTCCACTAGGCCTCCACTGACCACACCACTGCTGCCCGTGTACCCCTGGAACCAATTTAAAATTGCCTACAGCCATGTGTTATTATTTTAGGCCTTCGATGCCTGTCTGCGGTCACTCCTTACACTAGGCCTCCACTGACCACACCACTGCTGCCCGTGTACCCCTGGAACCAATTTAAAATTGCCTACAGCCATGTGTTATTATTTTAGGCCTTCGATGCCTGTCTGCGGTCACTCCTTCCACTAGGCCTCCACTGACCACACCACTGCTGCCCGTCTACCCCTGTAACCAATTTAAAATTGCCTACAGCCATGTGTTATTATTTTAGGCCTTCGATGCCTGTCTGCGGTGACTCCTTCCACTAGGCCTCCACTGACCACACCACTGCTGCCCGTGTACCCCTGGAACCAATTTAAAATTGCCTACAGCCATGTGTTATTATTTTAGGCCTTCGATGCCTGTCTGCGGTCACTCCTTCTACTAGGCCTCCACTGACCACACCACTGCTGCCCGTGTACCCCTGGAACCAATTTAAAATTGCCTACAGCCATGTGTTATTATTTTAGGCCTTCGATGCCTGTCTGCGGTCACTCCTTCCACTAGGCCTCCACTGACCACACCACTGCTGCCCGTGTACCCCTGGAACCAATTTAAAATTGCCTACAGCCATGTGTTATTATTTTAGGCCTTCGATGCCTGTCTGCGGTCACTCCTTCCACTAGGCCTCCACTGACCACACCACTGCTGCCCGTGTAACCCTGGAACCAACATCAGAAAATATAAAAATAAGTATTTTGCTTATAAAAAAGAAAATACTGGAGAGATATCAAATGCAGACATTTTAACATTAAAAACAAACACATACAACAAAAATCTGGTACAGTACTAAAAATGGCCACCAGCTACAATAACTTTCTCCTGCAAGTAGTTAACTGAAAGGTTTTTTCAATTTTAAACACAGATATGGCATCCACCGAGTGTTGTCCTGTCGCGTCTTCTTTATATTATTGCCAAGAAGATGCAAAACAATGAAAATAATAAAATCATTATTTACCAAAAAAATAGAGTAAGTCAAAACCACATTGCAAATAAACATTCATTACAAATAAAGAAGCAGGGCGCGTCCGAGGGTGAGTATATACCTAATAAGAATATAATCACCCTCGGACGCGCCCTGCTTCTTTCCGACAGCCTTCCTTCCTAAGAATCAGCCCTTCCGTGGTGTAGAGAGAGGGTTTGTTACACTCCAAGGTGTTCCCCAGGTTGCCTTTCCTGAGCTTCGATCTTCCTGCTCTCGTTTAGTAGTTGTTGGAAACTACGCTGCATTGGGCCTACAAATTGGGTATGGGGTGTAGAGAGATGGTGTGTTCCACTCCAAGGTGTTCCCCAGGTTGCCTTTCCTGAGCTTCGATCTTCCGGCTCTCGTTTAGTAGTTGTTGGAAACTACGCTGCATTAGGCCTACAAATTGGGTATGGGGTGTAGAGAGATGGTGTGTTCCACTGTAGAGAGATGGTGTGTTCCACTCCAAGGTGTTCCCCAGGTTTCCTCGCCAATGCTTCGATCATCATGTTCTCGTTTAGTAGTTGTTGGAAACTACGCTGCATTAGGCCTACAAATTGGGTATGGGGTGTAGAGAGATGGTGTGTTCCACTCCAAGGTGTTCCCCAGGTTTCCTCTCCATTGCTTCGATCTTCATGCTCTCGTTTAGTAGTTGTTGGAAACTACGCTGCATTAGGCCTACAAATTGGGTATGGGGTGTAGAGAGATGGTGTGTTACACTCCAAGGTGTTCCCCAGGTTTCCTCTCCATTGCTTCGATCTTCCGGCTCTCGTTTAGTAGTTGTTGGAAACTACGCTGCATTAGGCCTACAAATTGGGTATGGGGTGTAGAGAGATGGTGTGTTACACTCCAAGGTGTTCCCCAGGTTTCCTCTCCATTGCTTCGATCTTCCGGCTCTCGTTTAGTAGTTGTTGGAAACTACGCTGCATTAGGCCTACAAATTGGGTATGGGGTGTAGAGAGATGGTGTGTTACACTCCAAGGTGTTCCCCAGGTTTCCTCTCCATTGCTTCGATCTTCCGGCTCTCGTTTAGTAGTTGTTGGAAACTACGCTGCATTAGGCCTACAAATTGGGTATGGGGTGTAGAGAGATGGTGTGTTCCACTCCAAGGTGTTCCCCAGGTTGCCTTTCCTGAGCTTCGATCTTCCGGCTCTCGTTTAGTAGTTGTTGGAAACTACGCTGCATTAGGCCTACAAATTGGGTATGGGGTGTAGAGAGATGGTGTGTTCCACTGTAGAGAGATGGTGTGTTCCACTCCAAGGTGTTCCCCAGGTTTCCTTGCCAATGCTTCGATCATCATGCTCTCGTTTAGTAGTTGTTGGAAACTACGCTGCATTAGGCCTACAAATTGGGTATGGGGTGTAGAGAGATGGTGTGTTACACTCCAAGGTGTTCCCCAGGTTTCCTCTCCATTGCTTCGATCTTCCGGCTCTCGTTTAGTAGTTGTTGGAAACTACGCTGCATTAGGCCTACAAATTGGGTATGGGGTGTAGAGAGATGGTGTGTTACACTCCAAGGTGTTCCCCAGGTTTCCTCTCCATTGCTTCGATCTTCCGGCTCTCGTTTAGTAGTTGTTGGAAACTACGCTGCATTAGGCCTACAAATTGGGTATGGGGTGTAGAGAGATGGTGTGTTCCACTCCAAGGTGTTCCCCAGGTTGCCTTTCCTGAGCTTCGATCTTCCGGCTCTCGTTTAGTAGTTGTTGGAAACTACGCTGCATTAGGCCTACAAATTGGGTATGGGGTGTAGAGAGATGGTGTGTTCCACTGTAGAGAGATGGTGTGTTCCACTCCAAGGTGTTCCCCAGGTTTCCTTGCCAATGCTTCGATCATCATGCTCTCGTTTAGTAGTTGTTGGAAACTACGCTGCATTAGGCCTACAAATTGGGTATGGGGTGTAGAGAGATGGTGTGTTCCACTCCAAGGTGTTCCCCAGGTTTCCTCTCCATTGCTTCGATCTTCATGCTCTCGTTTAGTAGTTGTTGGAAACTACGCTGCATTAGGCCTACAAATTGGGTATGGGGTGTAGAGAGATGGTGTGTTACACTCCAAGGTGTTCCCCAGGTTTCCTCTCCATTGCTTCGATCTTCCGGCTCTCGTTTAGTAGTTGTTGGAAACTACGCTGCATTAGGCCTACAAATTGGGTATGGGGTGTAGAGAGATGGTGTGTTACACTCCAAGGTGTTCCCCAGGTTTCCTCTCCATTGCTTCGATCTTCCGGCTCTCGTTTAGTAGTTGTTGGAAACTACGCTGCATTAGGCCTACAAATTGGGTATGGGGTGTAGAGACATGGTGTGTTACACTCCAAGGTGTTCCCCAGGTTTCCTCTCCATTGCTTCGAACTTCCGGCTCTCGTTTAGTAGTTGTTGGAAACTACGCTGCATTTGGCCTACAAATTGGGTATGGGGTGTAGAGAGATGGTGTGTTCCACTCCAAGGTGTTCTCCAGGTTGGCTTTCCTGAGCTTCGATCTTCCGGCTCTCGTTTAGTAGTTGTTGGAAACTACGCTGCATTAGGCCTACAAATTGGGTATGGGGTGTAGAGAGATGGTGTGTTCCACTGTAGAGAGATGGTGTGTTCCACTCCAAGGTGTTCCCCAGGTTTCCTCGCCAATGCTTCGATCATCATGCTCTCGTTTAGTAGTTGTTGGAAACTACGCTGCATTAGGCCTACAAATTGGGTATGGGGTGTAGAGAGATGGTGTGTTCCACTCCAAGGTGTTCCCCAGGTTTCCTCGCCAATGCTTCGATCATCATGCTCTCGTTTAGTAGTTGGAAACTACTCTGCATTAGACCTACAAATTGGGTATGGGGTGTAGAGAGATGGTGTGTTCCACTCCAAGGTGTTCTCCAGGTTGCCTTTCCTGAACTCCTATCTTCAGGCTCTCATTAAATTGTGGTTAAACGGAACAACTGCATTTGGCGTACTAGTTGGTTTGGGGCCTACTATCGGTGTCTGCCGCTCCTTGCTGTTCTCCTGGTTTCCTGTCCTGAAATTCCGTTTTCAGGCGCTCGTTAAGTAGTTGTTAATGTTAGACTGCATTTGGCCTACTAGTTGGGTTGGGGCCTACTATTGGTGTCTGCCACTCCTTGCTGTTCTCCTCCACTGAACAAAGCTGTGCCGCCTGTTTACTACTGTTGCCAATTTTGAACTGCATTTCGACTACTTACTGACTTGGGCCTACTCTCTGTGTCAGCCTCTCATTCCAGTTGTCCTCCACTGCAATGCCCCCTGATTAGTCCTCTGTTACCAATTTTGAACTGCATTTAGCCCACTTTATTCTTTGGGCCTATATCTGTGTTTCCTCCTCATCCTGCCCATTGCCCAGCCAGTGATAGATGAGTCTGCTGGTACATTGACCCATAACGCAACATTTCCCGTGCACGCTACACTGCAAGATTGTGACCCTGCTGAAAGTCAGGTCCCCCTTCCCGCATACCATACCACCTTACACGGGGACAAACAGGAAGGTGCAGATGAAAGTGCAGGTTCCTTCATCAGGTGGGGGGAGGAATACTAGTTGGCGACGTCACTGGCACAGGGCCTCTCATGGTACGCAAAAGTGTTGCTGCCGGTGGGAGGCGCCCCCGCCGTGCAAACACACCGCTGTACTTTGAGGGGCCCTGTGCCAGTGCCAATGCCAACGAGTGGGCCCCCCCTGCTTGCTCAGGTTCACAGCACTTGCAAAGTTGAAATACTTACCTCTCCCTGCTCCACTGCCGTGACGTGGTCCAGATTTCCTGGGCCCACTAATTACTTGAACCAGCCCTACCCACCACAACTTTAGCCAAATGACCCCCAATTTCAAATGCCTTCCAATTATTATAAGGTAAATTACGCTTGACAAGCTTCATTAAGAAGAATGGATGGTTTTGACATTAAAATGGGCACTCTAGGTGTTTTCCTGGCCCCCACTCACTGCCGACTATGCTGCCCCATTGACTTGCATTGGGTTTCGTGTTTCGGTCGATCCCGACTTTACGTCATAATCGGCCGATTTCACTCGACCCGACTTTTGAGATAGTCGGGTTTCGCGAAACCCGGCTCGACTCTAAAAAGGTCAAGGTCGCTCAACTCTAGTTGTCAGGTGTGCAGTGGTCGCAGCTCCAAGACCTCTGTCAAGTCCTTCAGTGTTTTGAGGAATGCACACGGCTGGTAAGTGCAGACAACGCCATCATAAGCATGAGCATCCCACTAATGCGTCTGCTGATGCAAAGTTTGACGCACATCAAGGAGCAGGCATCTGCAGCCAAGGAGGAGGGAAGCCTTGATGACAGTCAGCCATTGTCAGGTCAGGGAACTCTCCTGGACCAGGTGGCGGATGAAAAGGAGGAGGAGGATGATGGGGATGAATATTTATGGGAGGAGGATGCTTCTCAGGGGGCAATAGAAACTGGTGGCGTTGCAAGGTCAGGTACAGGGTTTTTGCGGGCCAAAAGTGATGTTCATTTGCAAGAAAGTGCTCCTCAACGCAGCACAAGCAGTGAATTGACACCTGGAACATTGGCCCACATGGCAGAGTATGCCTTGCGTATCCTAAAAAAGGACGCTCGCATTATCAAAATGATGATCGATGACGATTACTAGTTGGCCTGCCTCCTGGATCCACGATACAAATGAAAATTACAAAATATCATGCCACATGAGATCCTTGAGCAAATATTGGCTACCAAACAAGCAACTCTTGTTGACCGTTTGGTTCAGGCATTCCCAGCACACAGCGGCGGTGATGGTTCTCACATGAGCTGTAGGGGCAACATGGCAGAGGTGTTAGAGGTGCACAAATCCGAAGTGGCGTTGGACAGAGGGGTTTTATGACCAGGTTGTGGAGTGATCTCACAATGACCGCAGACATGACAGGTACTGCTGCATCAATTCAAAGTGACAGGAGACAGCATTTGTCCAGTATGGTTACCAACTATTTTTCCTCCCTTATCGATGTTCTCCCTCACAGGTCCTTCCCCTTTGATTACTGGGCATCTAAAATAGACACCTGGCCTGAATTGGCAGAATATGCATTACAGGAGCTCATTTGCCCAGCTGCTAGTGTGCTATCAGAAAGAGTCTTCAGTGCTGCTGGTTCAATACTTACGGAAAAAAGGACACGTCTGGCTACCCGAAATGTTGATGATCTAACCTTCATTAAAATGAACCAATCATGGATTTCAAATTATTTTGCCCTACCTTCTCCTGCTGACACGTAGCTTGCCTTAAAAATGTCTTGCTTTTGGCCTCCTCTTACTGACTGCTCCAATTCCTCCATTTGCAGCTGCTGAATGTCCACCATAGGCCATTTTTATACCTCCCTAAATGGGCTGACTCCCCCCCACAGGGCCGTGGTCACCACTTGGCGCAAGCACCCATGCAAGTGACGTTTGCCTGGACAGGTGGGTGTGCCCACTCTTGGGCGACGGCACTGGCACAGGGTCCCTCATAGTACATTGAAGTGTCTCTGATGGTGGTGGTGGTGCACAACCAACATCAGACACACCGTCATAATATGAGGGGCCCTGTGCCAGTACCGCCGCCCATGAGAGAGTGTTCCCCCCCAACTTGAACAGTGCTCTACCACTTGCAAAACCTACCTCTCCCTGCTCCAACACTGTGTAGTCTGTGCTGTTAAATCCTTCAATGGCACTGCCAATACAAATTTGTTGAAATGATAGATGCTAGTAAAAATATACAGGGGCCCTTGCCTCCATTTAGACCAGTTAATACATTGCGCCAACTACCACTGTCTACTACTCAGCAGAGGATCCCACCCCTATACCTAGCTATGCCACCAGTTTATTTATGAACATTTTTTTGGCTGACATTTAGCCCACTTTATTATTTTGGTCTACTAACCATGTCAGCCACTTATTACAGTTGTCCTCTACTGAACAAAGCAATGCCGCCTGTGCACTCCTCTTACTTATTTTGAACTGCATTTAGCCTACTTTTTTATTTTAGGCCTACTAAGTCTGTCTGAGCCACTTATTACAGTTGTCCTCCACTGAACAAAGCAATGCCGCCTGTGTACTCCTGTTACCAATTTTGAACTGCATTTAGCCTACTTTTTTTTATTTTAGGCCTTCTAAGTCTGTCTGAGCCACTCATTACAGTTGTCCTCCTCCGCTGAAAAAAGCGATGCCACCTGTGTACTCCTCTTACCAATTTTGAACTGCATTTAACCAACTTACTTACTTGGGCCTAGTAACTGTGTGAGCCTCTCATAACAATTGTCCCCCTCCGCTGAAAAAAGCTATGCCGCCTGTGTACTCCTGTTCCCAATTTTGAACTGCATTTAGCCTACTTACTTATTTGGACCTAGTAACTGTTTCAGCCACTCCTTACAGTTGTCCTCCGCTGAACAAATCAATGCCGCCAGTTTAGTCCTGTTACCAAATTTTGAACTGCATTTAGCCTACTTTCTTATTTGGGCCCACTAACTGTGTCTGCCCCTCATTACAGTTGTCCTCCACTGAAAGCAATGCCGCCTGTTTAGTCCTGTTAGCAATTTTGAACTGCATTTAGCCTACTTTCTTTATTGGGCCTACTAACGGTGTCTGCCCCTCATTACAATTGTCCTCCGCTGAACAAAGCAATGCCGTCAGTTTAGTCCTGTTAGCAATTTTGAACTGCATTTAACCTACTTACTTTTGGGGGCTACGAACTGTGTCACCCTCTCATTACAGTTGTCCTCCGCTGAACAAAGCAATGCCGCCTGTTTAGTCCTGTTACCAATTTTGAACTGGATTTAGCCTACTTTCTTATTTGGGCCTATATCTGAGTTTCCTCCTCATCCTGCCCATTGGCCAGCCACTGCTAGATGAGTCTGCTGATACATTGACCCAGACCACTACATTCCCCTTGCACTCTACACAGCCAGAATCCGACCCTGCTGAAAGTCAGGTTCCCCTTCCCGCATACTATACCACTTACACGGGGACAAAGAGGAAGGTGCAGATGAAAATGCAGGTTCCTTCATCAGGTGGGGGGGCATACTCGTTGGCACTGGCACAGGGCCCCTCATAGTATGCAAAAGTGTCTCTGGCAGTGGGAGGCGCCACCCACCATCAAACACACCGCCGTACTATGAGGGGCCCTTTGCCAGTGCAAACTAGCGCGCCCCCCTGCTTGCTCTGGATCACAGCACTTGCAATGTTGAAATACTTACCTCTCCCTGCTCCACCACCGTGACGTATTCCGTGTTTCCTGGGCCCATGAAAATCTTGAGCCAGCCCTACCCCTCCCCACAACTTTAGCCAAATGAGCCCCTGTTTTCAATGCCTAACTATTATTATAAAGTAAATTCAGATTGACAAGCTTCAGTAATACGAATTGATGTTTTTGGCATTAAAATGGGCACTGTAGGTGTTTTCCTGTCCTCCACTCACTGCCGACATTGATTCTCCATTGACTTGCATTGGGTTTCATGTTTCGGTCGGCCCCCGACTTTTCACAATAATCGGCCGATTTCACCCGACCCGACTTTTAAGAAAGTCGGGTTTCGCAAACCCGACTCGATCCTAAAAAAGTAAAAGTCGCTCAACTCTAGTCAATATCTTTGTAACTCCGAACGTCTTAAAAAAAAAAAAATTCCTGCTATTCCATTTGATTGGTCTAAACCTCTATGCATTTAATGTCTCCTCCACCTCCCCAATACATCCTACATTATTCTTAGCTTTTTTTCCTTCATGTAGAATTAACCTACAAGGAAAGAAAGGGTTTATTTTAATTCCGATATTTTTGTCCCATTGACTTGCATTGGTATCGGGTATCGGCAATATCTGATATTTTTTTAATATCGGCCGATCCAATCCGATACCGATATTTCCGAATATCGGAAGGTACCGCTCAATACTACTCCTCACTAGTTAGCAAAGGATTGGAATCCAGTAAAATATTTTACAATATAAATAGATCAATTCTGAATAAGGAGGTTATCACATCAATTCTAATAATTAAATTCTAGTATGCAAACAAATGAATATTTATTGTAAGTACCGATGTCTCAGTCTAACACCTTGGCCTCCTAATACGTCAGTCTGTCTTGTGGTCACTACCATCATTGCTAGTCACTATGTCTTCAATAATAATCCCCGCACATGCCCTAAAGGAAGACAGCGATGCCCCCCTATTAGGCCATAAGTCTCTTGCCGCTGAATCACTGCAGTGATGTGATACATGGCATCCTCTGTCTCATGAAGCATGGCTCCGGTCCCCTCTGTACTGTATTATACTTCTTAAGTCACAGTCAAGACCATTGTCTGAATTACTCTATATAGTCTCATGACCCTCTAGATCATGTCTGTTGGCTCTCACAGTCATCTCGATCTTCTCCCTGGTCAGATTACACGGTTCTGGTTCTGCTCACACAGTTCTGGTTCTGCTCATATGGCTCTGGTTCTTTAGTCATTCTTCCTCACTCCAGACTTAGGCCTCACTTCATTGATCTTTCTAATACTGATGATTGTGGATATAAGCCAGCTCAGATGGCTCCATGTGTCTGTCCTGACACATACTCAGTCGTCGACTCCTCACCTTCTTTGTTCTTCTGGGCTTTTTATTATTATTATTATTATTATTATTATTATTATTATTATTATTTATATAGCACAATTGGTTCCATGGTGCTGTACATGAGAAGGGGTCAAATACAAATTACAGATATCACTTACGGTAAGCAAACTAACAATGACAGACTGATACAGAGGGGAGAGGACCCTGACCTTGCGGGCTTACATTCTACAGGATGGTATGGAAGGAGACAGTAGGTTGAGGGTTGCAGCAGCTCTGGTGTTGGTGAGGTGGTAGCTCCAGTAGTGATGAGGAGGCAGCGGGGTTAGTGCAGGTTGTAAGCTTTCCTGAAGAGGTTTTCACATTCCGTCTAAAGGATCCAAATGTGGTTTATAGTCAGACGTGTTAGGGCAAGGAATTCCAGAGGATGGGGGATATTGAGGAGAAGTCTTGGAGGTGGTTGGGTGAGGAGCCAATCAGTGTGGAGGAGAGAGGGAGGTCTTGGGAGGACCAGAGATTGCGTGACGGAAGATATCGGGAGATTAGTTCAGAGATATAGGGAGGAGACAGGTTATGGATGGCTTTTGTCGGTCAGTATTAGTAATTTGAACTGGATACGCTGAGGGAATGGGAGCCAGTGAAGATATTTGCAGAGGGGGGAAGCGGAGGAGTAGCGAGGAGAGAGATGAATTAGTTGGGAAGCAGAGTTAAGGATGGACTGGAGAGGTGCAAGGGTGTTAGCTGGGAGGCCACTGGAAAGGATGTTGCAGTAGTCGAGGCGGGAGATGATGAGGGCATGCACAAGCATTTTAGTAGATTGACGGTTGAGGAAAGGACGGATTCTGGAGATATCTTTGAGCTGGAGGCGACAGGAGGTGGAAAGAGCTTGGATGTGTGACTTGAAGGAAAGGGCAGAGTCAAGGGTTACTCCGAGGCAGCGGACTTCCGGTACAGGGGAGAGCATGATGTCGTTAATTGCGATAGATAGGTTAGGTAAGGAAGATCTATGAAATGGAGGAAAGATGATGAGTTCAGATTTGTCCACACTTAGTTTGAGGAAGTGAGAGGAGAAGAAAGAGGATATGGCTGATAGACACTCTGTGATTCTGGAAAAAAGAGGTGATGTTTGGGACAGAGAGATAGATCTGAGTGTCATCAGCATAAAGGTGGTACTGGAATCCATGAGACTTTATGAGTTGTCCCAGGCCAAGTGTATAGATTGAGAAGAGTAAGGGTCCTAGAACAGAGCCTTGGGGGACTCCAACAGAGAGAGGGTGGGATGAGGAGGTAGTGTGGGAGTGGGAGACGCTGAATGTGTGGTTGGAAAGGTATGAGGAGATCCAGGATAGGGAGAAGTCTTTGATGCCAAAGGAGGAGAGGATCTGTAGTAGGAGGCAGTGGTCAACTGTGTCGAAAGCAGAGGACAGGTCTAGAAGGAGGAGCATAGAGTATTATTCGTTAGCTTTGGCTGTAAGTAGTCCTTTAGTAATTTTGTTCAGTGCTGTCTCAGTTGAGTAATGGGGGCGGAAACCAGATTGTAGATTGTCAAAGAGCAAGTTAGATGAGAGGTGGAAGGAAAGTTCAGCATAGTCATAATTCTTGACTGTGACACAGCTATCACATGATCTGGCGTCTCCTCTTATCTCTTCCCCTTCTGTTATGTTTTAACTTTGTAGGACCCAAACATTTCCATCTCCTTACAAAACAGCAGAGCCGTGTAGACGGACAAGTACATGGATGTACAAATAGCACTTTTGTACAGCAGATCCGAGTTATCAGATACCTTGATTTTATAAAATTAAGTATGCAGACAATACCTTTGTACCTCCTCCTTTCGTTAAAAATAAGCTCTAGAGGTTGCTTCTAAGGGAGATCTGTCTCGGGCCCACAGATCTTAACAGCTCAATTACATATAAGAAAAAAGTGGATTTCTCAGGAATAAGACATCAATTTGCAGATATGAAGGTATCATTTAATTCAGCTTTATATGACCTGCATGTCCATATAAACAGCTTAGGATGGTTGAGCCTAGCGACAGCTGCCCTTAAAGGTTATCAGTTGTTAAATAATGTTAACGTTCTACAGACAATGTTCCATATTTAGTCAATATATTGTGCAAGATGTATGGAATATTGATTGGAGGTTCTTTATTCCTTTTGTCATGCCCTCAGCCGCAGGTTCGGTCTCCGCTGCGCAGGTAGACTGGTGCCTATTACACAGCCTTACTCACCCTGTCCGTGCCTCCAGACGATCAGCGGCTCCTTTCTCTGCTAAGAACCTGCATCCTCTTGGCAGGTCTCCTGGGAATGCTCTTAGGAGCCGCGCCCCGCTTCCTGCACATACTTGAAACAGCAGGGCACCTGTTTGCTATTAGGCCTGTATGTGCTATGATGCTCAGTGCATAAAAAGCATCCTCCCCTTTAGGGAGGTGCCTGGGCAACATGTTCATTCTCTGCATTGTTGCCTCTGCTTCAGGCCACGCTCTGCTTTGCTCTGCACTTAACTTTCATGTCTACTTCCACAGAGTCCTCTTCTGGCATTTCCCATCCTGGACTCCTCTGGTCTCTTCAGTTCCCACTCCAAGTTGTCTTGCCTCTTCTCACGGAACTGTCCAGACCCTGCTACCGGTGGGATTAACCTTTCTGGATTTCATGGAGGTTCTGGGATTCTCCCCACCTGCAAGTCCAAGTATTCTACAGTATTGCTAGTTTGTCAATACGGGTCGTCCTCTGGTCCTGGCTTCGCGGCATTCAGACCACCTGGTGTTGTGACGGGGGAATCCCTGCATAGGGGTACACCTTGCCCGGTGCTCCATCACGTGGTACAGTGTCATGATACAGAGGTTCCTCCCTCTGACACCTTTTCCCTTTTTGTTTTACCTTGTTAATAAATATCTTTTGGTTTATGAGATCCACTCTCCTGTCTTTTGAGTATCGGGTATACAGCTGCCACTGCACCATCAGTGGTCTAGTGAGTCCACTATACATTGTCACACCCTGTGGGAGTTACACCTTTGTTTTAAAATCAGATCATACTCACAAAGAGCAAAAGGAATGTAAACTGAATAATGATAATCAAAGAGTTTGTAGTCACAATTGTAATAAAATAACAAATCAACACAATTCAGTTTTTTATCAAGAGGACGTAACTACCAAGAAAGAATAACTACCAGAGCATAAAGGAGACGTGGCATCAAAACAAAAGGAAGAAGAGTCCTTCAAGCACCATCAAAAACAAATAAAACCACAAAAGGAAGAAAGTCATAGTTTTCATCAAGAAGAGTCATCAAAAACAGAACCAAGAGCAACCCAACCAACATGACAATTCTAAAAATCGACCAGATCCTTCAAAGCATAATCAGGAGGAAGTTTCCAAGCACAAAGATGTAAATTGCAAGCAACATGTGGAGACTGCAAAAAGTCATCAAGGATTGTCAGGCAAAAATCATCATGCTGAACCTTGTAAGACTCACAAAGAAGAACTTCATAACCTATGTCATAATGAAGCACCAACTAAAGTGTATCAGTAGGAGCATGCAATGAAAATTCAAGAAGAATCATTTGCCAGTAGAAAAGACATTTGCAAACAAGATGAACCCATCAAAGGAATAGAAGCTGTGAAGCACATTCAAGGGGAATCTTTTAAGCACCAGAATTATGATCAACAGTCAGAAAAAGATACATCTTCAACACCATATCAACAAGAAACTCCTAGAGCAGAGCAAGAGCAGTCAGATGATCCTAAATGTTGGGCTGTACATCAAAAGATTCAGCTGATCAAAGATCAGAACCCTGCAGATGGCTGCATGAACCTAAAAAGGCCAACCAGGAAACTCCCAAAAGTTAGGACACACAATATGTTTTTTTCAGACCAATTGCTTACATCCAATTTCCTTGTGGAAAATAACTTTCACCTACCTAACATGAACTGTTTCCTTTCAGCTTTGTACTGGAGAAGGGACCTATTTTAGACCCACTGTTGACAATATGAAAAATGAATGTGAAATACTCTAAGTTGGTTTTAACTAGATTGAGATCTCTTTGGAGACCTTTCACAGGATCTCGTGAGTAAATCATAAATATAACAGCAAGAGCTCTTCATCTCCAGGTCTTGTACTCAAAAGTTCTCAAAACCTTATGCCTTATTATTTATTACAGCAGAACTCTGCTTCAATAGTTTGAAATTTATATTTTTTAAGGCTTTATTTAATTTCTGTTGCCTAAGCATCCAAAGACTTTGTAATATAAATATGTTATTATCATACAACACACTATTAAATTTGCTAAAACCTCATTCAATAAAAAAATAGTCTAAAACATTTTTCCTATTAACTTTTCATCATAGTGTATGCAAAATTAAAATGAGAAGACATTCAAATACTGGAAATGTACAAATATCTTATAACAATGTTGCATGTGCTGTATTTTAGTCTATGTGTTATACCATAGAGCAAAACTAGGCAAAGTGCAGCCCACGGGCCATATTCGGCACTCTGGCTGTTCCAGTCTGGAAAGCTGTGGTCCATGGGCTGCAACATGCAGCCACACTCCTCTGCCCGTTCACTGCCACCGAATATCACCACTATCTATATCCTGAGGATGCGTCTGCTGTGTGGAGAGTCAGTGCACTGGAGACAGGAGCAGAGTGCTGGGGGAACTTGAGCGAGGTTAGTATATGTTGTTGTTTATTCAGTGTATGAGATTTTTTGCATGTATATAGAGGGCCATGTCAGGGACCTCACTGTATATAGGGAGGCTACACACATGGTCAAAATTGTTGATACTTCTCATTTAATGACAGAAAAACCCACAATGGTCACAGAAATAACTGACAAAAGTAATAATAAATAAAAGATCTATGAAAATGAACAAATGAAAGTCAGACATTGCTTTTCAACCATGCTTCCACAGGTTTAAAAAAAAATAAAACCCATGAAAAAAGCCTGGATAGAAATGATTGTACCCTTAACTTAATATTTTGTTGCACAACCTTTTAAGGCAATCACTGCAATCAAACAATTGAGGACTCATATTTTATATGGAAAGGGTATGTTATGGCTCATACTGTACACAGGGGGTTCATATTCTATATAGGGTGCTTTGTGAGAGCTCATACTGTATATAGGGGGCTATGTGAGGGCTCACACTGTATAAAGGGAGGTTATATGGGACTCACACTGTATATAAGAGGCTACAGTATGTAGGGACTCATGCTTTATATACTGTAGAGAGGCTATGTGAGTGGTTATGTTGTATATAAAGAGGATATATATAGGTGCTCACACTATATATAGGAGGTTATGTAGGGGCCAATATTGTATATGGGGACAATGTGGGAGCTCATGTATATAGGGCTATGTGGGAGCTCAAACTGCATCAAAGGGTCTATGTGGGGTACTCAATGTATAAAGAGAGGCTATGAGGAGCTCACACTGTATACAAGTGGCTCATCCTGTTTGTAGGGGGCTGTGTAAGATCTATACAGTATATAGGGTTGTAAGCATACTTAACTCCCCATCCTTCCCATAGAGTCATGAAAAATCTGGGAAATTAAATAGACATGATTGCAAAATATGCCAATTACTAAGATTTCTTGCATGATGAAAACTTTCTTAAATTTCTGAGGCTAAATATGGATTATATATATATGTACACATCATTGTCTACCTATACTTAAGCAAAGATAAGAATGGATAGTGAGAATTACACCCTGTGCTTCACTTGCTGCGAGTTTATCTAACAAAATTTGTTGTAGCATAGTATTTTGTACTGTCTGTATTTGCTGTGATGAAGCTCCATTATGCTATTTACCACATAGCAAGAAAGTTTCGGAAGTTCGCGCCCAACTTTGCTACATCATGTTACAACATGCTTGACAGCTTGGAGCAGAACAAAGAAAAAGGTGCGGGTCAGACAGGTAGCATAAGTTTCAGAAAGGGAGTCTATTCCTCTTAGTTCTTTTTCTCCATTTCCCAGTTCTATTATACTGTGTGTGTAGAAATCGCAGGAATGCGGTATGCAGTGACGGACGGGAGGCAGAATATGGGTTAACAGGTTTATTTACAGGGGAATACTCCACGCAGGGAGGTAAAGAGTTACACAGTATGAATGGCAAAATGAAGTACAATGGTACAAATAATGACCCTTCATTAGCAAGCGGATCAGGAAGTCCTAACACTGCAGCTCCTGCTGCGAACTCAATAACGCTGACAACGGCGGGCACATTGCCTGTCCCAGGATGGTACTGTAGCTTTTGGTCTATCTTCTGGCAGCAGTGGTCGGTCTCCAGTACCTTCCTCTGCTCCTTGTCCATATACTGATGTGGCTAACAAAAGCATGGGCCACAGTCCTGTGCGAGCACAACATGGCTCCTTAAGTATTTTAGCTGGGGTAGTCAGGTAACAAGGGTCAGGACAACTATTCTCTGCCCACATCAGGGTGCAAATGTCAGTCCTGTGTGTGGTCTCTCTTGGGGCAGCGCATGTGTGGCACTCACGGTCATGTAGTGTACGGCACCTAGTTCTCTCTGGTGGTCTCTGGACACACATTGCACGTTCCGCTCTCCCTGGTCCCCACTATTGGTGGCAGGCGACACTGATCTGCTTGGTGCTGGTGCTCCAGGCCAGAACAGTACTCTCTGTGTCTGCTGCAACACCCAGCTCAGCTCTGTGTACACGGCTCTATACGGCTCTGCTCTGCACAGCTCTGCTCTGCACGGCTCTCTCTGCAGGTGATGGGGGCTCCTTATATCTGGCCCGTTGCCACGCCGGTACTCTCTGGTGGGGGAAGCAAAGCTCTCCGTTCTGGATGCTGCCCTCTCTACTGCTCTACGCCGACACCAGTCTCTCCTGCTTCGCGCGCTTTCTGTTTTTATGCCTCAGTCGCCGCAAGCCCTTTTCTGGCTCCTCCCGCTCTCCTGGGTTCAAGGTTGGTCCGGCTCACTCAGACTTTCCCCCCTGTGAACAGGGGAAGGTCCACCTCTCTAAAGCGACCCCCCGGAAACAGAGGATGCAGCCCTTTCAGTTCCAGACCTGGCACGCAGGTACCCACGGTCTCGTCGGCCCCTTCAGCCTTTAAGCCTTTATTACATGCACAGTACTAAACAGATGAAAAATTAAACAAAAATACAAACAATATATTTTTTTCTGTGGTTCTTTAAGGCATCACTCATTTAACAGAGTGAGTAGAGTGTGAATAGATTTGGCTAAATATTCTGCCCCTATAAGCTTTACTGCCCAAGGCAATTTCCAGTGAGCCAACCACCCTTCCTCCAAATGCAACCCATCTGAAACTACATCAAGATGCTTTCTAGCTTCTAAGTCTACAAAAGAATATATCCATTGCATGAGTAGATAAACATAGTTGTACTATAAATACTTAGACGCTGTGTTTGACTGTAATGTAGTGTAAGATTTTTTTTTACTGATTCCAACAAAACAACACCTGAAGGAAGCCATCCTAGTC
This sequence comes from Ranitomeya imitator, assembly GCF_032444005.1. Classification (NCBI taxonomy): domain Eukaryota; kingdom Metazoa; phylum Chordata; class Amphibia; order Anura; family Dendrobatidae; genus Ranitomeya; species Ranitomeya imitator. The sequence continues at coordinate 721,897,074 of NC_091283.1, read as the reverse complement.
ATGTGCAAGATGAAAAAAAATCAGATTGGAAAAAAATTGCACTTTCTCTGGTTTGCTGCCAGCCTTTGAGTTAATGTGACTTACTTTCCTTTGCTTCCCAGCAGGCATTGCACTTGTCATTGTCTAATGGCTTTCCTGCCCAAAGCCAAAATCCTGCCTTTCTGTCATGCCTAAGGATTCTTTCACACGGCCTGATATTTCTGATACTAGAAAATCCAGTACCGGAGATATCCATGTCCATTTGTCCCTGTGTACGTGTGTTCAATATTTGTAGCATACGTCTGATAACCGTGTGCCAAATCAGTATAACACATAGTGTCGCCTGGGAATCAGCGGTACTGTTCGTGCTGTTCCCTGGTGCCAGGTGCTGAAGATAGCTCACTTCACTGTCCCCTGCTCATGCAGTGATCAGTGTGTGTCATCAGTGTGCATGTGTCTGGGACGTTTTACAGCCCGTGCTCTTGTTAAAAAACAGACATGTCAGACATGTTTTTCGCTCAGACACATGATACGTAGAAGCACACTGACATGTGCGCAGACACATTCACCTAAGGGGTCTATGTATGCAAGTGTCTCCAGTAAGTGTGAAAACTGTCACCACACGGTGTTAGGGTTGGCGGATCACACTAAACATAAATAAAGATGAAGTGCGATCACAACCCGGGGTCCGCCGTGCAGAGATGGAAAACTGCAGCTAATATGAACCAAGGCAGAAGACACAGTGTTAGGACTGGCGGAACGCACCAAGTACAAGATGAAATGGAACAAGGTGCGTTCGCAGTCCGAGGTCCACCGTGCAGGTAAAAACCCTGCTGCTAGTAAGACGGACTATATGGCGGTACTACAAGTATACACGCACGGGTTAACTACACCCTGCGTGAAGGAAGCGATCCTGTTGCGTCACAGGACCGCGGTACCGCACATAGAGCGCGAGCAAGTAGTCAGCGAACTCAACCCCAACTAGGATTGAAGTCCGATTAGACACTTGCTGGCACAACACCGCATCTGGGTGTGTAAGGAAACTAAATAAGAATATAGAGGCACAAGAGTGCGTACGGTGCCGCACAGATGGACGCCACTAACCACCCAGGCTTGGGTCAGGAAAGCACAGAGCAAGCGCACGGCGCCGTACAGGCGGACACAGCAACTGGTAGCTGTAATGTGTGTTACGTGCTGTAGGATAAGTCGGGCGCTAGATAGCAAACATACACCTTCCGCGAACAGACATTCAATAGGGAGGGTTATTTAAAGAGCGACTTTCACTCACAACACACACACATATTTACAAGACAATACTAGCGCATGGCCGTGCGGTCATGCGCAGTTTATATAGCTGCAGCACAGGAAACAGCTACAGAAGTTTTGCCCTTTCAGGACCTGCCAAAAGGACTAATGGGATGTGCTGCAGTACCTGAGCATGTGACCCTCGATCTCCAACAGGAGATCTTGCCCTGGGCATGCTCAGTGTGTGCAAATAAGGACTTAGATCCAGAAACGTCCACTCGCCGCTGCCCAGCACTGGCTTCAATGGCAGAAGCAGGAAAAGCAGCAGTAACTCTTCGCACAGAGTCAGACTGAGCGAGACGCTGGGATCGACGTCCCTGCTGAGCAGACTCCACTGCGGCTGGAGGAGAATGGGAGACCGCAGCGGAGACGGATCGAGATTCCCCCTGTGCAGCAGAGGAAACTCAACTCCTAACATTACCCTCCCTCCTAGGGCCCCCCTCCTTGGGCCTCGCTACGGTTGAAGGCAGCAATGAGCTGCGGGGCCCGAATGTGCTCAACAGGCTCCCAGGACCTGTCCTCGGGGCCATAACCCTTCCAGTCTACCAAATAAATTTTTTTGCCACGCACCACCTTGCACCCCAAAATAGCGTTCACCTCATAATCGTCCGTAGACGAACCCGATGTCCCAGCAGATGACTCGGAGAACCGGGACATATACACGGGTTTCAAGAGGGACACATGAAAGGTGTCGGTGATACCCAGGCGTGGTGGAAGGGCCAAACGATAGACCACAGGATTAACCTGCTCGAGGACCTTGAATGGGCCCAAGTAGCGAGGAGCAAATTTAGTGGACTCAACTCGCAGCCTGATGTTACGGGCGGAGAGCCACACCAAGTCGCCAGGAGCAAAAGTCGGAGCGGGGTGCCGATGAGCATCGGCGGAGGACCTCATTCTCTCCTTAGAGGCCCGAATGGCATCCTGAGTGCGGTCCCAAATATCCCGTGCCTCCACAGCCCAGTCTGCCACCCTGGAGTCGGCGGAAGACAAGGGCATAGGCACAGGTATCCGTGGATGCTGACCATAGTTGAGGAGGAATGGGGTTTGTCCAGTGGAGACAGCTACGGCGTTGTTCAGTGCAAACTCTGCCCATGATAGCAAGGATGCCCAGTCATCCTGCCTGGCTGAAACAAAATGTCGCAGGTATGTGACCAAGGTCTGGTTGGCCCTCTCTACCAACCCATTCGTCTCGGGATGATATGCGGAAGAGAGATTTAACTCAATGCTGAGAAGACGACAAAGCTCTCTCCAGAACCGAGACGCAAACTGGGGACCCCGGTCACTGACAATTTTGTCTGGCATGCCGTGTAGGCGGAAGATGTGTCTTATGAACAACGCTGCCAAGGCCCGTGCAGAAGGTAACCGTGGGAGCGGCACCAAATGCACCATTTTCGAGAAATGATCGGTAATAAATCAAATGACGGTACAGCCACGAGACTTGGGCAAACCCACTGCAAAGTCCATCCCGACCATCTCCCAGGGCCTGTCTGCCACCGGCAAGGGATAGAGTAACCCAGATGGCCGTTGTCGAGGAGACTTATTTTTGGCGCATGAGACACACGCCAAAACGTAATCTGTTGTGAATTCTGTGGCCAAGCTCCCTCCTGTGGTCGTGAGTGGTACTGCGGCTGGTTCTGTCTATAAGCTTCCTTTGGTGGATGAGAGTGGTACTGCGGCTTCTGAGTTTCCTTCCTCAGGTGATGAGGTTAAGTCGTTAGGTGCTGCTCTATTTAACTCCACCTGGTGCTTTGATCCTGGCCTCCAGTCAATGTTCTAGTATTGGTCTTGCTTCCTCCTGGATCGTTCCTGTGGCCTCTCTATCCTGCATAAGCTAAGTTCTGCTTGTGTTATTTTTGTTGCTATATTTTCTGTCCAGCTTGCTATATTGGTTTTTCTTGCTTGCTGGAAACTCTGAGACGCAGAGGGAGCACCTCCATACCGTTAGTCGGTGCGGAGGGTCTTTTTGCCCCTCTGCGTGGTTTATAGGTTTTTGTGTTGACCGCAAAGCTATCTTTCCTATCCTCGGTCTATTCAGTAAGTCGGGCCTCACTTTGCTAAATCTATTTAATCTCTGTGTTTGTATTTCATCTTTACTCACAGTCATTATATGTGGGGGGCTGCCTTTTCCTTGGGGGAATTTCTCTGAGGCAAGGTAGGCTTATTTTTCTATCTTCAGGGCTAGTTAGTTTCTCAGGCTGTGCCGAGTAGCATAGGGAGCGTTAGGCGCAATCCACGGCTACCTCTAGTGTGGTGTGATAGGATTAGGGATTGCGGTCAGCAGAGTTTCCACGTCTCAGAGCTCGTCCTATGTTTTTGGTAAATGCCAGGTCACTTTGTGTGCTCTGAACTTCAAGGTCCATTGTGGTTCTGAATTACCTGTTCATAACAGTACTGGAGGCCCAAAGTACTAATGCTTCTCAATAGAGGGAAAAGAGAAGTTCTGAGACCATTTTTTTTTCTTTGCACTGTGTTCTGTCTATCTTTTCCCCTTTGCATCAGGGTGGTTCAGAACACAGGTGTGGACATGGACATTCAGGGTCTGTCCTCTTCGATGGATAATCTCACTATAAGAGTACAGAACATTCAAGATTTAGTGGTTCAGAATCCTATGTTAGAACCTAAAATTCCTATTCCTGAGTTATTTTCTGGAGATAGAGCTAAGTTTTTGAATTTTAAATACAATTGTAAACTATTTCTGGCTTTGAAACTCCGCTCCTCTGGTGACCCAGTTCAACAAGTTAAAATCATTATTTCTTTATTACGTGGCGACCCTCAAGACTGGGCATTTTCCCTTGCGTCAGGAGATCCTGCATTATGTAATATTGATGCGTCTTTTCTGGCGCTCGGATTGCTGTACGACGAACCTAATTCAGTGGATCAGGCAGAGAAAAATTTGCTGGCTCTGTGTCAGGGTCAGGATGAGATAGAGATTTATTGTCAGAAGTTTAGAAAGTGGTCCGTGCTCACTCAATGGAATGAATGTGCGCTGGCAGCTATTTTCAGAAAGGGTCTCTCTGAAGCCCTTAAGGATGTCATGGTGGGATTTCCTATGCCTGCTGGTCTGAATGAGTCTATGTCTTTGGCCATTCAGATCGGTCGACGCTTGCGTGAGCGTAAATCTGTGCACCATTTGGCGGTATTATCTGAGCATAAACCTGAGCCTATGCAGTGCGATAGGACTTTGACCAGAGCTGAAAGGCAAGAACACAGACGTCAGAATGGGCTGTGTTTCTACTGTGGTGATTCCACTCATGCTATCTCCGATTGTCCTAAGCGCACTAAGCGGTTCGCTAGGTCCGCCACCATTAGTACGGTACAGTCGAAATTTCTTTTGTCCGTTACTTTGATCTGCTCTTTGTCTTCCTATTCTGTCATGGCATTTGTGGATTCAGGCGCTGCCCTGAATTTGATGGACTTGGAGTTTGCTAGGCGCTGTGGGTTTGTCTTGGAGCCCTTGCAGTGTCTTATTCCATTGAGAGGAATAGATGCTACGCCTTTGGCCAAGAATAAGCCTCAGTATTGGACCCAGCTGACCATGTGCATGGCTCCTGCACATCAGGAGGATATTCGCTTTCTGGTGTTGCATAATCTGCATGATGTGGTCGTGTTGGGGTTGCCATGGCTACAAGTCCATAATCCAGTATTAGATTGGAAATCCATGTCGGTGTCCAGCTGGGGTTGTCAGGGGGTACATGGTGATGTTCCATTTCTGTCAATTTCGTCATCCACCCCTTCTGAGGTCCCAGCGTTCTTGTCTGATTACCGGGATGTCTTTGATGAGCCCAAGTCCGATACCCTACCTCTGCATAGGGATTGTGATTGTGCTATCAATTTGATTCCTGGTAGTAAATTCCCAAAAGGTCGATTGTTTAATTTATCCGTACCTGAGCACACCGCCATGCGCAGTTATGTGAAGGAATCCCTGGAGAAGGGGCATATTCGCCCGTCATCGTCGCCATTAGGAGCAGGGTTCTTTTTTGTAGCCAAGAAGGATGGTTCGCTGAGACCTTGTATAGATTACCGCCTTCTTAATAAGATCACGGTTAAATTTCAGTACCCCTTGCCATTGTTATCTGACCTGTTTGCTCGGATTAAGGGGGCTAGTTGGTTCACCAAGATAGATCTTCGTGGTGCGTATAATCTTGTGCGTATTAAATGGGGCGATGAATGGAAAACAGCATTTAATATGCCCGAGGGCCATTTTGAGTACCTGGTTATGCCATTCGGGCTTTCTAATGCTCCATCAGTGTTTCAGTCCTTTATGCATGACATCTTCCGAGAGTACCTGGATAAATTCCTGATTGTATACTTGGATGATATTTTGGTCTTCTCGGATGATTGGGAGTCTCATGTGAAGCAGGTCAGAATGGTGTTCCAGGTCCTGCGTGCTAATTCTTTGTTTGTGAAGGGGTCAAAGTGTCTCTTTGGTGTTCAGAAGGTTTCATTTTTGGGGTTCATTTTTTCTCCTTCTACTATCGAGATGGACCCTGTTAAAGTTCAGGCCATTTATGATTGGACTCAGCCAACATCCCTGAAGAGTCTGCAGAAGTTCCTGGGCTTTGCTAATTTTTATCGTCGCTTCATCAATAATTTTTCTAGTACTGCTAAACCGTTGACTGATTTAACCAAGAAGGGTGCTGATGTGGTCAATTGGTCTTCTGCTGCTGTGGAAGCTTTTCAGGAATTGAAGCGTCGTTTTTCTTCTGCCCCTGTGGTGTGCCAACCAGATGTTTCGCTTCCGTTCCAGGTCGAGGTTGATGCTTCTGAAATTGGAGCAGGGGCTGTTTTGTCGCAGAGAAGTTCTGATTGCTCGGTGATGAAACCATGTGCCTTCTTTTCCAGGAAATTTTCGCCTGCTGAGCGAAATTATGATGTTGGCAATCGAGAGTTGCTAGCCATGAAGTGGGCATTCGAGGAGTGGCGTCATTGGCTTGAAGGAGCTAAGCATCGCATGGTAGTCTTGACTGATCACAAAAACTTGACTTATCTCGAGTCTGCCAAACGGTTGAATCCTAGACAGGCTTGTTGGTCGCTGTTTTTCTCCTGTTTTGACTTTGTGGTTTCGTACCTTCCGGGCTCTAAAAATGTGAAGGCGGATGCCCTGTCTAGGAGTTTTGTGCCCGACTCTCCGGGTTTGTCTGAGCCAGCGGGTATTCTCAAAGAGAGGGTAATTTTGTCTGCCATCTCCCCTGATTTGCGGCGGGTGCTGCAAAAATTTCAGGCTAATAGACCTGACCGTTGCCCAGCGGAGAAACTGTTTGTCCCTGAAAGGTGGACGAATAAAGTTATCTCTGAGGTTCATTGTTCGGTGTTGGATGGTCATCCTGGAATCTTTGGTACCAGAGATTTGGTGGCTAGATCCTTTTGGTGGCCGTCTCTGTCGCGGGATGTGCGTTCTTTTGTGCAGTCCTGTGGGATTTGTGTTCGGGCTAAGCCCTGCTGTTCTCGTGCCAGTGGGTTGCTTTTGCCCTTGCCGGTCCCGAAGAGGCCTTGGACACATATCTCTATGGATTTTATTTCGGATCTCCCTGTCTCTCAAAGAATGTCGGTCATTTGGGTGGTTTGTGATCGCTTCTCTAAGATGGTCCATTTGGTGCCCTTGTCTAAGTTGCCTTCCTCCTCTGATTTGGTGCCATTGTTTTTTCAGCATGTGGTTCGTTTACATGGCATTCCAGAGAACATCGTTTCTGACAGAGGTTCCCAGTTTGTTTCGAGGTTTTGGCGAGCCTTTTGTGCTAGGATGGGCATTGATTTGTCTTTTTCCTCGGCTTTCCATCCTCAGACAAATGGCCAGACTGAACGAACCAATCAGACCTTGGAAACATATCTGAGATGTTTTGTTTCTGCTGATCAGGATGATTGGGTGTCCTTTTTGCCTTTGGCTGAGTTCGCCCTTAATAATCGGGCCAGCTCGGCTACTTTGGTTTCGCCGTTTTTCTGCAATTCTGGATTCCACCCTCGTTTCTCTTCAGGGCAGGTTGAGTCTTCGGACTGTCCTGGTGTGGATACTGTGGTGGATAGGTTGCAGCAGATTTGGACTCATGTGGTGGACAATTTGACTTTGTCCCAGGAGAAGGCTCAACGTTTCGCAAACCGCAGGCGCTGTGTGGGTCCCCGACTTCGTGTTGGGGATTTGGTTTGGTTGTCATCTCATTATGTTCCTATGAAGGTTTCCTCTCCTAAATTTAAGCCTCGTTTCATTGGTCCATATAGGATTTCTGAGGTTCTTAATCCTGTGTCTTTTCGTTTGACTCTTCCGGCTTCTTTTGCCATCCATAACGTGTTCCATAGGTCATTGTTGCGGAGATATGTGGCACCTGTGGTTCCATCTATTGATCCTCCTGCTCCGGTTTTGGTTGAAGGGGAATTGGAGTATATTTTGGAGAAGATTTTGGATTCTCGTGTTTCGAGACGGAAACTCCAGTATCTGGTTAAGTGGAAAGGTTATGGTCAGGAAGATAATTCCTGGGTCTTTGCCTCTGATGTCCATGCTGCCGATCTGGTTCGTGCCTTTCATGTGGCTCATCCTGGTCGGCCTTGGGGCTCTGGTGAGGGTTCGGTGACCCCTCCTCAAGGGGGGGGTACTGTTGTGAATTCTGTGGCCAAGCTCCCTCCTGTGGTCGTGAGTGGTACTGCGGCTGGTTCTGTCTATAAGCTTCCTTTGGTGGATGAGAGTGGTACTGCGGCTTCTGACTTTCCTTCCTCAGGTGATGAGGTCAAGTCGTTAGGTGCTGCTCTATTTAACTCTACCTGGTGCTTTGATCCTGGCCTCCAGTCAATGTTCTAGTATTGGTCTTGCTTCCTCCTGGATCGTTCCTGTGGCCTCTCTATCCTGCATAAGCTAAGTTCTGCTTGTGTTATTTTTGTTGCTATATTTTCTGTCCAGCTTGCTATATTGGTTTTTCTTGCTTGCTGGAAGCTCTGAGACGCAGAGGGAGCACCTCCGTACCGTTAGTCGGTGTGGAGGGTCTTTTTGCCCCTCTGCGTGGTTGTTTGTAGGTTTTTGTGTTGACCGCAAAGCTATCTTTCCTATCCTCGGTCTATTCAGTAAGTCGGTCCTCACTTTGCTAAATCTATTTCATCTCTGTGTTTGTATTTCATCTTTACTCACAGTCATTATATGTGGGGGGCTGCCTTTTCCTTTGGGGAATTTCTCTGAGGCAAGGTAGGCTTATTTTTCTATCTTCAGGGCTAGTTAGTTTCTCAGGCTGTGCCGAGTTGCATAGGGAGCGTTAGGCGCAATCCACGGCTACCTCTAGTGTGGTGTGATAGGATTAGGGATTGCGGTCAGCAGAGTTTCCACGTCTCAGAGCTCGTCCTATGTTTTTGGTAAATGTCAGGTCACTTTGTGTGCTCTGAACTTCAAGGTCCATTGTGGTTCTGAATTACCTGTTCATAACAGTAATCTCTGACATCTCGGACCATATGCGGCCACTAGAGTTGAGCGACCTTGACCTTTTTAGAGTCGAGCCGGGTTTTGCGAAACCCGACTATGTCCAAAGTCGGGTCGAGTGAAATCGGCCGATTATGACGTAAAGTCGGGATCGACCGAAACACGAAACCCAATGCAAGTCAATGGGGCAGCATAGTCGGCAGTGAGTGGGGGCCAGGAAAACACCTAGAGTGCCCATTTTAATGTCAAAACCATCCATTCTTCTTAATGAAGCTTGTCAAGCGTAATTTACCTTAAAATAATTGGAAGGCATTTGAAATTGGGGGTCATTTGGCTAAAGTTGTGGGGGGTAGGGCTGGTTCAAGTAATTAGTGGGCCCAGTAAATCTGGACCACGTCACGGCAGTGGAGCAGGGAGAGGTAAGTATTTCAACTTTGCAAGTGCTGTGATCCTGAGCAAGCAGGGGGGGCCCACTCGTTGGCATTGGCACTGGCACAGGGCCCCTCAAAGTACAGCGGTGTGTTTGCACGGCGGGGGCGCCTCCCACCGGCAGCAACACTTTTGCGTACTATGAGAGGCCCTGTGCCAGTGACGTCGCCAACTAGTATTCCTCCCCCCACCTGATGAAGGAACCTGCACTTTCATCTGCACCTTCCTCTTTGTCCCCGTGTAAGGTGGTATGGTATGCGGGAAGAGCAACCTGACTTTCAGCAGGGTCACAATGTTGTTGTGTAGCGTGCACGGGGAATGTTGCGTTATGGGTCAATGTACCAGCAGACTCATCTATCACTGGCTGGGCAATGGGCACGATGAAGTGGAAACACAGATATAGGCCCAAAGAAGAAAGTGGGCTAAATGCAGTTCAAAATTGGTAACACAGGAATAACCAGGGGGCATTGCAGTGGAGGACAACTGGAATGAGAGGCTGACACAGAGAGTAGGGCCAAATCAGTAAGTAGTCGAAATGCAGTTCAAAATTGGCAACCGTAGTAAACAGGCGGCACAGCTTTGTTCAGTGGAGGAGAACAGCAAGGAGTGGCAGACACCGATAGTAGGCCCCAACCCAACTAGTAGGCCAAATGCAGTCTAACATTAACAACTACTTAACGAGAGGCTGAAAATGGAATTTCAGGACAGGAAACCAGGAGAACAGCAAGGAGTGGCAGACACCGATAGTAGGCCCCAAACCAACTAGTACGCCAAATGCAGTTGTTCCATTTAACCACAATTTAATGAGAGCCTGAAGATAGAAGCTCAGGAAAGGCAACCTGGGGAACACCTTGGAGTGTAACACACCATCTCTCTCCACCCCATACCCATTTTGTAGGCCTAATGCTGTGTACTTTTCTACAACTACTAAACGAGAGTCGGAAGACCGAAGCAATGGCAAGGAAACCTGGGGAACACCTTGGAGTGTAACACACCATCTCTCTCCACCCCATACCCAATTTGTAGGCCTAATGCAGCCTACTTTCCGACACCTACTAAACGAGAGCATGAAGATCGAAGCTCAGGAAAGGCAACCTGGGGAACACCTTGGAGTGTAACACACCATCTCTCTCCACCCCATACCCATTTTTTAGGCCTAATGCAGTGTACTTTTCTACAACTACTAAACGAGAGTCGGAAGACCGAAGCAATGGCAAGGAAACCTGGGGAACACCTTGGAGTGTAACACACCATCTCTCTCCACCCCATTCCCCATTTTTTAGGCCTAATGCAGCCTACTTTCCGACACCTACTAAACGAGAGCATGAAGATCGAAGCTCAGGAAAGGCAACCTGGGGAACACCTTGGAGTGTAACACACCATCTCTCTCCACCCCATACCCATTTTGTAGGCCTAATGCTGTGTACTTTTCTACAACTACTAAACGAGAGTCGGAAGACCGAAGCAATGGCAAGGAAACCTGGGGAACACCTTGGAGTGTAACACACCATCTCTCTCCACCCCATACCCAATTTGTAGGCCTAATGCAGCCTACTTTCCGACACCTACTAAACGAGAGCATGAAGATCGAAGCTCAGGAAAGGCAACCTGGTGAAAACCTTGGAGTGTAACACAACCTGTCTCTACACCCCATACACAATTAGTAGGCCTAATGCAGCGTAGTTTCCAACAGCTACTAAACGAGAGCCGGAAGATCGAAGCTCAGGAAAGGCAACCTGGGGAACACCTTGGAGTGTAACACAACCTCTCTCTACACCACGGAAGGGCTGATTCTTAGGAAGGAAGGCTGTTGTAAATAAGCATTGCGCGTCCGAGGGTGATTATATTCTTATTCGGTATCTACTCACCCTCGGACGCGCCATGCTTCTTGATTTGTAATTAATGTTTATTTGCAATGTGCTTTTGACTTACTCAATTATTTTTTTAATTATTGATTTTATTAAATTAATAGTTTAACATCTTATTGGAAATAATTTAAAGGAGACGCGACAGGACAACACTCGGTGGATGCCATATCTGTGTTAACAACTCCAAAAAACTTTCAGTTAACTTCTTGCAGGAGAAAGAAATTGTAGCTGTTGGACCTTTGTAGTACAGTTCCAGATATTTGTTGTGTGTTTGTTTTGATTGTTAAAATGTCTGCATTTGAGATCTCAACACGATCTTATTTTTTATAATCAAATTAATTTTTTAAATATTTTATTAGGTTGGTTCAAGGGGTACACGGGCCGCAGTAGACAGGTCAGTGGAGGCCTAGTGGAAGGAGGGACCACAGACAGGCATCGAAGGCCTAAAATAATAACACATGGCTGTAGGCAATTTTAAATTGGTTCCAGGGGTACACGGGCAGCAGTGCCCTGGTCAGTGTAGTAGTAGTTGAAAGAATGGACCGCAGACAGGCATCGAAGGCCTAAAATAAAAAAATTGGGCTGGCTGTAGGCAATTTTAAATTGGTTCCAGGGGTACACGGGCAGCAGTGGTGTGGTCAGTGGAGGCCTAGTGGAAGGAGTGACCGCAGACAGGCATCGAAGGCCTAAAATAATAACACATGGCTGTAGGCAATTTTAAATTGGTTCCAGGGTTACACGGGCAGCAGTGGTGTGGTCAGTGGAGGCCTAGTGGAAGGAGTGACCGCAGACAGGCATCGAAGGCCTAAAATAATCACACATGGCTGTAGGCAATTTTAAATTGGTTCCAGGGATACACGGGCAGCAGTGGTGTGGTCAGTGGAGGCCTAGTGGAAGGAGTGACCACAGACAGGCATCGAAGGCCTAAAATATTAACACATGGCTGTAGTCAATTTTAAATTGGTTCCAGGGGTACTTGGGCAGCAGTGCCCTGGTCAGTGTAGTAGTAGTTGAAAGAATGGACCGCAGACAGGCATCGAAGGCCTAAAATAAAAAAATTGGGCTGGCTGTAGGCAATTTTAAATTGGTTCCAGGGGTACACGGGCAGCAGTGGTGTGGTCAGTGGAGGCCTAGTGGAAGGAGTGACCGCAGACAGGCATCGAAGGCCTAAAATAATAAAACATGGCTGTAGGCAATTTTAAATTGGTTCCAGGGGTACACGGGCAGCAGTGGTCTGGTCAGTGGAAGTCTAGTGGAAGGAGTGACCGCAGACAGGCTTCGAAGGCCTAACATAACAAACTTGGGCTGGCTGTAGGCACTTTTAAATTGGTTCCAGGGGTACATGGGCAGCAGTGTATGGTCAGTGGAAGTCTAGTGGAAGGAGTGACCGCAGACAGGCTTCCAAGGCCTAACATAACAAACTTGGGCTGGCTGTAGGCACTTTTAAATTGGTTCCAGGGGTACACGGGCAGCAGTGGTATGGTCAGTGGAAGTCTAGTGGAAGGAGTGACCGCAGACAGGCTTCCAAGGCCTAACATAACAAACTTGGGCTGGCTGTAGGCACTTTTAAATTGGTTCCAGGGGTACACGGGCAGCAGTGGTCTGGTCAGTGGAAGTCTAGTGGAAGGAGTGACCGCAGACAGGCTTCCAAGGCCTAACATAACAAACTTGGGCTGGCTGTAGGCACTTTTAAATTGGTTCCAGGGGTACACGGGCAGCAGTGGTCTGGTCAGTGGAAGTCTAGTGGAAGGAGTGACCGCAGACAGGCTTCGAAGGCCTAACATAACAAACTTGGGCTGGCTGTAGGCACTTTTAAATTGGTTCCAGGGGTACATGGGCAGCAGTGTATGGTCAGTGGAAGTCTAGTGGAAGGAGTGACCGCAGACAGGCTTCCAAGGCCTAACATAACAAACTTGGGCTGGCTGTAGGCACTTTTAAATTGGTTCCAGGGGTACACGGGCAGCAGTGGTCTGGTCAGTGGAAGTCTAGTGGAAGGAGTGACCGCAGACAGGCTTCCAAGGCCTAACATAACAAACTTGGGCTGGCTGTAGGCACTTTTAAATTGGTTCCAGGGGTACACGGGCAGCAGTGGTCTGGTCAGTGGAAGTCTAGTGGAAGGAGTGACCGCAGACAGGCTTCGAAGGCCTAACATAACAAACTTGGGCTGGCTGTAGGCACTTTTAAATTGGTTCCAGGGGTACATGGGCAGCAGTGGTCTGGTCAGTGGAAGTCTAGTGGAAGGAGTGACCGCAGACAGGCTTCCAAGGCCTAACATAACAAACTTGGGCTGGCTGTAGGCACTTTTAAATTGGTTCCAGGGGTACACGGGCAGCAGTGGTCTGGTCAGTGGAAGTCTAGTGGAAGGAGTGACCGCAGACAGGCTTCGAAGGCCTAACATAACAAACTTGGGCTGGCTGTAGGCACTTTTAAATTGGTTCCAGGGGTACATGGGCAGCAGTGGTCTGGTCAGTGGAAGTCTAGTGGAAGGAGTGACCGCAGACAGGCTTCCAAGGCCTAACATAACAAAATTGGGCTGGCTGTAGGCACTTTAAATTGGTTCCAGGGGTACATGGGCAGCAGTGTATGGTCAGTGGAAGTCTAGTGGAAGGAGTGACGGCAGACAGTCTTCGAAGGCCTAACATAACAAAATTGGGCTGACTGTAGGCACTTTTAAATTGGTTCCAGGGTAACACGGCCAGCAGTGGCCTGGTCAGTGTAGTAGTTGTAGAAAGAAGGGACCGCAGACAGGCTTCGAAGGCCTAACATAACAAAAATGTCAAAACAATGGTATTGTCAGTGCCAGGCATTGAAGGATGTCAGCGCCTAGACTACACATTGGTGAAGCTGTGAGAGATAATTTTGCTAGTGGTAGAGCACTGTTTGAGCTGGGGGGGGGAACTGGCTTGTGGCCGGCGGTACAGGCACAGGGCCCCTCATATTACAACGGTGTGTCTGACGTTGGGTGCGCACCACCACCGCCAGAGACACTTTATTGTACTATGAGGGACCCAGTGGCAGTGCCGTCGACCAAAAGCGGCCACACCCACCTCTTCAGACAAACAGCACTCTCAAGGGTCCAAGCGCAAAGTGGCGATAGCACGGCCCCGTGTGGGGAGTTTGGCCATTTCGTGAGGTGGAAACATGTCGTATGCTGGACAATCAGGTGAAGAAAATTACGAGATTGGAAAAGTCATTCAGAATAGTCCACAGGCAAGACCTTTTCATAGGAAAGCTAGGTGTCAGCCGGGCAGGGTGGGGCAAAAGATTTTGAAATCCAGTTGTGGTTCATTTTAATGAAGGTTAGATCATCTACATTTTGGGTAGCCAGACGAGTCCTTTTTTCTGTTAGTATTGAACCTGCAGCACTGAATACTCTTTCTGATAGGACACTAGCTGCCGGGCAAGCAAGCTCCTGCAATGCATATTCTGCCAATTCTGGCCAGGTGTCTAATTTGGATGCCCAGTAATCAAATGGGAATGACGGTTGAGGGAGAACGTCGATAAGGGATGAAAAATAGTTTGTAACCATACTGGACAAATGTTGTCTCCTGTCACTTTGAATTGATGCTGCAGTACCTGTCCTGTCTGCGGTCATAGAAAAATCACTCCACAACCTGGTCAGAAAACCCCTCTGGCCAACGCCACTTCTGATTTCTGCCCCTCTAACACCTCTGGTCTGCTGGCCCCTGGAGCTCGTGTGAGAATGATCACGGGCGCTGTGTGCAGGGAATGCCAGAAGCAAACGGTCAACAAGAGTTGATTGTTTTGTTGCTAATATTAGTTCCAAGTTCTCATGTGGCATAATATTTTGCAATTTGCCTTTATAGCGAGGATCAAGGAGGCAGGCCAACCAGTAATCGTCATCGTTCATCATTTTTGTAATGCGTGTGTCCCTTTTGAGGATACGCAAGGCATAATCCGCCATGTGGGCCAAAGTTCCCGTTGTCAAATCTGCGGTTGTGCTTGGTTGAGGGGCAGTTGCAGGCAAATCTACGTCACTTGTGTCCCTCAAAAAACCAGAACCCGGCCTTGCCACGCCACCAATTTCCCGTGCCCCCGGGAAAGCTTCCTCATTAAAAATATACTCATCCCCATCATCCTCCTCATCCTCCACCTCCTCTTCGCCCGGTACCTCGTCATGTACACTGCCCTGACCAGACAATCGCTGACTGTCATCAAGGCTTTCCTCTTCCTCTGGTGCAGACGCCTGATCCTTTATGTGCGTCAAACTTTGCATCAGCAGACGCATTAGGGGGATGCTCATGCTTATTATGGCGTTGTCTGCACTAACCAGCCGTGTGCATTCCTCAAAACACTGAAGGACTTGACACATGTCTTGAATCTTCGACCACTGCACACCTGACAACTCCATGTCTGCCATCCTACTGCCTGCCCGTGTATGTGTATCCTCCCACAAAAACATAACAGCCCGCCTCTGTTCGCACAGTCTCTGAAGCATGTGCAGTGTTGAGTTCCACCTTGTTGCAACGTCTATGATTAGGCGATGCTGGGGAAGGTTCAAAGAACGCTGATAGGTCTGCATACGGCTGGAGTGTACAGGCGAACGGCGGATATGTGCGCAAAGTCCACGCACTTTGAGGAGCAGGTCGGATAACCCCGGATAACTTTTCAGGAAGCACTGCACCACCAGGTTTAAGGTGTGAGCCAGGCAAGGAATGTGTTTCAGTTGGGAAAGGGAGATGGCAGCCATGAAATTCCTTCCGTTATCACTCACTACCTTGCCTGCCTCAAGATCTACAGTGCCCAGCCACGACTGCGTTTCTTGCTGCAAGAACTCGGACAGAACTTCCGCGGTGTGTCTATTGTCGCCCAAACACTTCATAGCCAATACAGCCTGCTGACGTATGCCAGTAGCTGCCCCATAATGGGAGACCTGGTGTGCAACAGTGGCAGGTGCGGATGGAGTGTTTGTGCGACTGCGGTCTGTGGACGAGCTCTTGCTTCTGCAGGAGGACGAGGAGGAGGAGGAGGAGGAGGGGGTGCGAACGGCTACAGACAACTGTTTACTAGACCGTGGGCTAGGCAGAACTGTCCCAAACTTGCTGTCCCCTGTGGACCCTGAATCCACCACATTTACCCAGTGTGCCGTGATGGACACGTAACGTCCCTGGCCATGCCTACTGGTCCATGCATCTGTTGTCAGGTGCACCTTTGTGCTCACAGATTGCCTGAGTGCATGGACGATGCGCTCTTTAACATGCTGGTGGAGGGCTGGGATGGCTTTTCTGGAAAAAAAGTGTCGACTGGGTAGCTCGTAGCGTGGTACAGCGTAGTCCATCAGGTCTTTGAAAGCTTCGCTTTCAACTAACCGGTAGGGCATCATCTCTAACGAGATTAGTCTAGCTATGTGGGCGTTCAAACCCTGTGTACGCGGATGCGAGGCTAAGTACTTCCTTTTTCTAACCATAGTCTCATGTAGGGTGAGCTGGACTGGAGAGATGGAGATCGTGGAACTAGCGGGGGTGCCGGTGGACATGGCAGACTGAGAGACGGTGGGAGATGGTATTGTTGCCGCCGGTGCCCTAGATGCAGTGTTTCCTACTACGAAACTGGTGATTCCCTGACCCTGACTGCTTTGGCCTGGCAAAGATACCTGCACAGATACAGCAGGTGGTGCGCTAAATGGTGGTCCTACACTGCCGGAAGGGATGTTGCGTTGATGACTAGCTTCATTGGCCGAGGGTGCAACAACCTTAAGGGACGTTTGGTAGTTAGTCCAAGCTTTCAAATGCATGGTGGTTAAATGTCTATGCATGCAACTAGTATTGAGACTTTTCAGATTCTGACCTCTGCTTAAGGAAGTAGAACATTTTTGACAGATGACTTTGCGCTGATCAATTGGATGTTGTTTAAAAAAATGCCAGACTGCACTCTTTCTAGCATCGGATACCTTTTCAGGCATTGCAGACTGAGCTTTAACCGGATGGCCACGCTGTCCTCCACCAGGTTTTGGCTTTGCCACGCGTTTTGGGCAAGATACGGGCCCGGCAGATGGAACCTGTGGCGATGTTGATGCCTGCTGCGGCCCCTCCTCCTCCTCTGCTTCAGAACTGCTGCCGCCTGCACCCTGTTCCCCCAATGGCTGCCAATCGGGGTCAAGAACTGGGTCATCTAATAACTCTTCTTGTACCTCCTGCGCAACTTCGTCTGTGTCACCGTGTCGTTCGGTGGTATAGCGTTCGTGATGGGGCAACATAGTCTCATCAGGGTCTGATTCTTGATCAG
The DNA here is from genome assembly GCF_032444005.1 of Ranitomeya imitator. Classification (NCBI taxonomy): domain Eukaryota; kingdom Metazoa; phylum Chordata; class Amphibia; order Anura; family Dendrobatidae; genus Ranitomeya; species Ranitomeya imitator. The sequence goes on along the minus strand of NC_091283.1, from coordinate 721,879,854 downwards.
CACCCTGCGAGGGCAATGTTGTGGTCTGAGTCAAAGGACCAGCATAGTAGTCTGGCTGTGGCTGTGCGTCAGTGCACTCCATGTCAGATTCAATTTGTAATGGGCATGGACTGTTAACTGCTTCACTTTCTAAGCCAGGGACGGTATGTGTAAAGAGCTCCATGGAGTAACCCGTTGTGTCGCCTGCTGCATTCTTCTCTGTTGTTGTTTTTGCTGAAGAGGACAAGGAAGTGACTTGTCCCTGACCGTGAACATCCACTAACGACGCGCTGCTTTTACTTTTACCAGTTTCACGAGAGGAGGCAAAAGAGCTAGAGGCTGAGTCAGCAAGATAAGCCAAAACTTGCTCTTGCTGCTCCGGCTTTAAAAGCGGTTTTCCTAATCCCAGAAAAGGGAGCGTTCGAGGCCTTGTGTAGCCGGACGACGAACCTGGCTCCACAGCTCCAGACTTAGGAGCAATATTTTTTTCCCCACGACCACCTGATGCTCCACCACTACCACTACCCTCATTACCAGCTGACAATGAACGCCCCCGGCCACGACCTCTTCCACTAGACTTCCTCATTGTTTTAAAAACGTAACCAAACTAACGTTATTTGTTGCAGTCACACAACTTACACGGTGAGCTATAACTTCAGTATGATTTAGCTACCCCTTTACAGGTTGGTGAGACCACAGCGAAAATCAGGCCCAATGTTACACACTCTTTTTTTGGTGGCTGCAAATTAGAGAGATGCCCCACACGCAGGACTGTCACTGAAGCACAAATGTTAATATTAATGTCACACTATTATTTTTTTTTTATTTTTATTTTTTTCAGGAACACTTTAGAAACCCCCCCAAAAAAAAAACATTGATTTTTGCAGGGAGAATTTAGAAAACAAATGTAACAAACTATATGCTTTCTATGGGCCACTGAGTGAGAGATGACGCACACAGGAATCAGGAGTGGCACACAAGCCCAGAGGCCAATATTTTTCTACCAATGATTGATGGAGTTATTTTCTCTGGTAGATTTTGGAACCCAAATCAAGGAAAAAAAATATAGGCTTTCTATGGACCACAATTGGAGAGAGAGAGAGAGAGAGAGAGAGAGATGGCACACCCAGGAGTCAAGACTGGCACACAAGCAGAAAGGCCAATATTAATCTCCCACTGTTTTTTTTTTTTTTTTTTCAGGGAGACTTTAGAAAAAAAAATAATAAAAAAAATATGATTTTATCAGGAAGAATTTAGAAACCAAATAAAATAAAATGATTTTTTCAGGGAGAATTTATAAAACAAATAAAACCAAAAATAGGCGTTCTATGGCCCACTGACTGAGAGATGACGCACCCAGGAGTCAAGACTGGCACACAAGCAGAAAGGCCAATATTAATCTCCCACTGTTTTTTTTTTTTTTTTCAGGGAGACTTTAGAAAAAAAAATAATAAAAAAAATATGATTTTATCAGGAAGAATTTAGAAACCAAATAAAATAAAATGATTTTTTCAGGGAGAATTTATAAAACAAATAAAACCAAAAATAGGCGTTCTATGGCCCACTGACTGAGAGATGACGCACACAGGAATCAGGAGTGGCACACAAGCCCAGAGGCCAATATTTTTCTACCAATGATTGATGGAGTTATTTTCTCTGGTAGATTTTGGAACCCAAATCAAGGAAAAAAAATATAGGCTTTCTATGGACCACAATTGGAGAGAGAGAGAGAGAGAGAGAGAGAGAGAGAGAGAGATGGCACACCCAGGAGTCAAGACTGGCACACAAGCAGAAAGGCCAATATTAATCTCCCACTGTTTTTTTTGGTTGATTTTTTTTTTTTTTTTTCAGGGAGACTTTAGAAAAAAAAATAATAAAAAAAATATGATTTTATCAGGAAGAATTTAGAAACCAAATAAAATAAAATGATTTTTTCAGGGAGAATTTATAAAACAAATAAAACCAAAAATAGGCGTTCTATGGCCCACTGACTGAGAGATGACGCACACAGGAATCAGGAGTGGCACACAAGCCCAGAGGCCAATATTTTTCTACCAATGATTGATGGAGTTATTTTCTCTGGTAGATTTTGGAACCCAAATCAAGGAAAAAAAATATAGGCTTTCTATGGACCACAATTGGAGAGAGAGAGAGAGAGAGAGAGAGATGGCACACCCAGGAGTCAAGACTGGCACACAAGCAGAAAGGCCAATATTAATCTCCCACTGTTTTTTTTGGTTGTTTTTTTTTTTTTTTTTTCAGGGAGACTTTAGAAAAAAAAATAATAAAAAAAATATGATTTTATCAGGAAGAATTTAGAAACCAAATAAAATAAAATGATTTTTTTCAGGGAGAATTTATAAAACAAATAAAACCAAAAATAGGCGTTCTATGGCCCACTGACTGAGAGATGACGCACCCAGGAGTCAAGACTGGCACACAAGCAGAAAGGCCAATATTAATCTCCCACTGTTTTTTTTTTTTTTTTTTTTTTTTTTCAGGGAGACTTTAGAAAAAAAAATAATAAAAAAAATATGATTTTATCAGGAAGAATTTAGAAACCAAATAAAATAAAATGATTTTTTCAGGGAGAATTTAGAAAACAAATAAAACCAAAAATAGGCGTTCTATGGCCCACTGACTAAGAGAGAGAGAGAGAGATGGAACGCTTAGTACTGGCACACAAGCCCAAAGGGCAATATTAATCTCCCTTTTTTTTTCCAGGGAGAATTTCTAAAACCCCCCCCCAAAAAAAAATAGGCTTTCTATGGCCCACTATTTGTGAGAGAGATGGGACGCTCAGGACTGGCACAGATGGCACGCTCAGGACTGGCACAGAAGCCCAGAGGCCAATATTAATCTCCCTTTTTTTCTGGGAGAATTTATAAAACCAAAAAAATATTTAAATAGGCTTTCTATGGCCCACTATTTGTGAGAGAGATGGCACGCTCAGGACTGGCACAGATGGCACGCTCACAACTGGCACACAAGCCCAGAGGCCAATATTAATCTCCCTTTTTTCAGGGAAAATTTATAAAACCAAAAAAAAAATTAAATAGGCTTTCTATGGCCCACTATTTGTGAGAGAGATGGCACGCTCAGGACTGGCACAGATGGCACGCTCACAACTGGCACACAAGCCCAGAGGCCAATATTAATCTCCCTTTTTTTCAGGGAGAATTTATAAAACCCAAAAAAAAATAAAATAGGCTTTCTATGGCCCACTATTTGTGAGAGAGATGGCACACTCAGGACTGGCACACAAGCCCAAAGGCCAATATTAATCTCCCACTGTATTTTTATCAGGGAGAATTTATACACCCCACAAAAAAAAATACAGAAAAATGAAAAGGCTTTCTATGGCCCACTATGTGAGAGAGATGGCACACACAGGGATGGCACTCTAGCAGAAATGCCAAATTGCCAATCTTAATCTCCCACCAAAAAAAAAAAAAAAAAAAACACAGGGAATGTCCTACAATTACTATCTCCCTGACTGCAGTAATCTCAGCCAGGTATGGCAGGCAGCTACTATCTCCCTGCCTGCAGTAATCTCAGCCAGGTATGGCAGGCAGCAATAAGGAGTGGACTGATGCACAAATGAAATAAAAAGTGTGGACAAACAAAAAAGATAGCTGTGCAGAAAGGAAGGAACAAGAGGATTTGTGCTTTGAAAAAAGCAGTTGGTTTGCACAGCGGCGTACACACAGCAATGCAGCTATCAGGGAGCCTTCTAGGGCAGCCCAATGAGCTACAGCGCTGAGGGGAAAAAAAAAAAAAAAAAACTTCCACTGTCCCTGCACACCGAGGGTGGTGTTGGACAGTGCAAATCGCTGCAGCACAAGCGGTTTTGTGGTTAATGGACCCTGCCTAACGCTATCCCTGCTTCTGACAAAGCGGCAGCAACCTCTCCCTAAGCTCAGATCAGCAGCAGTAAGATGGCGGTCGGCGGGAACGCCTCTTTATAGCCCCTGTGACGTCGCAGACAGCAAGCCAATCACTGCAATGCCCTTCTCTAAGATGGTGGGGACCAGGACCTATGTCATCACGCTGCCCACACTCTGCGTTTACCTTCATTGGCTGAGAAATGGCGCTTTTCGCGTCATTGAAACGCGACTTTGGCGCGAAAGTCGCGTACCGCATGGCCGACCCCGCACAGGGGTCGGATCGGGTTTCATGAAACCCCGACTTAGCCAAAAGTCGGCGACTTTTGAAAATGTTCGACCCGTTTCGCTCAACCCTAGCGGCCACCAGTACGTCCTCGCCAGTAGCTCAGGTGTCCTCTTTGTCCCAAAGTGTCCACCCACCCTGGACGAATGAGCCCAAGAGAGAACCTCCGGTCGCAAATTAATGGGCACAAAAGTCTTGCCCGGAGGCACAGACTCTAGCAAAACCGGCGCTACGGTTCTCAGGCTCTCGGAAGGGACAATAAGCCGAGGCTCCTCTTCCTCCTCCTCAGTTGACATAAGGGAGCGAGAGAGAGCGTCAGCACGGATATTCTTCTCCCCGGCGAGATAATGAAGGGAAAAGTGGAACCGGGAGAAGAACAGGGACCATCTGGCCTGGAGAGAATTTAGCCGCTGGGCTGTCTGCAAATAGACCAAATTTTTGTGGTCCGTGTAAACTTGGAAGGGAAACCGCGCACCTTCCAGAAGGTGTCTCCACTCCGAAAAGGCCAACTTCATTGCTAGCAACTCCCTGTCCCCGATGGAGTAGTTTCTCTCCGCTGGCGTGAAGGTCTTAGAGAAGAAGAAGCATGGATGCTTCCGACCTTGAGCATCCTTTTGATAGAGGACTGCTCCAGCACCAACGGACGAGGCATCCACCTCCATTAGGAATGGCTTATCCACATCGGGACGATGTAAGATGAGAGCGCTAGCAAAGTGGGACTTAATAGAAGTGAAGGCCTTGGAGACCTCTTCCGACCACAATTTGGGATTCGCTCCCTTCTTGGTGAGGGCTACCAAGGGAGCTACCTGAGTTGAGAAGTGGGGAATGAACTGGCGGTAATAGTTTATGAACCCCATAAAGCGCTGCACCGCTTTAAGAGAATGGGGCTCTTGCCAGTCCATCACAGCCTGTAGTTTGGCAGGATCCATAGCCAATCCCTGGGCGGAGATGATATAGCCCAGGAAAGGTAAAGACTCCTGCTCAAACATACACTTCTCCAACTTTGCATAAAGAGAGTTTGCCCGTAGGAGGTTGAAGACTCTGCCAACATCTCTCCGGTGGGAGTCAATATCTGGAGAAAAGATGAGAATATCATCCAGATAGACTACAACAGAGGTGGAAAGCATATCCCGGAAGATGTCGTTGACAAAGTCTTGGAAAACGGCTGGGGCATTACAGAGCCCGAAGGGCATTACCAGATACTCATAGTGCCCATCTCTGGTGTTAAACGCCGTTTTCCATTCGTCCCCCTCACGGATGCGAATCAGGTTGTAAGCACCCCGCAGATCTAGTTTAGTAAACACCCTTGCTCCCCGAAGCCTATCGAAAAGCTCAGATATCAAGGGCAAAGGATACTTGTTCTTAACGGTGATAGCGTTAAGACCCCTGTAGTCTATGCATGGACGTAGTTCCCCATTCTTTTTCTGCACGAAAAAGAACCCTGCCCCAGCAGGTGACACCGACTTCCTGATGAACCCTCTTGCCAGATTCTCTTGAATGTACTGAGACATTGCCTCCGTCTCCGGGAGAGATAGTGGATAGACTCGACCCCGGGGAGGCTCAGCACCAGGCAAGAGATCAATAGGACAGTCATAGGGGCGATGGGGCGGAAGGGTCTCCGCCGCCTTTTTGGAGAACACGTCTGCATAAGACCAATATTGCTTGGGGAGAGAGGATAGATCTGCGGGTACCTCTGTAGTAGCAACCTGAACGCACTCTCGGTGACACCTACCCCCACAAGATTCACCCCATCCCAGAATTCTGCCTGAGGACCACTCGATGTGAGGAGAGTGGTACCGTAGCCAAGGTATCCCCAACAGGACCTCATCAATTCCCTCAGGAATGATGAGCAGAGATATAATCTCCTGATGGGATGGCGACACGAACAGGGTAAAAGGGATGCTCTGATGTGTTATCTGTGAGGGCAGTGTCGACCCATTCACCACTCGTACCGTTACTGGTTGAGGAAGCATAACCAGGGGTATTGCGTGACGTTGGGCGAAGGCAGAAGACATAAAATTGCCCTCCGCCCCAGAATCCACGCAGAGCTCTACCGAGTGGGAGGATGAGCCTAATGTTATTGTCCTCTTAAAGGACAATTTGGAGGCAAACGTCGCCGTGTCTAGTGTACCTCCACCTACTACCACTAGACGCTGACGTTTCCTCGACCGCTGGGGACATCTGGTGGCAAGATGTCCTGACTGCTGGCACACATGACAAACCTGAAGTGCACGAGTGGTCCGGGACTTAGATCCCGCTCGTGACACTACCATAGGCTCATGGGACTCAGGAGCCTGGACTGGAGATTCCAAAGGTTTGGCGAAGGTGGGAGCCAGCCGAAACCTCTGCCTACACTGGGCTCGCTCTAACCTCCGCTCGTGAAAACGGAGGTCTATAAGAGTGGATACTGTTATTAATTCCTCCAGTGTGGCGGGAATCTCCCTAGTGGCCAGGGCGTCCTTAACGTGGTCAGCCAGCCCCCTCCAAAATATAGGAATGAGGGCTTTATCCGACCACTCCAGCTCAGATGCTAGGGTGCGGAAGTGTACGGCAAAATGGCTGACCAAGGACGAGCCCTGAGTCAATGCCAACAGTTGGAGCGCCGTATCATGGGTGACACGAGGTCCTAAAAAGACCTGTTTCAGAGTGCTCAGGAATAACGGAGCACTCTGCACCACATGATCGCCACGCTCCCACAGCGGCGTAGCCCACTGCAACGCCCTGTCCGACAGGAGGGACACGATAAACCCCACCTTTGCCTGCTCTGTAGGGAAACGAGAGGTCAGAAGCTCGAGATGTATAGAGCACTGACTCACGAAACCCCTACAAGACTTACTGTCACCAGAAAATTTCTCTGGTAGCGGGAGGCGAGATAGAGTCGGAACAGGGGTGGCAGTGGACAAGGTAGCTGTAGCCACGCTAGCAGCCTTAACAGCGACAGCAGTGACATCTGTCGTGATCTGGTAATTCAGTATCACAATGGACATAGGAGTCAGAGCACATACAGTGACCTGACAATAACCCAAAAACATAGAACGAGCTCTGAGACGTGGAAACTCTGCTGACCGCAATCCCTAATCCTCTCCAACACAACTAGAGGCAGCCGTGGATTGCGCCTAACGCTCCCTATGCAACTCGGCACAGCCTGAGAAACTAGCTAGCCTGAAGATAGAAAATAAGCCTACCTTGCCTCAGAGAAATACCCCAAATGGAAAGGCAGCCCCCACATATAATGACTGTGAGTTAAGATGAAAAGACAAACGTAGAGATGAAATAGATTTAGCAAAGTGAGGCCCGACTTTCTGAACAGAGCGAGGATAGGAAAGATAACTTTGCGGTCAACACAAAACCCTACAAACAACCACGCAAAGGGGGCAAAAAGACCCTCCGTACCGAACTAACGGCACGGAGGTACACCCTCTGCGTCCCAGAGCTTCCAGCAAGCACGAGAAAACAAATAAGCAAGCTGGACAGAAAAAAACAGCAAACAAAAAGCAAAAGCGTAACTTAGCTATGCAGAGCAGCAAGCCACAGGAACGATCCAGGAGGAAACAGGTCCAATACCAGAACATTGACTGGAAGCCAGGATCAAAGCACTAGGTGGAGTTAAATAGAGCAGCACCTAACGACTTCACCACACCACCTGAGGAAGGAAACTCAGAAGCCGCAGTACCACTTTCCTCCACCAACGGAAGCTCACAGAGAGAATCAGCCGAAGTACCACTTGTGACCACAGGAGGGAGCTCTGCCACAGAATTCACAACAGACATCCACAGCTGAGGTTGAACACTCTAGAGCCGCCAACCTTCCCTCCAGCTGCTGGATGTACCGCTGTAAACGCTGATCGTCCGCCATTTACTAGCCAGACCTTGGCGCTAGTATTATGTTAGGACTGGCGGAACGCACCAAGTACGAGATGAAATGGAACAAGGTGCGTTCGCAGTCCGAGGTCCACCGTGCAGGTAAAAACCCTGCTGCTAGTAAGACGGACTATATGGCGGTACTACAAGTATACACGCACGGGTTAACTACACCCTGCATGAAGGAAGCGATCCTGTTGCGTCACAGGACCGCGGTACCGCACATAGAGCGCGAGCAAGTAGTCAGCGAACTCAACCCCAACTAGGATTGAAGTCCGATTAGACACTTGCTGGCACAACACCGCAACTGGGTGTGTAAGGAAACTAAATAAGAATATAGAGGCACAAGAGTGCGTGCGGTGCCGCACAGACGGACGCCACTAACCACCCAGGCTTGGGTCAGGAAAGCGCAGAGCAAGCGCACGGCGCCGTACAGGCGGACACAGCAACTGGTAGCTGTAATGTGTGTTACGTGCTGTAGGATAAGTCGGGCGCTAGATAGCAAACATACACCTTCCACGAACAGACATTCAATAGGGAGGGTTATTTAAAGAGCGACTTTCACTCACAACACACACACATATTTACAAGACAATACTAGCGCATGGCCGTGCGGTCATGCGAAGTTTATATAGCTGCAGCACAGGAAACAGCTACAGAAGTTTTGCCCTTTCAGGACCTGCCAAAAGGACCAATGGGATGTGCTGCAGTACCTGTGCATGTGACCCTCGATCTCCAACAGGAGATCTTGCCCTGGGCATGCTCAGTGTGTGCAAATGAGGACTTAGATCCAGAAACGTCCACTCGCCGCTGCCCAGCACTGGCTTCAATGGCAGAAGCAGGAAAAGCAGCAGTAACTCTTCGCACAGAGTCAGACTGAGCGAGACGCTGGGATCGACGTCCCTGCTGAGCAGACTCCACTGCGGCTGGAGGAGAATGGGAGACCGCAGCGGAGACGGATCGAGATTCCCTCTGTGCAGCAGAGGAAACTCGACTCCTAACACACAGCGAGTGATATTTAGCTCGCACTCAGTGAAATGTCACTCAGTATATAGCACACGAGGCTGTGTCAATCGCACACAGCAGCAGAAACTATGCTCTGCAGGAGAGCTGTGTCACTCACACACAGTAACAGAGCAGGTTTGGTGCTAATCACGAACCCTGTTAACTTGACAGGAGAACGCTACCCTCACTGGGGCAAGGGAACAGGTAGTGGACATAAACACAATGTGTGCACGCACAAGAAATCCTCTCCGGAGGTGCTGGAACTCTAAAGGCTTTTTGCCTGCCCTGATTTCAATGAAACTCCTCTCTGGAGGTGCCGCAATTCTAAAGGCTATACGCCTGCCCTGAGCACACGCAGACAGGTCCACACTACTGTTAAGTTCCATACACTCATGAAAAATAAATGATCTTAGTGCGCTCCAGGAAACCTTTTATACATCCCTGTTCAAGTCTAGTCAGACAGGACCTTGCTCGTGTACTAATCTGGAGCTGCAACATCACCCGAGCAGCTGACGAACCACCACCAATGGGAGGTCACCACCTCCCGATCATGCTCAGTTGGGTGATTTCTGGACTTAGCCTTTGGAGCGCCTGCTCGCTGCAGCCTATTGCTAGTTACTATAGCTTTGGCTGAAGAGCCAGCAATAACCAAGCAAACAGCAAGAGTCTAGGCAAGATGCTGAGACTGACGTCTTTGCTGAGCAGCTCCCACTATGGCTGAATCAGAAAGGGAGACCGCAGAGGAAGACAAGGCTTGGGATCTACCCCATGCAGTGGAAAATCCTGGCGCCTAACACATGGACACGCTGTTAGGCTACTGCACACTAGCAGTATTTGGTCAGTATTTGTAAGCCAAAACCAGGAGTGGATGAAAAATGCAGAAGTGGTGCATATGTTTCTGTTATTCTTTTCCTCTATTTTACCCAATCCTGGTTTTTGGCTTACAAATACTGATGTAAAATACTGACGAAATACTGCTAGTGTGACGGCAGCCTTAGGGTGGATGGATTGCAACCTGGGGTCCACCTTGCAGAGATGGAAAATTGCTGCTAGAGAATAATGACGAAATACACGACGAGCAATTACCTGTACACACTGGGTTGAACGCCACACAGTGTGAACAGCACTTGAACTGAACTCGCACACAGAAATGAAAGAGATGCTCTGCAACTGAGCTGTGTCACTCACACAGAAAAGATAGAGATGCTCTGCAACTGTGCTGTGTCACTCGCACACAGAAGTGGAACTGATCCTCTGCAACTGAGCTGTTTCATTCGTACACAGAAATGGAACAGATACTCTGCAACTGAGCTGTGTTACTCACACACAGAAAAGGAACAGATGCTCAGTATAATACCCCACTCGGGTTGTGCTTGTTCTGGAGCTCTACTGTGCTAACCGCAAACATGTAGGAACCAGATTCTAAGCAAACAGCTAACTGCCCCCATTGATGCTAGCTGCCTGCCTGTGTACAGTCCCAAGGCTAGACAGACACACAACACATTCAGGCAGAGTGGTACCACTTTTGTATTCTTTCACCCACTCCTGGTTTTGGCTTGCAAATACTGATGTGAACCTGAATAGAAAAGTTTGGGGTCCATACCACATAGCTACTATTTGTGCATGGACCCCAAACATGGACTTCTCCAGGAAGTCTGTGTTACTGTTCGATAGCCCGAACAATACTTGTTGCTTTTCCTGTGTGAGCACTTCCAGCCCCATCACAGCATGTCAAGTATTGCATGGTTGTGATTGGCCAGCGAACCATGTAAAAAAATAAATAAATAAAAAAAACAAAAAGATGTGGGGTCTCCTCTCTTCTTTATAACTAGTGCAGGTAAAGCTGACAGTCCTCAACTGTCAGTTTTATCTTGGTTGGTTTTATCTTGCCTGGATATAAAAAATAGAGTGGACCCCATGCTGTATTTTAAAATGATTTAAATAAATTATTTTAAAAAATGGTGCTTTTTCCCCTTCATTTTCCATATCTTGCCAAGCTAAACAAGACATCTGGAAAATGGTATTCTCAGGAAATGAAGTGGACATGGGCATTGGCCCCCACAGCCTAAAAATAGCAGTGTGCAGTCACTTTAGAAAAGGTGCATCCATTAGATGCGCCAAATCTTGCCCTTTACCAACTCTTCCCAATTGCCCTGGTGCACAGGGGTGAACCTAGCCTCTCTGCTGCCTGAGGCGAATGGCAAAATGGCACCCCCCCCCTCCCCGTAGTAAAATCAGTACAAATAAATCTGGTTTACTCTTTACTAGCCTAACCTGACGCACATGGAAAATACATACACTTTTAAATAGGAATATATTTGAAACATCGATCTTTACACTTCTTCAGGGACTAAATGCCGCCTGAGGTGAAGTGATCAAGATGCTTCATTTTAAGTGTGCCCTTGGCCGGTGAACAGTGCTTACTGTAGCGCTTCTTCCCCTGCAGGCGTCCGTGTCTTACAGATGCGCCACACAGTTGCCACATGTATTACACACACGGACACAAATATCTCCAGTACTGTTTTTTCAGGTAGCGGAAATATCAGGATGTGTGAAACCAGCCGAATGCCACATTCACACGTTCAGTATTTGGTCAGTATTTTACCTCAGTATTTGTAAACCAAATCGGGAGTGGTGACGTGTTTCTTTATACTTTTCCTCTGATTGTTACTCTCCTGGTTTTGGCCTACAAATACTGAGGTAACATACTGAATATGTGAACGTGGCCTGATAGTGTGTTTCTGTTACTTCTGACTTCCCGCAAACAGCTGCAGCTGGAGCAGACCGCGATGCTCATCTGACCCGTAACGGACCGGGACCGCCCCTGGGTGAGCATGATATAACCTTTATTTCTTATCTTTCAGGTTACATCGAGGGCTTACAGTTAGGTCCATATATATTTGGACAGAGACAACATTTTTCTAATTTTGGTTATAGATATTACCACAATCAATTTTAAACAAAACAATTCAGATGCAGTTGAAGTTCAGACTTTCAGCTTTCATTTGAGGGTATCCACATTAAAATTGGATTAAGGGTTTAGGAGTTTCAGCTCCTTAACATGTGCCACCCTGTTTTTAAAGGGACCAAAAGTAATTGGACAATTGACTCCAAGACTATTTCATGGATGGGTGTGGGCGATCCCTTCGTTATGTCATTCTCAATTAAGCAGAAAAAAGGCCTGAAGTTGATTTGAGGTGTGGTGCTTGCATTTGCTGTGAACTAAACATGCGGTCAAAGGAGCTCTCCATGCAGTTGAAACAAGCCATCCTTGAGCTGCGAAAACAGAAAAAACCCATCCGAGAAATTGCTATAATATTAGGAGTGGCAAAATCTACAGTTGGTACATCCTGAGAAAGAAAGAAAGCACTGGTGAACTCATCAATGCAAAAAGACTTGGGCGCCCACGGAAGACAACAGTGGTGGATGATCGCAGAATAGTCTCCATGGTGAAGAGAAACCCCTTCACAACAGCCAACCAAGTAAACAACACTCTCTAGGAGGTAGTCGTATCAATATCCAAATCTACCATAAAGAGAAGACTGCATGAAAGTAAATACAGAGGGTTCACTGCATGGTGCAAGACACACTTAAGCATCAGGAATAAAAAGGCTAGACTGGACTTTGCTAAAAAACATCTAAAAAAGCCAGCACAGTTCTGGAAGAACATTATTTGGACAGATGAAACCAAGATCAACCTCTACCAGAATGATGGAAAGAGAAAAGTATGGCGAAAGCGTGGTACAGCTCATGATCCAAAGCATACCACATCATCTGTAAAACACGGCGGAGGCAGTGTGATGGCTTGGGCATGCATGGCTGCCAGTGGCACTGGGTCACTAGTGTTTATTGATGATGTGACACAGGACAGAAGCAGCCGAATTAATTCTGAGGTATTCAGAGACATACTGTGTGCTCAGATCCAGCCAAATGCAGCCAAACTGATTGGTCGTCGTTTCATACTACAGATGGACAATGACCCAAAACATAAAGCCAAAGCAACCCCGGAGTTTATTAACGCAAAGAAGTGAAATATTCTTGAATGGCCAAGTCAGTCACCTGATCTCAACCCAATTGAGCATGCATTTCACTTGTTAAAGACTAAACCTCAGACAGAAAGGCCCACAAACAAACAGCAACTGAAAACCACCGCAGTGAAGGCCTGGCAGAGCATCAAAAAGGAGGAAACACAGCGTCTGGTGATGTCCATGAATTCAAGACTTCAGGCAGTCATTGCCAACAAAGGGTTTTCAATCAAGTACTAGAAATGAACATTTCATTTAAAATTATTTAATCTGTCCAATTACTTTTGGTCCCTTTAAAAACAGGGTGGCACAAGTTAAGGAGCTGAAACGCCTAAACCCTTCATCCAATTTTAATGCAGATACCCTCAAATGAAAGCTGAAAGTCTGAACTTCAACTGCATCTGAATTGTTTTGTTTAAAATTCATTGTGGTAATGTCTATAACCAAAATTAGAAAAATGTTGTCTCTGTCCAAATATATATGGGCCTAACTGTATCTACAGCATTACAGAATGCCTTACAGAATGCCATAGATAAGCCCCTAATGCCCATGGCCGCAGCTCATATATGATTTTTGGGGTGACAGACGCCCTTTAAAAAGGTACTACTAGCCTCTCAGATCCTCAATATTAATCTGACCTGATAGCAAAATGACTATAGTTGCCCATAGGATATAAGATATGTCCTCCACTTGCCCAAGTAAATCACAATAACATGTATGGGTATAACATCCTTTTCTTATAAGCACCACTTATTTGTACCATATAAATGAGATCATGTATATACTATTCATCCTATGGGCAAATATAGTCATTTTGCTATCAGGTCAGATTAATATTGACGATCTTAGAGGCCAGTAGTACCATTTTAACACCCCCGACCCCTTTTTCTGTTCGTTGGTTAAAGGGAAAGGAAGAACAGAGAGAGAGAAAGAAAGAAAGAAAGAAAGAAAGGAGAGAGAGAGAAAGAAAGAAAGAAAGTAAGAAAGAAAGAGAAAGAAAGGAGAGAGAAAGAAAGAACAGAGAGAAAGAAGGAGGGGAAAGAAAACAGAAATAAAGAGGGAAAAGAAAGAAAGAAATAAAGAAAGAAAGAGAGAAAGAAAAAGAAAGAAGGGAAAGAAAGAACAGAGAGAGAGAAAGAAAGAGGGTAAAGAAAGAAAGAACAGAGAGAGAGAAAGAAAGAGGGTAAAGAAAGAAAGAACAGAGATAGAGAAAGAAAGAGGGTAAAGAAAGAAAGAACAGAGATAGAGAAAGAAAGAAAGAAAGAAAGAGGGGAAGAACAGAGAGAGAGAAAGAAAGAGGGGAAAGAAAGAAAGAACAGAGAGAGAAAGAAAGAAAGAACAGAGAGAGAAAGAAAGAACAGAGAAAGAAAGAAAGAACAGAGAGAGAAAGAAAGAAAGAAATAAAGAAAAAGAACAGAGAAAGAAGGAAAGAACAGAGCGAGAAAGAAAGAAAGAAAGAGCAGAGAGAGAAAGAAAGAAAGAACAGAGAGAGAAAGAAAGAACGAACAGAGAGAGAAAGAAAGAAAGAACAGAGAAAAAAGAAAGAACAGAGAGAAAGAAAAAAAGATTAGAGAGGGAAAGAAAGAACAGAGAGAGAGAAAGAGAGAGAAAAAAATATTCTATAAAGATACCATAAGCGGCCCGGCTCCCATTGTAATGCCCACCTGAGCATCCCGCTGCAGGACATATCATGATCCGCTCACATGGCCAGCATTCCCGATTCCAAGGCGATCCCGCTGTCTGCGCTGTCGGAGGATGACACAGTGATGGATCTGAAGCATTCGCTGAAGTGCCTCCATGGTTCCATCGCAATCTCCTCCCAAAATTACATCATTTCTGGTCAGCTTCCAGCACGTCACTTCCGATGGAACGTCACGTGCGAGTTTTAAGGTGCTCCTTGGGGCTCCGCCATGTACTCCTGTGTACACAGGAAAAGTAAGCTCCCGGCCGGGACAGCTTCTCAAAATCGGGACTGTCCCGCTAGATCCGGGACGGTTGGGAGGTATAAAATTTGCTCCCCACCATACAACGACATCATACACGCACGGCTCCACACACCTCATACTCACACGGTTCCACTTTGTATGCCTCTAACACACATGGCTCCCCTCCGTACACCTCGTGCACACACATGGCTCCACTCAGTACACACATGGCTCCACTCCGTAAGCCTTGTACACACGCGGCCACGCTACGTACACCTCCTACACACATGGCTCCACTCTGTAAACCTTGTACACATGCGGCTCTGATCCATACACTTCGTAATCCTGCTGTTCTGCTCCGTACACACCGTATACACACGGCTCCACTCCATGCAACCAGTACACACATGGCTCTGCTTCATACACCAAGTATACACACAGCTCCACTCCGTACACCTTGCACACACGCGGCTCCGTTCCGCTCCACTCCGTGCACCAAGTACACACACGGCCCCACTCCATACACCTCGTACACACACGGCTCCACTCCGTACACCTCATACACACATGGTTCCGCTCCACACACCTCGTACACACACGGCTATGCTCCGTACACCTCGTACACACATGGCTTCACTCCGTACACCAAGTAAACAGACGGCTCCACTCCGTACACCAAGTACACATACGGCTCCGCTCCATACACCTCATACACACACGGCTCCACTCTGTACACCAAGTACACACACGGCTCCGCTTCATACACCTTGCACACACGCGTCTCTGCTTCTCACAAATTGTACACACATGGCTCCGCTCCGTACACCTCGTACACACACGGCTCCACTCCATACACCTCATACACACACGACTCCACTCTGTACACCAAGTACACACATGGCTCTGCTCCAAACACCTCGTACACACATGGCTCCGCTCCGTACACCTCATACACACATGGCTCCACTCCGTACACCAAGTACACACACGGCTCTGCTCCACAGACCTCGTACACACACGGCTCCGCTCCGTACACCTCGTACACACACGGCTCTACTCCGTACACCAAGTACACACGGCTCTGCTCCATACACCAAGTACACACACGGCTCTGCTCCATACACCAAGTACACACGCGTCTCTGCTCCGCACAAATCGTACACACATGGCTCCACTCTGTACACCTCGTACACACACGGCTCTGCACCGTACACACCCGCTCTGCTCCGCACACCTCGTACACACATGGCTCTGCTCCGTATACTTTGTACACACACGGCTCTGCTACATCCACCCTACAAACCCCTCCTGACCCCACACATCAACTTCCCCTCATCCAGCACCATGACAATCACCACAGTAGAGTCCTACATAAATGAAGACCCTGATCATGTGACTGCTGACTCCTCCCCCCTGTGACCTCATCACAGGTCCTGTGTGCACAGAGCAGCCATCCATGAGCAACCCAAGGAGATGCATGGAGAAGAGCAACTTCAGCGTCAGGACCTGTGATGATGTCACGTGAGTTGGGGAGGGCTGGATGAGGAGATCCCGGATGGAGCCCTGAATAGACTCAATAGCGTAGCGTAGTAACTGAACATGCGTCTCCGACACAAATCCAGTTACTACACCGACAGAATCTGCTGCCCCCTCTCTTCAGGGACAGCAGTGCCGCCTGACCCAAAGAGCTCAACTCGCCTCATGGTAGCGGCACCACTGCTGGTGCATTGGCAAATGAGGTAATAGTTTTGGGGTTGATGTCAGCTGTTTTATGTCCAATAACATTTTGCCCAGGGAATAGTAATGGAGAAGTGTATATTTGTTTAATTAACCCCTTCATGACATGCACCATACTAGTACTGCTCTGAGGGAGGTTCGTTTGCGCAAACTGCAGAACTAACACGGTGGCACAATCGCGCGGCCTCACACTGAGCATCGTGGCGATTGTGTTTGGGTGTTAGCTGTATGTGACAGCCGATACCCCACAGCAACACCCATGATCGGTGCCAGCACTGATCACAGGCATTTAACCCCTCTCATGCTGCTGTCAGTATTGACAGCGACACAGAGGGGCATTGCGCAGGGAGGGGGTTCCCTGTCCACTTCCATCAGGACAACGTGATGCGATCACATTGTCTTGATAATAATCTTTATTTTTATTTTTAATAATAATCTTTAACAACAACCTTTATTTTTATAGAGTGCTAACATATTCCGCAGTGCTTTACAGTTTGCATCAATTATCTTCGCTGTCCCCGATGGGGCTCACAATCTAAATTCCCTATCAGTATGTCTTTGGAATGGTCTCCATGGAGACTCTTGGCTCTAGATGGCCACGGGGTCCTTCCGGGTCCTGCAAGGAAGGTGGCTTGTGAGTGCCTGCTGGGAGCAGGTGCTGGCATGCCTCCTTCTATCACTGATCAGATACCCTGCAGTGCAGAGTGGCAGATCATCGATTTGATATAATACAGTGATGTCCCATACTGGGACAATGTAAAAAAGTTTTTTTTTCCCTAAATTTAAAAAAAGAAATTAAAAATAAATATTTTTCCAATAAATACATTTGTTTATGTAAATTAAAAAACACATACACATATTTGGTATCGCCGCATCCGTAATGAACTGCTCTATAAAACTGTCCCACTAGTTAACCCCTTGAGTGAACGGCGTAAAAATTTTTTATAAAAACGAGGCAAAAACAATGCTTTATCATCATACCGCCGATCAAAAAGTGCAATAAAATGCCAACAAAAAGTCGGATGTAAAAAAAAAATGGTACCACTGAAAACAACATCTTGTCCCTCAAAAAAAAGCTGCCATACAGCTCCACCAGAAATAAAATAAAGAGGTTATAGCTCTCAGAATAAGGGTATGCAAAAGTAATTATTTTTTCTTTAAAATGGTTTTTATTGTATAAAAATCCCAAATCCCACTACATAAAAAAATTATAAATCAGGTATCGCTGTAATCGCACTGACCCGAAGAATAAAGTGGTCTTTCCCAAAGAAAACAAAAAAACAAAAAGCAATTCCTGAATTGCTGTTTTTTTTTCATTCTGTCTCCCAAAAATCAGAAAGCGATCAAAAAATTTAATGTGCTTGAAAATGGTACCATTAAAAATGTCAGCTCACCCCGCAAAAAAACAAGCCATCACATGACTCTGTCGGACAAAATATGAAAAAATGATAGCTCTCAAAATATGGTGATGCAAAAACTAGTTTTTGCAATAAAAAGCGTCTTTTATTGTGTGACAGCAGCCAACCAAAAAAACAGATATTAATCTGGTACAGCTGTAATCGCACCGACTGGAAGAATAAAGTCGCCTAATCACTTATACCGCACGAGGAACGGCATAAAAAGCAAATAAAACCAATTCTTCACATGCTGTTTATTTTTTCATTCTGCCTCCCAAAGATTGCAGTAAGGTTTGGTGCACATTTATTCTGCGCTCTATGCTGAGTGCTTACACCGGGGTTATCATGTAAATTTCTGAAATACGTGATTCAGACAGAACCCCCGGTGGAAAATTTCCTATAATAAGGCAGATGGAGGCACTGTGGACACCGTAAGAGCTGTGATCCGGCAGTGTCCGTCTTTTTAGGATTGCAAAAAAGTGCCATTGACCACAGTTTTGTGCACTTCTGGAAAGGACAGATGGAGTCCAGAGTAACTCTGCTGCCTCATTATGGTGAATGGATCCCTTGGGGGTTTTATCTGTCATGTCACTCGGAGATTTAGATGGAAGCCCCAAAGTAAGTGCTCAGCGTAGAGTGCCAGATAAAAGTGATCCCAAACTTTATCTAAAATGTTCCCAATAAAATTTTCAACTCAATCCACAAAAAAGCAAGCCCTCACTCAGATCTGTCATCTGTTAATGGAAATACAGGGGGCTTCAATGTTACTGGTTGCACAAAGGTTCTGGAAAAGCTAAATGGCTTCTCGCTCCGCAAAAGTAATTCAGTAAATTCTCCGCTCCCAAATCCAAATGCCCCCCTTCTGAGTCACAGTGTGCCTAAACAACATTTAGCGCTCACATGTTTGACATTTCTGTAGTGATGAGAGCCTGCCAAATTTACAGTTGCGTGTCTCCAGAAGCATGGGCTGGGCATAATGTACTGGTGACTGCAACGTACTGGTCACTACAACGGCAGTTTGCAATTTTCACTCTGCAACATACACTGCTGACTGTTTCTGGAAAGCACCGACAGAGTCAAAATCATCCCTACATCTATAGATACATTTCTAAAGTGTTATTATTTCCAAAATGGGGTCCTTTATGGGGGTTCCTCTGTTCTGGCACCTCAGGTGCTCTGCCAATATAACACCCTCAAACAAGTGCAGCAAAATATGCACTGTAATATGGTGCTATTTCGCTTCTGAGCTTTCCACTGTGCCTCAAAAGTAGTTTTTGACCACATATGGAGATTCGGTGAACTCAGGAAAAATTGCACAACAAGCTTTTGGGTCCAGTTTCTCCTTTTGCTATTGTGAAAATACAACATTTGTAGTTAACCCTCCGTCACATACAACTGATCTGACAGGCGCTTCTCTTTTACTTTCATTTCTCCTTCCTCACCAGATTGTGAGGAAACCCCCTCCCTCCAGGTAGTCTCCTGTCTCTTGAAGGTCTGTGAAACCTGATATCACAGTTGGATTTCAGAGCTTCAGGGGAGAGGATATAGCTGCACAGATCTCTCAGGCTCATTGTATGTGAATACGTCACATTCAGTAAGGTTGGTATTTTATGTTTTTATTCATCACAATAGTTCATTTAGCTTGTTTTATGAATGTATAGCACAAAATGTGAGGATATTTCATAGAAATAAGGGAGATTTTATAAAAGAAAGTGTGCTGCTCAGGCATATACAGTAGTTCCCTAACATATTCCTTCTCTTGCTTCAGATTATCTGCTGAAATGGAGAGGAAAATGTACAATTTATCCAAACAACTTGATGTTGAGGAAGTAACAAACATGCTGTTAGATGATAGAGACCTCACACTGAATGAGGATTTAGGAGAGGAAAGTGAGATTGATTCTCATGATGAGGTGGAAGAATGTGTCCTGGATTCTGAAACAGAGCAAGATGGTGACAGTGGTGAGGATGAAGAAGTTGGATCATATTATATTGGAAAAGAACTAGTACTTGGAGAGCTACGCAGGAGAAGCGTGAAAACAATCGGTATCCCCTCTCGCCTTCAAGTTCAGCTCAAAAGGTTCCGCCCAGAAGATGATGGTGAAAAGTCACCATCTGCACCACCTCACAAAAGAAGGAGATGCACCACCTGCCAAACGGAAAGCGGAACCAGAAGGCTTTCAAATTATGAATGTCTCAAATGTCATAAAGCAATTTGCCTGACACATGCAAAAATGGTGTGTAATTCTTGCTATTTGCTCTGCAAGTGTGACTTTTCTGGGGAAACCTCAGCATCTACTTCTGATTGAATATGTTTTTAATAGTACTTAAGGTACCTTAAAATTAAGTTTGTGTTAAAAAATTTTCTTTGTACATTTTTTTGAGAGAGTCGAACTGGGGACTATTTGGCAGGAGTTTTGAAAAGTTTGTATTTCATAGTTATTAGTTTTATGTTAAGTAAATGTTTTTTTTTGCAACTGATTATGTGTAGTCTCTTTTATTACATCCCTATGAAGGTCACTGATCACTTTTAGAGCACTGAAATTGCAAACATTAGATATTATAGGTATTTTTCCAGCAGGCGCCTGACAGGCACATTGTATGTGAACTCGTTAGTCCGAATATTGTATGTGACGGAGGGTTAAAAAAGATTTATCTGGGAAATATGTGATTTTTTTTATTTTCACGGCTTAACGTTATAAACTTCTGTGAAGCACCTGTGGGTTCAAGGTGCTCAATATACACCTAGATAATTTCCATAAGGGGTCTAGTTTCCAAAATGGTGTAAGTTGTGGGGAGTTTCCACTGTTTAGGCACTTCAGGGGCTCTTTAAACGCGACAATGCAACTGCTAATTATTCCAGCATATTTTACATTCAAAAAGTTAAATGGTTCTCCTTTCCTTCCAAGCTCTGTCGTGCACACAAACAGTTGTTTTCCTCCACATATTGTGTAGCTGCGCACTCAGGAGAAATTGCACAACACATTGTATGGAGCAACTTCTCTTGTTAGCCTTATGAAAATGCTAAATTTGGAGCTAAAATAGATTTATCTGGGAAAAATTTGATTTTTTTTTTGTTTTCACGGCTTAATGTTATAAACTTCTGTGAAGCACTTGTGGACTCAAGGTTCTCAATACACATCTAGATAAGTTCCCAAAGGGGCCTAATTTCCAAAATGGTGTCATTTGTTGGGGGTTTTCACTGTTTAGGCACTCTAGGGGCTCTCCAAACATGGCATGGCATCTGCTAATTATGCCAGCAAATTTTATATTCAAAAAGTGAAATGGCGCTCCTTCCCTTCCGAGCCCTGCCAAGCACCCAAACAATAGATTTCCTCCACATTTGGGTATCTGCATGCTCAAGATAAATAAATAGATAAAACTAAATGTATGGTCCATTTTCTCCTGTTACCCTTGCAAAAGTAAAAAATATTAGGTCTAAAGAAAAATTTTTGTGGAAGAAAAGTAAATGTTTTTTTTCTTCCACATTCCAAAAATTCCTGTAAAGCACTTAAAGGGACTCTGTCACCTGAATTTGGAGGGAACAATCTTCAGCCAAAGGGGCGGGGTTTTTGGGTGTTTGATTCACCCTTTCCTTACCCACTGGCTGCATACTGGCTGCAATATTGGATTGAAGTTCATTCTCTGTCCTCCGTAGTACATGAGTACTTTGAGGGATGCATTTTTTAGAATGGTCTGACATTGGGGTATTTTCTATTATACAGGCCTCTCAAATTCAAATGTGAGGTGGTCCCTAAAAAAAATGGTTTTGCAAATTTTGTTGTAAAAATGAGAAATTAATGGTCAAATTTTAACCCTTCTAACAAAAAAAAATGTTTCCAAGTCATATCAAATAAATTTTACCACTATCATAAATTACAATATGTCACAAGAAAACTGTCTCAGAAGCACCGCGATCCATTGAAGCAATCCATAGTTATGACCTCATGAAGTGGCAGTGGTCAGAATTGTAAAAATTGGTCTGGTCAGGAAGGTGAAAACAGGCATTGGGGAAAAGGCGTTAAAGGACTATTTTCTGTGTGTGTCTTTCTCACTTTTGATTACATGGTTAGTAATGGCCTTGATGTCAACTAACAGCACAAAGCTGACATCCCAATACCCCACTTGCCAACACACCAGCACAATTGGTAAGAGCCTAGGCTAAGGGCAAGAATTGATTCGTTTAATGGATGCACCATTTCTGGCGCAGCTGAGGCTGGTGTTTTTAGTCTCGTAGGGTGCCAATATCCATGGCCCTTTCCCAGCCTATTAATATAAGCCCATAACTGTCTGTTTAGCCTTTGCTGGTCATTAACCCCTTTCTGACATCTAGCGTACTATCCCGTCGAGGTGACCTGGGCCCGTATGACCATCTATGGAATAGTACATCATATGCAATCAGAGGCCGGGTGTCAGCTGATTGTCACAGCTGACATCCGGCACTATGTGCCAGAAGCGGTCACGGACCGCTCCCGGCACATTAACCCCCGGAACACTGCTATCAAACATGATCGCAGAGTTCCGGTGGCATAGGGAGGGGACTGTTACGTGTTACGGAACCACTCAGCACCCAGATTATGTTGTGCAGTTAAATGTATGTATAATAGGTTCCATGTGAGATGCATGTCCCTAATGCATCAACCCACAGGCTGCGCCCCTGGGCAGAGGGGACACGATATTCCCCTTTTGTCTGCCCCCCACCTTTGTAATTCCAAGCAACCAAGCAAACAGCAAGAGTCTAGGCAAGATGCTGAGACTGACGTCTTTGCTGAGCAGCTCCCACTATGGCTGAATCAGAAAGGGAGACCGCAGAGGAAGACAAGGCTTGGGATCTACCCCATGCAGTGGAAAATCCTGGCGCCTAACACATGGACACGCTGTTAGGCTACTGCACACTAGCAGTATTTGGTCAGTATTTGTAAGCCAAAACCAGGAGTGGATGAAAAATGCAGAAGTGGTGCATATGTTTCTGTTATTCTTTTCCTCTATTTTACCCAATCCTGGTTTTTGGCTTACAAATACTGATGTAAAATACTGACCAAATACTGCTAGTGTGACGGCAGCCTTAGGGTGGATGGATTGCAACCTGGGGTCCACCTTGCAGAGATGGAAAATTGCTGCTAGAGAATAATGACGAAATACACGACGAGCAATTACCTGTACACACTGGGTTGAACGCCACACAGTGTGAACAGCACTTGAACTGAACTCGCACACAGAAATGAAAGAGATGCTCTGCAACTGAGCTGTGTCACTCACACAGAAAAGATAGAGATGCTCTGCAACTGTGCTGTGTCACTCGCACACAGAAGTGGAACTGATCCTCTGCAACTGAGCTGTTTCATTCGTACACAGAAATGGAACAGATACTCTGCAACTGAGCTGTGTTACTCACACACAGAAAAGGAACAGATGCTCAGTATAATACCCCACTCGGGTTGTGCTTGTTCTGGAGCTCTACTGTGCTAACCGCAAACATGTAGGAACCAGATTCTAAGCAAACAGCTAACTGCCCCCATTGATGCTAGCTGCCTGCCTGTGTACAGTCCCAAGGCTAGACAGACACACAACACATACAGGCAGAGTGGTACCACTTTTGTATTCTTTCACCCACTCCTGGTTTTGGCTTGCAAATACTGATGTGAACCTGAATAGAAAAGTTTGGGGTCCATACCACATAGCTACTATTTGTGCATGGACCCCAAACATGGACTTCTCCAGGAAGTCTGTGTTACTGTTCGATAGCCCGAACAATACTTGTTGCTTTTCCTGTGTGAGCACTTCCAGCCCCATCACAGCATGTCAAGTATTGCATGGTTGTGATTGGCCAGCGAACCATGTAAAAAAATAAATAAATAAAAAAAACAAAAAGATGTGGGGTCTCCTCTCTTCTTTATAACTAGTGCAGGTAAAGCTGACAGTCCTCAACTGTCAGTTTTATCTTGGTTGGTTTTATCTTGCCTGGATATAAAAAATAGAGTGGACCCCATGCTGTATTTTAAAATGATTTAAATAAATTATTTTAAAAAATGGTGCTTTTTCCCCTTCATTTTCCATATCTTGCCAAGCTAAACAAGACATCTGGAAAATGGTATTCTCAGGAAATGAAGTGGACAAGGGCATTGGCCCCCACAGCCTAAAAATAGCAGTGTGCAGTCACTTTAGAAAAGGTGCATCCATTAGATGCGCCAAATCTTGCCCTTTACCAACTCTTCCCAATTGCCCTGGTGCACAGGGGTGAACCTAGCCTCTCTGCTGCCTGAGGCGAATGGCAAAATGGCACCCCCCCCCCCTCCCCGTAGTAAAATCAGTACAAATAAATCTGGTTTACTCTTTACTAGCCTAACCTGACGCACATGGAAAATACATACACTTTTAAATAGGAATATATTTGAAACATCGATCTTTACACTTCTTCAGGGACTAAATGCCGCCTGAGGTGAAGTGATCAACATGCTTCATTTTAAGTGTGCCCTTGGCCGGGGAACAGTGCTTACTGTAGCGCTTCTTCCCCTGCAGGCGTCCGTGTCTTACAGATGCGCCACACAGTTGCCACATGTATTACACACACGGACACAAATATCTCCAGTACTGTTTTTTCAGGTAGCGGAAATATCAGGATGTGTGAAACCAGCCGAATGCCACATTCACACGTTCAGTATTTGGTCAGTATTTTACCTCAGTATTTGTAAACCAAATCGGGAGTGGGTGAGAGATCCAGAAGTGGTGACGTGTTTCTTTATACTTTTCCTCTGATTGTTACTCTCCTGGTTTTGGCCTACAAATACTGAGGTAACATACTGAATATGTGAACGTGGCCTGATAGTGTGTTTCTGTTACTTCTGACTTTCCGCAAACAGCTGCAGCTGGAGCAGACCGCGATGCTCATCTGACCCGTAACGGACCGGGACCGCCCTTGGGTGAGCATGATATAACCTTTATTTCTTATTTTTCAGGTTACATCGAGGGCTTACAGTTAGGTCCATATATATTTGGACAGAGACAACATTTTTCTAATTTTGGTTATAGATATTACCACAATCAATTTTAAACAAAACAATTCAGATGCAGTTGAAGTTCAGACTTTCAGCTTTCATTTGAGGGTATCCACATTAAAATTGGATTAAGGGTTTAGGAGTTTCAGCTCCTTAACATGTGCCACCCTGTTTTTAAAGGGACCAAAAGTAATTGGACAATTGACTCCAAGACTATTTCATGGACAGGTGTGGGCGATCCCTTCGTTATGTCATTCTCAATTAAGCAGAAAAAAGGCCTGAAGTTGATTTGAGGTGTGGTGCTTGCATTTGCTGTGAACTAAACATGCGGTCAAAGGAGCTCTCCATGCAGTTGAAACAAGCCATCCTTGAGCTGCGAAAACAGAAAAAACCCATCCGAGAAATTGCTATAATATTAGGAGTGGCAAAATCTACAGTTGGTACATCCTGAGAAAGAAAGAAAGCACTGGTGAACTCATCAATGCAAAAAGACTTGGGCGCCCACGGAAGACAACAGTGGTGGATGATCGCAGAATAGTCTCCATGGTGAAGAGAAACCCCTTCACAACAGCCAACCAAGTAAACAACACTCTCCAGGAGGTAGTCGTATCAATATCCAAATCTACCATAAAGAGAAGACTGCATGAAAGTAAATACAGAGGGTTCACTGCATGGTGCAAGACACACTTAAGCATCAGGAATAAAAAGGCTAGACTGGACTTTGCTAAAAAACATCTAAAAAAGCCAGCACAGTTCTGGAAGAACATTATTTGGACAGATGAAACCAAGATCAACCTCTACCAGAATGATGGAAAGAGAAAAGTATGGCGAAAGCGTGGTACAGCTCATGATCCAAAGCATACCACATCATCTGTAAAACACGGCGGAGGCAGTGTGATGGCTTGGGCATGCATGGCTGCCAGTGGCACTGGGTCACTAGTGTTTATTGATGATTAGGGTTGAGCGAAACGGGTCGTTCATTTTCAGAAGTCGCCGACTTTTGGCAAAGTCGGGTTTCATGAAACCCGATCCGACCCCTGTGCGTGGTCGGCCATGCGGTACGCGACTTTCGCGCCAAAGTCGCGTTTCAATGACGCGAAAAGCGCCATTTCTCAGCCAATGAAGGTAAACGCAGAGTGTGGGCAGCGTGATGACATAGGTCCTGGTCCCCACCATCTTAGAGAAGGGCATTGCAGTGATTGGCTTGCTGTCTGTGGTGTCACAGGGGCTATAAAGGGGCGTTCCCGCCGACAGCCATGTTACTGCTGCTGATCTGAGCTTAGGGAGAGGTTGCTGCCGCTTCGTCAGAAGCAGGGATAGCGTTAGGCAGGGTCCATTAACCACCAAACCGCTTGTGCTGTAGCGATTTCCACTGCCCAACACCACCTTCGGTGTGCAGGGACAGTGGAAGCTACATTTTTTTTTTTTTCCCCCTCAGTGCTGTAGCTCATTGGGCTGCCCTAGAAGGCTCCCTGATAGCTGCATTGCTGTGTGTACGCCGCTGTGCAAACCAACTGCTTTTTTCAAAGCACAAATCCTCTTGTTCCTTCCTTTCTGCACAGCTATCTTTTTGGTTTGTACACACTTTTTATTTAATTTGTGCATCAGTCCACTCCTTATTGCTGCCTGCCATACCTGGCTGAGATTACTGCAGGGAGATAGTAATTGAAGGACACTCCCTGTTTTTTTTTTTTTTTTGTGGGAGATTAAGATTGACATTTCTGCTAGAGTGCCATCCCTGTCTGTGTCATCTCTCACTCAGTGGGCCATAGAAAGCCTATTTATTTTTTTGCTTGATTTGGGTTATAAAATCTACCTGAAAAAATCACTACATCAATCAGTGGGAGAAAAATATTGGCCTCAGGGCTTGTGTGCCACTCTTGACTCCTGTGTGCATCATCACTCACTCAGTGGGCCATAGAAAGCCTATTTATTTTTTTGCTTGATTTTGGTTCTAAAATCTACCTGAAAAAATCACTACATCAATCAGTGGGAGAAAAATATTGGCCTCAGGGCTTGTGTGCCACTCCTGACTCCTGTGTGCATCATCACTCACTCAGTGGGCCATAGAAAGCCCATTTTTTTTTTTTTTTGCTTTATTTGGGTTCTAAATTCTACCTGAAAAAATCAATAAATCAATCAGTGGGAGATTAATATTGGCCTTTGGGCTTGTGTGCCAGTCCTAAGCGTGCCATCTCTCTCTCTCAGATAGTGGGCCATAGAAAGCCTATTTATTTATTTTTTTTTTTATTGGGTTTATAAATTTTTACTGGAAAAAAAAAAAAAGTGGGAGATTAATATTGGCCTCTGGGCTTGTGTGCCAGTCCTGAGCGTGCCATCTCTCTCACAAATAGTGGGCCATAGAAGAACCTATTTATTTATTTTTTTTGGTTTTATAAATTCTCCCTTAAAAAAAAAAGGGAGATTAATATTGGCCTTTGGGCTTGTGTGCCAGTCCTAAGCGTGCCATCTCTCTCTGTCTCTCAGATAGTGGGCCATAGAAAGCCTATTTATTATTTTTTTTATTGGGTTTATAAGTTTTCCCTGGAACAAAAAAAAAAAAGTGGGAGATAAATATTGGCCTCTGGGCTTGTGTGCCACTCCTGACTCCTGTGTGCGTCATCTCTCACTCAGTGGGCCATAGAAAGCCTTTTTTTGTTTTATTTGTTTTCTAAATTCTCCCTGAAAAAATCATTTTATTTTATTTGGTTTCTAAATTCTTCCTGAAAAAATCATTTTATTCTATTTTTTTTTTCCTAAAGTCTCCCTGAAAAAAAAAACAAAAAAACAAATCAGTGGGAGATTAATATTGCCCTTTCTGCTTGTGTGCCAGTCTTGACTCCTGGGTGTGCCATCTCTCTCTCTCTCTCCAATTGTGGGCCATAGAAAGCCTATTATTTTTTTTAGCTTGATTTGGGTTCCAAAATCTACCTGAAAAAATCACTACATCAATCAGTGGGAGATAAATATTGGCCTCTGGGCTTGTGTGCCACTCCTGACTCCTGTGTGCGTCATCTCTCACTCAGTGGGCCATAGAAAGCCTTTTTTTGTTTTATTTGTTTTCTAAATTCTCCCTGAAAAAATCATTTTATTTGGTTTCTAAATTCTTCCTGAAAAAATCATTTTATTCTATTTTTTTTTTCCTAAAGTCTCCCTGAAAAAAAAAAAAAAAAAACAAATCAGTGGGAGATTAATATTGCCCTTTCTGCTTGTGTGCCAGTCTTGACTCCTGGGTGTGCCATCTCTCTCTCTCTCTCTCCAATTGTGGGCCATAGAAAGCCTATTATTTTTTTAGCTTGATTTGGGTTCCAAAATCTACCTGAAAAAATCACTACATCAATCAGTGGGAGATAAATATTGGCCTCTGGGCTTGTGTGCCACTCCTGACTCCTGTGTGCATCATCTCTCACTCAGTGGGCCATAGAAAGCCTTTTTTTGTTTTATTTGTTTTCTAAATTCTCCCTGAAAAAATCATTTTATTTTAGTTGGTTTCTAAATTCTTCCTGAAAAAATCATTTTATTCTATTTTTTTTTTCCTAAAGTCTCCCTGAAAAAAAAAAAAAAAAAAAACAAATCAGTGGGAGATTAATATTGCCCTTTCTGCTTGTGTGCCAGTCTTGACTCCTGGGTGTGCCATCTCTCTCTCTCTCTCCAATTGTGGGCCATAGAAAGCCTATTATTTTTTTTAGCTTGATTTGGGTTCCAAAATCTACCTGAAAAAATCACTACATCAATCAGTGGGAGAAAAATATTGGCCTCAGGGCTTGTGTGCCACTCTTGACTCCTGTGTGCATCATCACTCACTCAGTGGGCCATAGAAAGCCTATTTATTTTTTTGCTTGATTTTGGTTCTAAAATCTACCTGAAAAAATCACTACATCAATCAGTGGGAGAAAAATATTGGCCTCAGGGCTTGTGTGCCACTCCTGACTCCTGTGTGCATCATCACTCACTCAGTGGGCCATAGAAAGCCCATTTTTTTTTTTTTTTGCTTTATTTGGGTTCTAAATTCTACCTGAAAAAATCAATAAATCAATCAGTGGGAGATTAATATTGGCCTTTGGGCCTGTGTGCCAGTCCTAAGCGTGCCATCTCTCTCTCTCAGATAGTGGGCCATAGAAAGCCTATTTATTTATTTTTTTTTTTATTGGGTTTATAAATTTTTACTGGAAAAAAAAAAAAAGTGGGAGATTAATATTGGCCTCTGGGCTTGTGTGCCAGTCCTGAGCGTGCCATCTCTCTCACAAATAGTGGGCCATAGAAGAACCTATTTATTTATTTTTTTTGGTTTTATAAATTCTCCCTTAAAAAAAAAGGGAGATTAATATTGGCCTTTGGGCTTGTGTGCCAGTCCTAAGCGTGCCATCTCTCTCTGTCTCTCAGATAGTGGGCCATAGAAAGCCTATTTATTATTTTTTTTATTGGGTTTATAAGTTTTCCCTGGAACAAAAAAAAAAAAGTGGGAGATAAATATTGGCCTCTGGGCTTGTGTGCCACTCCTGACTCCTGTGTGCGTCATCTCTCACTCAGTGGGCCATAGAAAGCCTTTTTTTGTTTTATTTGTTTTCTAAATTCTCCCTGAAAAAATCATTTTATTTTATTTGGTTTCTAAATTCTTCCTGAAAAAATCATTTTATTCTATTTTTTTTTTCCTAAAGTCTCCCTGAAAAAAAAAAAAACAAAAACAAATCAGTGGGAGATTAATATTGCCCTTTCTGCTTGTGTGCCAGTCTTGACTCCTGGGTGTGCCATCTCTCTCTCTCTCTCCAATTGTGGGCCATAGAAAGCCTATTATTTTTTTTAGCTTGATTTGGGTTCCAAAATCTACCTGAAAAAATCACTACATCAATCAGTGGGAGATAAATATTGGCCTCTGGGCTTGTGTGCCACTCCTGACTCCTGTGTGCGTCATCTCTCACTCAGTGGGCCATAGAAAGCCTTTTTTTGTTTTATTTGTTTTCTAAATTCTCCCTGAAAAAATCATTTTATTTGGTTTCTAAATTCTTCCTGAAAAAATCATTTTATTCTATTATTTTTTTTTCCTAAAGTCTCCCTTAAAAAAAAAAAAAAATCAAATCAGTGGGAGATTAATATTTACATTTGTGCTTCAGTGACAGTCCTGCGTGTGTGGCATCTCTCTCATTTGTTGCCACCAACAACAGAGTGTGTAACATTGTGCCTGATTTTCGTTGTGGTCTCACTCACCTGTAAAGGGGTAGCTAAATCATACTGAAGTTATAGCTCACCGTGTAATTTGTGTGACAGCAACAAATACCGTTAGTTTGTTTACGTTTTTAAAACAATGAGGAAGTATGGTGGAAGAGGTCGTGGCCGGGGGCGTTCATTGTCAGCTGGTAATGAGGGTAGTGGTAGTGGTGGAGCATCAGCTGGTCGTGGGAAAAAAATATTGCACCTAAGTCTGGAGCTGTGGAGCCAGGTTCGTCGTCTGGCTACACAAGGCCTCGAACGCTCCCTTTTCTGGGAGTAGGAAAACCGCTTTTAAAGCCGGAGCAGCAAGAGCAAGTTTTGGCTTATCTTGCTGACTCAGCCTCTAGCTCTTTTGCCTCCTCTCGTGAAACTGGTAAATGTCAAAGCAGCGCGTCGTTAGTGGATGTTCACGGTCAGGGACAAGTCGCTTCCTTGTCCTCTTCAGCAAAAACAACAACAGAGAAGAATGCAGCAGGCGACACAACGGGTTACTCCATGGAGCTCTTTACACATACCGTCCCTGGCTTAGAAAGTGAAGCAGTTAACAGTCCATGCCCATTACAAGTTGAATCTGACATGGAGTGCACTGATGCACAGCCACAGCCAGACTACTATGCTGGTCCTTTGACTCAGACCACAACATTGCCCTCGCAGGGTGCTGATCAAGAATCAGACCCTGATGAGACTATGTTGCCCCATCACGAACGCTATACCACCGACCGACACGGTGACACAGACGAAGTTGCACACGAGCTACAAGAAGAGGTAATAGATGACCCAGTTCTTGACCCCGATTGGCAGCCATTGGGGGAACAGGGTGCAGGCGGCAGCAGTTCTGAAGCGGAGGAGGAGGGGCCGCAGCAGGCATCAACATCGCAACAGGTTCCATCTGCCGGGCCCGTATCTTGCCCAAAACGCGTGGCAAAGCTAAAACCTGTTGGAGGACAGCGTGGCCATCCGGTTAAAGCTCAGTCTGCAATGCCTGAAAAGGTATCCGATGCTAGAAAGAGTGCAGTCTGGCATTTTTTTAAACAACATCCAATTGATCAGCGCAAAGTCATCTGTCAAAAATGTTCAACTACCTTAAGCAGAGGACAGAATCTGAAAAGTCTCAATACAAGTTGCATGCATAGACATTTAACCACCATGCATTTGCAAGCCTGGACTAACTACCAAACGTCCCTTAAGGTTGTAGCACCCTCGGCCAATGAAGCTAGTCAGCAACGCAACATCCCTTCCGGCAGTGTAGGGCCACCATTTTCCGCACCACCTGCAGTATCTGTGCAGGTTTCTTTGCCAGGCCAAAGCCGTCAGGGTCAGGGAATCACCAGTTTCGTAGTAGGAAACACTGCATCTAGGGCACCAGTGGCAACAATACCATCTCCCACCGTCTCTCAGTCTGCCATGTCCACCGGCACCCCCGCTAGTTCCACGATCTCCAGCTCTCCAGTCCAGCTCACCCTACATGAGACTATGGTTAGAAAAAGGAAGTACTTAGCCTCGCATCCGCGTACACAGGGTTTGAACGCACACATAGCTAGACTAATCTCGTTAGAGATGATGCCCTACCGGTTAGTTGAAAGCGAAGCTTTCAAAGCCCTGATGGACTACGCTGTACCACGCTACGAGCTACCCAGTCGACACTTTTTTTCCAGAAAAGCCATCCCAGCCCTCCACCAGCATGTTAAAGAGCGCATCGTCCATGCACTCAGGCAATCTGTGAGCACAAAGGTGCACCTGACAACAGATGCATGGACCAGTAGGCATGGCCAGGGACGTTACGTGTCCATCACGGCACACTGGGTAAATGTGGTGGATGCAGGGTCCACAGGGGACAGCAAGTTTGGGACAGTTCTGCCTAGCCCACGGTCTAGGAAACAATTGGCTGTAGCCGTTCGCACCCCCTCCTCCTCCTCTTCGTCCTCCTGCAGAAGCGAGAGCTCGTCCACAGACCGCAGTCGCACAACCACTCCATCCGCAGCTGCCACTGTTGCACACCAGGTCTCCCATTATGGGGCAGCTACTGGCAAACGTCAGCAGGCTGTATTGGCTATGAAGTGTTTGGGCGACAACAGACACACCGCGGAAGTTCTGTCCGAGTTCTTGCAGAAAGAAACGCAGTCGTGGCTGGGCACTGTAGATCTTGAGGCAGGCAAGGTAGTGAGTGATAACGGAAAGAATTTCATGGCTGCCATCTCCCTTTCCCAACTGAAGCACATTCCTTGCCTGGCTCACACCTTAAACCTGGTGGTGCAGTGCTTCCTGAAAAGTTATCCGGGGTTATCCGACCTGCTCCTCAAAGTGCGTGGACTTTGCTCACATATCCGCCGTTCGCCCGTACACTCCAGCCGTATGCAGACCTATCAGCGTTCTTTGAACCTTCCCCAGCATCGCCTAATCATAGACGTTGCAACAAGGTGGAACTCAACACTGCACATGCTTCAGAGACTGTGTGAACAGAGGCGGGCTGTTATGTTTTTGTGGGAGGATACACATACACGGGCAGGCAGTAGGATGGCAGACATGGAGTTGTCAGGTGTGCAGTGGTCGAA
Organism: Ranitomeya imitator; assembly: GCF_032444005.1. Classification (NCBI taxonomy): domain Eukaryota; kingdom Metazoa; phylum Chordata; class Amphibia; order Anura; family Dendrobatidae; genus Ranitomeya; species Ranitomeya imitator. Next base: position 721,847,001 of record NC_091283.1, on the reverse strand, counting down.
GATTCAAGACATGTGTCAAGTCCTTCAGTGTTTTGAGGAATGCACACGGCTGGTTAGTGCAGACAACGCCATAATAAGCATGAGCATCCCCCTAATGCGTCTGCTGATGCAAAGTTTGACGCACATAAAGGATCAGGCGTCTGCAGCTGAGGAAGAGGAAAGCCTTGATGACAGTCAGCCATTGTCTGGCCAGGGCAGTGTACAGGACGAGGTAGCGGGCGAAGAGGAGGAGGAGGACGAGGAGGATGATGGGGATGATTATATTTTTAATGAGGAAGCTTTTCCGGGGCCACTGGAAATTGGTGGCGCGGCAAGGCCGGGTTCTGGTTTTTTGAGGGACACAAGTGACGTGGATTTGCCTGAAACTGCCCCTCAACCAAGCACAACCGCAGATTTGAGAACTGGAACTTTGGCCCACATGGCGGATTATGCCTTACGTATCCTCAAAAGGGACACACGCATAACTAAAATGATGAATGATGACGATTACTGGTTGGCCTGCCTCCTTGATCCTCGCTATAAAGGCAAATTGCAAAATATAATGCCACATGAGAACTTGGAACTAATATTAGCAACCAAACAATCAACTCTTGTTGACCGTTTGCTTCTGGCATTCCCTGCACACAGCGCCCGTGATCGTTCTCACACGAGCTGCAGGGGCCAGCAGACCAGAGGAGTTAGAGGGGCAGAAATCAGAAGTGGCGTTGGCCAGAGGGGTTTTCTGACCAGGTTGTGGAGTGATTTTGCTATGACCGCAGACAGGACAGGTACTGCAGCATCAATTCAAAGTGACAGGAGACAACATTTGTCCAGTATGGTTACAAACTATTTTTCATCCCTTATCGATGTTCTCCCTCAACCGTCATTCACATTTGATTACTGGGCATCAAAATTAGACACCTGGCCAGAATTGGCAGAATATGCATTGCAGGAGCTTGCTTGCCCGGCAGCTACTGTCCTATCAGAAAGAGTATTCAGTGCTGCAGGTTCAATACTAACAGAAAAAAGGACTCGTCTGGCTACCCAAAATGTAGATGATCTAACCTTCATTAAAATGAACCACAACTGGATTTCGAAATCTTTTGCCCCACCTTGCCCGGCTGACACCTAGCTTTCCTATGAAAAGGTCTTGCCTGTGGACTATTCTGAATGCCTTTTCCAATCTCGTAATTTTCTGCACCTGATTGTCCAGCATACGACATGTTTACACCTCACTAAATGGCCAAACTCCCCACACGGGGCCGTGGTATCGACACTTGGCGACAGCACCCGTGAGAGTGCAGTTTGTCTGAAGAGGTGGGTGAGCCCGCTTTTGGTCGACGGCACTGCCACTGGGTCCCTCCTAGTACAATAAAGTGTCTCTGGCGGTGGTGGTGCGCACCCAACGTCAGACACACCGTTGTAATATGAGGGGCCCTGGGCCTGTACCGCCGGCCACAAGACAGTTTCCCCCCACCCCAGCTCAAACAGTGCTCTACCACTTGCAAAATTATCTCACAGCTCCACCAATGTTTAGTCTATGCGCTGACATCCTTCAATGCCTGCCACTGACAATACCATTGTATTGACATTTTTGTTATGTTAGGCCTTCGATGCCTGTCTGTGGTCACTCCTTCCACTAGGCCTCCACTGACCACACCACTGCTGCCCGTGTACCCCTGTAACCAATTTAAAATTGCCTACAGCCATGTGTTATTATTTTAGGCCTTCGATGCCTGTCTGCGGTGACTCCTTCCACTAGGCCTCCACTGACCACACCACTGCTGCCCGTGTACCCCTGGAACCAATTTAAAATTGCCTACAGCCATGTGTTATTATTTTAGGCCTTCGATGCCTGTCTGCGGTGACTCCTTCCACTAGGCCTCCACTGACCACACCACTGCTGCCCGTGTACCCCTGGAACCAATTTAAAATTGCCTACAGCCATGTGTTATTATTTTAGGCCTTTGATGCCTGTCTGCGGTCACTCCTTCCACTAGGCCTCCACTGACCACACCACTGCTGCCCGTGTACCCCTGGAACCAATTTAAAATTGCCTACAGCCATGTGTTATTATTTTAGGCCTTCGATGCCTGTCTGCGGTCACTCCTTCCACTAGGCCTCCACTGACCACACCACTGCTGCCCGTGTACCCCTGGAACCAATTTAAAATTGCCTACAGCCATGTGTTATTATTTTAGGCCTTCGATGCCTGTCTGCGGTCACTCCTTCCACTAGGCCTCCACTGACCACACCACTGCTGCCCGTGTACCCCTGTAACCAATTTAAAATTGCCTACAGCCATGTGTTATTATTTTAGGCCTTCGATGCCTGTCTGCGGTCACTCCTTCCACTAGGCCTCCACTGACCACACCACTGCTGCCCGTGTACCCCTGTAACCAATTTAAAATTGCCTACAGCCATGTGTTATTATTTTAGGCCTTCGATGCCTGTCTGCGGTGACTCCTTCCACTAGGCCTCCACTGACCACACCACTGCTGCCCGTGTACCCCTGGAACCAATTTAAAATTGCCTACAGCCATGTGTTATTATTTTAGGCCTTCGATGCCTGTCTGCGGTCACTCCTTCCACTAGGCCTCCACTGACCACACCACTGCTGCCCGTGTACCCCTGGAACCAATTTAAAATTGCCTACAGCCATGTGTTATTATTTTAGGCCTTCGATGCCTGTCTGCGGTCACTCCTTCCACTAGGCCTCCACTGACCACACCACTGCTGCCCGTGTACCCCTGGAACCAATTTAAAATTGCCTACAGCCATGTGTTATTATTTTAGGCCTTCGATGCCTGTCTGTGGTCACTCCTTCCACTAGGCCTCCACTGACCACACCACTGCTGCCCGTGTACCCCTGGAACCAATTTAAAATTGCCTACAGCCATGTGTTATTATTTTAGGCCTTCGATGCCTGTCTGCGGTCACTCCTTCCACTAGGCCTCCACTGACCACACCACTGCTGCCCGTGTACCCCTGGAACCAATTTAAAATTGCCTACAGCCATGTGTTATTATTTTAGGCCTTCGATGCCTGTCTGCGGTCACTCCTTCCACTAGGCCTCCACTGACCACACCACTGCTGCCCGTGTACCCCTGGAACCAATTTAAAATTGCCTACAGCCATGTGTTATTATTTTAGGCCTTCGATGCCTGTCTGCGGTCACTCCTTCCACTAGGCCTCCACTGACCACACCACTGCTGCCCGTGTACCCCTGGAACCAATTTAAAATTGCCTACAGCCATGTGTTATTATTTTAGGCCTTCGATGCCTGTCTGCGGTCACTCCTTCCACTAGGCCTCCACTGACCACACCACTGCTGCCCGTGTACCCCTGGAACCAATTTAAAATTGCCTACAGCCATGTGTTATTATTTTAGGCCTTCGATGCCTGTCTGCGGTCACTCCTTCCACTAGGCCTCCACTGACCACACCACTGCTGCCCGTGTACCCCTGGAACCAATTTAAAATTGCCTACAGCCATGTGTTATTATTTTAGGCCTTCGATGCCTGTCTGCGGTCACTCCTTCCACTAGGCCTCCACTGACCACACCACTGCTGCCCGTGTACCCCTGTAACCAATTTAAAATTGCCTACAGCCATGTGTTATTATTTTAGGCCTTCGATGCCTGTCTGTGGTCACTCCTTCCACTAGGCCTCCACTGACCACACCACTGCTGCCCGTGTACCCCTGGAACCAATTTAAAATTGCCTACAGCCATGTGTTATTATTTTAGGCCTTCGATGCCTGTCTGCGGTCACTCCTTCCACTAGGCCTCCACTGACCACACCACTGCTGCCCGTGTACCCCTGTAACCAATTTAAAATTGCCTACAGCCATGTGTTATTATTTTAGGCCTTCGATGCCTGTCTGCGGTCACTCCTTCCACTAGGCCTCCACTGACCACACCACTGCTGCCCGTGTACCCCTGGAACCAACATCAGAAAATATAAAAATAAGTATTTTGCTTATAAAAAAGAAAATACTGGAGAGATATCAAATGCAGACATTTTAACATTAAAAACAAACACATACAACAAAAATCTGGTACAGTACTAAAAATGGCCACCAGCTACAATAACTTTCTCCTGCAAGTAGTTGACTGAAAGGTTTTTTCAATTTTAAACACAGATATGGCATCCACCGAGTGTTGTCCTGTCGCGTCTTCTTTATATTATTGCCAAGAAGATGCAAAACAATGAAAATAATAAAATCATTATTTACCAAAAAAATAGAGTAAGTCAAAACCACATTGCAAATAAACATTCATTACAAATAAAGAAGCAGGGCGCGTCCGAGGGTGAGTATATACCTAATAAGAATATAATCACCCTCGGACGCGCCCTGCTTCTTTCTGACAGCCTTCCTTCCTAAGAATCAGCCCTTCCGTGGTGTAGAGAGAGGGTTTGTTACACTCCAAGGTGTTCCCCAGGTTGCCTTTCCTGAGCTTCGATCTTCCGGCTCTCGTTTAGTAGTTGTTGGAAACTACGCTGCATTGGGCCTACAAATTGGGTATGGGGTGTAGAGAGATGGTGTGTTCCACTCCAAGGTGTTCCCCAGGTTGCCTTTCCTGAGCTTCGATCTTCCGGCTCTCGTTTAGTAGTTGTTGGAAACTACGCTGCATTAGGCCTACAAATTGGGTATGGGGTGTAGAGAGATGGTGTGTTCCACTGTAGAGAGATGGTGTGTTCCACTCCAAGGTGTTCCCCAAGTTTCCTCTCCATTGCTTCGATCTTCCGGCTCTCGTTTAGTAGTTGTTGGAAACTACGCTGCATTAGGCCTACAAATTGGGTATGGGGTGTAGAGAGATGGTGTGTTACACTCCAAGGTGTTCCCCAGGTTTCCTCTCCATTGCTTCGATCTTCCGGCTCTCGTTTAGTAGTTGTTGGAAACTACGCTGCATCAGGCCTACAAATTGGGTATGGGGTGTAGAGAGATGGTGTGTTACACTCCAAGGTGTTCCCCAGGTTTCCTCTCCATTGCTTCGATCTTCCGGCTCTCGTTTAGTAGTTGTTGGAAACTACGCTGCATTGGGCCTACAAATTGGGTATGGGGTGTAGAGAGATGGTGTGTTCCACTCCAAGGTGTTCTCCAGGTTGCCTTTCCTGAGCTTCGATCTTCCGGCTCTCGTTTAGTAGTTGTTGGAAACTACGCTGCATTAGGCCTACAAATTGGGTATGGGGTGTAGAGAGATGGTGTGTTACACTCCAAGGTGTTCCCCAGGTTTACTCTCAATTGCTTCGATCTTCCGGCTCTCGTTTAGTAGTTGTTGGAAACTACGCTGCATTAGGCCTACAAATTGGGTATGGGGTGTAGAGAGATGGTGTGTTCCACTGTAGAGAGATGGTGTGTTCCACTCCAAGGTGTTCCCCAGGTTTCCTCGCCAATGCTTCGATCATCATGCTCTCGTTTAGTAGTTGTTGGAAACTACGCTGCATTAGGCCTACAAATTGGGTATGGGGTGTAGAGAGATGGTGTGTTCTACTCCAAGGTGTTCTCCAGGTTGCCTTTCCTGAACTTCTATCTTCAGGCTCTCATTAAATTGTGGTTAAACGGAACAACTGCATTTGGCGTACTAGTTGGTTTGGGGCCTACTATCGGTGTCTGCCGCTCCTTGCTGTTCTCCTGGTTTCCTGTCCTGAAATTCCGTTTTCAGGCGCTCGTTAAGTAGTTGTTAATGTTAGACTGCATTTGGCCTACTAGTTGGGTTGGGGCCTACTATCGGTGTCTGCCACTCCTTGCTGTTCTCCTCCACTGAACAAAGCTGTGCCGCCTGTTTACTACTGTTGCCAATTTTGAACTGCATTTCGACTACTTACTGATTTGGGCCTACTCTCTGTGTCAGCCTCTCATTCCAGTTGTCCTCCACTGCAATGCCCCCTGATTAGTCCTGTGTTACCAATTTTGAACTGCATTTAGCCCACTTTATTCTTTGGGCCTATATCTGTGTTTCCTCCTCATCCTGCCCATTGCCCAGCCAGTGATAGATGAGTCTGCTGGTACATTGACCGATAACGCAACATTTCCCGTGCACGCTACACTGCAAGATTGTGACCCTGCTGAAAGTCAGGTCCCCCTTCCCGCATACCATACCACCTTACACGGGGACAAACAGGAAGGTGCAGATGAAAGTGCAGGTTCCTTCATCAGGTGGGGGGAGGAATACTAGTTGGCGACGTCACTGGCACAGGGCCTCTCATGGTACGCAAAAGTGTTGCTGCCGGTGGGAGGCGCCCCCGCCGTGCAAACACACCGCTGTACTTTGAGGGGCCCTGTGCCAGTGCCAATGCCAACGAGTGGGCCCCCCCTGCTTGCTCAGGTTCACAGCACTTGCAAAGTTGAAATACTTACCTCTCCCTGCTCCACTGCCGTGACGTGGTCCAGATTTCCTGGGCCCACTAATTACTTGAACCAGCCCTACCCACCACAACTTTAGCCAAATGACCCCCAATTTCAAATGCCTTCCAATTATTATAAGGTAAATTACGCTTGACAAGCTTCATTAAGAAGAATGGATGGTTTTGACATTAAAATGGGCACTCTAGGTGTTTTCCTGGCCCCCACTCACTGCCGACTATGCTGCCTCATTGACTTGCATTGGGTTTCGTGTTTCGGTCGATCCCGACTTTACGTCATAATCGGGCGATTTCACTCGACCCGACTTTTGAGATAGTCGGGTTTCGCGAAACCCGGCTCGACTCTAAAAAGGTCAAGGTCGCTCAACTCTATTGATGATGTGACACAGGACAGAAGCAGACGAATTAATTCTGAGGTATTCAGAGACATACTGTGTGCTCAGATCCAGCCAAATGCAGCCAAACTGATTGGTCGTCGTTTCATACTACAGATGGACAATGACCCAAAACATAAAGCCAAAGCAAGCCCGGAGTTTATTAACGCAAAGAAGTGAAATATTCTTGAATGGCCAAGTCAGTCACCTGATCTCAACCCAATTGAGCATGCATTTCACTTGTTAAAGACTAAACCTCAGACAGAAAGGCCCACAAACAGCAACTGAAAACCACCGCAGTGAAGGCCTGGCAGAGCATCAAAAAGGAGGAAACACAGCGTCTGGTGATGTCCATGAATTCAAGACTTCAGGCAGTCATTGCCAACAAAGGGTTTTCAATCAAGTACTAGAAATGAACATTTCATTTAAAATTATTTAATCTGTCCAATTACTTTTGGTCCCTTTAAAAACAGGGTGGCACATGTTAAGGAGCTGAAACGCCTAAACCCTTCATCCAATTTTAATGCAGATACCCTCAAATGAAAGCTGAAAGTCTGAACTTCAACTGCATCTGAATTGTTTTGTTTAAAATTCATTGTGGTAATGTCTATAACCAAAATTAGAAAAATGTTGTCTCTGTCCAAATATATATGGGCCTAACTGTATCTACAGCATTACAGAATACATTACAGAATGCCATAGATAAGCCCCTAATGCCCATGGCCACAGCTCATATACGATTTTTGGGGTGACAGACGCCCTTTAAAAGGGTACTACTAGCCTCTCAGATCCTCAATATTAATCTGACCTGATAGCAAAATGACTATAGTTGCCCATAGGATATAGGATATGTCCTCCACTTGCCCAAGTAAATCACAATAACATGTATGGGTATAACATCCTTTTCTTATAAGCACCACTTATTTGTACCATATAAATGAGATCATGTATATACTATTCATCCTATGGGCAAATATAGTCATTTTGCTATCAGGTCAGATTAATATTGACGATCTTAGAGGCCAGTAGTACCTTTTTAACACCCCCGCCCCCTTTTTCTGTTCGTTGGTTAAAGGGAAAGGAAGAACAGAGAGAGAGAAAGAAAGAAAGGAGAGAGAGAGAAAGAAAGAAAGAAAGAAAGTAAGAAAGAAAGAGAAAGAAAGGAGAGAGAAAGAAAGAACAGAGAGAAAGAAGGAGGGGAAAGAAAACAGAAATAAAGAGGGAAAAGAAAGAAAGAAAGAAAGAAAGAAAGAAAGAAAGAGAGAAAGAAAAAGAAAGAAGGGAAAGAAAGAACAGAGAGAGAGAAAGAAAGAGGGTAAAGAAAGAAAGAACAGAGAGAGAGAAAGAAAGAGGGTAAAGAAAGAAAGAACAGAGATAGAGAAAGAAAGAGGGTAAAGAAAGAAAGAACAGAGATAGAGAAAGAAAGAAAGAAAGAAAGAAACAAAGATAGAAAGAAAGAGGGGAAGAACAGAGAGAGAGAAAGAAAGAGGGGAAAGAAAGAAAGAACAGAGAGAGAAAGAAAGAAAGAACAGAGAGAGATAGAAAGAACAGAGAGAGAAAGAAAGAACAGAGAGAGAAAGAAAGAAAGAAATAAAGAAAAAGAACAGAGAAAGAAGGAAAGAACAGAGCGAGAAAGAAAGAAAGAAAGAAAGAGCAGAGAGAGAAAGAAAGAAAGAACAGAGAAAGAAAGAAAGAACGAACAGAGAGAGAAAGAAAGAACGAACAGAGAGAAAGAAAAAAAGATTAGAGAGGGAAAGAAAGAACAGAGAGAGAGAAAGAGAGAGAGAAAAAAAGATTCTATAAAGATACTATAAGCGGCCCGGCTCCCATTGTAATGCCCACCTGAGCATCCCGCTGCAGGACATATCATGATCCACTCACATGGCCAGCATTCCCGATTCCAAGGCGAGCCCGCTGTCTGCGCTGTCGGAGGATGACACAGTGATGGATCTGAAGCATTCGCTGAAGTGCCTCCATGGTTTCATCGCAATCTCCTCCCAAAATTACATCATTTCTGGTCAGCTTCCAGCACGTCACTTCCGATGGAACGTCACGTGCGAGTTTTAAGGTGCTCCTTGGGGCTCCGCCATGTACTCCTGTGTACACAGGAAAAGTAAGCTCCCGGCCGGGACAGCTTCTCAAAATCGGGACTGTCCCGCTAGATCCGGGACGGTTGGGAAGTATAAAATTTGCTCCCCACCATACAACGACATCATACACGCACGGCTCCACACACCTCATACTCACACGGTTCCGCTTTGTATGCCTCTAACACACATGGCTCCCCTCCGTACACCTCGTGCACACACATGGCTCCACTCAGTACACACATGGCTCCACTCCGTAAGCCTTGTACACACGCGGCCACGCTACGTACACCTCCTACACACATGGCTCCACTCTGTAAACCTTGTACACATGCGGCTCTGATCCATACACTTCGTAATCCTGCTGTTCTGCTCCGTACACACCGTATACACACGGCTCCACTCCATACAACCAGTACACACATGGCTCTGCTTCATACACCAAGTATACACACAGCTCCACTCCGTACACCTTGCACACACGCGGCTCTGTTCCGCTCCACTCCGTGCACCAAGTACACACACGGCCCCACTCCATACACCTCGTACACACACGGCTCCACTCCGTACACCTCATACACACATGGTTCTGCTCCACACACCTCGTACACACACGGCTATGCTCCGTACACCTCGTACACACATGGCTTCACTCCGTACACCAAGTAAACAGACGGCTCCACTCCGTACACCAAGTACACATACGGCTCCGCTCCATACACCTCATACACACACGGCTCCACTCTGTACACCAAGTACACACACGGCTCCGCTTCATACACCTTGCACACACGCGTCTCTGCTTCTCACAAATTGTACACACATGGCTCCGCTCCGTACACCTCGTACACACACGGCTCCACTCCATACACCTCATACACACACGACTCCACTCTGTACACCAAGTACACACATGGCTCTGCTCCAAACACCTCGTACACACATGGCTCCGCTCCGTACACCTCATACACACATGGCTCCACTCCATACACCAAGTATACACACGGCTCTGCTCCACAGACCTCGTACACACACGGCTCCGCTCCGTACACCTCGTACACACACGGCTCCACTCCGTACACCAAGTACACACGGCTCTGCTCCATACACCAAGTACACACACGGCTCTGCTCCATACACCAAGTACACACGCGTCTCTGCTCCGCACAAATCGTACACACATGGCTCCACTCTGTACACCTCGTACACACACGGCTCTGCACCGTACACACCCGCTCTGCTCCGCACACCTCGTACACACATGGCTCTGCTCCGTATACTTTGTACACACACGGCTCTGCTACATCCACCCTACAAACCCCTCCTGACCCCACACATCAACTTCCCCTCATCCAGCACCATGACAATCACCACAGTAGAGTCCTACATAAATGAAGACCCTGATCATGTGACTGCTGACTCCTCCCCCCTGTGACCTCATCACAGGTCCTGTGTGCACAGAGCAGCCATCCATGAGCAACCCAAGGAGATGCATGGAGAAGAGCAACTTCAGCGTCAGGACCTGTGATGATGTCACGTGAGTTGGGGAGGGCTGGATGAGGAGATCCCGGATGGAGCCCTGAATAGACTCAATAGCGTAGCGTAGTAACTGAACCTGCGTCTCCGACACAAATCCAGTTACTACACCGACAGAATCTGCTGCCCCCTCTCTTCAGGGACAGCAGTGCCGCCTGACCCAAAGAGCTCAACTCGCCTCATGGTAGCGGCACCACTGCTGGTGCATTGGCAAATGAGGTAATAGTTTTGGGGTTGATGTCAGCTGTTTTATGTCCAATAACATTTTGCCCAGGGAATAGTAATGGAGAAGTGTATATTTGTTTAATTAACCCCTTCATGACATGCACCATACTAGTACTGCTCCGAGGGAAATTCGTTTGCGCAAACTGCAGAACTAACACGGTGGCACAATCGCGCGGCCTCACACTGAGCATCGTGGCGATTGTGTTTGGGTGTTAGCTGTATGTGACAGCTGATACCCCACAGCAACACCCATGATCGGTGCCAGCACTGATCACAGGCATTTAACCCCTCTCATGCTGCTGTCAGTATTGACAGCGACACAGAGGGGCATTGCGCAGGGAGGGGGTTCCCTGTCCACTTCCATCAGGACAACGTGATGCGATCACATTGTCTTGATAATAATCTTTATTTTTATTTTTAATAATAATCTTTAACAATAACCTTTATTTTTATAGAGTGCTAACATATTCCGCAGTGCTTTACAGTTTGCATCAATTATCTTCGCTGTCCCCGATGGGGCTCACAATCTAAATTCCCTATCAGTATGTCTTTGGAATGGTCTCCATGGAGACTCTTGGCTCTAGATGGCCACGGGGTCCTTCCGGGTCCTGCAAGGAAGGTGGCTTGTGAGTGCCTGCTGGGAGCAGGTGCTGGCATGCCTCCTTCTATCACTGATCAGATACCCTGCAGTGCAGAGTGGCAGATCATCGATTTGATATAATACAGTGATGTCCCATACTGGGACAATGTAAAAAAGTTTTTTTTTCCCTAAATTTAAAAAAAGAAATTAAAAATAAATATTTTTCCAATAAATACATTTGTTTATGTAAATTAAAAAACACATACACATATTTGGTATCGCCGCATCCGTAATGAACTGCTCTATAAAACTGTCCCACTAGTTAACCCCTTGAGTGAACGGCGTAAAAAATTTAAAAAAAAACGAGGCAAAAACAATGCTTTATCATCATACCGCCGATCAAAAAGTGCAATAAAATGCCAACAAAAAGTCGGATGTAAAAAAAAAAATGGTACCACTGAAAACAACATCTTGTCCCTCAAAAAAAAGCTGCCATACAGCTCCACCAGAAATAAAATAAAGAGGTTATAGCTCTCAGAATAAGGGTATGCAAAAGTAATTATTTTTTCTTTAAAATGGTTTTTATTGTATAAAAATCCCAAATCCCACTACATAAAAAAATTATAAATCAGGTATCGCTGTAATCGCACTGACCCGAAGAATAAAGTGGTCTTTCCCAAAGAAAACAAAAAAACAAAAAGCAATTCCTGAATTGCTGTTTTTTTTTCATTCTGTCTCCCAAAAATCAGAAAGCGATCAAAAAATTTAATGTGCTTGAAAATGGTACCATTAAAAATGTCAGCTCACCCCGCAAAAAAACAAGCCATCACATGACTCTGTCGGACAAAATATGAAAAAATGATAGCTCTCAAAATATGGTGATGCAAAAACTAGTTTTTGCAATAAAAAGCGTCTTTTATTGTGTGACAGCAGCCAACCAAAAAAACAGATATTAATCTGCTACAGCTGTAATCGCACCGACTGGAAGAATAAAGTCGCCTAATCACTTATACCGCACGAGGAACGGCGTAAAAAGCAAATAAAACCAATTCTTCACATGCTGTTTATTTTTTCATTCTGCCTCCCAAAGATTGCAGTAAGGTTTGGTGCACATTTATTCTGCGCTCTATGCTGAGTGCTTACACCGGGGTTTTCATGTAAATTTCTGAAATACGTGATTCAGACAGAACCCCCGGTGGAAAATTTCCTATAATAAGGCAGATGGAGGCACTGTGGACACCGTAAGAGCTGTGATCCGGCAGTGTCCGTCTTTTTAGGATTGCAAAATAGTGCCATTGACCACAGTTTTGTGCACTTCTGGAAAGGACAGATGGAGTCCAGAGTAACTCTGCTGCCTCATTATGGTGAATGGATCCCTTGGGGGTTTTATCTGTCATGTCACTCGGAGATTTAGATGGAAGCCCCAAAGTAAGTGCTCAGTGTAGAGTGCCAGATAAAAGTGATCCCAAACTTTATCTAAAATGTTCCCAATAAAATTTTCAACTCAATCCACAAAAAAGCAAGCCCTCACTCAGATCTGTCATCTGTTAATGGAAATACAGGGGGCTTCAATGTTACTGGTTGCACAAAGGTTCTGGAAAAGCTAAATGGCTTCTCGCTCCGCAAAAGTAATTCAGTAAATTCTCCGCTCCCAAATCCAAATGCCCCCCTTCTGAGTCACAGTGTGCCTAAACAACATTTAGCGCTCACATGTTTGACATTTCTGTAGTGATGAGAGCCTGCCAAATTTACAGTTGCGTGTCTCCAGAAGCATGGGCTGGGCATAATGTACTGGTGACTGCAACGTACTGGTCACTACAACGGCAGTTTGCAATTTTCACTCTGCAACATACACTGCTGACTGTTTCTGGAAAGCACCGACAGAGTCAAAATCATCCCTACATCTATAGATACATTTCTAAAGTGTTATTATTTCCAAAATGGGGTCCTTTATGGGGGTTCCTCTGTTCTGGCACCTCAGGTGCTCTGCCAATATAACACCCTCAAACAAGTGCAGCAAAATATGCACTGTAATATGGTGCTATTTCGCTTCTGAGCTTTCCACTGTGCCTCAAAAGTAGTTTTTGACCACATATGGAGATTCGGTGAACTCAGGAAAAATTGCACAACAAGCTTTTGGGTCCAGTTTCTCCTTTTGCTATTGTGAAAATACAACATTTGTAGTTAAAAAAGATTTATCTGGGAAATATGTGATTTTTTTTATTTTCACGGCTTAACGTTATAAACTTCTGTGAAGCACCTGTGGGTTCAAGGTGCTCAATATACACCTAGATAATTTCCATAAGGGGTCTAGTTTCCAAAATGGTGTAAGTTGTGGGGAGTTTCCACTGTTTAGGCACTTCAGGGGCTCTTTAAACGCGACAATGCAACTGCTAATTATTCCAGCATATTTTACATTCAAAAAGTTAAATGGTTCTCCTTTCCTTCCAAGCTCTGTCGTGCACACAAACAGTTGTTTTCCTCCACATATTGTGTAGCTGCGCACTCAGGAGAAATTGCACAACACATTGTATGGAGCAACTTCTCTTGTTAGCCTTATGAAAATGCTAAATTTGGAGCTAAAATAGATTTATCTGGGAAAAATTAGATTTTTTTTTGTTTTCACGGCTTAATGTTATAAACTTCTGTGAAGCACTTGTGGACTCAAGGTTCTCAATACACATCTAGATAAGTTCCCAAAGGGGCCTAATTTCCAAAATGGTGTCATTTGTTGGGGGTTTTCACTGTTTAGGCACTCTAGGGGCTCTCCAAACATGGCATGGCATCTGCTAATTATGCCAGCAAATTTTATATTCAAAAAGTGAAATGGCGCTCCTTCCCTTCCGAGCCCTGCCAAGCACCCAAACAATAGATTTCCTCCACATTTGGGTATCTGCATGCTCAAGATAAATAAATAGATAAAACTAAATGTATGGTCCATTTTCTCCTGTTACCCTTGCAAAAGTAAAAAAATATTAGGTCTAAAGAAAAATTCCTGTAAAGCACTTAAAGGGACTCTGTCACCTGAATTTGGAGGGAACAATCTTCAGCCAAAGGGGCGGGGTTTTTGGGTGTTTGATTCACCCTTTCCTTACCCACTGGCTGCATACTGGCTGCAATATTGGATTGAAGTTCATTCTCTGTCCTCCGTAGTACATGAGTACTTTGAGGGATGCATTTTTTAGAATGGTCTGACATTGGGGTATTTTCTATTATACAGGCCTCTCAAATTCAAATGTGAGGTGGTCCCTAAAAAAAATGGTTTTGCAAATTTTGTTGTAAAAATGAGAAATTAATGGTCAAATTTTAACCCTTCTAACTTCTAACAAAAAAAAATGTTTCCAAGTCATATCAAATAAATTTTACCACTATCATAAATTACAATATGTCACAAGAAAACTGTCTCAGAAGCACCGCGATCCATTGAAGCAATCCATAGTTATGACCTCATGAAGTGGCAGTGGTCAGAATTGTAAAAATTGGTCTGGTCAGGAAGGTGAAAACAGGCATTGGGGAAAAGGGGTTAAAGGACGATTTTCTGTGTGTGTCTTTCTCACTTTTGATTACATGGTTAGTAATGGCCTTGATGTCAACTAACAGCACAAAGCTGACATCCCAATACCCCACTTGCCAACACACCAGCACAATTGGTAAGAGCCTAGGCTAAGGGCCAGAATTGATTCGTTTAATGGATGCACCATTTCTGGCGCAGCTGAGGCTGGTGTTTTTAGTCTCGTAGGGTGACAATATCCATGGCCCTTTCCCAGCCTATTAATATAAGCCCATAACTGTCTGTTTAGCCTTTGCTGGTCATTAACCCCTTTCTGACATCTAGCGTACTATCCCGTCGAGGTGACCTGGGCCCGTATGACCATCTATGGAATAGTACATCATATGCAATCAGAGGCCGGGTGTCAGCTGATTGTCACAGCTGACATCCGGCACTATGTGCCAGAAGCGGTCACGGACCGCTCCCGGCACATTAACCCCCGGAACACTGCTATCAAACATGATCGCAGAGTTCCGGTGGCATAGGGAGGGGACTGTTACGTGTTACGGAACCACTCAGCACCCAGATTATGTTGTGCAGTTAAATGTATGTATAATAGGTTCCATGTGAGATGCATGTCCCTAATGCATCAACCCACAGGCTGCGCCCCTGGGCAGAGGGGACACGATATTCCCCTTTTGTCTGCCCCCCACCTTTGTAATTCCAAGCAACCAAGCAAACAGCAAGAGTCTAGGCAAGATGCTGAGACTGACGTCTTTGCTGAGCAGCTCCCACTATGGCTGAATCAGAAAGGGAGACCGCAGAGGAAGACAAGGCTTGGGATCTACCCCATGCAGTGGAAAATCCTGGCGCCTAACACATGGACACGCTGTTAGGCTACTGCACACTAGCAGTATTTGGTCAGTATTTGTAAGCCAAAACCAGGAGTGGATGAAAAATGCAGAAGTGGTGCATATGTTTCTGTTATTCTTTTCCTCTATTTTACCCAATCCTGGTTTTTGGCTTACAAATACTGATGTAAAATACTGACCAAATACTGCTAGTGTGACGGCAGCCTTAGGGTGGATGGATTGCAACCTGGGGTCCACCTTGCAGAGATGGAAAATTGCTGCTAGAGAATAATGACGAAATACACGACGAGCAATTACCTGTACACACTGGGTTGAACGCCACACAGTGTGAACAGCACTTGAACTGAACTCGCACACAGAAATGAAAGAGATGCTCTGCAACTGAGCTGTGTCACTCACACAGAAAAGATAGAGATGCTCTGCAACTGTGCTGTGTCACTCGCACACAGAAGTGGAACTGATCCTCTGCAACTGAGCTGTTTCATTCGTACACAGAAATGGAACAGATACTCTGCAACTGAGCTGTGTTACTCACACACAGAAAAGGAACAGATGCTCAGTATAATACCCCACTCGGGTTGTGCTTGTTCTGGAGCTCTACTGTGCTAACCGCAAACATGTAGGAACCAGATTCTAAGCAAACAGCTAACTGCCCCCATTGATGCTAGCTGCCTGCCTGTGTACAGTCCCAAGGCTAGACAGACACACAACACATACAGGCAGAGTGGTACCACTTTTGTATTCTTTCACCCACTCCTGGTTTTGGCTTGCAAATACTGATGTGAACCTGAATAGAAAAGTTTGGGGTCCATACCACATAGCTACTATTTGTGCATGGACCCCAAACATGGACTTCTCCAGGAAGTCTGTGTTACTGTTCGATAGCCCGAACAATACTTGTTGCTTTTCCTGTGTGAGCACTTCCAGCCCCATCACAGCATGTCAAGTATTGCATGGTTGTGATTGGCCAGCGAACCATGTAAAAAAATAAATAAATAAAAAAAACAAAAAGATGTGGGGTCTCCTCTCTTCTTTATAACTAGTGCAGGTAAAGCTGACAGTCCTCAACTGTCAGTTTTATCTTGGTTGGTTTTATCTTGCCTGGATATAAAAAATAGAGTGGACCCCATGCTGTATTTTAAAATGATTTAAATAAATTATTTTAAAAAATGGTGCTTTTTCCCCTTCATTTTCCATATCCTGCCAAGCTAAACAAGACATCTGGAAAATGGTATTCTCAGGAAATGAAGTGGACATGGGCATTGGCCCCCACAGCCTAAAAATAGCAGTGTGCAGTCACTTTAGAAAAGGTGCATCCATTAGATGCGCCAAATCTTGCCCTTTACCAACTCTTCCCAATTGCCCTGGTGCACAGGGGTGAACCTAGCCTCTCTGCTGCCTGAGGCGAATGGCAAAATGGCACCCCCCCCCTCCCCGTAGTAAAATCAGTACAAATAAATCTGGTTTACTCTTTACTAGCCTAACCTGACGCACATGGAAAATACATACACTTTTAAATAGGAATATATTTGAAACATCGATCTTTACACTTCTTCAGGGACTAAATGCCGCCTGAGGTGAAGTGATCAACATGCTTCATTTTAAGTGTGCCCTTGGCCGGGGAACAGTGCTTACTGTAGCGCTTCTTCCCCTGCAGGCGTCCGTGTCTTACAGATGCGCCACACAGTTGCCACATGTATTACACACACGGACACAAATATCTCCAGTACTGTTTTTTCAGGTAGCGGAAATATCAGGATGTGTGAAACCAGCCGAATGCCACATTCACACGTTCAGTATTTGGTCAGTATTTTACCTCAGTATTTGTAAACCAAATCGGGAGTGGGTGAGAGATCCAGAAGTGGTGACGTGTTTCTTTATACTTTTCCTCTGATTGTTACTCTCCTGGTTTTGGCCTACAAATACTGAGGTAACATACTGAATATGTGAACGTGGCCTGATAGTGTGTTTCTGTTACTTCTGACTTCCCGCAAACAGCTGCAGCTGGAGCAGACCGCGATGCTCATCTGACCCGTAACGGACCGGGACCGCCCTTGGGTGAGCATGATATAACCTTTATTTCTTATCTTTCAGGTTACATCGAGGGCTTACAGTTAGGTCCATATATATTTGGACAGAGACAACATTTTTCTAATTTTGGTTATAGATATTACCACAATCAATTTTAAACAAAACAATTCAGATGCAGTTGAAGTTCAGACTTTCAGCTTTCATTTGAGGGTATCCACATTAAAATTGGATTAAGGGTTTAGGAGTTTCAGCTCCTTAACATGTGCCACCCTGTTTTTAAAGGGACCAAAAGTAATTGGACAATTGACTCCAAGACTATTTCATGGACAGGTGTGGGCGATCCCTTCGTTATGTCATTCTCAATTAAGCAGAAAAAAGGCCTGAAGTTGATTTGAGGTGTGGTGCTTGCATTTGCTGTGAACTAAACATGCGGTCAAAGGAGCTCTCCATGCAGTTGAAACAAGCCATCCTTGAGCTGCGAAAACAGAAAAAACCCATCCGAGAAATTGCTATAATATTAGGAGTGGCAAAATCTACAGTTGGTACATCCTGAGAAAGAAAGAAAGCACTGGTGAACTCATCAATGCAAAAAGACTTGGGCGCCCACGGAAGACAACAGTGGTGGATGATCGCAGAATAGTCTCCATGGTGAAGAGAAACCCCTTCACAACAGCCAACCAAGTAAACAACACTCAACAGGAGGTAGTCGTATCAATATCCAAATCTACCATAAAGAGAAGACTGCATGAAAGTAAATACAGAGGGTTCACTGCATGGTGCAAGACACACTTAAGCATCAGGAATAAAAAGGCTAGACTGGACTTTGCTAAAAAACATCTAAAAAAGCCAGCACAGTTCTGGAAGAACATTATTTGGACAGATGAAACCAAGATCAACCTCTACCAGAATGATGGAAAGAGAAAAGTATGGCGAAAGCGTGGTACAGCTCATGATCCAAAGCATACCACATCATCTGTAAAACACGGCGGAGGCAGTGTGATGGCTTGGGCATGCATGGCTGCCAGTGGCACTGGGTCACTAGTGTTTATTGATGATTAGGGTTGAGCGAAACGGGTCGTTCATTTTCAGAAGTCGCCGATTGGGTTTATAAATTTTCCCTGGAAAAAAAAAAAAAAAAGTGGGAGATTAATATTGGCCTCTGGGCTTGTGTGCCAGTCCTGAGCGTGCCATCTCTCTCACAAATAGTGGGCCATAGAAAGCCTATTTATTTATTTTTTTTGGTTTTATAAATTCTCCCTTAAAAAAAAAAGGGAGATTAATATTGGCCTTTGGGCTTGTGTGCCAGTCCTAAGCGTGCCATCTCTCTCTGTCTCTCAGATAGTGGGCCATAGAAAGCCTATTTATTATTTTTTTTATTGGGTTTATAAGTTTTCCCTGGAACAAAAAAAAAAAAGTGGGAGATAAATATTGGCCTCTGGGCTTGTGTGCCACTCCTGACTCCTGTGTGCGTCATCTCTCACTCAGTGGGCCATAGAAAGCCTTTTTTTGTTTTATTTGTTTTCTAAATTCTCCCTGAAAAAATCATTTTATTTTATTTGGTTTCTAAATTCTTCCTGAAAAAATCATTTTATTCTATTTTTTTTTTCCTAAAGTCTCCCTGAAAAAAAACAAAAAAAACAAATCAGTGGGAGATTAATATTGCCCTTTCTGCTTGTGTGCCAGTCTTGACTCCTGGGTGTGCCATCTCTCTCTCTCTCTCCAATTGTGGGCCATAGAAAGCCTATTATTTTTTTTAGCTTGATTTGGGTTCCAAAATCTACCTGAAAAAATCACTACATCAATCAGTGGGAGATAAATATTGGCCTCTGGGCTTGTGTGCCACTCCTGACTCCTGTGTGCGTCATCTCTCACTCAGTGGGCCATAGAAAGCCTTTTTTTGTTTTATTTGTTTTCTAAATTCTCCCTGAAAAAATCATTTTATTTTATTTGGTTTCTAAATTCTTCCTGAAAAAATCATTTTATTCTATTTTTTTTTCCTAAAGTCTCCCTGAAAAAAAAAAAAAAAAAACAAATCAGTGGGAGAATAATATTGCCCTTTCTGCTTGTGTGCCAGTCTTGACTCCTGGGTGTGCCATCTCTCTCTCTCTCTCCAATTGTGGGCCATAGAAAGCCTATTATTTTTTTTAGCTTGATTTGGGTTCCAAAATCTACCTGAAAAAATCACTACATCAATCAGTGGGAGATAAATATTGGCCTCTGGGCTTGTGTGCCACTCCTGACTCCTGTGTGCGTCATCTCTCACTCAGTGGGCCATAGAAAGCCTTTTTTTGTTTTATTTGTTTTCTAAATTCTCCCTGAAAAAATCATTTTATTTTAGTTGGTTTCTAAATTCTTCCTGAAAAAATCATTTTATTCTATTTTTTTTTTCCTAAAGTCTCCCTGAAAAAAAAAAAAAAAAAAACAAATCAGTGGGAGATTAATATTGCCCTTTCTGCTTGTGTGCCAGTCTTGACTCCTGGGTGTGCCATCTCTCTCTCTCTCTCCAATTGTGGGCCATAGAAAGCCTATTATTTTTTTTAGCTTGATTTGGGTTCCAAAATCTACCTGAAAAAATCACTACATCAATCAGTGGGAGATAAATATTGGCCTCTGGGCTTGTGTGCCACTCCTGACTCCTGTGTGCGTCATCTCTCACTCAGTGGGCCATAGAAAGCCTTTTTTTGTTTTATTTGTTTTCTAAATTCTCCCTGAAAAAATCATTTTATTTTAGTTGGTTTCTAAATTCTTCCTGAAAAAATCATTTTATTCTATTTTTTTTTTCCTAAAGTCTCCCTGAAAAAAAAAAAAAAAAAAACAAATCAGTGGGAGATTAATATTGCCCTTTCTGCTTGTGTGCCAGTCTTGACTCCTGGGTGTGCCATCTCTCTCTCTCTCTCCAATTGTGGGCCATAGAAAGCCTATTATTTTTTTTAGCTTGATTTGGGTTCCAAAATCTACCTGAAAAAATCACTACATCAATCAGTGGGAGATAAATATTGGCCTCTGGGCTTGTGTGCCACTCCTGACTCCTGTGTGCGTCATCTCTCACTCAGTGGGCCATAGAAAGCCTTTTTTTGTTTTATTTGTTTTCTAAATTCTCCCTGAAAAAATCATTTTATTTTCTTTGGTTTCTAAATTCTTCCTGAAAAAATCATTTTATTCTATTATTTTTTTTTCCTAAAGTCTCCCTTAAAAAAAAAAAAAAAATCAAATCAGTGGGAGATTAATATTTACATTTGTGCTTCAGTGACAGTCCTGCGTGTGTGGCATCTCTCTCATTTGTTGCCACCAACAACAGAGTGTGTAACATTGTGCCTGATTTTCGTTGTGGTCTCACTCACCTGTAAAGGGGTAGCTAAATCATACTGAAGTTATAGCTCACCGTGTAATTTGTGTGACAGCAACAAATACCGTTAGTTTGTTTACGTTTTTAAAACAATGAGGAAGTATGGTGGAAGAGGTCGTGGCCGGGGGCGTTCATTGTCAGCTGGTAATGAGGGTAGTGGTAGTGGTGGAGCATCAGCTGGTCGTGGGAAAAAAAATATTGCACCTAAGTCTGGAGCTGTGGAGCCAGGTTCCTCGTCTGGCTACACAAGGCCTCGAACGCTCCCTTTTCTGGGAGTAGGAAAACCGCTTTTAAAGCCGGAGCAGCAAGAGCAAGTTTTGGCTTATCTTGCTGACTCAGCCTCTAGCTCTTTTGCCTCCTCTCGTGAAACTGGTAAATGTCAAAGCAGCGCGTCGTTAGTGGATGTTCACGGTCAGGGACAAGTCGCTTCCTTGTCCTCTTCAGCAAAAACAACAACAGAGAAGAATGCAGCAGGCGACACAACGGGTTACTCCATGGAGCTCTTTACAAATACCGTCCCTGGCTTTGAAAGTGAAGCAGTTAACAGTCCATGCCCATTACAAGTTGAATCTGACATGGAGTGCACTGATGCACAGCCACAGCCAGACTACTATGCTGGTCCTTTGACTCAGACCACAACATTGCCCTCGCAGGGTGCTGATCAAGAATCAGACCCTGATGAGACTATGTTGCCCCATCACGAACGCTATACCACCGACCGACACGGTGACACAGACGAAGTTGCACACGAGCTACAAGAAGAGGTAATAGATGACCCAGTTCTTGACCCCGATTGGCAGCCATTGGGGGAACAGGGTGCAGGCGGCAGCAGTTCTGAAGCGGAGGAGGAGGGGCCGCAGCAGGCATCAACATCGCAACAGGTTCCATCTGCCGGGCCCGTATCTTGCCCAAAACGCGTGGCAAAGCTAAAACCTGTTGGAGGACAGCGTGGCCATCCGGTTAAAGCTCAGTCTGCAATGCCTGAAAAGGTATCCGATGCTAGAAAGAGTGCAGTCTGGCATTTTTTTAAACAACATCCAATTGATCAGCGCAAAGTCATCTGTCAAAAATGTTCAACTACCTTAAGCAGAGGACAGAATCTGAAAAGTCTCAATACAAGTTGCATGCATAGACATTTAACCACCATGCATTTGCAAGCCTGGACTAACTACCAAACGTCCCTTAAGGTTGTAGCACCCTCGGCCAATGAAGCTAGTCAGCAACGCAACATCCCTTCCGGCAGTGTAGGGCCACCATTTTCCGCACCACCTGCAGTATCTGTGCAGGTTTCTTTGCCAGGCCAAAGCCGTCAGGGTCAGGGAATCACCAGTTTCGTAGTAGGAAACACTGCATCTAGGGCACCGGTGGCAACAATACCATCTCCCACCGTCTCTCAGTCTGCCATGTCCACCGGCACCCCCGCTAGTTCCACGATCTCCAGCTCTCCAGTCCAGCTCACCCTACATGAGACTATGGTTAGAAAAAGGAAGTACTTAGCCTCGCATCCGCGTACACAGGGTTTGAACGCACACATAGCTAGACTAATCTCGTTAGAGATGATGCCCTACCGGTTAGTTGAAAGCGAAGCTTTCAAAGCCCTGATGGACTACGCTGTACCACGCTACGAGCTACCCAGTCGACACTTTTTTTCCAGAAAAGCCATCCCAGCCCTCCACCAGCATGTTAAAGAGCGCATCGTCCATGCACTCAGGCAATCTGTGAGCACAAAGGTGCACCTGACAACAGATGCATGGACCAGTAGGCATGGCCAGGGACGTTACGTGTCCATCACGGCACACTGGGTAAATGTGGTGGATGCAGGGTCCACAGGGGACAGCAAGTTTGGGACAGTTCTGCCTAGCCCACGGTCTAGGAAACAATTGGCTGTAGCCGTTCGCACCCCCTCCTCCTCCTCTTCGTCCTCCTGCAGAAGCGAGAGCTCGTCCACAGACCGCAGTCGCACAACCACTCCATCCGCAGCTGCCACTGTTGCACACCAGGTCTCCCATTATGGGGCAGCTACTGGCAAACGTCAGCAGGCTGTATTGGCTATGAAGTGTTTGGGCGACAACAGACACACCGCGGAAGTTCTGTCCGAGTTCTTGCAGAAAGAAACGCAGTCGTGGCTGGGCACTGTAGATCTTGAGGCAGGCAAGGTAGTGAGTGATAACGGAAGGAATTTCATGGCTGCCATCTCCCTTTCCCAACTGAAGCACATTCCTTGCCTGGCTCACACCTTAAACCTGGTGGTGCAGTGCTTCCTGAAAAGTTATCCGGGGTTATCCGACCTGCTCCTCAAAGTGCGTGGACTTTGCTCACATATCCGCCGTTCGCCCGTACACTCCAGCCGTATGCAGACCTATCAGCGTTCTTTGAACCTTCCCCAGCATCGCCTAATCATAGACGTTGCAACAAGGTGGAACTCAACACTGCACATGCTTCAGAGACTGTGTGAACAGAGGCGGGCTGTTATGTTTTTGTGGGAGGATACACATACACGGGCAGGCAGTAGGATGGCAGACATGGAGTTGTCAGGTGTGCAGTGGTCGAAGATTCAAGACATGTGTCAAGTCCTTCAGTGTTTTGAGGAATGCACACGGCTGGTTAGTGCAGACAACGCCATAATAAGCATGAGCATCCCCCTAATGCGTCTGCTGATGCAAAGTTTGATGCACATAAAGGATCAGGCGTCTGCAGCTGAGGAAGAGGAAAGCCTTGATGACAGTCAGCCATTGTCTGGCCAGGGCAGTGTACAGGACGAGGTAGCGGGCGAAGAGGAGGAGGAGGACGAGGAGGATGATGGGGATGATTATATTTTTAATGAGGAAGCTTTTCCGGGGCCACTGGAAATTGGTGGCGCGGCAAGGCCGGGTTCTGGTTTTTTGAGGGACACAAGTGACGTGGATTTGCCTGAAACTGCCCCTCAACCAAGCACAACCGCAGATTTGAGAACTGGAACTTTGGCCCACATGGTGGATTATGCCTTACGTATCCTCAAAAGGGACACACGCATAACTAAAATGATGAATGATGACGATTACTGGTTGGCCTGCCTCCTTGATCCTCGCTATAAAGGCAAATTGCAAAATATAATGCCACATGAGAACTTGGAACTAATATTAGCAACCAAACAATCAACTCTTGTTGACCGTTTGCTTCTGGCATTCCCTGCACACAGCGCCCGTGATCGTTCTCACACGAGCTGCAGGGGCCAGCAGACCAGAGGAGTTAGAGGGGCAGAAATCAGAAGTGGCGTTGGCCAGAGGGGTTTTCTGACCAGGTTGTGGAGTGATTTTGCTATGACCGCAGACAGGACAGGTACTGCAGCATCAATTCAAAGTGACAGGAGACAACATTTGTCCAGTATGGTTACAAACTATTTTTCATCCCTTATCGATGTTCTCCCTCAACCGTCATTCCCATTTGATTACTGGGCATCAAAATTAGACACCTGGCCAGAATTGGCAGAATATGCATTGCAGGAGCTTGCTTGCCCGGCAGCTACTGTCCTATCAGAAAGAGTATTCAGTGCTGCAGGTTCAATACTAACAGAAAAAAGGACTCGTCTGGCTACCCAAAATGTAGATGATCTAACCTTCATTAAAATGAACCACAACTGGATTTCAAAATCTTTTGCCCCACCTTGCCCGGCTGACACCTAGCTTTCCTATGAAAAGGTCTTGCCTGTGGACTATTCTGAATGCCTTTTCCAATCTCGTAATTTTCTGCACCTGATTGTCCAGCATACGACATGTTTACACCTCACTAAATGGCCAAACTCCCCACACGGGGCCGTGGTATCGACACTTGGCGACAGCACCCGTGAGAGTGCAGTTTGTCTGAAGAGGTGGGTGAGCCCGCTTTTGGTCGACGGCACTGCCACTGGGTCCCTCCTAGTACAATAAAGTGTCTCTGGCGGTGGTGGTGCGCACCCAACGTCAGACACACCGTTGTAATATGAGGGGCCCTGGGCCTGTACCGCCGGCCACAAGACAGTTTCCCCCCACCCCAGCTCAAACAGTGCTCTACCACTTGCAAAATTATCTCACAGCTCCACCAATGTTTAGTCTATGCGCTGACATCCTTCAATGCCTGCCACTGACAATACCATTGTATTGACATTTTTGTTATGTTAGGCCTTCGATGCCTGTCTGTGGTCACTCCTTCCACTAGGCCTCCACTGACCACACCACTGCTGCCCGTGTACCCCTGTAACCAATTTAAAATTGCCTACAGCCATGTGTTATTATTTTAGGCCTTCGATGCCTGTCTGCGGTGACTCCTTCCACTAGGCCTCCACTGACCACACCACTGCTGCCCGTGTACCCCTGGAACCAATTTAAAATTGCCTACAGCCATGTGTTATTATTTTAGGCCTTCGATGCCTGTCTGCGGTCACTCCTTCCACTAGGCCTCCACTGACCACACCACTGCTGCCCGTGTACCCCTGTAACCAATTTAAAATTGCCTACAGCCATCTGTTATTATTTTAGGCCTTCGATGCCTGTCTGCGGTGACTCCTTCCACTAGGCCTCCACTGACCACACCACTGCTGCCCGTGTACCCCTGGAACCAATTTAAAATTGCCTACAGCCATGTGTTATTATTTTAGGCCTTCGATGCCTGTCTGCGGTCACTCCTTCCACTAGGCCTCCACTGACCACACCACTGCTGCCCGTGTACCCCTGGAACCAATTTAAAATTGCCTACAGCCATGTGTTATTATTTTAGGCCTTCGATGCCTGTCTGCGGTCACTCCTTCCACTAGGCCTCCACTGACCACACCACTGCTGCCCGTGTACCCCTGGAACCAATTTAAAATTGCCTACAGCCATGTGTTATTATTTTAGGCCTTCGATGCCTGTCTGCGGTCACTCCTTCCACTAGGCCTCCACTGACCACACCACTGCTGCCCGTGTACCCCTGTAACCAATTTAAAATTGCCTACAGCCATGTGTTATTATTTTAGGCCTTCGATGCCTGTCTGCGGTCACTCCTTCCACTAGGCCTCCACTGACCACACCACTGCTGCCCGTGTACCCCTGGAACCAATTTAAAATTGCCTACAGCCATGTGTTATTATTTTAGGCCTTCGATGCCTGTCTGCGGTGACTCCTTCCACTAGGCCTCCACTGACCACACCACTGCTGCCCGTGTACCCCTGGAACCAATTTAAAATTGCCTACAGCCATGTGTTATTATTTTAGGCCTTCGATGCCTGTCTGCGGTCACTCCTTCCACTAGGCCTCCACTGACCACACCACTGCTGCCCGTGTACCCCTGGAACCAATTTAAAATTGCCTACAGCCATGTGTTATTATTTTAGGCCTTCGATGCCTGTCTGCGGTCACTCCTTCCACTAGGCCTCCACTGACCACACCACTGCTGCCCGTGTACCCCTGGAACCAATTTAAAATTGCCTACAGCCATGTGTTATTATTTTAGGCCTTCGATGCCTGTCTGCGGTCACTCCTTCCACTAGGCCTCCACTGACCACACCACTGCTGCCCGTGTACCCCTGTAACCAATTTAAAATTGCCTACAGCCATGTGTTATTATTTTAGGCCTTCGATGCCTGTCTGCGGTCACTCCTTCCACTAGGCCTCCACTGACCACACCACTGCTGCCCGTGTACCCCTGTAACCAATTTAAAATTGCCTACAGCCATGTGTTATTATTTTAGGCCTTCGATGCCTGTCTGCGGTGACTCCTTCCACTAGGCCTCCACTGACCACACCACTGCTGCCCGTGTACCCCTGGAACCAATTTAAAATTGCCTACAGCCATGTGTTATTATTTTAGGCCTTCGATGCCTGTCTGCGGTCACTCCTTCCACTAGGCCTCCACTGACCACACCACTGCTGCCCGTGTACCCCTGGAACCAATTTAAAATTGCCTACAGCCATGTGTTATTATTTTAGGCCTTCGATGCCTGTCTGCGGTCACTCCTTCCACTAGGCCTCCACTGACCACACCACTGCTGCCCGTGTACCCCTGGAACCAATTTAAAATTGCCTACAGCCATGTGTTATTATTTTAAGCCTTCGATGCCTGTCTGCGGTCACTCCTTCCACTAGGCCTCCACTGACCACACCACTGCTGCCCGTGTACCCCTGTAACCAATTTAAAATTGCCTACAGCCATGTGTTATTATTTTAGGCCTTCGATGCCTGTCTGCGGTGACTCCTTCCACTAGGCCTCCACTGACCACACCACTGCTGCCCGTGTACCCCTGGAACCAATTTAAAATTGCCTACAGCCATGTGTTATTATTTTAGGCCTTCGATGCCTGTCTGCGGTCACTCCTTCCACTAGGCCTCCACTGACCACACCACTGCTGCCCGTGTACCCCTGTAACCAATTTAAAATTGCCTACAGCCATGTGTTATTATTTTAGGCCTTCGATGCCTGTCTGCGGTCACTCCTTCCACTAGGCCTCCACTGACCACACCACTGCTGCCCGTGTACCCCTGTAACCAATTTAAAATTGCCTACAGCCATGTGTTATTATTTTAGGCCTTCGATGCCTGTCTGCGGTGACTCCTTCCACTAGGCCTCCACTGACCACACCACTGCTGCCCGTGTACCCCTGGAACCAATTTAAAATTGCCTACAGCCATGTGTTATTATTTTAGGCCTTCGATGCCTGTCTGCGGTCACTCCTTCCACTAGGCCTCCACTGACCACACCACTGCTGCCCGTGTACCCCTGGAACCAATTTAAAATTGCCTACAGCCATGTGTTATTATTTTAGGCCTTCGATGCCTGTCTGCGGTCACTCCTTCCACTAGGCCTCCAATGACCACACCACTGCTGCCCGTGTACCCCTGGAACCAATTTAAAATTGCCTACAGCCATGTGTTATTATTTTAGGCCTTCGATGCCTGTCTGCGGTCACTCCTTCCACTAGGCCTCCACTGACCACACCACTGCTGCCCGTGTACCCCTGTAACCAATTTAAAATTGCCTACAGCCATGTGTTATTATTTTAGGCCTTCGATGCCTGTCTGCGGTGACTCCTTCCACTAGGCCTCCACTGACCACACCACTGCTGCCCGTGTACCCCTGGAACCAATTTAAAATTGCCTACAGCCATGTGTTATTATTTTAGGCCTTCGATGCCTGTCTGCGGTGACTCCTTCCACTAGGCCTCCACTGACCACACCACTGCTGCCCGTGTACCCCTGGAACCAATTTAAAATTGCCTACAGCCATGTGTTATTATTTTAGGCCTTCGATGCCTGTCTGCGGTCACTCCTTCCACTAGGCCTCCACTGACCACACCACTGCTGCCCGTGTACCCCTGGAACCAATTTAAAATTGCCTACAGCCATGTGTTATTATTTTAGGCCTTCGATGCCTGTCTGCGGTCACTCCTTCCACTAGGCCTCCACTGACCACACCACTGCTGCCCGTGTACCCCTGTAACCAATTTAAAATTGCCTACAGCCATGTGTTATTATTTTAGACCTTCGATGCCTGTCTGTGGTCACTCCTTCCACTAGGCCTCCACTGACCACACCACTGCTGCCCGTGTACCCTTGTAACCAATTTAAAATTGCCTACAGCCATGTGTTATTATTTTAGGCCTTCGATGCCTGTCTGCGGTCACTCATTCCACTAGGCCTCCACTGACCACACCACTGCTGCCCGTGTACCCCTGGAGCCATTTTAAAATTGCCTACAGCCATGTGTTATTATTTTAGGCCTTCGATGCCTGTCTGCGGTTACTCCTTCCACTAGGCCTCCACTGACCACACCACTGCTGCCCGTGTACCCCTGTAACCAATTTAAAATTGCCTACAGCCATGTGTTATTATTTTAGGCCTTCGATGCCTGTCTGTGGTCACTCCTTCCACTAGGCCTCCACTGACCACACCACTGCTGCCCGTGTACCCCTGGAACCAATTTAAAATTGCCTACAGCCATGTGTTATTATTTTAGGCCTTCGATGCCTGTCTGCGGTCACTCCTTCCACTAGGCCTCCACTGACCACACCACTGCTGCCCGTGTACCCCTGTAACCAATTTAAAATTGCCTACAGCCATGTGTTATTATTTTAGGCCTTCGATGCCTGTCTGTGGTCACTCCTTCCACTAGGCCTCCACTGACCACACCACTGCTGCCCGTGTACCCCTGGAACCAATTTAAAATTGCCTACAGCCATGTGTTATTATTTTAGGCCTTCGATGCCTGTCTGCGGTGACTCCTTCCAATAGGCCTCCACTGACCACACCACTGCTGCCCGTGTACCCCTGGAACCAATTTAAAATTGCCTACAGCCATGTGTTATTATTTTAGGCCTTCGATGCCTGTCTGCGGTCACTCCTTCCACTAGGCCTCCACTGACCACACCACTGCTGCCCGTGTACCCCTGGAACCAATTTAAAATTGCCTACAGCCATGTGTTATTATTTTAGGCCTTCGATGCCTGTCTGCGGTCACTCCTTCCACTAGGCCTCCAATGACCACACCACTGCTGCCCGTGTACCCCTGGAACCAATTTAAAATTGCCTACAGCCATGTGTTATTATTTTAGGCCTTCGATGCCTGTCTGCGGTCACTCCTTCCACTAGGCCTCCACTGACCACACCACTGCTGCCCGTGTACCCCTGTAACCAATTTAAAATTGCCTACAGCCATGTGTTATTATTTTAGGCCTTCGATGCCTGTCTGTGGTCACTCCTTCCACTAGGCCTCCACTGACCACACCACTGCTGCCCGTGTACCCCTGTAACCAATTTAAAATTGCCTACAGCCATGTGTTATTATTTTAGGCCTTCGATGCCTGTCTGCGGTCACTCCTTCCACTAGGCCTCCACTGACCACACCACTGCTGCCCGAGTACCCCTGGAACCATTTTAAAATTGCCTACAGCCATGTGTTATTATTTTAGGCCTTCGATGCCTGTCTGCGGTTACTCCTTCCACTAGGCCTCCACTGACCACACCACTGCTGCCCGTGTACCCCTGTAACCAATTTAAAATTGCCTACAGCCATGTGTTATTATTTTAGGCCTTCGATGCCTGTCTGTGGTCACTCCTTCCACTAGGCCTCCACTGACCACACCACTGCTGCCCGTGTACCCCTGTAACCAATTTAAAATTGCCTACAGCCATGTGTTATTATTTTAGGCCTTCGATGCCTGTCTGCGGTCACTCCTTCCACTAGGCCTCCACTGACCACACCACTGCTGCCCGTGTACCCCTGTAACCAATTTAAAATTGCCTACAGCCATGTGTTATTATTTTAGGCCTTCGATGCCTGTCTGTGGTCACTCCTTCCACTAGGCCTCCACTGACCACACCACTGCTGCCCGTGTACCCCTGGAACCAATTTAAAATTGCCTACAGCCATGTGTTATTATTTTAGGCCTTCGATGCCTGTCTGCGGTCACTCCTTCCACTAGGCCTCCACTGACCACACCACTGCTGCCCGTGTACCCCTGGAACCAATTTAAAATTGCCTACAGCCATGTGTTATTATTTTAGGCCTTCGATGCCTGTCTGCGGTTACTCCTTCCACTAGGCCTCCACTGACCACACCACTGCTGCCCGTGTACCCCTGTAACCAATTTAAAATTGCCTACAGCCATGTGTTATTATTTTAGGCCTTCGATGCCTGTCTGTGGTCACTCCTTCCACTAGGCCTCCACTGACCACACCACTGCTGCCCGTGTACCCCTGGAACCAATTTAAAATTGCCTACAGCCATGTGTTATTATTTTAGGCCTTCGATGCCTGTCTGCAGTCACTCCTTCCACTAGGCCTCCACTGACCACACCACTGCTGCCCGTGTACCCCTGGAACCAATTTAAAATTGCCTACAGCCATGTGTTATTATTTTAGGCCTTCGATGCCTGTCTGCGGTTACTCCTTCCACTAGGCCTCCACTGACCACACCACTGCTGCCCGTGTACCCCTGTAACCAATTTAAAATTGCCTACAGCCATGTGTTATTATTTTAGGCCTTCGATGCCTGTCTGCGGTGACTCCTTCCACTAGGCCTCCACTGACCACACCACTGCTGCCCGTGTACCCCTGGAACCAATTTAAAATTGCCTACAGCCATGTGTTATTATTTTAGGCCTTCGATGCCTGTCTGCGGTCACTCCTTCCACTAGGCCTCCACTGACCACACCACTGCTGCCCGTGTACCCCTGGAACCAATTTAAAATTGCCTACAGCCATGTGTTATTATTTTAGGCCTTCGATGCCTGTCTGTGGTCACTCCTTCCACTAGGCCTCCACTGACCACACCACTGCTGCCCGTGTACCCCTGGAACCAATTTAAAATTGCCTACAGCCATGTGTTATTATTTTAGGCCTTCGATGCCTGTCTGCGGTTACTCCTTCCACTAGGCCTCCACTGACCACACCACTGCTGCCCGTGTACCCCTGTAACCAATTTAAAATTGCCTACAGCCATGTGTTATTATTTTAGGCCTTCGATGCCTGTCTGCGGTGACTCCTTCCACTAGGCCTCCACTGACCACACCACTGCTGCCCGTGTACCCCTGGAACCAATTTAAAATTGCCTACAGCCATGTGTTTTTATTTTAGGCCTTCGATGCCTGTCTGCGGTCACTCCTTCCACTAGGCCTCCACTGACCACACCACTGCTGCCCGTGTACCCCTGGAACCAATTTAAAATTGCCTACAGCCATGTGTTATTATTTTAGGCCTTCGATGCCTGTCTGCGGTCACTCCTTCCACTAGGCCTCCACTGACCACACCACTGCTGCCCGTGTACCCCTGTAACCAATTTAAAATTGCCTACAGCCATGTGTTATTATTTTAGGCCTTCGATGCCTGTCTGTGGTCACTCCTTCCACTAGGCCTCCACTGACCACACCACTGCTGCCCGTGTACCCCTGGAACCAATTTAAAATTGCCTACAGCCATGTGTTATTATTTTAGGCCTTCGATGCCTGTCTGCGGTCACTCCTTCCACTAGGCCTCCACTGACCACACCACCGCTGCCCGTGTACCCCTGTAACCAATTTAAAATTGCCTACAGCCATGTGTTATTATTTTAGGCCTTCGATGCCTGTCTGCGGTCACTCCTTCCACTGCCTCCACTGACCACACCACTGCTGCCCGTGTACCCCTGGAACCAACATCAGAAAATATAAAAATAAGTATTTTGCTTATAAAAAAGAAAATACTGGAGAGATATCAAATGCAGACATTTTAACATTAAAAACAAACACATACAACAAAAATCTGGTACAGTACTAAAAATGGCCACCAGCTACAATAACTTTCTCCTGCAAGTAGTTGACTGAAAGGTTTTTTCAATTTTAAACACAGATATGGCATCCACCGAGTGTTGTCCTGTCGCGTCTTCTTTATATTATTGCCAAGAAGATGCAAAACAATGAAAATAATAAAATCATTATTTACCAAAAAAATAGAGTAAGTCAAAACCACATTGCAAATAAACATTCATTACAAATAAAGAAGCAGGGCGCGTCCGAGGGTGAGTATATACCTAATAAGAATATAATCACCCTCGGACGCGCCCTGCTTCTTTCCGACAGCCTTCCTTCCTAAGAATCAGCCCTTCCGTGGTGTAGAGAGAGGGTTTGTTACACTCCAAGGTGTTCCCCAGGTTGCCTTTCCTGAGCTTCGATCTTCCGGCTCTCGTTTAGTAGTTGTTGGAAACTACGCTGCATTGGGCCTACAAATTGGGTATGGGGTGTAGAGAGATGGTGTGTTCCACTCCAAGGTGTTCCCCAGGTTGCCTTTCCTGAGCTTCGATCTTCCGGCTCTCGTTTAGTAGTTGTTGGAAACTACGCTGCATTAGGCCTACAAATTGGGTATGGGGTGTAGAGAGATGGTGTGTTCCACTGTAGAGAGATGGTGTGTTCCACTCCAAGGTGTTCCCCAGGTTTCCTCTCCATTGCTTTGATCTTCCGGCTCTCGTTTAGTAGTTGTTGGAAACTACGCTGCATTAGGCCTACAAATTGGGTATGGGGTGTAGAGAGATGGTGTGTTACACTCCAAGGTGTTCCCCAGGTTTCCTCTCCATTGCTTCGATCTTCCGGCTCTCGTTTAGTAGTTGTTGGAAACTACGCTGCATTAGGCCTACAAATTGGGTATGGGGTGTAGAGAGATGGTGTGTTACACTCCAAGGTGTTCCCCAGGTTTCCTCTCCATTGCTTCGATCTTCCGGCTCTCGTTTAGTAGTTGTTGGAAACTACGCTGCATTGGGCCTACAAATTGGGTATGGGGTGTAGAGAGATGGTGTGTTCCACTCCAAGGTGTTCTCCAGGTTGCCTTTCCTGAGCTTCAATCTTCCGGCTCTCGTTTAGTAGTTGTTGGAAACTACGCTGCATTAGGCCTACAAATTGGGTATGGGGTGTAGAGAGATGGTGTGTTACACTCCAAGGTGTTCCCCAGGTTTACTCTCCATTGCTTCGATCTTCCGGCTCTCGTTTAGTAGTTGTTGGAAACTACGCTGCATTAGGCCTACAAATTGGGTATGGGGTGTAGAGAGATGGTGTGTTCCACTCCAAGGTGTTCTCCAGGTTGCCTTTCCTGAACTTCTATCTTCAGGCTCTCATTAAATTGTGGTTAAACGTAACAACTGCATTTGGCGTACTAGTTGGTTTGGGGCCTACTATCGGTGTCTGCCGCTCCTTGCTGTTCTCCTGGTTTCCTGTCCTGAAATTCCGTTTTCAGGCGCTCGTTAAGTAGTTGTTAATGTTAGACTGCATTTGGCCTACTAGTTGGGTTGGGGCCTACTATCGGTGTCTGCCACTCCTTGCTGTTCTCCTCCACTGAACAAAGCTGTGCCGCCTGTTTACTACTGTTGCCAATTTTGAACTGCATTTCGACTACTTACTGATTTGGGCCTACTCTCTGTGTCAGCCTCTCATTCCAGTTGTCCTCCACTGCAATGCCCCCTGATTAGTCCTGTGTTACCAATTTTGAACTGCATTTAGCCCACTTTATTCTTTGGGCCTATATCTGTGTTTCCTCCTCATCCTGCCCATTGCCCAGCCAGTGATAGATGAGTCTGCTGGTACATTGACCCATAATGCAACATTTCCCGTGCACGCTACACTGCAAGATTGTGACCCTGCTGAAAGTCAGGTCCCCCTTCCCGCATACCATACCACCTTACACGGGGACAAACAGGAAGGTGCAGATGAAAGTGCAGGTTCCTTCATCAGGTGGGGGGAGGAATACTAGTTGGCGACGTCACTGGCACAGGGCCTCTCATGGTACGCAAAAGTGTTGCTGCCGGTGGGAGGCGCCCCCGCCGTGCAAACACACCGCTGTACTTTGAGGGGCCCTGTGCCAGTGCCAATGCCAACGAGTGGGCCCCCCCTGCTTGCTCAGGTTCACAGCACTTGCAAAGTTGAAATACTTACCTCTCCCTGCTCCACTGCCGTGACGTGGTCCAGATTTCCTGGGCCCACTAATTACTTGAACCAGCCCTACCCACCACAACTTTAGCCAAATGACCCCCAATTTCAAATGCCTTCCAATTATTATAAGGTAAATTACGCTTGACAAGCTTCATTAAGAAGAATGGATGGTTTTGACATTAAAATGGGCACTCTAGGTGTTTTCCTGGCCCCCACTCACTGCCGACTATGCTGCCCCATTGACTTGCATTGGGTTTCGTGTTTCGGTCGATCCCGACTTTACGTCATAATCGGGCGATTTCACTCGACCCGACTTTTGAGATAGTCGGGTTTCGCGAAACCCGGCTCGACTCTAAAAAGGTCAAGGTCGCTCAACTCTATTGATGATGTGACACAGGACAGAAGCAGACGAATTAATTCTGAGGTATTCAGAGACATACTGTGTGCTCAGATCCAGCCAAATGCAGCCAAACTGATTGGTCGTCGTTTCATACTACAGATGGACAATGACCCAAAACATAAAGCCAGAGCAACCCCGGAGTTTATTAACGCAAAGAAGTGAAATATTCTTGAATGGCCAAGTCAGTCACCTGATCTCAACCCAATTGAGCATGCATTTCACTTGTTAAAGACTAAACCTCAGACAGAAAGGCCCACAAACAAACAGCAACTGAAAACCACCGCAGTGAAGGCCTGGCAGAGCATCAAAAAGGAGGAAACACAGCGTCTGGTGATGTCCATGAATTCAAGACTTCAGGCAGTCATTGCCAACAAAGGGTTTTCAATCAAGTACTAGAAATGAACATTTCATTTAAAATTATTTAATCTGTCCAATTACTTTTGGTCCCTTTAAAAACAGGGTGGCACATGTTAAGGAGCTGAAACGCCTAAACCCTTCATCCAATTTTAATGCAGATACCCTCAAATGAAAGCTGAAAGTCTGAACTTCAACTGCATCTGAATTGTTTTGTTTAAAATTCATTGTGGTAATGTCTATAACCAAAATTAGAAAAATGTTGTCTCTGTCCAAATATATATGGGCCTAACTGCATCTACAGCATTACAGAATGCATTACAGAATGCCATAGATAAGCCCCTAATGCCCATGGCCACAGCTCATATACGATTTTTGGGGTGACAGACGCCCTTTAAAAGGGTACTACTAGCCTCTCAGATCCTCAATATTAATCTGACCTGATAGCAAAATGACTATAGTTGCCCATAGGATATAGGATATGTCCTCCACTTGCCCAAGTAAATCACAATAACATGTATGGGTATAACATCCTTTTCTTATAAGCACCACTTATTTGTACCATATAAATGAGATCATGTATATACTATTCATCCTATGGGCAAATATAGTCATTTTGCTATCAGGTCAGATTAATACTGACGATCTTAGAGGCCAGTAGTACCTTTTTAACACCCCCGCCCCCTTTTTCTGTTCGTTGGTTAAAGGGAAAGGAAGAACAGAGAGAGAGAAAGAAAGAAAGGAGAGAGAGAGAAAGAAAGAAAGAAAGAAAGTAAGAAAGAAAGAGAAAGAAAGGAGAGAGAAAGAAAGAACAGAGAGAAAGAAGGAGGGGAAAGAAAACAGAAATAAAGAGGGAAAAGAAAGAAAGAAAGAAAGAAAGAAAGAGAGAAAGAAAAAGAAAGAAGGGAAAGAAAGAACAGAGAGAGAGAAAGAAAGAGGGTAAAGAAAGAAAGAACAGAGAGAGAGAAAGAAAGAGGGTAAAGAAAGAAAGAACAGAGATAGAGAAAGAAAGAGGGTAAAGAAAGAAAGAACAGAGATAGAGAAAGAAAGAAAGAAAGAAAGAAAAAAAGAAAGAAACAAAGAAAGAAAGAAAGAAAGAAAGAAAGAGGGGAAGAACAGAGAGAGAGAAAGAAAGAGGGGAAAGAAAGAAAGAACAGAGAGAGAAAGAAAGAAAGAACAGAGAGAGATAGAAAGAACAGAGAGAGAAAGAAAGAACAGAGAGAGAAAGAAAGAAAGAAATAAAGAAAAAGAACAGAGAAAGAAGGAAAGAACAGAGCGAGAAAGAAAGAAAGAAAGAGCAGAGAGAGAAAGAAAGAAAGAACAGAGAAAGAAAGAAAGAACGAACAGAGAGAGAAAGAAAGAAAGAACAGAGAAAAAAGAAAGAACAGAGAGAAAGAAAAAAAGATTAGAGAGGGAAAGAAAGAACAGAGAGAGAGAAAGAGAGAGAGAAAAAAAGATTCTATAAAGATACTATAAGCGGCCCGGCTCCCATTGTAATGCCCACCTGAGCATCCCGCTGCAGGACATATCATGATCCGCTCACATGGCCAGCATTCCCGATTCCAAGGCGAGCCCGCTGTCTGCGCTGTCGGAGGATGACACAGTGATGGATCTGAAGCATTCGCTGAAGTGCCTCCATGGTTCCATCGCAATCTCCTCCCAAAATTACATCATTTCTGGTCAGCTTCCAGCACGTCACTTCCGATGGAACGTCACGTGCGAGTTTTAAGGTGCTCCTTGGGGCTCCGCCATGTACTCCTGTGTACACAGGAAAAGTAAGCTCCCGGCCGGGACAGCTTCTCAAAATCGGGACTGTCCCGCTAGATCCGGGACGGTTGGGAAGTATAAATTTTGCTCCCCACCATACAACGACATCATACACGCACGGCTCCACACACCTCATACTCACACGGTTCCGCTTTGTATGCCTCTAACACACATGGCTCCCCTCCGTACACCTCGTGCACACACATGGCTCCACTCAGTACACACATGGCTCCACTCCGTAAGCCTTGTACACACGCGGCCACGCTACGTACACCTCCTACACACATGGCTCCACTCTGTAAACCTTGTACACATGCGGCTCTGATCCATACACTTCGTAATCCTGCTGTTCTGCTCCGTACACACCGTATACACACGGCTCCACTCCATACAACCAGTACACACATGGCTCTGCTTCATACACCAAGTATACACACAGCTCCACTCCGTACACCTTGCACACACGCGGCTCTGTTCCGCTCCACTCCGTGCACCAAGTACACACACGGCCCCACTCCATACACCTCGTACACACACGGCTCCACTCCGTACACCTCATACACACATGGTTCTGCTCCACACACCTCGTACACACACGGCTATGCTCCGTACACCTCGTACACACATGGCTTCACTCCGTACACCAAGTAAACAGACGGCTCCACTCCGTACACCAAGTACACATACGGCTCCGCTCCATACACCTCATACACACACGGCTCCACTCTGTACACCAAGTACACACACGGCTCCGCTTCATACACCTTGCACACACGCGTCTCTGCTTCTCACAAATTGTACACACATGGCTCCGCTCCGTACACCTCGTACACACACGGCTCCACTCCATACACCTCATACACACACGACTCCACTCTGTACACCAAGTACACACATGGCTCTGCTCCAAACACCTCGTACACACATGGCTCCGCTCCGTACACCTCATACACACATGGCTCCACTCCGTACACCAAGTTCACACACGGCTCTGCTCCACAGACCTCGTACACACACGGCTCCGCTCCGTACACCTCGTACACACATGGCTCCACTCCGTACACCAAGTACACACGGCTCTGCTCCATACACCAAGTACACACACGGCTCTGCTCCATACACCAAGTACACACGCGTCTCTGCTCCGCACAAATCGTACACACATGGCTCCACTCTGTACACCTCGTACACACACGGCTCTGCACCGTACACACCCGCTCTGCTCCGCACACCTCGTACACACATGGCTCTGCTCCGTATACTTTGTACACACACGGCTCTGCTACATCCACCCTACAAACCCCTCCTGACCCCACACATCAACTTCCCCTCATCCAGCACCATGACAATCACCACAGTAGAGTCCTACATAAATGAAGACCCTGATCATGTGACTGCTGACTCCTCCCCCCTGTGATCTCATCACAGGTCCTGTGTGCACAGAGCAGCCATCCATGAGCAACCCAAGGAGATGCATGGAGAAGAGCAACTTCAGCGTCAGGACCTGTGATGATGTCACGTGAGTTGGGGAGGGCTGGATGAGGAGATCCCGGATGGAGCCCTGAATAGACTCAATAGCGTAGCGTAGTAACTGAACATGCGTCTCCGACACAAATCCAGTTACTACACCGACAGAATCTGCTGCCCCCTCTCTTCAGGGACAGCAGTGCCGCCTGACCCAAAGAGCTCAACTCGCCTCATGGTAGCGGCACCACTGCTGGTGCATTGGCAAATGAGGTAATAGTTTTGGGGTTGATGTCAGCTGTTTTATGTCCAATAACATTTTGCCCAGGGAATAGTAATGGAGAAGTGTATATTTGTTTAATTAACCCCTTCATGACATGCACCATACTAGTACTGCTCCGAGGGAAATTCGTTTGCGCAAACTGCAGAACTAACACGGTGGCACAATCGCGCGGCCTCACACTGAGCATCGTGGCGATTGTGTTTGGGTGTTAGCTGTATGTGACAGCCGATACCCCACAGCAACACCCATGATCGGTGCCAGCACTGATCACAGGCATTTAACCCTTCTCATGCTGCTGTCAGTATTGACAGCGACACAGAGGGGCATTGCGCAGGGAGGGGGTTCCCTGTCCACTTCCATCAGGACAACGTGATGCGATCACATTGTCTTGATAATAATCTTTATTTTTATTTTTAATAATAATCTTTAACAATAACCTTTATTTTTATAGAGTGCTAACATATTCCGCAGTGCTTTACAGTTTGCATCAATTATCTTCGCTGTCCCCAATGGGGCTCACAATCTAAATTCCCTATCAGTATGTCTTTGGAATGGTCTCCATGGAGACTCTTGGCTCTAGATGGCCACGGGGTCCTTCCGGGTCCTGCAAGGAAGGTGGCTTGTGAGTGCCTGCTGGGAGCAGGTGCTGGCATGCCTCCTTCTATCACTGATCAGATACCCTGCACTGCAGAGTGGCAGATCATCGATTTGATATAATACAGTGATGTCCCATACTGGGACAATGTAAAAAAGTTTTTTTTTCCCTAAATTTAAAAAAAGAAATTAAAAATAAATATTTTTCCAATAAATACATTTGTTTATGTAAATTAAAAAACACATACACATATTTGGTATCGCCGCATCCGTAATGAACTGCTCTATAAAACTGTCCCACTAGTTAACCCCTTGAGTGAACGGCGTAAAAAATATAAAAAAAAACGAGGCAAAAACAATGCTTTATCATCATACCGCCGATCAAAAAGTGCAATAAAATGCCAACAAAAAGTCGGATGTAAAAAAAAAAATGGTACCACTGAAAACAACATCTTGTCCCTCAAAAAAAAGCTGCCATACAGCTCCACCAGAAATAAAATAAAGAGGTTATAGCTCTCAGAATAAGGGTATGCAAAAGTAATTATTTTTTCTTTAAAATGGTTTTTATTGTATAAAAATCCCAAATCCCACTACATAAAAAAATTATAAATCAGGTATCGCTGTAATCGCACTGACCCGAAGAATAAAGTGGTCTTTCCCAAAGAAAACAAAAAAACAAAAAGCAATTCCTGAATTGCTGTTTTTTTTTCATTCTGTCTCCCAAAAATCAGAAAGCGATCAAAAAATTTAATGTGCTTGAAAATGGTACCATTAAAAATGTCAGCTCACCCCGCAAAAAAACAAGCCATCACATGACTCTGTCGGACAAAATATGAAAAAATGATAGCTCTCAAAATATGGTGATGCAAAAACTAGTTTTTGCAATAAAAAGCGTCTTTTATTGTGTGACAGCAGCCAACCAAAAAAACAGATATTAATCTGCTACAGCTGTAATCGCACCGACTGGAAGAATAAAGTCGCCTAATCACTTATACCGCACGAGGAACGGCGTAAAAAGCAAATAAAACCAATTCTTCACATGCTGTTTATTTTTTCATTCTGCCTCCCAAAGATTGCAGTAAGGTTTGGTGCACATTTATTCTGCGCTCTATGCTGAGTGCTTACACCGGGGTTTTCATGTAAATTTCTGAAATACGTGATTCAGACAGAACCCCCGGTGGAAAATTTCCTATAATAAGGCAGATGGAGGCACTGTGGACACCGTAAGAGCTGTGATCCGGCAGTGTCCGTCTTTTTAGGATTGCAAAATAGTGCCATTGACCACAGTTTTGTGCACTTCTGGAAAGGACAGATGGAGTCCAGAGTAACTCTGCTGCCTCATTATGGTGAATGGATCCCTTGGGGGTTTTATCTGTCATGTCACTCGGAGATTTAGATGGAAGCCCCAAAGTAAGTGCTCAGTGTAGAGTGCCAGATAAAAGTGATCCCAAACTTTATCTAAAATGTTCCCAATAAAATTTTCAACTCAATCCACAAAAAAGCAAGCCCTCACTCAGATCTGTCATCTGTTAATGGAAATACAGGGGGCTTCAATGTTACTGGTTGCACAAAGGTTCTGGAAAAGCTAAATGGCTTCTCGCTCCGCAAAAGTAATTCAGTAAATTCTCCGCTCCCAAATCCAAATGCCCCCCTTCTGAGTCACAGTGTGCCTAAACAACATTTAGCGCTCACATGTTTGACATTTCTGTAGTGATGAGAGCCTGCCAAATTTACAGTTGCGTGTCTCCAGAAGCATGGGCTGGGCATAATGTACTGGTGACTGCAACGTACTGGTCACTACAACGGCAGTTTGCAATTTTCACTCTGCAACATACACTGCTGACTGTTTCTGGAAAGCACCGACAGAGT
This sequence comes from Ranitomeya imitator, assembly GCF_032444005.1. Taxonomy (NCBI): domain Eukaryota; kingdom Metazoa; phylum Chordata; class Amphibia; order Anura; family Dendrobatidae; genus Ranitomeya; species Ranitomeya imitator. The sequence continues at coordinate 721,806,004 of NC_091283.1, read as the reverse complement.
CAAAATCATCCCTACATCTATAGATACATTTCTAAAGTGTTATTATTTCCAAAATGGGGTCCTTTATGGGGGTTCCTCTGTTCTGGCACCTCAGGTGCTCTGCCAATATAACACCCTCAAACAAGTGCAGCAAAATATGCACTGTAATATGGTGCTATTTCGCTTCTGAGCTTTCCACTGTGCCTCAAAAGTAGTTTTTGACCACATATGGAGATTCGGTGAACTCAGGAAAAATTGCACAACAAGCTTTTGGGTCCAGTTTCTCCTTTTGCTATTGTGAAAATACAACATTTGTAGTTAAAAAAGATTTATCTGGGAAATATGTGATTTTTTTTATTTTCACGGCTTAACGTTATAAACTTCTGTGAAGCACCTGTGGGTTCAAGGTGCTCAATATACACCTAGATAATTTCCATAAGGGGTCTAGTTTCCAAAATGGTGTAAGTTGTGGGGAGTTTCCACTGTTTAGGCACTTCAGGGGCTCTTTAAACGCGACAATGCAACTGCTAATTATTCCAGCATATTTTACATTCAAAAAGTTAAATGGTTCTCCTTTCCTTCCAAGCTCTGTCGTGCACACAAACAGTTGTTTTCCTCCACATATTGTGTAGCTGCGCACTCAGGAGAAATTGCACAACACATTGTATGGAGCAACTTCTCTTGTTAGCCTTATGAAAATGCTAAATTTGGAGCTAAAATAGATTTATCTGGGAAAAATTAGATTTTTTTTTGTTTTCACGGCTTAATGTTATAAACTTCTGTGAAGCACTTGTGGACTCAAGGTTCTCAATACACATCTAGATAAGTTCCCAAAGGGGCCTAATTTCCAAAATGGTGTCATTTGTTGGGGGTTTTCACTGTTTAGGCACTCTAGGGGCTCTCCAAACATGGCATGGCATCTGCTAATTATGCCAGCAAATTTTATATTCAAAAAGTGAAATGGCGCTCCTTCCCTTCCGAGCCCTGCCAAGCACCCAAACAATAGATTTCCTCCACATTTGGGTATCTGCATGCTCAAGATAAATAAATAGATAAAACTAAATGTATGGTCCATTTTCTCCTGTTACCCTTGCAAAAGTAAAAAAATATTAGGTCTAAAGAAAAATTCCTGTAAAGCACTTAAAGGGACTCTGTCACCTGAATTTGGAGGGAACAATCTTCAGCCAAAGGGGCGGGGTTTTTGGGTGTTTGATTCACCCTTTCCTTACCCACTGGCTGCATACTGGCTGCAATATTGGATTGAAGTTCATTCTCTGTCCTCCGTAGTACATGAGTACTTTGAGGGATGCATTTTTTAGAATGGTCTGACATTGGGGTATTTTCTATTATACAGGCCTCTCAAATTCAAATGTGAGGTGGTCCCTAAAAAAAATGGTTTTGCAAATTTTGTTGTAAAAATGAGAAATTAATGGTCAAATTTTAACCCTTCTAACTTCTAACAAAAAAAAATGTTTCCAAGTCATATCAAATAAATTTTACCACTATCATAAATTACAATATGTCACAAGAAAACTGTCTCAGAAGCACCGCGATCCATTGAAGCAATCCATAGTTATGACCTCATGAAGTGGCAGTGGTCAGAATTGTAAAAATTGGTCTGGTCAGGAAGGTGAAAACAGGCATTGGGGAAAAGGGGTTAAAGGACGATTTTCTGTGTGTGTCTTTCTCACTTTTGATTACATGGTTAGTAATGGCCTTGATGTCAACTAACAGCACAAAGCTGACATCCCAATACCCCACTTGCCAACACACCAGCACAATTGGTAAGAGCCTAGGCTAAGGGCCAGAATTGATTCGTTTAATGGATGCACCATTTCTGGCGCAGCTGAGGCTGGTGTTTTTAGTCTCGTAGGGTGACAATATCCATGGCCCTTTCCCAGCCTATTAATATAAGCCCATAACTGTCTGTTTAGCCTTTGCTGGTCATTAACCCCTTTCTGACATCTAGCGTACTATCCCGTCGAGGTGACCTGGGCCCGTATGACCATCTATGGAATAGTACATCATATGCAATCAGAGGCCGGGTGTCAGCTGATTGTCACAGCTGACATCCGGCACTATGTGCCAGAAGCGGTCACGGACCGCTCCCGGCACATTAACCCCCGGAACACTGCTATCAAACATGATCGCAGAGTTCCGGTGGCATAGGGAGGGGACTGTTACGTGTTACGGAACCACTCAGCACCCAGATTATGTTGTGCAGTTATATGTATGTATAATAGGTTCCATGTGAGATGCATGTCCCTAATGCATCAACCCACAGGCTGCGCCCCTGGGCAGAGGGGACACGATATTCCCCTTTTGTCTGCCCCCCACCTTTGTAATTCCCACAGTAAATATCTGCAGGCTCCGGCCACCTGCGGCTATTGTAATGTATGTCTGGCCTGCCGCTTTTCTATTGGCCTGCCCTCTGTATCTGTGTGATATATTCTGTGTCCTGTGAGTAAAGTGTTGTCAGACTGGAAGTACGTGGAGAAGCAGTGATTTTTTATATGGCCCTTGTAACCAAGCAAATCCAGCCAGTGTCCTTCATTCAGACTCCAGCCAAAGCAGAGTGGACCTCCTGAAACATGGGGTGGTACTGAAAGAGGTACCCCAGCTTGGTAGACCCCGTTACAGGGGCTCCCTGGATGCTTCACTGAGACCCACAGAACACCTCAATGTGATTGCGCTGTTCCGAGGGTCTCCTCGTTCTCCTCCTCCCTGCAGGTCCCAGATCCAAGATGGTTGCAGGGTCCTGCAGGGAGGTGGCTTGCGCTGTAAAGCCTCCTGCACTGCCTGTCAGATAAGCGATCTGACACAGTGCTATGCAAAAGTGTCAGATCAGCGATCTGACAATATATAGTGATGTCCCACCATGGGACAATGTAAAAAAGTAAAAAAATACACTGCGTAAAAATATTGTAAAAAAAAAAACCTAAATAAAAAAAAAAATTATATTGTTTCAGTAAAAACATTTCTTTATGTAAATAAAAAAACAATAAAAGTACACATATTTAGTATCGCCGTGTCTGTATCGACCCGACCTATAAAACTGTCCCACTAGTTAACTCCTTCAGTGATGACTGTTAAAAAAATAAATGAAAACGAGGCAAAAAACAATGCTTTATCACCATACTGCCAAACAAAAAGTGGAATAACACGTGATCAAAATGATGGATATAAATAAACATGGTACCACTGAAAACGTCATCTTGACCCGCAAAAAAACGAGCTGCCATACAGCATCATCAGTGAAAAAGAAAAAAAGGTATGGCCCTCAGAATAAAGCGATGCAAAAATAATATTTTTTTAATATAAAACAGTTTTTATTGTATAAAAGCGCCAAAACATAAAATGATATAAATGAGATATCACTGTAATCGTACTAAGCCGAAGAATAAAACTGCTTTATCAATTTTACCAAACACGGAACAGTATGAATGCCCCCAAAGAAATTCATGAATTGCTGTTTTTTGTTCATTCCTCCTAACAAAAATCGGAATAAAAAGCAATCAAAAAATGTCATGTGCCTGAAAATGGTAATAATAAAAACGTCAACTCGACCCACACAAAACAAGACCTCACTTGACTCTGTGGACCAAAATATGGAAAGATTAAAGCTCTCAAAATTTGGTGACGCAAAAACTATTTTTTGCAATAAAAAGCATCTTTTAGCGTGTGACCGCTGCCAAACATAAAAACCCACTATAAAAACCTGCTATAAATAGTAAATCAAACCCCTTTCATCACCGCCTTAGTTAGGGAAAGATAATAATATAAAAAAAATCTATTTATTTCCATTATCCCATTATGGTTAGGGTTGGAGCTACAGTTAGGGTTAGGGTTGTTGCTAAAGTTAGGGTTGGGGCTAAAGTTTGGTTTAGGGTTGGGCTAAAATTAGGGTTAGGAATGGGGCTAAAGTTAGGGTTAGGGTTGGGGCTAGAGTTGGGGTTAGGGTTTGGATTATGTTTATGGTTTGGTTAGGGGTGTGTCAGGGTTGGGGGGTGGTTAGAGTTATGGTTTGGAGAGGTGATTGGGGGTAGAGGTGTGTTGGGGTTAGGGCTGCGTTGGGGTTGGGATTGGGATTAGGGTTAGGGGTGTGTTCGGGTTAGGGTTGTGGTTAGGGTTATGGTTAGGAATGGGATTAGTGTTAGGAGTGGGTTGGGGTTAAAGTTGTGTTGAGGTTAAGGGTGTGTGGAATTAGGGGTGTGGTTAGGGATGGGATTAGGGTTAGGGGTGTGTTGGGGCTTATATTTGGAGCTAAAATTCTGGGGTTTCCACTGTTTAGGCACATCAGGGGCTCTGCAAATGCAACGTGATGCCCGCAGACCATTCCATCAAAGACTGCATTCCAAAACGTCACTACTTCCTTTACAGGCTCTGACGTGCTCTAAAACAGTGGTTTACCCCCACATATGGGGTATCAGCTTACTCAGGACAAATTAGACAACAACTTTTGAGGTCCAATTTCTCCTATTACCCTTGGGAAAATACAAAACTGGGGGCTAAAAATTCTTTTTTGTGGAAAAAAATATTTTTTATTTTCACTTTATAGTACACAATTTATAAACTTTAGTGAAACACTTGGGTGTTCAAAGTTCTTACAGCACATCTAGATAAGTTCCTTTGCGGGTCTAGTTTCCAATATGACATCACTTGTGGGCAGTTTCTACTGGTTAGGTACATAAGGGGCTCTTCAAATGCAACGTGATGCCTGCAGACCATTCAATAAAAGTCTGCATTCCAAAACGGCGCTCCTTCCCTTCTGAGCTCTAGCATGCACCCAAACGGTGGTTACCCCCCCCCACATATGAGTTTCAGCATACTCAGGACAAATTGCACAACAACTTTTGGGGTCCAATTTCTCTGGATACCCTTGGGAAAAAAATTGGGGGCAAAAAGATCATTTTTGTGGAAAAAAATGATGTTTTAATTTTCACGGTTCTATATTATAAGCTTTAGTGAAAGAATTGGGGTCCAAAGTGCAGAACACACATCTACATAAGTTCCTTAGATGGTCTAATTTCCAAAATGTGGTCACTTGTGGGAGGTTTGCACTGTTTATGCACATCAGGGGCTCTCCAAAAGCAACATGGCGTCTGATCTCAATCCCAGCCAATTCTGCATTGAAAAAGTCTAACGGTGCTTCTTCCCTTCTGAGCTCTGCCATGCGCCCAAACAGTGGTTTACCCCCACATATGGGTTTTAGCGTACTCAGAACAAATTGCACAACAACTTTTGGGGTCCACTTTCTCCTTTTACTCATGGGAAAATAAAAAATAGCGGGCGAAAATATTATTTTTGTGGAAAAAAGATGATGTTTTAATTTTCACGTCTCTATATTATAAACTTTAGTGAAACAATTGGGATTCAAAGGGCACACCACAGATCAAGATAAGTTCCTTAGGTGGTCTAGTTTCCAAAGTGGGGTAACTTGTGGGGGGTTTCCACTGTTTAGGCACATCAGGGGCTCTCCAAACGCGGCATGGCGTCTGATCTCAATTCCAGCCAATTCTGCGTTGAAAAATTCAAATGGTGCTCCATCCCTTCCAAGCTCTGCCATGAGCCCAAACAGTGGTTTACCCCCACATACGGGGTATCAGCGTACTCAGGACAAATTGTACAACAACTTTTGGTGTCCACTTTCTCCTGCTACCCTTGGGAAAATAAAAAATTGGGGATGAAAAAATCATTTTTGTGAGAAAAATATGATTTGTTTATTTTTATGGCTCTACATTATAAACTTCTGTGAAGCACTTGGGGCTTCAAAGTGCTGATTGCCCATCTAGATAAGTTCCTCAGGGGGTCTACTTTCCAAAATGGTTTCAATTGTGGGGAATTTCCACTGTTTAGGCACATCAAGGGCTCTGCAAACGCGACATGGCGTCTGATCTCAATTCTAGAAGATTTTGCATTGAAAAGTCAAATGGTGCTCCCTCCCTTCCGAGCTCTGCCATGTGCCCAAACAGTGGTTTACCCTCACATATGGGATATCGGCGTACTCAGGACAAATTGTACAACAACTTTTGATGTCCAATTTCTCCTATTACCCTTGGTAAAATAAAACAAATTGGATCTGAAGTAATTTTTTTGTGAAAAAAAGTTAAATGTTCATTTTTTTTAAACATTCCAAAAATTCCTGTGAAAGCACCTGAAGGGTTAATAAACTTCTTAAATTTGGTTTTGAGCACCTTGAGGGATGCAATTTTTAGAATGGTGTCACTTTTTGCTATTTTCTATCATATAGACCCCTCAAAGTGACTTCAAATGTGATGTGGTCCCTAAAAAAAATGGTGTTGTAGAAATGAGAAATCGCTGGTCAACTTTTAACCCTTATAACTCCCTAACAAAAAAAATTGGTTCCAAATTTGTGCTGATGTAACGTAGACATGTGGAAAATGGTGAAATTTTCAACAAATTTCCATTTTTTTCACAAATAAACTCAAGTAATATCAAAGAAATTTTACCACTGTCATGAACTAGAATATGTGACAAGAAAATATTGTCAGAATCACCAGGATCCGCTCAAGCGTTCCAGAGTTATGACCTCATAAAGAGACAGCGGTCAGAATTGTAAAAATTGGCCCGGTCATTAACTTGCAAACTGCCCTTGGGCATAAAGGGGTTAAAAATAAGGGGAGCTCAACGTAATTTTTTTTGGTGGTCCCCTATTTTAGAAACCAGTTAAGGCTACTCAGACAGCTGTGAGCTGTTTTTAATAGCCTGGGAACCTTTATGGATATTTTCCCTTCCCAGAATAATAACACCAGCCCCAAGTTGTCTGCTTTCCTTCAGCTGGTTAGTAAAAATAAATGGGAAACAACGCCATTTTTTTCTTTTATCTAATTCTTAGCTAAATACATGTACAGTAAAATACACACACACTGCACTAATTATCTCACTGACATATTACAATGCACTGGCACCGACTGGTGAATATTCTCATCAGTGTACACCTGTTCAAGCTACTATCAGTGAGACCAGGTGCATGCTGATTAGAGCAGTACTTATCACTGATGCTTGACCAGCAGTAACCTTTTCATCGCTGGTCACAACTGCTGGCCCACATTCTGTCTTCTATGTGACAGCGTGGGAACTACAGACAGTGTTTCTGGCACTGTCACACAGATGACAGTGTTGGAACCGCCTGAAGTTTGGGCCTCCATTCATAAGTCATAGAATTTGAATGGGGTCCAGGTTTGGGATCAAGTTCGGATACCGTTCTGGTCCCCAAACCAAACTTTTTTTTTTAAGCTTGACCAAACTCGGCGGACTTGAACATCTATGGGTCCACCCTTCCCTACTGATCTGAAACACTGACCAAATATTCAGTGTGACCATGGTCTAATCATTGAAACTTTCCTTGCATGTATCAGTAGCATATTTTAACCATTGCTCAAAAGTGCTGATATTCTTAGGAAACGATAGTTGTATGATTACGTTACAAGCAATAGGTAGGGCGCTGAGACCGGAAAGCATGTAATTATTTAAGTATACCAACATAGACTTGTCTTTTAGTGATGAGCAAACGGGCTTGAATAAGTTTTTGGGTACTAACCGTGTGTCTTCTGAGTGCTGGAATAATATGGTCAAGGCCCAATGGCTGCATGTTTAACAGCTGTTAGATAGTCGCAACAAGTGCAGGGATTGCCTGTTTGTTAGGCAATCCCTGCTCATGTTATGGCTGTCTAACAGTTGCGAGACATGCAGCTGCAGGGTCTCAAGCATATTATCGAGCATGCTGAAGACATTCGGATAGCACCTTATCTGAGCATGTTAGCTCACCATTATTGTCTACCCAAGATACAGTCATAGTCAATTTGTTGATACCCTTGAAATTGTTGTAGAAAATGTAGTATTTCTCCCAGAAAATACTTGCAATTCCACATGTTTTGTTGTACACATGTTTACTTCCTTTTGTATTTGGAACCATGCAAGAAAACTAATTGTACATATAGTGTCATGTAAAAGTTTGGGAACACTTGGCCAAAATTAGAAAAAGAACAGCATTGTATACTGTCATTCTGAGTTACATATTGATAGGTTTAGAAAATCTAAAAAAATCAATACTGTTCTAATGTACAAACTCCACATCTCTACATTAGAATGAAGTGGGTGAGTTAATTCTTGTAAAAGAGGTCACCTGCTGTGCCTACCTCTCCTTCCACAAATAGAGGAAAAACAGATGCTGAGTAGTAGAATTGTGTAGTAGAATAGTGAAAATATTTTAATTAGGCAATCCAATTGCACAAAATATTAACGTTTGGGTACTAGACCGCGGGCCTTCATCTGAGGACAATGGATTGCCGTAGATATGGAGTTCCCAGGAGATTTAGCACAAATGAATAGCGATGCCGGTTGCAGGTGCACTATTCTGTTACTCAACCTCGAGTTTTTCCTCTGTCTCACCAAGAACCAAACCAAGACAATGGTAGCCGTGCGGCACTAGATCTGCAAACTTTTCACAGGTGTTTAAATAAGCGGCGGCGGAGTAGACTGCAACACTATCCAGAGAAAACAGCTAGGGGTGGTGCTCAATGAAAATCCACAGAGGATCAAAGACTTGACTGACAGTGAAACAATAAAGAAGATATGGCACTCACCCCCGAAGATGCTGTGCTTAGAATCCTTTATTCGCTGCAAGCAGCAATCAGGTACACATGGAGAGGCGGCAGGGAATGAACAGGAGAGGGTGCGGGGAACCGGTCAGGACTACGGCCGTTTCGCGCTGTGCGCTTCAACGGGTCCAGGTGCAAAATACACATATGTCACTTCCTTTTGAGGGAATGGACAATCACGTGAACAGAACATACAATCAAGTGAAAAGTTAAAAACGTTCAATTTGCAGTAGAAATGCGTACAAAGCCATAATATAGCTAGTTTAACGCTATCAATGGGCTGTATATATATTACTATCAGAAACATCATGTTATAAAAAAACCGCCATGTCAAGTTTGTCATTGAGCCCAATAGGGCCTTGGGCATTAGTATCCAGAATCCACCTGGCTTCATGCTGAAGCAGAATTTTATTACGATCGCCGCCTTGGTGGGGAGTTTTACAATTTCCAAGCCGGCGAAACGCAGGACATCCGGATTAGCCCCATGTGTATTTTTTGCATGTTCTATTAATCGCAGGGAGCCTTTTCTAGTTGAAATTGATCTGTGGTGTTCCCGGATTCTGGTAATTAACGAACGGATAGTTTTCCGGATATAAAAGAAAAGACATGGACAAAAAATAATGTAGACCACATATTTGCTCCGACATGAAATAAAATCACGGACAGTATGTGTTATGGAACCTATGCGCAACGGATTTGATGTTAAATGAAAGTGGCAATAATTACAGTTCCCACATTTATGATTTCCTCTGGGTCGGGACATTTCTAGCCAGTTTTGACTTTCTGATAGAAGTCGATTGTGGACCAAAAGATCTCCGATATTTCTGGTGCGTTTGTATGCAAATTGTGGTTTTAGCGACGTAATTTTAGAAAGATACCTGTCTTTTTGTAACACATGCCAGTTTTTTCTAATTGCGGAGTAAATTACATTATCCATCTCACTATGCGTAAAGGCGAAAGTGAATCTTTGTTCTTTTTGTACTGATCCTTTAATTTTTTTACGATTCTTTAAAAGTGCATCTTGTGACAATTTATTAACCCTGTATTCTGCTTCCGTTAAAATATTAAGAGGGTACTCTCTTTTTAAGAATCCCGACTTAAGCTCAGTAAGTTGCTCTTTAAGAATTAAGTCATTGTTGTTATTTTTCTATACCGAACCATCTGACTGTACGGAATACATTTTTTTGTTCGTATGGGGTGCGCACTATAAAAGTGGAGCAAGTTATTCGTTGCAGTGGATTTTTTATATACCCGAGTGATGAGTTCACCGTCGGAGACATTGATTTTAACGTCGAGGATTTCTAACTGGTTTTCACCGAAAGTGGACATAAACCGCATGTTTTCTTTGTTCACACAATTAATGTGTGCTATGATAATTATCAAACTCGCATTTAGAACCGTGCCACATCATAAAAATGTCATCCGCAAATCGTACATAAAATTTCATGTGTCTCAAAAACGGATTAGCAATCAATGTGATGTACTCTTCCTCGAACGCGGCCAGGAATAAATTCGCAAAAACGCACGCGACGGGCGTGCCCTTGGCCGTATCGGTACATTTCAAAAACCATCTGTCCATGAATTTAAAAGCGTTATGTGATAGTACAATGAAGTTAGGGTCTTTTTCCGTATTGCATAGAATTTTCTTACTGGCCTCCAGACCTTTCTTATGTGGAATACGGGTGTATAGGCTAACAATGTCTATGGAAGCAAGGGAAAACCCAGGTTGCCAGTCTATGATTTTCAGGGCTGACAAAAAATCTCCAGAGTCCTTTACAAAAGATGGAATTTTCTCTAAAAGAGGCTTTAAAAGCCAATCTAAAAATTGAGATAATGGCTCTGTTAGAGACTTGTTCCCAGAAATTATAGGGTGTCCTGGGGGGTGCGTGGCATTTTTATGTATTTTTGGGAGGCTATACCAATGTGGTATTTTTGGATGTTCTGGTAGAAGTTTTTCTGCTCTTTTCTTAGATAAAGCCCCATTTACCACAAATTTATTCAACAGAGAGCGTAATTTTTCTCTGAATTTCATCGTCGGATTACTATCTAATAGTAAATATGTAGATCTGTCATTAAGTTGAGATAAAGCTTCAGCAATATAATAACTTTTATCCAAGATAATGATATTCCCCCCCTTATCTGCTTTTCTTATAACCACGTCCTTCCACCGTTGCATTTCCCATAGGGCTTTTTCTTCATTTGGAGTTAAGTTCTTTCTAGGTTCTCTGTATATGATAGCCTCAACATCTTTCAGGACTAGATCGTGAAATAAGTCTATTGAATTTCCTGGGGAAACAGTTGGCATATAGCTAGAACGAATTCCCCCCCTAAAGGGTTCGATCAATGTTTGAACAGTATCTTGCTTCCTCAGTTGATCATCCTCATCAAATTCCTCATTTAAATTCGCTAATAAACGAATATCATCAATTTCTTTAGTTTCAGATGGTGGAAAAGCCATAAAGCCCAGATTTCCTATCACAGCAGGCTTTTCCGTTGTTGGTACAACCGTCGCCTGCGGTGTCGAATCTCTATTAGCGAATTGTTTGTGTAAATAAATTTTCCTCACGCTTTTAGACATGTCTATTTTAAAATTAGTTAAATTGAAGCGCTCAGGTAAACAAAAGTTTAACCCCAAAGATAAGACTCGTTCTTGATCTGCTGACAAAACTTTATTGGACAGATTAATAATTCGAAGTTTATCATCTGTGGTGTTCACCTCTTCCAGGACACTTGCTTGCATTTCTTTTGTCTTATTACGTTTGCGGCCCCCTCGCCGGGTTCTCCTCCTAAAGGGACGGTCATAGATGATGTGGTTGCGGTAATTGCGGTGTTGCGATCTTCTCCCTGTTCCTCCAGTCCGCTTGAATCGGAGTCTGTAATCCATCCATCTTTCATTGCTCTTTTCTTAATAAAGTTTTTTCCGGGGCGGTTTTTTGAATAGAATCTTCTTTTATTTTTATTCCAGGAGAAGAGTTGCCCCATGTCAAAATCATTTTTGTCCCTTAGAAACTTTTCTTTTTTCTTTTGCTTCGTATCCATTTGGATTATTACTAGTTTTTTCTCTAATTTTTTGAGGAATAATTTGAATTGCGGTTCTGCCAATCTCGTAAATGATTCCCTTTTTTGCTTTGTCCAGCTGCTCACACAATTTACTATACTCTTTTTCGTTTTATGATATAACTAATAAAAGTAATTTTTGTGAGCATTCGAGGTGGATCTGCTCCCATGCATCCTTAAAAAACGCATCTTCCATAAACTGTGAAATGTCTTTATACATGCAAAAGAGAAAAAAGCGAGCAGGCACCACCTACAATGACATATTATATCTAATGGGGGTGCAACTATTGCGCCAAAACATAAGCAATAATATAGAAAGGAAAAAGAGGGCGCAACAAACAGTGCACACACAACCAAAGTACGAATAATCTAAGCTTTATTGAGGCAAACAAGTACAAAAAAGACATAAAAACATTTAAAAGAGCATAGAAACATACCCAAACACAAGCATTCCCTAAGTCCAGGGATATGCTAAAGATACAAAAAAGGAATAAATGTCCTTTATAAGAGACACCAGTGAGTGTAACCCATGCATAAAATGTGTGTGCATGTGGCAGCATGTGCTGGACTAAATTTGCGAACGAATACCCCCATAACAAGAACTATAAGTCCCAGAATAAAGCCCAAATGTGGGTTAAAAAATGATAATCATAATATAAGGTAGTCCGCATGAAGTCCAGGGCAAGTACCGATATACAAAAGATGAACAAAGCAATACATATGCACATATAGTAAATACTTGCCACTCACTGGAATCACAGAGCCCCACTCCCAACGCGTATCGCTACACCCAGTAGCTTCGTCAGGGGAAGTATTATAAAGGACATTTATTCCTTTTTTGTATCTTTAGCATATCCCTGGACTTAGGGAATGCTTGTGTTTGGGTATGTTTCTATGCTCTTTTAAATGTTTTTATGTCTTAAATGTCTTTATACACCCGCAATCCTCTAGGGACCCGGTGACAGTCAACATACGATTTCAGTGATTTTATTGTCCAATACAGTCTAATTTCTTTTTCAGCCAACGTATAGATTTTTGACTCCAAAGACTTTGTACTTATCATTTCTAATTCTTCTTTATGGTTGCAATCCATAAAGAATTCCACCGCAACCTCTCTGCCTGCCAATAAACCAAGCTCCGCTGGTGTGCTAGAGTCCGAATCTATCATGATTTCATCAGAAGTTTCAATCATGCCAATTGCCACTTGCTTTCACCTGACTTGCTTTCTTCTGTGCTCAGCATATAACATATAGTTACACCAAGAACCAAACCAAGACAATGGTAGCCATGCGGCACTAGATCTGCAAACTTTTCACAGGTGTTTAAGCGGCGGCGGAGTAGACTGCAACACTATCCAGAGAAAACAGCTATGGGTGGTGCTCAATGAAAATCCACAGAGGATCAAAGACTTGACTGACAGTGAAACAATAAAGAAGATATGGCACTCACCCCCGAAGATGCTGTTCCTCTGTTTCTGTTATGGACTGAATACGCACTCAGGCACCGCAAGTGACACATGTAGTATTATACAATATATACTCCTTCCATTCATGTTTAGTTTCAGGAGTCAACAGTTTTAGACTTTTTGCCGTATTGTCACATGCTAACCTTTTTTAGATATTTCATTGCGGAAAGGATGCTTGAACAATAGTATATCTAAAGTGAATATCAAAATGGACTATCGTGTTAACTAAACATTATTCATTAGATTTAGTTTAGGATCAGCTTTTAACTGAATTTATCAAAAGCATTTTATTCATGTCCTTTATATATTTTATGTTTATTTATCATCATTTTATTTAATCAGTAATATAAATAGGTTGTCTATAATAGTTTGTATCATATTTTCTGCTACAAACACATTGTTTGCACTGCTAAGGGTATTGCAAACTATAATATACTAAATGCAATACAAGAAAAACACATATTGACCAACAAAACGCACATTTTAACCATGTAGTGACTGTCGATGCACATTTTTATTTTAGTCATTAGATTAAGGATAGCAAATGCACTTGATCGATCATATGACAGGGACAGGTGCTCAGCTGTACAGCTTAGGCCGGTTTCACACGTCAGTGGCTCCGGTACATGAGGTGACAGTTTCCTCACGTACCGGAGCCAATGACACACGTAGACATATTAAAATCAATGCATCTGTGCAGATGTCATTGATTTTTTTGCGGACCGTGTCTCCGTGTGCCAAACACGGAGACATGTCAGTGTTCGTGGGAGCGCACGGATTACACGGACCCATTAAAGTCAAAGGGTCCGTGTAAAACACGTACCACACACGGACTTTGTCCATGTGCAGTCCGTGTGCCGTGCAGGAGACAGCACTCCAGTAAGCGCTGTCCCCCCCACATGGTGTCCCCCCCCCCGCTGTTCTGAAAATGCTCACCCGGCTCGCTCCCTCGCTGTCGCTGCTTCCTCTCCTGGCCGCACCTTCTACTGTATGCGGTCACGTGGGGCCGCCAATTACAGTCATGAATATGCGGCTCCACCTCCCATAGGGGTGGAGCCGCATATTCATTACTGTAAATGAGCAGCCCCACGTGACCGCATACAGTAGAAGGTGCGGCCGGGACAGGAAGCAGCGACAGCCAACGAGGGAGCCGGGTGAGTATTTTCAGAACAGCGGGGGGGGGAGGAGGGGGCGCACAGGGGGTGGGGACATGGAGCTTTATTTTAAACACGAAAAACCACAAAAAAAATGGATTATTCATATCTTCTTTACAGCAAACGCTGCTGCACAGAAGATATGAACCGCGGCTTCAGCACGATGCAGGGGACAGTGCTAAACATTAGCGCTGTCTCCTGCACGGTGCGTGTGATACCCAGTGGGCACACGGGCGGCACACGTGTGCCGCACGTGTGCCACACTGATGTGCCACAGAAACGCAGGGCCACACGGACACAGATAATTCCGGTACCGATTTTTTCCGGTACCGGAATTATCTGGACGTGTGGGACTGCCCTTAGAGACAATGTGAAGGTGGAGATTTTTTTTCTTTGTAAGGCATTTGATTTTACAAAATGAATATGCATGAATAACTGTAGTAATAATAAGGGAGGGCACTATGAAAAAATGACAAAACTATACATAAGGAAGGGCACTGTGATAAGAAATAGCATAATACATAAGAGAGGACACTATATAATAATGGAACTATACATAATAAGGAAGGATACTATGTAATAAGGGATGATGGTATACACAATAAGCTATTGCACTATGTAATAAGGGACTGTGCTTTGCTTAATAAGAGAGGACTATGTTGTAAGAGATGGTGCTATCCGTAATAAGTGAGGACACTGAGTAATAAGAGACAAGGTTATGCACAATAAGGGACAAGGTTATACACAATAAGAGAAGACACTATGGGTTATAAGGAATACATAAAGGAGGGCAACATATAGTAATTAGTGATGAGCGAATATCCTTGTTACTTGAGATTTCCCGAGCACGCCCAGGTGTCCTCCGAGTATTTTTTAGTGCTCAGAAATTTAGTTTTTATTGCTGCAGGAATGATTTACATCTGTTAACCAGCATAAGTACATGTGAGGGTTGCCTTGTTGCTAGAGAATCCCCACATATATTTATGCTGGCTAGAGAGTCCACCTAACCATAGCCTTGTCAATCCCATACATGAACATTTTTTCAATAAGGATAGTATGATAGTGTGAGATACTTTATCAAATGTTCAGTAAGGAAAGGCTGCTCAATTATATCACCACTAGATGGTGGCCCGATTCTAACGAATTGGGTATTCTAGAATATGTATGTAGTTTATTTATGAAGATTTAATAATAATGCAATGAACACACAGGACTTTCCAGGTAAAATAAATCCCACCCCAATCAGCGACAGGCGCAGTCCGGTCTGAAGCGTGGTTCAAATCCCTCGCCAATTCGCGGCCAGACTGCGACTGTCGCTGATTGGTTGCGGCCAGCCGGCCGCGACCAATCATCGAAGTGGTGCTTAAATCCCGCGCCAATCAACCACGCTTCGCGAACAATCAGCGACATTAGCACAGGATTTAAACACAGTGCGCGACCAATCAGTGAAGTGGTGTTTAAATCGCCCACCAATGTCGCTGATTGGTCGTGGCCAGCCGGGAGTGACCAATCAGCGAAGCGTGATTTAAATCGTGCGCCAATTCGCGGCCGGACTGCGCCTGTCACTGATTGTTCGTGGCTGGCCGGGCACGACCAATCAGTGAAGCAGTGCTTAAATCCCGCCCCATTGTCGCTGATCCGCGCCAATTCGCGGCTGGACTGCACCTGTCAGTGATTGGTCAGTGAAGCGTGATCTAAATCCCGCACCAATGTCGCTAATTGGTCGCGCCCGGCCGGCCGCAACCAATCAGCGAAGTGTGATTTAAGTCCCGTGCCAATTAGCGGCCGGACTGCACCTGTTGCTGATTGGTCAATGAAGCATAATTTAAATCCCGCGCCAATGTAGCTGATTGGTCACGGCCGGCCAGGCGCGACCAATCATCGAAGCGTGATTTTATTATTTTTAACATTATATGTTTTTACTATTGATGCTGCACAAGCACCATCAATAGTAAAACGTTGGTCACACTTGTCAAAAGCGGTGACGGACCCGGAAATGCTGCAGGCAGCGTTTCCGAGTCAGTCACAGAATGACGACACATCGCTAGCACATGCCCAGTATAGCATGCGTTTGCGATGCGCCCCGTAACAGGGTTAAGGGCAGCATTAACGGACTGTGTTACACTGCGTTATGCCGCTGTGTAACGTAGTCCATTTAATGGACTGCTAAAATGCTATGTGGGCTCTGACTGGAGAGGAGTATGGAGGGGATACTGACTGGAGGGGAGTAGGGAGGGGCCAATTCGTGGCGAGACTGTGCCTGTCGCTGATTGGTCGCACCCAGCCGGCTGTGACCAATCAGCGATGTGGGATTTCCATGACAGACAAACATACAAACAGACGGAAGTGGACCTTAGATGATTATATAGATAGATTAACTTGAGTCATAGAGATAATACCAGGCAGGAAGCTTAGGATGGTTTCTGTAGTTTCTGCAGTTCCTCCACTATATTCAATGATATCCTCAACTTTATCTTGCAGATATTATAGTTTATGGCAGGCTTATGGGCTGCTGGAAGCCATCCTCATCTCCATTCCAGATGCTGAACTAACTGTGATGTAATAGAATATTACAAGGGCAATCTGGCTCTCAGTAAAATCTGCCACTGGTCATTAGACATGATAGTTTAACTCTCACAGTATCATTCATCCAATCTACTATATAATTGTCTAAGGGGTACTTCCGTCTGTCTGTCTGTCCCGGATATTCATTAGTCGCGGCCTCTGTCTGTCATGGAAATCCAACTCGCTGATTGGTCGCGGCAAAACAGCCATGACCAATCAGCGACGGCCACAGTCTGGCGCCAAAATGGCCGCTCCTTCCTCCCCACAGTCAGTGCCCGCTCCATTATCCCCTCCAGTCAGCGCTCACACAGGGTTAATGGCAGCGCTAACAGACCGCATTATGCCGCGGTGTAACGCACTCCATTAACGCTGCTATTAACCCTGTGTGACCAAATTTTTACTATTGATGCTGCCTATGCAGCATCAATACTGAAAAGATCTAATGTTAAAAATAATAAAAGAAATAAAAAATCATTATATACTCACCTTCCGCTGCCTTTCCTGCTCCTCGCGACGATCCGGTGACCGCTCCATGCAAGTGGCAGGTTCCGGTGGCAAGGATGGTATGCGAGAAGGACCTGCCATGACGTCACGGTCATGTGACCGCGATGTCATCACAGTTCCTGTGAGAAGGACCTGCCATGACATCATGGTCATGTGACCATGACATCATCACAGGTCCTGCGCCCATACCATCCCTAGGAACGGAAGCTGCCGCGTGCACCGCACACAGCACACAGGGCCAGGACTTCAATGGGCTTTCGGAGGGTGAGTATATGTTTATTTTTTATTTCAAGTCTGTATACTATGTGGCTCTGTGCTGTATAATCCGTCGCTGTGCAAAATACTACATGGCTGGGCAATATACGACGTGGCTAGGCAATATACTATGTGGCTGGGCAATACACTACGTGGCTGGGCAATATACTACATGGCTGGGCAATATACTACGTGGTTGGGCAATATACTAGGTGACTGGGCAATATACTACGTGGACATGCATATTCCTTCGTTAGAATCGGGCCACCATCTAGCCTTTAATAGTTACCGTTGAATGATCATACACATTTTTCCAAATCCATTGGTTTGCTCATCATGCAGGCTGATGATTCAGTGGGTATTGAAATCCACATTGGATAGCCACATGTAGTCTGAAGTTCGGGTAAAACATTCTGTGACATGAAGTAGGAGAGAAATTAGAATAAACATCATGAATATGCATGCAATCCATGAAAAAATCCATACATTGATGAAATTGCCTTTTACTCAATAATTTATATGTACCCTCAAATGGGGCTTGTAGAAAATAAAAATTCTTTGTATAGAAAGGAATGCCTCATACAGCTATAGTAGTTTAATGTAAAAATAAGTTACGTAAAATAGTGATTAAATGGGTTATTCATCACTTTTATATACAGGATAGATCATCAATATCAGACTGAAGGGGTTGCAATTCCAGGCACCCCTCTGATCAACTGTTCTCGATGCTTATGGTGGCTGGTTGTGATCAGTTGCGGGAGCTGCACAGCACAGCTCCCTCAACTGTATAGTGGCCGCAGATAGGCACAACACATCTGCCCTTATTCGAATATCCAACTATACAGTTGACGAAGCTGAGCTTTTTCCACTTGGAAACAGCTCACATCCGGACTGCTTTAGGAACATCTGATCTGCAGATGTGCCTGGTTTCCCACCCCCATCTGATCTGATACGACAACCTATCCTAATTATAGGCCATCTACATTAAAGTACTGGACAACCCCTTAAAGAACAAAATTGGGTGTAACATTCAAGAATTAATGTTAGAAAATCGACCATTATGTTTGAAAAGAAACGAGAATTAGTCTGCAATACAGCAAAGCTACACAGACGAAACATCATTCTGTCACTGTAATTAATAATACCTAAATTCATTACATATACTAATCTGAATAATCATATTCGGTGATAACTCATTAAGCCATACATATTACATTTTCTGCATTGTTGTCATGTTAGGCAGCTATTTAGAAAGAACCTCCCTGCCTTTCAGGAGAATTTACAAATATTTTATGCAAATGTAATATGTTTCACAATGCACAGGGTCTCTGAGTAAGGGAGGAAAATATTCTGGAAATTATATTTCATAATTGTCTCCCATGTGTATATAAAGCTAGAGTTGGCAGAGACTAATCATATTGCTGTGATTGCCTGCACCAGTTCTCTCACACTCAAAAGTCGCAGTCTCACAAGAACAATGTCTCAAGTGAAGGGACAGAAGAAATGCCCAGAGCCAGAACCTCAATGCCAGGATCGTAAGTGCCTATTTTGTGTATATAATCTATTGTGCACATAAGTAAATGACATTAGGTTAATTCTATGTTCATGTAAGTAAATGGTATGAAGACAGCCCATACAGGTAAGAACCGATAATATGAGGAAAATTCATCCATCTGAAGCTCATCATTATTACAACTTTATGTCAGACTCATCACATTCTATATTTGTTAGTAAGTGGTTAATATAATAAGAATAATTTTTTAATTTTTATATAGCGCTAACAAATTTTGCAGCGCTTTACAGTTTGCTCACATTATCATCACTTTCCCCGATGGGGCTCACAATCTAAATTCCCTATCAGTATGTCTTTGGAGTGTGGGAAGAAGCCGGATTATCTGGAGGAAACCCACGCAAACACGGGGAGAACATACAAACTCCTTGCAGATGTCGTCCTGGGTGGGATTTGAACCCAGGACTCCAGCGCTGCAGTGCTACCCACTGAGCCACATTGCTGCCCTATATTTGTTACTATGTTATTTTGTCACATCTATATTGGGGGTTCCATGGAAGTGAATGAGAGGGTCCACAGGAAGCTGTCACTTTTATTGTAGGAATGGCAAAGTGACTTCAGCCTCATCAAAAATGCTAATTATGGGGGCAAGGAAGCGGACATTCATTTTTGCAAGGTTATAGACTTGAGATACTTTACCGGCAGTTAGCCAGTATAAGGTTGTCAGCTGTGTGTTCCTCTATGGTGAAACAACCTTGGGAATCACATGAGAACTAGTTATTCTTTTTTGAAGGGAGAGATAATTTGTTTTCAGATTATTATTTGTTTAGATGCTCAGTAGCCAGTCACCTCCGATGGTGGATTACCTCCCAGGCAAACAAAAGAATCAGATGTTGTAATTTTACACACCCTATCCTTCACTCCCTAGACATCATCTGTTTAGGGAGGATTGAAAGACTTCCATTCACATCAGATAGTTGACTGCACAAGGCAGGTTCTTTTACCTGGATTTATCATTCTTTTAAAACAACACTGGCGTAACCCGCAATCATACCTTGTCATTCTTGATAGAGTACAAGGCAACAAATGCATTAAGTGGCACACACCGTCATTTTTAATGAATTGCATTGGTGGCCGTAGCCACATCCCATCCAGCACTGACTCTTCCCCAATTCAGTGGACTCCAGAGTATTGAAAGACCTAGCCACAACCTGCCTTCTTCCTCCTCCGTGGTTGATGGCCACGGAATTTTATGGCTAAGTAGGTGGAGGAAGAGGTCAAGGTCGTGCATGCAGTAGACTAGACCAGAACAATATATTTATATATATAAAAAATATATATATATATAAAACACAGAAGTAGGGATAGCAGATGAGTGCTGCTAAACTGAGACATAAATTCAATAAAAAGGGAAGCAATAATACCCAAATAAGTAATAACAAGTAATCTTTATTAAAAATGTAACCAGACATGATTGGTAAAATCTTTTAAAAAGGAGAGTGTGGGTAAAATAACCCCTTATCCCCAAGGACTATAAATACACATATTGTAACAAATATTGCACAGTGATAATACCTATAAATAATGATAAAATAAAAATATAAAGGCACTTTTTGGTATCCATGATAAGAGGGTAAATCCACAAATGGTATCATGATATCTCTGTGTGAGCTATTCTAGAGAATTACGCAGACTATGCCACACAAAAAACAAATCACTTGGGAATTACCCCTTTATATATGGATTGTTGTAAGCCCCCTTTTTAAGGATATTTAAACTGAGGCATAGACATGTGATCGGACATTTATATTTTTTCAATTCTTTTCTCTCTAAAACAAAGTATAATTAAAGTGACTATATATTTCTTTTTTTCCAGCTTGTGAACCAGTGGTACAAGTTATTGAACAAAAGTGCCCTTCTCCCCAAGGTAACAGAGATCCACTTGATCATGTTTATTAGGTGTTAGCATGTATCATATTCTCCCAGCTAAAAGGAATTAATTTGGTTGTTGCTAATCTAAAAATGTCCTTTTCCAGCTTGTGAACCAGTGGTACAAGTTATTGAACAAAAGTGCCCTTCTCCCCAAGGTAACAGAGATCCACTTGATCGTGTTTATTAGGTGTTAGCATGTATCATATTCTCCCAGCTAAAAGAAATTAATTTGGTTGTTGCTGATCTAAAAATGTCCTTCTCCAGGACTTTTTCAGTGGTTGGTAAGATCAAGGGGCTTCAAATTGCTGTCGTCCAAGAAAGGGATTTTGAGGCCACACTTGTTCTTGTCAAAGATTAGGCCCTACTATTAATTGATATTCATAACCTGTCTGATTGTCAAGTTAAAAAACAAAAATACATTTTGAGACTTAACATTTAACAGACTTAATTTTATCAACTGGTATGACACAAAATGTATGCCTATGGAACGTGCGTAGGCTATGGATAGCTAATTCTGTTCAGCCTCTTTCTGCTTATTGCTAGTAAATTTCACTGCACAAAGCCATAATTACACTAAAACATTCAAATGTTCAGTATTTGGTCAGTATTTTACATCAGTATTTGTAAGCCACAACCAGAAGTGGGACAATCAGGAGGAAAGTATAATAGAAACATATGCACCACTTCTGCATTTATCACCCACTCCTGGTTTTGTCTTACAAATACTGATGTAAAATACTGACCAAATACTGAACGTGTGAACATGGCCTTAATGTCATATACAGATCTTTTATTACACTGTGCAATAATTTTTCTCAATACTAATAACTGACAGGTAGCTACATCGGTTCCTAATGAATTATTTCTACTTTATTTCAGCTTGTGTCCCTGAGCCAGTGTGCCCTCAACCACAAGGTAAATTCATATGAATGCTAAGATCATAGTACAATTTAAAATAATGCAATATTACATTTTTTAGCCAGTTCAGAAAACTAAGGAGTGTGTGTGTGAGGTCCACTTCTGAAACTGTTATCCAAAAAGAGGAATTTAAAGCTTCTTCTTCTTTACAAAATTTATGATTAATAACTACCGTAACTTACATTTTTGACCTGTCTGATTGACAAGATATAAAAGACCTCGTAATGTTTATTGAATGATGTGATATCCATTGGGAGCATTAATGTATGCCTCTGGACAGCGGGTAGGCTACAGGTGGCTAATTGTTTTCATTAGCAATTTTCACGGTAAATGTCACATGCACATACGTATGCATGATTTATGACACTGTGCAATAATTTACCACTTGTTACCAGATATATGTAAATATTCGTAAGCGGCAACACTGTCTCTACGATTCAGAGTTATGCTTTATCTAGATACTAATAATTCTTTTTATACTTTATTTCAGAGGTATGCACACAATCTCAGCAAAAAAAAGACAACATTGGTGTCAAGAAGTAAAGAAATTGAAACCTTGGAGAAAGCAGCTGCAGCTTTATAAATGTTATGCCGCTCTATCCACTGTATGTTTGCCTATCATAAATGTATCAATTAAGTTATACTCAATTCACAATACTATTCAATAAATATGGAAACATATCTTAAAGCATAAAACTGTCTTATTGATTTCTGAGATGTTAATAATCACACAAATGACTAATATGAACATAACGGTGTTCATGTGCACAGGGCCGGTTTTAGACAAATTGGGGCCCTGGGCAAAAGTTTAAAGTGGAGCCCCAAATGCTCACATATTGCTCCATCACACAGAAACATTTTACTTGTATTTATATGCGCTGAGTTCAGGCCATTAAACGAGTGTGAGCAACAATATTGAAGTTGTTCCACACTTGTTTCAATTTCACAGAAAACAACCCCTAATACTAAAAATATCTTTATTAACAGTAATTAAAAACAACAAAGTGCATACAAATCCATCATCAAAAGAAAACACTTGAAAATAGAAAAAGAACCTAGGGAGGTGCCTGTCCCTAATAGCCTAACACTTCTCAGTACCCTACCTACCAGCGGAGGTTGGCACCCTAATCCTGCGCAGTGGCGCCCCCGCTCAACGTCGACTGTCCCTTCTAGTCTATTAAACTCTATTAAGAAGGGAAATAGAAAAATGTAGTGAAATGTGGAGGGTGTGGATATCAAGATAAATACTGTCCCTCAAACTCACCCTACCTACCAGCGGGGGTTGGCACCCTAGACCTGCGCAATGGCGCCCCCACTCCTCGACGGCTGTCCCAATATAACTGGCCCTGGCAGAAAAATTTCCGACCCTAGTGATGGTATGGTACTGAAAGATGTGAGAACCAAGTGAACCAGGAGAAAGAAAAAAAAAAACACACTTAGAGGGTATAATAACCCCAAAAAATAGATAATGTTAGGATAACACCCAAAATTTTGGCTATATTAAATCTACAATAAATGGCCTTCCACTATAGAAGATATTCAACCACAATACTTACTCTCAATACCACTCCTCCAAAATTGGTTTG
This sequence comes from Ranitomeya imitator, assembly GCF_032444005.1. NCBI lineage: Eukaryota > Metazoa > Chordata > Amphibia > Anura > Dendrobatidae > Ranitomeya > Ranitomeya imitator. The sequence continues at coordinate 721,782,458 of NC_091283.1, read as the reverse complement.
GAGTGGAGAGAGAGGGAGCCAAAAAAAAAAAAAAACCACACCTCAAAACAGGGGTGTAAGAATGCAGCAATAAAAGATTATTTCACTGGTGTGCTAAATAACACAGTCCTAAGCTGCCATTGTTTGAACAAAAAGTGTGATATAACCTGCTTAAACAAACCACAAATATTGCAGGGTAGGGTACTGAGAAGAGTTAGGCTATTAGGGACAGGCACCTCCCTAGGTTCTTTTTCTATTTTCAAGTGTTTTCTTTTGGTGATGGATTTGTATGCACTTTGTTGTTTTTAATTACTGTTAATAAAGATATTTTAGTATTAGGGGTTGTTTTCTGTGAAATTGTTCTATTTATTAATCCCTCAGTATTTTTTTTTTCTGTGAAATTCCACACTTGTTTCCCAGCCTCTTTTCACTGGCTGCGGAAGAATGATGGGCACAGAATGATCATAAGTAGATCAAGCTGTCCACATACAGTATCTTGTTATCAGCAGCTTATCTGCAGTTTTCACCGGGTGATGTGCTGCTCAGAACAATGATTTCTGGCAGCATTTTGCTCATTTAGTATAATGCACCCCATAGTCCTCCACATAGTATAATGCACCCCATGGTCATGCAAATAGTATAATGCACACCTCATAGCTGTCACATTGTGAGAGTCTTTGGTAAGGAAGAGCCACTTCAAACTGTCCCTGGAACTGGGAACCTAACTATCCCTATCCCATGGGTACTCTTGAAGGTAGAGAGGCCTGGGTCTCTGACCTTGCTATGCTCCTAATAAATCCTAATCTGTCCCCTACCCCACCCCATGAGGCATTGGACAGAAAAGTGAGGTAAATAAGACACAAAGACAAAAGAGGGATCACAGAAAACCTCTCATACAAAAGCACAAACCAACAATAGGTAGGAGGATAAGGACAGGGAGGAATAAACCAAATGGGAATAGGGACCAGAAGATAAACACACACATAGAACAGCAAACTACAGATCAGCAGATCACTGCTGCACCAACTCCACTCTAACCATTTAGCTTTTGCACTCAGCACAGGAAGACAAATCTTTCACAGGCAGGGTCTAACCACCCAAAGCCAGTATACAGTACAGACCAAAAGTTTGGACACACCTTCGCATTTAAAGATTTTTCTGTATTTTCATGACTATGAAAATTGTACATTCACACTAAAGGCATCAAAACTATGAATTAACACATGTGGAATTATATAAATTATATACTTAACAAAAAAGTGTGAAACAACTGAAAATATGTCTTATATTCTAGGTTCTTCAAAGTAGCCACCTTTTGCTTTGATGACTGCTTTGCACACTCTTGGCATTCTCTTGATGAGCTTCAAGAGGTAGTCACCGGGAATGGTCTTCCAACAATCTTGAAGGAGTTCCCTGAGATGCTTAGCACTTGTTGGCCCTTTTGTCTTCACTCTGCAGTCCAGCTCACCCCAAACAATTTCGATTGGGTTCAGGTCTGGTGACTGTGGCGTCCAGGTCATCTGGCGTAGCACCCCATCACTCTCCTTGTTCAAATAGCCCTTACACAGCCTGGAGTTGTGTTTGGGGTAATTGTCCTGTTGAAAAATAAATGATGGTCCAACTAAACGCAAACCGGATGGAATAGAATTCCGCTGGAAGATGCTGTGGTAGCCATGCTGGTTCAGTATGCCTTCAAATTTGAATAAATCTCCAACAGTGTCACCAGCAATGCACCCCCACTCCATCACACCTCCTTCTCCATACTTCACAGTGGGAACCAGGCATGTAGAGTCCATCCGTTCACCTTTTCTACATTGCACAAATTTGGACTCATCAGACCAAAGCACAGACTTCCACTGGTCTAATGTCCATTCCTTGTGTTCTTTAGCCCAAACAAGTCTCTTCTGCTTGTTGCCTGTCCTTGGCAGTGGTTTCCTAGCAGCTATTTTACCATGAAGGCCTACTGCACAAAGTCTCCTCTTAACAGTTGTTGTAGAGATGTGTCTGCTGCTAGAACTCTGTGTGGCATTGACCTGGTCTCTAATCTGAGCTGCTGTTAACCTGCGATTTCTGAGGCTGGTGACTCGGATAAACCTATCCTCAGAAGGATAAGTGACTCTTGGTCTTCCTTTTCTGGGGCGGTCCTCATGTGAGACAGGTTCTTTGTAGCGCTTGATGATTTTTGCCACTGCACTTGGGAACACTTTCAAAGTTTTCCCAATTTTTCGGACTGACTGACCTTCATTTCTTAAAGTAATGATGGCCACTTGTTTTTCTTTAATTAGCTGCTTTTTTCTTGCCATAATGCAAATTCTAACAGTCTATTCAGTTGTACTATCTGCTGTGTATCCACCAGACTTCTGCACAACACAACTGATGGTCCCAACCCCATTTATAAGGCAAGAAATCCCACTTATTAAACCTGACAGGGCACACCTGTGAAGTGAAAACCATTCCCGATGACTACCTCTTGAAGCTCGTGAAGAGAATGCCAAGAGTGTGCAAAGAAGTCATCAAAGCAAAAGGTGGCTACTTTGAAGAACCTAAAATACAAGACATAAATTCAGTTGTTTCACACTGTTTTGTTAAGTATATAATTCCACATGTGTTAATTCATAGTTTTGATGCCTTCAGTGTGAATGTACAATTTTCATAGTCATGAAAATACAAAAAAATCTTTAAATGGGAAGGTGTGTCCAAACTTTTGGTCTGTACTGTATATACAGGGAGTAAATGGTAAGCAGTTGCAGTTGAGAACAATCAGTCTGTATGGTCTCAGCCAGCATGGAAAGAGTCCTTAACCCTCTCACCACCGAAGGAAACCAAATCCGTTTAAAATAGGACATGAACCACACCACCTCTACAGAAGACTTGTGATTTATTACCCAATGTGACCAACTAATTCCAAGTCCTCCAGGGAGACTTGACACCATTTTGACAATGGTACTCCATATAGAATAATACACTCTCCATAGACCTCCATATAGTATAATACGCTCCTCATAGTCCTCCATATAGTATAATGCACACCTCATAGTCCTTCATATAGTATAATTCACCCCATAGTCCTCCATACAGTTTAGTGCACTCCCCATAGTCCTCCATATAGTATAATACAATCCCCATAGTCCTCAATATAGTATAATGCATCCCTTAGTCCTTAATATAGTATAATGCATCCAGTAGTCCTCCATATTGCATATTGCACCCCATAGTCCTCCATATAGCAGAATGCACTTCCCATAGTATAATGTACCCCCTAATCCTTCATATGGTATAATGCATTCCTCATAGTCCTCCATATAGTATAATGCCTTCCCCCTTGTACTCCATACATTATAACACTCCCTTATAGTATAATGCACCCCTCAAATAGTACACAGAGTAAAATGAAGCCCCGATATACAGTAGTGCAGAGTATAATGCAGCCCCCATATAGTACAAACAGTATAGCACACTCCCCATAGTCCTTGATAGAGTATAATGCAGCCATCATAGAGAATAATGCAGCTATCATAGAGTATAATGCTGCCCCCATAGAGTATAACGCAGCTCCCATGAAGTAAAAAATGTAGCCCCACTAGACTAAAAAGCAGCCCCATATAGTATAATGCAGCCCCATAGGGTAAATTGCACACTCCATATTACTGCATTATTATAGCCACCACGTACTTGATGATTTAAACATAAATACCGTATGTACTCGAGTATAAGCCGACCCGATTATAAGCCGACCCCCTAATTTTGCCACAAAAAACTGGGAAAACTTAATGACTCGAGTATAAGCCTAGGGTGGGAAATGCAGCAGCTACCGGTAAGTGTCAAAAGTAAAAATAGATACCAATAAAAGTAAAATTAATTGAGACATCAGTAGGTTAAGTGTTTTTGAATATCCATATTGAATCAGGAGCCCCATATAATGCTCCATAAAGTTTATGACGGGCCCCATAAGAAGCTCCATATTAAAATATGCCCCATATAATCCTGCATAAAGGTTAATAAAGGCCCCATAAGATGCTCCATAGACACATTTGCCCAACAGAATGCTGCACAAATGTTGATTATGGCCCCATAAGATGCTCCATAAAGATATTTGCCCCTTATAATGCTGCACAAACGTTATGGCCCCATAAAATGCGCCATACAGTCACTGCCCCTTATGGTGCTGCACAATCGTTATGGCCCCATACAGATGCTCCATACAGTCACTGCCCCTTATAGTGCTGCACAATCGTTATAGCCCCATACAGATGCTGCATACAGTCACCTGCCCCAATATAGTGCTGCACAATCGTTATGGCCCCATACAGATGCTCCATACAGTCACTGCCCCTTTTAGTGCTGCACAATCGTTATGGCCCCATAAGATGCTCCATACAGTCACTGCCCCTTATAGTGCTGCACAATCGTTATGGCCCCATAGATGCTCCATTCAGTCACTTGCCCCATATGCTGTGGCTGCGATAAAAAAAAATCATATTCTCACCTCTCCGTCTCTCAGGACCCCGGCACTTTTACCTGCTCCTCGTTCGGGTGCGGCTCCGTCCTCAGCACTGACGTTCAGCAGAGGGCGCGCACTGACTATGTCACCGCGCCCTCTGACCTGAGCATCAAAGCCAGAGGACGCTGATGATGGAGCCTCACCCGAACGAGGAGCAGGTAAATATCGCCCAGCGCTGCGCTCCCCCTCCCCGTACACTTACCTGCTCCTGGCGCGGTACATTCCCTGCTTCTCCCGGCGCTGCATATTCTTCCTGTACTGAGAGGTCAATGTTACCGCTCATTACAGTAATGAATATGCGGCTCCACCCCTATGGGAGGTGGAACCGCATATTCATTACTGTAATGAGCAGTACCATGTGACCGCTCAGTACAGGAAGAATATAGAGCTCCGGAAGAAACAGGGATGCGCAGGGACTGCACCAGGTGAGTATAATTAGATAGCCCCCGCTCTCCCTCCCCTACCGACCCCTGCATATGACTCGAGTAAAAGCCGAGAGGGGGACTTTAAGCCCCAAAAAATGGGCTGAAAATCTCAGCTTATACTCGAGTATATATGGTAGATACATTCTCACCTCTCCTCCTACAACTATACTAAATCTAATGGTCACTACTCCATGCTAATTCTCCTGGATCTCTCTGCAGCATTCAACACTGTGGATCATCAAGCTCCTCCTCACTAGGCTCTGCTCCAATGACCTCAATGACACCGCTCTCTCCTGGTTCTCTTCCTACCTCTGACCACTCCTTCACAGTATCTTTTGCTGGATCCTCCTCCTCTCATCTCCTCCTTACTGTTGGGGTTCTTCAAGGATCAGTCCTAGGCTCCCTCCTCTTCTCCTTGTATACTGCCCCTATTGGTCAAACAATCAGTAGATTTGGTTTCCAGCACCATCTCTATGCTGACGATACCCAATTATATACCTCTACTTCTGACTAGAGTTGAGCGACTTTTACTTTTTTAGGATCGAGTCGGGTTTCGCGAAACCCGACTTTCTCAAAAGTTTTGATTATTGCGAAAAGTCGGGGTTCGGCCGAAACATGAAACCCAATGCAAGTCAATGGGTAATCAAAGTCGGCAGTGAGTGGAGGACAGGAAAACACCTACAGTGTCCATTTTAATGCCAAAAACATCAATTCGTATTACTGAAGCATGTCAATCTTAATTTACTTTATAATAACAGTTAGGCATTGAAAACAGGGGCTCATTTGGCTAAAGTTGTGGGGGCGTAGGGCTGGCTCAAGAATTTCGTGGGCCGGCGAAACGTGGAATACGTCACAGTGGTGGAGCAGGGAGAGGTAAGTATTTCAACTTTGCAAGTGCTGCGATCCTAAGCAAGCAGGGGGGCCCATTAGTTGGCACTGGCACAGGGCCTCTGATAGTACGGTGGTGTATTTGATGGCGGGCGGCACCTCCCACTGCCAGAGACACTTTTGCATACTATGAGGGGCCCTGTGCCAGTGCCAACGAGTATGCCCCCTCACCTGATGAAGGAACCTGCACTTTCATCTGCACCTTCCTCTTTGTCCCCGTGTAAGGTGGTATAGTATGCAGGAAGGGAAACCTGACTTTCAGCAGGGTCAGATTCTGGCTATGTAGAGTGCAAGGGGAATGTAGTGGTCTGGGTCAATGTACCAGCAGACTCATCTAGCAGTGGCTGGGCAATGGGCAGGATGAGGAGGAAACACAGATATAGGCCCAAAATAAAAAAGTAGGCTAAAAGCAGTTTAAAATCGGTAACAGGAGTACACAAGCGACATTGCTTTGTTCAGTGGAGGACAACTGTAAGGAGTGGCTGACACAGTTACTAGGCCCAAATTAGTAAGTAGGCTAAATGCAGTTCAAAATTGGTAACAGGAGTAGACAGGCGGCATTGCTTTGTTCAGTGGAGGAGAAAAGCAAGGAGCGGCAGACACTGTTAGTAGGCCCAACCAAACAAGTAGGCCGAATGCAGTTTAATATCTGAAACAGGTTGAAAATTGAGGCTCAGCTTTGTTAAGTGGAGGAGAACAACAAGCAGTGTCAGACACCGTTAGAAGGCCAAACCAAACAAGTAGGCCAAATGCAGTTTAATATCTGAAACGGTGAAAATTGAGGCTCAGCTTTGTTCAGTAGAGGAGGAAAGCAAGGAGCGGCAGACACCGTTAGTAGGCCCAACCAAACAAGTAGGCCAAATGCAGTTTAATATCTGAAATGGTGAAAATTGAGGCTCAGCTTTGTTCAGTGGAGGAGAACAACAAGCAGCGGCAGACACCGTTAGAAGGCCAAACCAAACAAGTAGGCCAACTGTAGTTTAATATCTGAAACGGTGAAAATTGAGGCTCAATTTTGTTCAGTGGAGGAGAAAAGCAAGGAGCGGCAGACACCGTTAGTAGGCCCAACCAAACAAGTAGGCCAAATGCAGTTTAATATCTGAAATGGTGAAAATTGAGGCTCAGCTTTGTTCAGTGGAGGACAACTGTAATGGGAGGCACAGTTAGTTGGCCTAAATAAGTAAGTAGGCTAAATGCAGTTCAAAATTGGTAACTGGAGTACACAGGCGGCAGAGCTTTGTTCAATGGAGGACAGCTGTAATGAGTCGCGCAGACAGACTTAGTAGGCCTAAAATAAAAAAGTAGGCTAAATTCAGTTCAAAATTGGTAACAGGATTAATCAGGCGGCTGTCACGGGGAGCCTAGGTAGGCTAAAGCTAATAACCCGGGCCCCTGCTATTTCCCTAAGACTAGGGAAACCCTGTCTGTCCCTCTCCCAGAGATTAGACTGATGGTGTGCTTGTCTGGGCCGCCAGGCCTGACCCTAACTCCTGATTCAGTACTAAACTGAAACCTCCACCCTCCACCCAGTGATAATCTAAACACCAACCTTTACCAAAAGCACAGACACTATAATGTGCACAGGGCAAAACAAAACACGAATCTAGGAAGGAGAAATATGACAAGGATCATACACCACCAGATCTGATATTTCCACTCCAGGACCACCACTCCGAACCGAGATCACCAGGCACAAGACACAAGCTATAATCGGCGACGCCCAAAGTTCAGAAGAACTATATAAAGGCCGTGGGCGTGCCCCAGCCTCCAATCCGAGTACCAGCTAGATTAACCCCGGACAACCTAGATAAAATCTAGCCGGTGCCACTGAGCGCATAGTGGACGAATGCAGAATTACCGCTGTCTGTCGGACGCCCTAGTGTGAATAGCGTCCGACATGACAGCGGCATAGCTTTTTTCATCGGAGGAGGACAACTGTTATGAGAGGCTCACACAGACTTAGTAGGCCTAAAATAAAAAAGTAGGCTAAATGCAGTTCAAAATTGATAAGAGGAGTACACAGGCAGCATAGCTTTTTTCAGCGGAGGACAACTGTTATGAGAGGCTCACACAGACTTAGTAGGCCTAAAATAAAAAAGTTGGCTAAATGCAGTTCAAAATTGGTAACAGGACTAACCAGGCGGCATAGCTAGGTACTGGGGTGGTCTCCTCTGCTGAGTAGCAGACAATTGTAATAGGCGCAAAGTATTAACTGGTCTAAATGAAGGCCAGGGCCCCTGTATATTTTAACTATCATCTATCACTTCAACAAATTTGTATTGGCCATGCCATTGAAGGATTTAACAGCACAGAGTACACAGTGGTGGAGCAGGGAGAGGTAAGTTTTGCAAGTGGTAGAGCACTGTTCGAACTGGGGGAACACTCTCTTGTGGGCAGCGATACTGGCACAGGGCCCCTTATATTACGACGGCGTGTCTGACGTTGGGTGTGCACCACCACCGTCAGAGACAATTCATTGTACTATGAGTGACCCTGTACCAGTGCCGTCGCCCCAAAAGTGGGCACACCCACCTGTCCAGGCAAACGGCACTCGCACGGGTGCTTGCGCCAAGTGGTGACCAAGGCCCTGTGGGGGGAGTCAGCCCATTTAGGGAGGTATAAAAATGGCCTATCGTGGACATTCAGCAGCTGCAAATGGAGGAATTGGAGCAGTCAGTAAGAGGAGGCCAAAAGCAAGACATTTTTCTGGCAAGCTACGTGTCAGCAGGGGAAGGTGGGGCAAAATAATTAGAAATCCATGATTGGTTCATTTTAATGAAGGTTAGATTATCAACATTTCGGGGAGCCAGACTAGTCCTTTTTTCGGTCAGCATTGAACCAGCAGCACTGAAGAATCTTTCTGATAGCACACTAGCAGCTGGGCAAGCAAGCTCCTGTAATGCATATTCTGCCAATTCAGGCCAGGTGTCTATTTTTGATGCCCAGTAATCAAAGGTAGGGTTGAACGAAACGAGTCAGCCATTTTCAGAAGTCGCCGACTTTTGGCAAAGTCGGGTTTCATGAAACCCGACCCGACCCCTGTGTGGGGTCGGCCATGAGGTCGGCGATCTTCTGAATCTGGTATCGGAATCCCGATACTGAGTTCCGATATGTTTGCAATATCGGAAATCGGTATCGGAATCCATATCTAAGTGTAAAATAAAGAATTAAAATAAAAAATATTGCTATACTCACCCTCTGACGCGCCCTGGTACTAAGCGGCAGCCTTCCTTCCTTAGAATCAGCGCGTGAAAGACCTTAGATGATGTCGCGGCTTGCGATTGGTCACGCGACCGCTCATGTGACCGCTCACGCGACCAATCACAAGCCGCGACGTCACCGAAGGTCCTTCAAGCGCTGATTCTTAGGAAGGAAGGCTGCCGGAAAGAAGCAGGGCGCGTCCGAGGGTGAGTATATACCTAATAGGTATATACTCACCCTCGGACGCGCCCTGCTTCTTTCCGGCAGCCTTCCTTCCTAAGAATCAGCGCTTGAAGGACCTTCGGTGACGTCGCGGCTTGTGATTGGTCGCGTGAGCGGTCACATGAGCGGTCGCGTGACCAATCGCAAGCCGCGACATCATCTAAGGTCTTTCACGCGCTGATTCTAAGGAAGGAAGGCTGCCGCTTAGTACCAGGGCGCGTCAGAGGGTGAGTATAGCAATATTTTTTATTTTAATTCTTTATTTTACACTTAAATATGGATCCCAGGGCCTGAAGGAGAGTTTCCTCGCCTTCAGACCCTGGGAACCATTAGAAACCCAATGCACTGCATTGGGTTTCGTGTTTCGGCCGACCCCGACTTTTCTATAGGATCGGCCGATTTCACTCGACCCGACTTTTGAGAAAGTCGGGTTTCGTGAAACCCGACCCGATCCTATAAAAGTAAAAGTCGCTCAACCCTAATCAAAGGGGAATGACCTGTGAGGGAGAACATCGATAAGGGAGGAAAAATAGTTCTTAACCATACTGAACAAATGCTGTCTCCTGTCACTTTGAATCGATGCAGCAGTATCTGTCGTGTCTGTGGTCATTGCGAAATCACTCCATCACCTGGTCATAAAACCCCTCTGTCCAACGCCACTTCTGATTTGTGCACCTCTAACACCTCTGCCATGTTGCCCCCTACAGCTCATGTGAGAACCATCACCGCCGCTGTGTGCTGGGAATGCCTGAACCAAACGGTCTACAAGAGTTGCTTGTTTGGTAGCCAATATTTGCTTAAGGTTCTCATGTGGCATGATATTTTGTAATTTCCCTTTATATCGTGGATCCAGGAGGCAGGCCATCCAGTAATTGTCATTGGTCATCATTTTTTTAATACGGGGGTCCCTTTTTAGGATACGCAAGGCATAATCAGCCATGTGGGCCAATGTTCCAGGTGTCAATTCACTGCTTGTGCTGGGTTGAGGAGCACTTTCTTGCAAATCAACATCACTTGTCTCCCGCAAAAACCCTGTACCTGAACTTGCAACGCCACCAGTTTCTATTGCCACCAGTGAAGCATCCTCCTCCCATAAATATTGATCCCCATCATCCTCCTCATCCTACTCCTCTTCGTCCGCCACCTCGTCCAGGAGAGTTCCCTGAGCAGACAATGGCTGACTGTCATCAAGGCTTCCCTCCTCCTCGGCCGCAGACGCCTGCTCCTAAATCTGCGTCAAACTTTGCATCAGCAGACGCATTAGTGGGATGCTCATGCTTATAATGGCGTCGTCTGCACTTACCAGCCATGTGCATTCCTCAAAACACTGAAGGACCTGAGAGAGGTCTTGGAGCTTCGACCACTGCACACCAGACAACTCCATGTCTGCCATCCAACTGCCTGCCCGTGTATGTGTATCCTCCCACAAATACATTACAGCACGCCTCTGTTCGCACAGCCTCTGAAGCATGTGCAGTGTGGAGTTCCACCTTGTTGCAACGTCGATTATTAGGTGGTGCTGGGGAAGATTCAGCGATCGCTGATGATTCAGCATACGGCTGGAGTGTACGGGTGACCGGCGGATGTGCGAGCAAAGTCATCGCACCTTCAGGAGCAGGGCTGGTTACCCCGGAAAATTTTTCAGGAAGCACTGCACCACCAGGTTTAAGGTGTGAGTCAGGCAAGGAATGTGTTTCAGTTCTGAAAGGGCTATGGCAGCCATAAAATTCCTTCCGTTATCACTGACTACCTTGCCTGCCTCAAGATGTACACTGCCCAGCCATGACTGAGTTTCTTGCTGCAAGTACTCGGCCAGTACTTCCGCAGTGTGTCTGTTGTTGCCCAAACACTTCATTTATAACACAGCCTGCTGATGCTTACCACTAGCTGTTCCATAATATGACACCTCGTGTGCAACACTGGCAGCTGCGGATGGAGTGGTCAGACGACTGCGCTCTGTGGATGAGCTTTCGCTTCTGGAGGAGGAGGAGGAGGGGTGTCGAACGCCTACTGCCAACTGTTTCCTAGACCGTGGGCTAGGCAGAACTGTCCCACTATGGCTGTCCTCTGTGGACCCTACATCCACCACATTAACCCAGTGTGCCGTGATGGACACATAACGTCCCTGGCCATGCCTACTGGTCCATGCATCAGTTGTGAAGTGCACCTTTCTACTGACTGATTGCCTGAGTGCATGGACAATGCGGTCTTTGACATGCTGGTGGAGGGCTGGGATGGCTTTTCTCGCAAAGAAGTGTTGACTGGGTAGGTCATAGCGTGGTACTGCGTAGGCCATCAGGGCTTTGAAAGCTTTGCTTTCAACCAACCGGTAGGGCATCATCTGTAATGAGATTAGTCTAGCAATGTGGGCGTTCAAACCCTGTGTACGCGGATGAGAGGATGAGTACTTCCTTTTCCTAACGAGAGTCTCTTGTAAGGTGAGCTGGACTGGAGAGCTGCTTATGGTGGAACTAGCGGGGGTGGTGGTGTACATGGCAGATTGAGAGAGGGTTGGTGATGGTATTCTTGATGTTGGCCTACCTACAGTGTTTCCTACCATGAACCTTGTGATTCCCTGACTGCTTTGGCCTTGCGACAATACCTCCACATTTGCTGCTGGTGGTGTCCTAACCGGTGGGCTTACTGTGAGGGAAGCAATGTAGCGTTGCTGACTACCTTCATTCTGAGCAGGTGAACCAACGGTACTGGACATTTGGTAGTTAGTCCAGGCTTGCAAGTGCATGCTGGTTAAATGTCTACGCATGCACGTTGCATTTATATTTAGGAGATTCTTCTCTCTGCTAAAGGTCTTTGAGCACTTCTTACAGATAACTTTGCACTGATCATTCGGATCTTGGTTAAAAAATCCCCACACTGCACTCTTCCTACTATGGATTACCTTTTCAGGCATTGCACGCTATGCTACTTTCACTGGATGTCCACGCTGTCCTAAAACTGTTTTTGGTTTTGATAAACATTTTTGGCCAGATACGGGCCTGCCAGATGAAAGCTGTTGCAATGTAGATGGCTGCTGCGGAATCTCCTCCTCCGCTTCTGAGCTACTGTCAGCGGCACCCTCTTCCCCCAATGGCTGCCAATATGGGTCAACAACTGGGTCATCTATCACCTCCTCTTCAATGTCATGTGCACCTTCCTCTGTGTCACCGTGTAAGGTGCTATAGCATTCGTGACGGGGCACCATAGTCTCATCAGGGTCAGATTCTGGCTCAGTAGACTGTGAGGGCAATGTAGTGATCTGAGTCAATGGAACAGCATAATAATCTTGCTGTGGCTGTGCATCTGTGCACTCCATGTCCGATTCATCTTGTAATGGGCTTTTAACAATTTCCCTCTCTAACCCAGGCACGGCATGTGTAAAGAACTCCATGGAGTAAACTGTAGTTTCGCCTGCCACATCCTTCACTTTTGGTTTGGGTGAAGGACACAAGGAAGCGACTTGTTCCTGACCGGGAGCATCCACTGACGACTTGCTGCTTTTAGATTTCGAATCTTCTGAAGAGGAGGCGAAAGAGCTAGAGGCTGAGTCAGCAAGGAAAGCCAAAACTTTTTCCTGCTGCTCCGGCTTTAAATACTGTTTTCCAACTCCCAGATAAGGGAGTCTTCGAGGCCTTGTGTAGCCAGACGATGACGCTGGCTCCACACCTCGAGCCTTTGGTGCTATTTTGCTTTTCCCACTACCACCAGATGCTCCACCACCACCACCATCAGTACCAGCTGGCAACGACCGCCCACGGCCTCTTCCACCAGACTTCCTCATTTTTTGAAAAATCTAACCAAAATAACAACCATTATATGGTACTGTGAAAAAAGGTAGAAGGTGTATATAAACTTGTGGAGAATTTAAATCTCCCATTTTTTGGGGGGAGACTGCAACAAAACTCAGGCCCAGTGTATTACACTACACAATGCAAGTGGCAGAACGTGGCTGGAAGATGTACGACAAACTAACAGAACTGTGAAGTAGATCCACTTAGTGATAATTTAAATCTCCCTTTTTTGGGGGGGAGACTGCACCAAATCTCAGGCCCAGTGTAAAACTCTACACAATGTAAGTGGCAGAACGTGGCTGGAAGATATATGACAAACTAACAGAACTGACGTAGATCCACTTTGTGCCAATTTAAATCTGTTGCATGGTGTGGGTCATATTTGACCAGTCAGATGTGACAGAATTTCAAGTGACATATTTTAAGTGTGTCATCTGAAATATACCAGAAATAGTCCAGAAATCGGCCAGACGGTAAGACTAAACACTGTCTTCTAAGTTTACTTGCCTTTCTTTTTCTCCCCTGCTCTTTAACCATGCTCACATTTCCCCCACTGTTTTTTCTCCACTAATCCTCACTCTCCTCCACTAACCCCATACCTTTGCACCCTCAAACCACATAACTATCTCCCCCTCTCTCTTATCCCCCACCTCGCTTCATCTGCAGACCTGCTCTCTAACCTCAGACCTCTACCACCAAAATATAATATAAGCCAATCACTCTCCTTCACCCACCTGCTTCTTTCTCTGCTTATTCTCACTGCTGGCGACATATCCCCCAATCCTGCCCCCGCCTCATTCATCACTAATCCTCACCCCTATCCTTCTCAGACTATGAGAAACTATCACAACCCCTCACACTTAAAATCTGTGCCACTGACCCCCACCCCCCTGCTTCCTCTCTCTGGGGCACTTTGGAATGCCCACTCTATATGCAACAAGCTCCATGTGATCCACGAACTCTTTACTTCCCGAAACCTTTCCTTCCTGGCCCTCACTGAGACCTGGCTGACGCCCGCTGACACTGCCTCACCTGCAGCACTGAGCTATGGTGGCCTCCAATTTACCCACACTCCTCGCTCTGGCAACAGACATGGTGGAGGAGTGGGTATCCTTCTTTCTAAAAACTGTTCCTTCAACCCTATCCAACCCCCACCCTCCCTTATCCCCCCTTCTTTCGAGGTTCACTCTGTCCGAATCTACTCTCCCTCCAATCTCCAAATGGCTGTCATATACTGACCACCGGGCTCAGCCACTGCCTTCATCGACCAATTCTCCACCTGGCTCCTTCACTTTCTCTCTACTGACATCCCCACCATCATCATGGGTGACTTTAATATCCCTACTGACACCCGCCAGCCAGCAGCCTCCAAGCTCCTGGCCCTTACTTCATCCTTTGGACTTACTCAGTGGTCCTCCACAGCCACCCACACAGACGGACATACATTAGACCTCATCTTCACCCGCCTCTGTTCCTTATCTAATCTCACAACCTCTCCCTTCCCCCTATCTGACTACCATCTACTCACCCTCTCATCCTTGTCCTCCTTACCTGCCCCCCATGTCCAGCCATTACCACATCCTCGCAGAAACCTCGCACACCTAGACATTCACAGACTCTCAGACTCTCTCCTACCCCTGTCCTCCACATCTTCACTCCACGACACGGACAGTGCCACCGCTTTCTATAACTCCACCCCCACATCAGCCATAGACTCAGTCGACCCTCATGCATGGCACAGTGCGACGAACCAATAGGCAACCTTGGCATAACAATCTCACAAAAAAACTTCGACAAGCATCCAGGGTTGCGGAGCGGCGTTGGAAGAAAACACGCCTGCTAGACGACTTCACTGCATTCAAACAAGCTACATTTTACTTCAAATTTGCCCTCACCTCCGCTAAACAGACCTATTTCACTAACTTTGTTTCTTCACTATCCTACAACCCAAAACAACTATTCAGCACATTTACCTCCCTCCTCTGCCCACCACTGCCACCTCCAACTCCCCTCATCTCCTCCGAGGACTTCGCCACCTACTTCAAAAACAAGATCGACCAAACAAGGCTAACCTTTACAGTTCCATCACCCCAACCACTCCATAAATAAGACCTCTGCCCTTCACCAAAAAACCTCCCTCTCCAACATCACTGATGGAGAGCTTACTCGCCTCTTCTCCAAATCGCACCTCACTACCTGTGCACTTGACCCCATCCCCTCCCACTTGATCCCCAACATCATTAACATGCTCATTCCAGCCCTAACCCATCTCTTCAACCTATCGCTATCTTCTGGTACCTTCCCCTCAGCCTTCAAACATGCCACTATCACACCCATCCTCAAAAAAACTAACCTTGACCCAACTGCTATGCCCAGCTACCGCCCCATATCACTGCTCCCGTTTGCTTCAAAACTCCTTGAGCAGCATGTCCATGCTCAAATGTGCTCCCACCTCTCATCTAACTCTCTCCTTGACAACCTCCAATCTGGCATCCGCCCACACCACTCCACCGAAACTGCACTGACAAAAATTACTAATGACTTACTCACAGCCAAAGCTAACAGACAGTTCTCCATCCTCCTCCTTCTTGACCTGTCCTCTGCTTTCAACACAGTCAATCACTGCCTATTGCTACAGATTCTTTCTTCCCTTGGCATCAAAGACCTTGCCCTGTCCTGGATTGCCTCATACCTTTCCGACCGCACATTTAGCGTTTCCCACTCCCACACCACCTCCTCATCCCGCCCTCTCTCCGTTGGAGTCCCTCAGGGCTCTGTCCTAGGGCCCCTACTTTTTTCCATCTATACTCTCAGCCTAGGACAACTCATAAAGTCCCACGGCTTCCAGTACCACCTGTATGCGGACGACACTCAGATCTACCTCTCTGGCCCAGATGCCACCTCTTTGCTGTCCAGAATCCCAAAGTGTCTGTCAGCCATATCCTCCTTCTTCTCCTCTCACTTCTTAAAACTCAATGTAGACAAAACCGAACTCAACATCTTTCCCCCATCTCACATATCCCCCGTACCTGACCTATCTATTGTGGTAAACGGGATCACGCTCTCTCCCACACCTGAAATCCACTGCCTCGGGGTAACTCTCGACTCTGCCCTGTCCTTCAAACTGCATGTCCAAACTCTTGCCACCTCCTGTCGCCTCCAACTCAAAAATATTGCCAGAATCCGTTCCTTCCTCAGCCCACAATCTACCAAAACTCTTGTGCATGCCCTCATTATCTCCCGCCTCGACTACTGCAACACCCTCCTCTGGGGCCTCCCCGCTACCTCTCTTGCACCACTCCAGTCTGTCCTCAATTCTGCTGCCCGGCTAAGCCACCTCTCTCCACGTTACTCCCCTGCTTCTCCCCTCTGCAAATCCCTCCACTGGCTCCCAATTCCCCAACGAATCCAGTTCAAACTACTAACACTGATGTACAAAGCCATCCACAACCTGTCCACTCCCTATATCTCTGAACTAATCTCCCAATATCTTCCCTCACGTATTCTCCGATCCTCCCAAGACCTCCTACTCTCCTCCACACTTATTCGTTCCTCACACAACCGCCTCCAAGATTTCTCCCGAATATCCCCCATTCTCTGGAATTCCAAGCCTCAACACGTCCGACTATCCACCACCCTCAGCTCCTTCAGAAGGAACCTGAAAACCCATCTCTTCAAGAAAGCCTACAGCCTGCAATAACCATTCTGCCGCCTCGCCATCGCCAGAGCCGCCGCCACACCCCTACCTTCTGTCTCTTCCCCACTATCCCATAGAATGTAAGTCCGCAAGGACAGGGTCCTCTCCCCTCTGTACCAGTCTGTCACTGTAAATTTGTTTACTGTAAACGATATCTATAACTCTATATGTAACCCCTTTCTCATGTACGGCACCATGGAATTAATGGCGCTATATAAATAATAATAATAAAAAATAATAATAATCTCCCTTTTTTTTGGGGGGGGGGAGACTGCAACAAACCTCAGTCCCAGTGTATTACACTATGCAATGTAAGTGGCAGAACGTGGCTGGAAGATGTACGACAAACTAGCAGAACTGTGACGTAGATCCACTTAGTGCCAATTTAAATCTCCCTTTTTTTGGGGGGAGACTGCAACAAAACTCAGGCCCAGTGTATTACACTACACAATGTAAGTGGCAGAATGTGGCTGGAAGATATACGACAAACTAACAGAACTGACGTAGATCCACTTAGTGCCAATTTAAATCTCCCTTTTTTGGGGGGAGACTGTACCAAAACTCAAGCCCAGTGTATTACACTACACAATGTAAGTGGCAGAACGTGGCTGGAAGTTGTACGACAAACTAACAGAACTGACATAAATCCACTTAGTGCTAATTTCAATCTCCCTTTTTTTTTGGGGGGGAGACTGCAACAAAACTCAGGCCCAGTGTATTACACTACACAATGTAAGTGGCAGAGCGTGGCTGGAAGATATATAAAAAAATACAAGGCTGTAGTACAATTTCAATCTCCCTACAATGACCTCAGGACAAGTATGGCAGCAATAAAAAGGACTGCTGCACACAAAAGTGTGGACAAATAAACAAGAGAACTGTGCAGAAAGGAGCAACAGGATTTTTGCTTTTAAAAAAGCAGTTGGTTTGCACAGCGGCGTACAAACAGCAATGCAGCTATCAGGGAGCCTTATAAGGCAGCCTAATAAGCTACAGCACTGATGCATAAAAATATAAACTCCACTGTCCCTGCAAAGAAAAGGTGGTGTTGGACAGTGGAAATCGCTACAGCACAAGCAGTTTCGGGGTTAATCTTCCCTCCCTAACTATATCCCTTCTTCTTATGCAGCTGCAGCAACCTCTCCCTATGCTAAGATCGGCAGAAGTAAGATAGCGGTCGGCGTGCACGCCCCTTTATAGCCCCTGTGACGCCGCAGAGAGCAAGCCAATCACTGTCATGCCCTTCTCTAAGATGGTGGGGACCGAGACCTATGTCATTACGCTGCCCACACTCTGCGTCCTCCTTCATTGGATGAGAAATGGCGCTGAAAACATCATACGAAATGCGACTTTGGCGCGCTGATCACCGACCTCATGGCCGATCCCACACTAGGATCGGGTCAGGTTTCACGAAACCTGACTTTACCTAAAGTCAGCAATTTTTGAATTTGTCCGATCCGTTTCGCTCAACCCTAATGGTGGGCACCATGTCACATTTACAGTGCCCCTAAGATGTACTAAAACCAAAAACCATCCACAAGTGACCCCATTTCGGAAACTACACACATTAAGGTTCTACTCAGAATATGTCGTCATATTGAAAAAGTTCATTTTTGTTACAAAAATCTTGCTTTATCTGTAAATTTCTCAGTTTTGAAAGTAACATAGTAACATAGTAACATAGTTAGTAAGGCCGAAAAAAGACATTTGTCCATCCAGTTCAGCCTATATTCCATCATAATAAATACCCAGATCTACGTCCTTCTACAGAACCTAATAATTGTATGATACAATATTGTTCTGCTCCAGGAAGACATCCAGGCCTCTCTTGAACCCCTCAACTGAGTTCGCCATCACCACCTCCTCAGGCAAGCAATTCCAGATTCTCACTGCCCTAACAGTAAAGAATCCTCTTCTATGTTGGTGGAAAAACCTTCTCTCCTCCAGACGCAAAGAATGCCCCCTTGTGCCCGTCACCTTCCTTGGTATAAACAGATCCTCAGCGAGATATTTGTATTGTCCCCTTATATACTTATACATGGTTATTAGATCGCCCCTCAGTCGTCTTTTTTCTAGACTAAATAATCCTAATTTCGCTAATCTATCTGGGTATTGTAGTTCTCCCATCCCCTTTATTAATTTTGTTGCCCTCCTTTGTACTCTCTCTAGTTCCATTATATCCTTCCTGAGCACCGGTGCCCAAAACTGGACACAGTACTCCATGTGCGGTCTAACTAGGGATTTGTACAGAGGCAGTATAATGCTCTCATCATGTGTATCCAGACCTCTTTTAATGCACCCCATGATCCTGTTTGCCTTGGCAGCTGCTGCCTGGCACTGGCTGCTCCAGGTAAGTTTATCATTAACTAGGATCCCCAAGTCCTTCTCCCTGTCAGATTTACCCAGTGGTTTCCCGTTCAGTGTGTAATGGTGATATTGATTCCCTCTTCCCATGTGTATAACCTTACATTTATCATTGTTAAACCTCATCTGCCACCTTTCAGCCCAAGTTTCCAACTTATCCAGATCCATCTGTAGCAGAATACTATCTTCTCTTGTATTAACTGCTTTACATAGTTTTGTATCATCTGCAAATATCGATATTTTACTGTGTAAACCTTCTACCAGATCATTAATGAATATGTTGAAGAGAACAGGTCCCAATACTGACCCCTGCGGTACCCCACTGGTCACAGCGACCCAGTTAGAGACTATACCATTTATAACCACCCTCTGTTTTCTATCACTAAGCCAGTTACTAACCCATTTACACACATTTTCCCCCAGACCAAGCATTCTCATTTTGTGTACCAACCTCTTGTGCGGCACGGTATCAAACGCTTTGGAAAAATCGAGATATACCACGTCCAATGACTCACCGTGGTCCAGTCTATAGCTTACCTCTTCATAAAAACTGATTAGATTGGTTTGACAGGAGCGATTTCTCATAAACCCATGCTGATATGGAGTTAAACAGTTATTCTCATTGAGATAATCCAGAATAACATCCCTCAGAAACCCTTCAAATATTTTACCAACAATAGAGGTTAGACTTACTGGCCTATAATTTCCAGGTTCACTTTTAGAGCCCTTTTTGAATATTGGCACCACATTTGCTATGCGCCAGTCCTGCGGAACAGACCCTGTCGCTATAGAGTCACTAAAAATAAGAAATAATGGTTTATCTATTACATTACTTAGTTCTCTTAGTACTCGTGGGTGTATGCCATCCGGACCCGGAGATTTATCTATTTTAATCTTATTTAGCCGGTTTCGCACCTCTTCTTGGGTTAGATTGGTGACCCTTAATATAGGGTTTTCATTGTTTCTTGGGATTTCACCTAGCATTTCATTTTCCACCGTGAATACCGTGGAGAAGAAGGTGTTTAATATGTTAGCTTTTTCCTCGTCATTTACAACCATTCTTTCCTCACTATTTTTTAAGGGGCCTACATTTTCAGTTTTTATTCTTTTACTATTGATATAGTTGATGAACAGTTTGGGATTAGTTTTACTCTCCTTAGCAATGTGCTTCTCTGTTTCCTTTTTGGCAGCTTTAATTAGTTTTTTAGATAAAGTATTTTTCTCCCTATAGTTTTTTAGAGCTTCAATGGTGCCATCCTGCTTTAGTAGTGCAAATGCTTTCTTTTTACTGTTAATTGCCTGTCTTACTTCTTTGTTTAGCCACATTGGGTTTTTCCTATTTCTAGTCCTTTTATTCCCACAAGGTATAAACCGCTTACACTGCCTATTTAGGATGTTCTTAAACATTTCCCATTTATTATCTGTATTCTTATTTCTGAGGATATTGTCCCAGTCTACCAGATTAAGGGCATCTCTAAGCTGTTCAAACTTTGCCTTCCTAAAGTTCAATGTTTTTGTGACTCCCTGACAAGTCCCCCTAGTGAAAGACAGGTGAAACTGCACAATATTGTGGTCGCTATTTCCTAAATGCCCAACCACCTGCAGATTTGTTATTCTGTCAGGTCTATTAGATAGTATTAGGTCTAAAAGTGCTGCTCCTCTGGTTGGATTCTGCACCAATTGTGAAAGATAATTTTTCTTGGTTATTAGCAGAAACCTGTTGCCTTTATGGGTTTCACAGGTTTCTGTTTCCCAGTTAATATCCGGGTAGTTAAAGTCCCCCATAACCAGGACCTCATTATGGGTTGCAGCTTCATCTATCTGCTCTAGAAGTAGACTTTCCATGCTTTCTGTTATATTTGGGGGTTTGTAACAGACCCCAATGAGAATTTTGTTACCATTTTTCCCTCCATGAATTTCAACCCATATGGACTCGACATCCTCATTCCCTTCGCTAATATCCTCCCTTAAAGTGGACTTTAGACAAGACTTTACATAGAGACAAACCCCTCCTCCTCTCCGATTTTTACGATCCTTTCTAAACAGACTGTAACCCTGTAAGTTAACTGCCCAGTCATAGCTTTCATCTAACCATGTCTCGGTTATTCCCACTATGTCAAAGTTACCTGTAGATATTTCTGCTTCTAGTTCTTCCATCTTGTTTGTCAGGCTTCTGGCGTTTGCGAGCATGCAGTTTAGAGGATTTTGTTTTGTAGTATCATCATGAAGTGGAACCCATAGTTTGTTACTCACGTTCTCATGAGCGCGGCAATACCCCACATGTAGTCAAAAAGTTCTGCTTGGACAAACGGCGGGGCTCAGAATAGAAGGGGCACAGTTTGAATTTTGCAACATAAATTTTTTCTCTATTTGGAATTGACTGACATATTTGCAGAGCTGGTGTGGTTTAAAAGCAACAGAACCCCCCATAAATGTATTTTTTGTAAATTATACCCTCTAATTTATTTGTCTATGGAGGTTGTGAGTAGTTTGCTACCACCATTTTTTATACAGTTAGTGCAATACAAGTTTAAAAAATCACAATTTGCACTATTTTAACTGTCACATTCAGGAAACTTTTTTGTACGTTCTGAAAAACTCACCTCAAATTTTATTTTTCTTGCTTTTGTAGTAATTCTCTGTGTACACGTGGTATCCTTTCTTAAAGAAATGGCGTCATTAGTTTCCAGACAATTTTACTCGCGATGACAATTGTCTGAGGACAGTTTGGGAGGTTTATTTGATGGTTAATACCTTCATATATTAGAAAGATGCACAAGTATTCTCTTGTGCTCTCACAAATTTTGCACAATTTTACACTGTATTTGGCACACTTGAAGGGGATATATTGGCGGAATGACAGGTGGCTCGTAAAACTCATGAGGGACTTGTCAAACGTTTTGCTCTGGGTAATAGGAATTTAGAAATGAGGAGGGACATTAAGCATCTCATTTTGTTAAGGCAATCAAAGTTGGGGTCATTTCTTGAGGGACACTTAGGAATTATCACTAAAATGAAGGAATATCATTAGGGCTTCTTAATGGGATTGGACATGACAGCTGCAAATACAGGAGTGCTGTGCACCAGATTCTGTTGTCCAATAGGAGTGGAGAGTGGATTTATTTTACTAAACCTATGTTGAGGGAATGGCCTTAAATGATTTTTATTTCAGGGAAATTTATGGGGATCCATGAACGGGAATGAAAGCATGTGCTTTTTTGGAAAATATATTGATGGGCATATAAAATGGTTTTGGGGCAATTAATTGTAGGCCTACTGGGGTAACGAAAACAATCAAAGGGGGTAAAATTGGTGACATCTAATTTTATTCCAGGGGCTGCTAAAAAGGGGAATTTGAGGGGAAAATGCATTGTCAGTATAGAACAATGGAGAAGGGACTGTGGAACTTGGTCCTGCCTCTGACGATTCAACAGGGACGACTGACTCCATTACCATCGGCTGTGGAATCTCGTGGAAAAAGTGGAGTCATCGCTGGCTGAAAACTGTTCTGCTTGAAAAGCAGATTTGTTTTCACTCCCTGAACTGCCGTAGCAAAGCAGAGTTTAAGCCTGCTCCGCGGTAAATTTCTGGGGGACATTGTACCTAACAACAACAAAAAAATGCATGACCTCATCTAAAGCTAGTAAGCCTAACATAATCTAACACTGGTAGACCTAATGTCACAGTAGGTTTTTTTTAGATTTTTTTTAACTTTTGAATAAAGACTAACCATAAAGGGTAACTCTAACATCTAACACTTAGCCCAACCCTAACCCTAAGCACAACCCTAATAGAATAGACCAATAGAAAAAATCCCTGCTGTAGCCGGGTGCCAACCAGTTGATTTTGTCTGGCATACTGCACATGCGCCCATCAGTTTTCTTTGGGAACAGGAAGAGGAGGACCAAGGTATGGTGTCGCTATTATAGAGGTATCGTGAGGGGCCTGAAGACATACATTTTCCGTCCTCTATCATGTTAGATCATGTCAGAGGGGAGAGAAATTATTTTTAAATCAAACTTTACTTTTTTTACGTTATCACTGTTATTAGGTGAAAGCTCTGAATGTAAGGGATAATCGGACATGCTGGGGAACACAAATCCAGAGGATGGGGAGTACTCAGGTAAAGTCATGCAAGACATTGGGAGGGTAAAGCATGATTGTGGTGGAGAGAAGGAGATCCTAGAGGACCAGAGATTACTTGGTGGGAGATATCAAGAGATTAGTTCAGAGTGCTCAAAAGTTTACATACGCAGGCAGAATTTTTGCTTCCTTGGCCCTTTTTCAGAGAATATGAATAATAACATCAAAACTTTTTCTCCACTCATGGTTAGTGGTTGGGTGAAGCCATTTATTGTCAAACTACTGTGTGTTTTCTCTTTTTTAAATCATGATGACAACCCAAAACTTTTAAATGACCCTGAATAAAGGTTCATATACTGTGGTGATTTTGGCCTGATTACATGCACAGAAGTTGACACAAATGGGTTTGAATGGCTACATCCTCATCTGTGACCTGTTTGCTTGTAGTCAGTGTGTGTGCTTAAAAGCTGAGTGAGTTTCTGGGATCCAGACAGACTCTTGCATCTTTCATCCAGCCACTGATAATTCTGGATTGCGAGTCATGGAGAAAGCAAAAGATCTACAAGAAAAGTTAGTTGAACTGTATAAAACAGAAAAGGGATACAAAAAAAAGATAATATAATTGATGCCAGTCAGCAGCGTTCAAACTGTGATTAACAAATGGAAAATCATAAGTTCTGTAAAAAGAAAACCACGTCAGGTAGACCAACAAAAATGTTGTCCACGACAGTCAGGAAAAACTAGCAGTGTTGCTGTTTCAAGATGCACAATAACGAGGCACTTCAAGAAAAATGGGCTGCATGGTTGAGTCGCCAGAAGAAAGCCATTACTGCGCAAATGTTACAAAGTATCTCACCTACAATTCAAAAAACAGCACAGAGACAAGCCTCAAAACTTCTGGAACAAGGTAATTTGGAGTGATGAGACCAAAATTCAACTTTTTGGCCATAACCATAAATGTTAAATTAGGAGAGAGGTCAACAAGGCTTATGATGAAAGGAACACCTTCCTACTGTAAAGCACGGAGGTGGATCTCTGATGTTTTGCAGATGTGTGAGCTACAAAGGCACAGGAAACTTGGTCAAAGTTGAAGGAAAGATGAATGCAGCACGTTATCAGTGAATACTGGAGGCAATTTTGCACTCATCAGCCTGGAAGCTGTGCATGGGACGTACTTAGATGCTCCAACATGACAACAATCCAAAATACAAGTCCAAGTCGATCTGTCATTTGCTACAGCAGAACAAAATGAAGGTCCTGGAGTGGCCATCTCAGTCTCCTGACCTCAATATCATTGAGCCACTCTGGGGAGATCTCAAGCGAGCAGTTCATGCTAGAAAGCCCAGGAGCTTACAGGAACTGGAGGCTTTTTGCCAAGAAGAGTGGGCAGCTTTACCATCTGAGAAAATAAAGAACCTCATCCACAACTACCACAAAAGACTTCAAGCTGTCATTGATATTAGAGAGGGCAATACACGCTATTAAGAAATGGGGTATGCGAACTTTTGAACAGGGTAATTTGAATGTTTTGGGTTGTCATTATGACGAAAAAAGAGAAAACACAGTAGCTTGACAATAATTGGCTTAACCCAACCACTAACCATGAGTGGAGAAAAAGTTTTGGTATTATCATTCATATTCTCTGAAAAAAGGCCAAGAAAGCAAAAATTCTATGAAAACTTTAGAGCACAACTGTTTACGGAGGAGACAAATTATGGAGGGCTTTATAGGTCTGTGTTAGTAGCTTGAAGAAGATACGTTGTGAAATTGATAGCAAATATAAGGATTTGCAGAAGGGAGAAGGGTAGGTTAGCAAGGAAAGAAAATGATTAGTTGGGCCACCAGAGTTAAGGACAGACTGCAGAGGTGCGATGATGCAATGATGCGATGATGAGGTCCTAGACCCCACAAAGAGTCAGGCCATCCAAGTGACATGGTAAGTACGAAGGAACAGATGGTGGTCACGCTGCCCCAGCTGCACAGCAAAAGATGGACCAGGCTGTAAAAGCACAGCTGCTACTGGCCACCAAGCCGATGAACTAAGCACACCAAAATAAGCCCAAACGAGCTTCCTGACAAGACACAGGTGGTTTGCATGCTGTGCCATGTGAACTAAAGTGAGGCATAAATGTTGCAAACCTGAGCGGCACCTGCATGATGAGGCATCTAAATGCAAAACAAGAGCTGCAATGGAGTACACACCTGAAAAAAAGTGAAAGATCTGATTCTCCTCCAGCAACCTCTGCTCCTGCAGTCTCTGCCTCTTCCTTCCAATCAGAAGTGATTTTTAAAAAGCGAACAATATATTGGGATTACGGGAATCACAGTACGTGCTTTCCAATTGCCACTATTTTTCCAGATGGGTCATCCCTGCCCAACACAAATATGTTGCTGACAAAATCAGGTGTGCACTGCGCAACGCCATCAATGTCAAGGTCCACATAACTACTGATATGTGGACCAGTAAGCATGGACAGGAAAATTATATCTCCCTTACTACCCTCTGAGCAAATGGAGTGGTGGCTGGGCCTGAGGCAGAAAGCGTTTTTGAGCAAGTCCTACCAACACTGAGGTTTGATGAATGATTTTTGGATGTTTCTCTGTCCAATTTGCCGCCTCCTGATGATTTTTAGACTTAAAGTAAAACTGTTGCTTTAATTTTTATTCATTAATAATGTAGAGCAAGCGATTTTAATAAAATTTTAAAATACCTTATAAGTTTAATCCAAAAGAAAACCATTCTAAAACCTTTTAGAAGATGTTCCCCTATGCTGTTTCTGAACCAGACAATTTGCTCATTATCTGGATAAATCTGTATTGAGCTCCACAGATACTAAGGGTGGGAGGGGAGTCTACACAATGTACATGTTCTTGAATGAATCGCATGTACAGTATGTCAGTGTATCAGCGCTTTAGCTCAGTCTTCAGCACAGTACTAAGCTGCAGTAATCCAATCATATGGTGTGGCACACCTAATCAGTGGGGTTATGACAGGCAGTATAAAGGTACCGTCACACTCAGGAACTTTCCAACGATCACGACCAGCGATAAGACCTGGCCGTGATCATTGGAAAGTCCTTGTGTGGTCGCTGGAGAGCTGTGTAAGCGCTGTGCTCTGCTTTACGGCCAGCCGGCGCTGACACAGTGCAGGGAAGCTGAGGCCGGGGGATGCGACAGACACCGGAATGTAAGTATGTAGTGGTTTTTTTTTACATTTACAATGGTAACCAGGGTAAATATCGGGTTACTAAGCGTGGCCCTGCGCTTAGTAACCCGATGTTTACCCTGGTTACAAGTGAAGACATTGCTGGATCGGCGTCACACACGCCGATTCAGCGATGTCAGCGGGTGATCCAGTGATGAAATAAAGTTCTGGACTTTCAGCGACGATCAGCGATTTCACAGCAGGATCCTGATCGCTGCTGCGTGTCAAACACAAAGATATCGCTATCCAGGACGCTGCAACGTCACGGATCGCTATCGTTATCGTTCTAAAGTTGCTCAGTGTGATGGTACCTTAAAACACAGGGACCAGTCAAAGAACTCAATTTTATGCCTTTACAGCATTAAGATAGGGTGGTCCTTAATGTAAGCAAAGGAAAACATTTTCAATTTTTTGATGGAGCACCCTCTGAAATGATTCATTTGGGTAAAAAAGTAAATAAACTACAAATATTTTAAAAATCTTTCTAATTTTACAGCCTCTATCAATCAAGATATGTAGCCATTTAAGCATATCTTGGCAAAAAGTTACAATTATGATCAGCATTTCCAAATTATGTTTATTTGTCAACAAAAACAGTTACTTTTGTTGCCTGACAGTTAAATACTTATTTTATAGAGTCACTTATTTTGCTCTTGATCTCCAAAAGCTGATACTACGCCGGCGTGGGCGGCGCCATCTTGGAGGAGGAAATTTATTTTCTCTTCAGCAAGATGGCGCCGCCGGCGCCTGCACAAAAGCAGCTATCGGACCTCTATACACACCGATAGCTGCTACTGCACGGGTGCCATTTTAAAATTGATTTTTTTTTCTTCTTGCTCAATAACATCAAGAACAGTTATTACTAGGACACTAAACAAGCGACTATGCGGCAGTGCAGGAGCCGCGGCTGGCACCTGCCTGCAGAAGGGTCTTTTTTTTCTTCACTATGTACATATATTCCTTATGCAAACTAGGGGCCGGTCACTGAGGATCATTGACCTGTCAGCAGTCTGCATTATGAATAACTAATCAGAGCATCACATATAAAGACCCCCCTCCAGGCTGCCCCGCAGCACGAGCATATCATTAACTAAAAACTGAAAATAAAGATTAAGCTACAACCCCAGGAAGGATTTCATCAACCAAGGTATCACTATAATCAGTATAACGGCGCCTGTCTGACTGTCCACTGACTCTTGTCTACACCATTCTGGTGCCGTCAGTTCTCGTCGACCACACGTTACAAGGCATCTTCTCACTGTTCATCATATCATCTATATTGTAGTACTTCTGCTGGAATTGCCGTTGCAGGTCTAAACTTTCTACCATGCTGCTTTTGTCACAGCCACTTTACAGTCACACACCTCCTGACTCCCACAATGTTTTACAGCATACTCTCTCTGACAGTCATCTCCTCCCTGTTCATCGTGTCATATATGCTGTAGCACTGCTGCCAGGGTCCAAAACTTCTAACCATCTCCTTGTTTGCCCACCTTACGTCTTTACTAGTGTTGAGCCACCTCCCTAGTGTTCGGGTTCGGTTCGTCGAACAGGGAGGTGTTTGCCGAACTGTTCGTCGAACGTTCAACGAACACCGTCAAACCCCATTGAAACCAATGGCAGGCAAACACAATCACATACAAACACATGGAAAACACATAGAAAACACCTTAGAAGGTGTCCAAAAGCTGACAAACTGCTCAGAAGACACAATAAACATGGAAAAGTCACAACCACATATAGTCATGCGAAAAGAAAGGTGGAGGAGTAAAAGGAGGAGGAGACACAGGTATAGGCATGTCATGCCCTTCTAAAATCAAGAAAGGCTGGAGTAAAAATCTAAACTCACTCTACCAAGACCCAGACGTCTTGACAAAAAAATAAAAAAAGAAATATCTTTAGGTAGAATGGCGGTGGGTCCATTCAGAACACTTTCCTTAGAAGATGTAGTGGTACCCCCATTGAGAGTTGTGCCAAAAAATGAACCCAAAACATTCAGACTAATCCACCATTTGTCATATCCAAGGGGCAGGTCAGTAAACTAAAACATTGACACGGAACCAAGTACAGTACTATGTACTGTACCTCCTTTGACAAGGCAATCAGGCGGGTCAAGAAGTTGGTAAGGGGCACCCTAATGGCCAAAACAGACATTGAGGGGGCGTTCCGGTTACTACCTGTGCCTCCGAATGGTGTCCTCCCATTGGGCTGCTTCTGTGAAGGAGCATACTACATAGATCGCTGTTTGCCCATGGGGTGCTCCATATTCTGCTCACTATTTGAAGCGTTTACTTGCTTCCTCGAATGTGTCATCATGGACGTTTGTAAGGTGGCACATATTATCCATTACCTTGACAACTTCTTATGCCTGGGCCCAAAAGATTCGCCACAGTGTGAAAACACGCGGTAGTCCACCTGTGAGAAGGCGAGAGCTGGAGGGAGAGTGGACACCCCAGAGCCGAGGGGTTAGATTGAGAAAGAAAGAAGGCGGTGTAGCTTGCTTCATGGGTGGGGTACTCTGCTGAGTAGCAGAAATTGCTACTAAGCCCAAAAGGATTTCTTGGGCCAGATGCCATTAAAAAATAGTATTTGAGTAAACAGGCGGTGTAGCTTGCTTCATGGGTGGGGTACGCTGCTGAGTAGCACTAAATTCTACTAGGCCCAAAAGGATTTCCTGGGCTAGATGCAGTTAAAAATTAGTAGTTAGATCAACAGGCGGTGTAGCTTGCTTCATGGGTGGGGTACGCTGCTGAGTATCACTAAATTCTACTAGGCCCAAACGGATTTCCTGGGCTAGATGCCGTTACAAAATAGTAGTTAGGTAAACAGGCGGTGTAGCTTGCTTCATGGGTGGGGTACGCTGCTGAGTATCACTAAATTCTACTAGGCCCAAAAGGATTTCCTGGACTAGATGCCGTTACAAAATAGTGGTTAGGTAAACAGGCAGTGTAGCTTGCTTCATGGGTGGGGTTCGCTGCTTAGTATCACTAAATTCTACTAGGCCCAAACGGATTTCCTGGGCTCGATGCCGTTACAAAATAGTAGTTAGGTAAACAGGCAGTATAGTTTGTTTCACAGGTGGGCTACTCTGCTGACGTGCAGACACTGCTCCTAGGCCCTAAACTATTAACTGGATTAGATGCAGTGAAAATTGAGATACACAGTTGGTATAGTTTGTTTCACAGGCGGGCTACTCTGCTGACGTGCAGACGCTGCTCCTAGGCCCTAAACTATTAACTGGATTAGATGCAGTGAAAATAGAGATACACAGGCGGTGTAGTTAGTTTCACAGGCGGGCTACTCAGATGACTATCAGACTATGCTACTAGATCAAAAGGATTGGCTAAGTTCAAAGTGGAGATGTTATTGTCTAAAGATGATTTACTGGATGTAATCACTACAGACAGACCCAATGATAGTAATCAGACATGGGATAAGAAAAACAGACAAGCAAGAGCTACTATCAGCTTATTAGTGGAGGATGGTCAGTTAATCCATATAAGGAATGAGAAAACAGCAAAGGGAATCTGGGAAGCTTTAAGAAAGCTACATGAAAGATCCAGCTTAAATCACAAACTCTTCCTGCTAAGAAAACTTTACAAGATGAGATTAAGAGCAAGGAAAGACATGCAGGAGCATATAAACTCAATTATGGAGGTGGTAACACAGCTGAGATCAGTCAGTGAAGAAATTAAGGAAAGCCATATAGCAGCAATATTATTGTGCAGTTTACCAGATTCATACACTGCTCTGATAAATGCACTAGAGACAAGACCTGAAGCAGACATTACACTAGAGTTTGTAAAGAATAGACTTATAGATGAATATCATAGAAGAAAAGAGCAAACAAACAATTCCACTGAAAGGGATAGTCCAAATGCTCTTAAAGCGACAGACAACAAGCCCCATAATACAGAGACAAGAGAATGTTTCAGATGTAAGTAAAAGGAACATTTAATGACTGTACTATATAGAAAGCAGTACAACAGAAATGACACCAAAAGGAGAATAAACAGAAAGTAAAAGGCACAATTTCTAACCCACATGCAGATCACTGGGATTGTGCATTTAAAGTAACTGTTAAAGAGTCATCATCAGGCTGGTTTATTGACTCAGGAGTAACAAGTCTCATAACTAGTGATAAAATCTTCTTTAGTGAACTTGAAAATAAGAAGGAAGCAATTTATCTTGCAGATGGGAGTAAAATAACCGCAGAACGTATTGGACAAGGAATGCTAATCTATCCTGATAGATTTGGGCATAATTCAAAATTACTAGTAAAAGATGTGCTATATGTTCCAGAACTAGAAGGATGATTGTTATTCGTAAAGGTTCTGACAACCAAAGGGTTTACTGTAAAATTCAAAGATGTCAATTGTACAATCCTAGCGGGAGATAAGGTAATAATTAATGTCAAAGCAGGAGAACAGTTATATCATCTAGACATGTTAAAGGAACAGATGTAGTTATGTCACATGATCATAAGACTTGTATTCACATGTGGCATAGATGTCTAGGACACAGATGTCCTGAGAGTATAATGGCATTACAAAAGAAGAATTTGACAAAAGACCTATTGATATCTGATTGCTCAATTACCATAAAATGTGAATGTTGTATAAAATCTAAAGCTTCAATAGTATCAATACCTAAAGAGAGTGAGACAAAAAGCACCAGACCACTTGGCTTGGTGCACACTGATGTATGTTGGACCCATGAAAGTGACCACATCAGGAGGTAATAGATATATGTTGACCTTCATAGATGACTAGTCAAGACACACAGTCACTTACTTGATAAAGAACAAAAGCGAAGTTTTTCAAAAATTTGAAGACTGTGTGACAAAGTCAAATAACAAGTTTAAGAGGAAGCCAAACATCATTGGAAGTGATAATGGAGTTGAATTTACAGGACACCAGAGAGAAAACTATTTAAAACAGAAAGGAATAGAGCCTCAAAAGACTTCCATACACACTGAACAGAACAGGGTAGCAGAATGGAAAAACAGAACTGAAAATGATAAGATGTATACTACCAGACTCCAAACTACCAGAAAACATTGGGGTGAAGCAGCAATGACAGCTACTTATCTGCAAAACAGACTTTTTTCAAGAAATTTGAAAAAAAAACCATATGAACTGTGGCAAGGTAAGAAACCAAGTGTGTATCATTGAAGTTTTTGGTTGCAAAGTTTTTGTCTTTATTCCCGAAGAAAAACGCTCCAAACTTCAAAACAGAGCCAATGAAGGAATATTTGTTGGATAGAGTGACAATTGCAAAGGATACAGAATCCTAGATCCCAAGACAGACAGAATCACAGTGAGCAAAAGTGTAAAATTCATTAAAGATCTAAATGATGACATAATAACATCACTGGAAATGAAAAATGAGAGAAACAACCGTGACATAACTGCAAGAACATCTGATGAGAAAGAAGTGGAAATAGATGAAAATCAAAAAACTGAAAGTCAAGAGATACAGCTCCATACAGGCACAGAACCAAGATGCTCAGAGAAACCAAGGGAAAACCATCTCACCGTCTTTCATACAAGGCAAGTACAAATAAAATTTATGAATCTACGTCTTGGGAGGACATATCTCAACTTTCAGAAGAAGAGGCTGCAGAAACAGAAATAAAATCCATGTAGGATTAAAATACAGTACATGGACACTGACAGAACTACCAAAAGAAAAAAGGCTATAGGATGTAAATGGGTGTTTAAAGTAAAATACTAAGCAGATGGCACAGCTGATCGATACTGAGCAAGACCCGTAGCTAAAGGCTGTTCTCATAAATTTGGAAAAGACAATTATGATGAGACATTTACTCCATTTGTCAAACACACCACAATCAGAACTTTCTTTGCAGTTGCAGCAACAAAACAAATGCAGTTGAAACATCTGGATGTAAAGGCAGCATTTCTGAATGGAGACTTAACAGAAGACATTTACATGGAACAACCCCCAGGAGCAATGGAAAATATACATGATTTAAAACAAGCCGCTAAAGCATGAAATGATAAAATCGCAGAAGTACTCATAAATTAACATTTTTAAAAGAAGCAAAGCGGATCCTTGTCTATATACAAAGAGACTGACAGACAGATGGATCTTTGTGCTGATATATGTGGACAATATTTTAGTTTGTTTTGAAAAAGAAAGGGATGAAGGGGACATAGTGAAAACTTTGGATCAACACTTCGAGATTAGAGTTGAGCGACCTTGACCTTTTCAGAGTCGAGCCGGGTTTCGCGAAACCCGACTATCTCAAAAGTCGGGTCGAGTGAAATCGGCCGATTATGACGTAAAGTCGGGATCGACCGAAACACGAAACCCAATGCAAGTCAATGGGGCAGCATAGTCGGCAGTGAGTGGGGGCCAGGAAAACACCTAGAGTGCCCATTTTAATGTCAAAACCATCCATTCTTCTTAATGAAGCTTGTCAAGCGTAATTTACCTTATAATAATTGGAAGGCATTTGAAATTGGGGGTCATTTGGCTAAAGTTGTGGTGGGTAGGGCTGGTTCAAGTAATTAGTGGGCCCAGGAAATCTGGACCACGTCACGGCAGTGGAGCAGGGAGAGGTAAGTATTTCAACTTTGCAAGTGCTGTGAACCTGAGCAAGCAGGGGGGGCCCACTCGTTGGCATTGGCACTGGCACTGGCACAGGGCCCCTCAAAGTACAGCGGTGTGTTTGCACGGCGGGGGTGCCTCCCACCGGCAGCAACACTTTTGCGTACTATGAGAGGCCCTGTGCCAGTGACGTCGCCAACTAGTATTCCTCCCCCCCACCTGATGAAGGAACCTGCACTTTCATCTGCACCTTCCTCTTTGTCCCCGTGTAAGGTGGTATGGTATGCGGGAAGAGCAACCTGACTTTCAGCAGGGTCACAATGTTGTTGTGTAGCGTGCACGGGGAATGTTGCGTTATGGGTCAATGTACCAGCAGACTCATCTATCACTGGCTGGGCAATGGGCAGGATGAGGAGGAAACACAGATATAGGCCCAAAGAATAAAGTTGGCTAAATGCAGTTCAATATTGGTAACACAGGAATAACCAGGGGGCATTGCAGTGTAGGACAACTGGAATGAGAGGCTGACACAGAGAGTAGGCCCAAATCAGTAAGTAGTCGAAATGCAGTTCAAAATTGGCAACCGTAGTAAACAGGCGGCACAGCTTTGTTCAGTGGAGGAGAACAGCAAGGAGTGGCAGACACCGATAGTAGGCCCCAACCTAACTAGTAGGCAAAATGCAGTCTAACATTAACAACTACTTAACGAGCGCCTGAAAACGGAATTTCAGGACAGGAAACCAGGAGAACAGCAAGGAGTGGCAGACACCGATAGTAGGCCCCAAACCAACTAGTACGCCAAATGCAGTTGTTCCGTTTAACCACAATTTAATGAGAGCCTGAAGATAGAAGTTCAGGAAAGGCAACCTGGAGAACACCTTGGAGTGGAACACACCATCTCTCTACACCCCATACCCAATTTGTAGGCCTAATGCAGTGTAGTTTCCAAGAACTACTAAACGAGAGCCGGAAGATCTAAGCTCAGGAAAGGCAACCTGGAGAACACCTTGGAGTGGAATACACCATCTCTCTACACCCCATACCCAATTTGTAGGCCTAATGCAGTGTAGTTTCCAAGAACTACTAAACGAGAGCCGGAAGATCGAAGCTCAGGAAAGGCAACCTGGAAAACACCTTGGAGTGGAACACACCATCTCTCTACACCCCATACCCAATTTGTAGGCCTAATGCAGCGTAGTTTCCAACAACTACTAAACGAGAGCATGATGATCGAAGCATTGGCGAGGAAACCTGGGGAACACCTTGGAGTGGAACACACCATCTCTCTACAGTGGAACACACCATCTCTCTACACCCCATACCCAATTTGTAGGCCTAATGCAGCGTAGTTTCCAACAACTACTAAACGAGAGCCGGAAGATCGAAGCTCAGGAAAGGCAACCTGGGGAACACCTTGGAGTGGAACACACCATCTCTCTACACCCCATACCCAATTTGTAGGCCCAATGCAGCGTAGTTTCCAACAACTACTAAACGAGAGCCGGAAGATCGAAGCTCAGGAAAGGCAACCTGGGGAACACCTTGGAGTGTAACAAACCCTCTCTCTACACCACGGAAGGGCTGATTCTTAGGAAGGAAGGCTGTCGGAAAGAAGCAGGGCGCGTCCGAGGGTGATTATATTCTTATTAGGTATATACTCACCCTCGGACGCGCCCTGCTTCTTTATTTGTAATGAATGTTTATTTGCAATGTGGTTTTGACTTACTCTATTTTTTTGGTAAATAATGATTTTATTATTTTCATTGTTTTGCATCTTCTTGGCAATAATATAAAGAAGACGCGACAGGACAACACTCGGTGGATGCCATATCTGTGTTTAAAAGTGAAAAAACCTTTCAGTTAACTACTTGCAGGAGAAAGTTATTGTAGCTGGTGGCCATTTTTAGTACTGTACCAGATTTTTGTTGTATGTGTTTGTTTTTAATGTTAAAATGTCTGCATTTGATATCTCTCCAGTATTTTCTTTTTTATAAGCAAAATACTTATTTTTATATTTTCTGATGTTGGTTCCAGGGGTACACGGGCAGCAGTGGTGTGGTCAGTGGAGGCCTAGTGGAAGGAGTGACCGCAGACAGGCATCGAAGGCCTAAAATAATAACACATGGCTGTAGGCAATTTTAAATTGGTTCCAGGGGTACACGGGCAGCAGTGGTGTGGTCAGTGGAGGCCTAGTGGAAGGAATGACCACAGACAGGCATCGAAGGCCTAAAATAATAACACATGGCTGTAGGCAATTTTAAATTGGTTCCAGGGGTACACGGGCAGCAGTGCCCTGGTCAGTGTAGTAGTAGTTGAAAGAATGGACCGCAGACAGGCATCGAAGGCCTAAAATAATAACACATGGCTGTAGGCAATTTTAAATTGGTTCCAGGGGTACACGGGCAGCAGTGCCCTGGTCAGTGTAGTAGTAGTTGAAAGAATGGACCGCAGACAGGCATCGAAGGCCTAAAATAAAAAAATTGGGCTGGCTGTAGGCAATTTTAAATTGGTTCCAGGGGTACACGGGCAGCAGTGGTGTGGTCAGTGGAGGCCTAGTGGAAGGAGTGACCACAGACAGGCATCGAAGGCCTAAAATAATAACACATGGCTGTAGGCAATTTTAAATTGGTTCCAGGGGTACACGGGCAGCAGTGCCCTGGTCAGTGTAGTAGTAGTTGGAAGAATGGACCGCAGACAGGCATCGAAGGCCTAAAATAATAACACATGGCTGTAGGCAATTTTAAATTGGTTCCAGGGGTACACGGGCAGCAGTGGTGTGGTCAGTGGAGGCCTAGTGGAAGGAGTGACCGCAGACAGGCATCGAAGGCCTAAAATAATAACACATGGCTGTAGGCAATTTTAAATTGGTTCCAGGGGTACACGGGCAGCAGTGCCCTGGTCAGTGTAGTAGTAGTTGAAAGAATGGACCGCAGACAGGCATCGAAGGCCTAAAATAAAAAAATTGGGCTGGCTGTAGGCAATTTTAAATTGGTTCCAGGGGTACACGGGCAGCAGTGGTGTGGTCAGTGGAGGCCTAGTGGAAGGAGTGACCACAGACAGGCATCGAAGGCCTAAAATAATAACACATGGCTGTAGGCAATTTTAAATTGGTTCCAGGGGTACACGGGCAGCAGTGCCCTGGTCAGTGTAGTAGTAGTTGAAAGAATGGACCGCAGACAGGCATCGAAGGCCTAAAATAATAACACATGGCTGTAGGCAATTTTAAATTGGTTCCAGGGGTACACGGGCAGCGGTGCCCTGGTCAGTGTAGTAGTAGTTGAAAGAATGGACCACAGACAGGCATCGAAGGCCTAAAATAAAAAAATTGGGCTGCTGTAGGCAATTTTAAATTGGTTCCAGGGGTACACGGGCAGCAGTGGTGTGGTCAGTGGAGGCCTAGTGGAAGGAGTGACCGCAGACAGGCATCGAAGGCCTAAAATAATATCACATGGCTGTAGGAAATTTTAAATTGGTTCCAGGGGTACACGGGCAGCAGTGGTGTGGTCAGTGGAGGCCTAGTGGAAGGAGTGACCGCAGACAGGCATCGAAGGCCTAAAATAATAACACATGGCTGTAGGCAATTTTAAATTGGTTCCAGGGGTACACGGGCAGCAGTGGTGTGGTCAGTGGAGGCCTAGTGGAAGGAGTGACCGCAGACAGGCATCGAAGGCCTAAAATAATAACTCATGGCTGTAGGCAATTTTAAATTGGTTCCAGGGGTACACGGGCAGCAGTGCCCTGGTCAGTGTAGTAGTAGTTGAAAGAATGGACCGCAGACAGGCATCGAAGGCCTAAAATAAAAAAATTGGGCTGGCTGTAGGCAATTTTAAATTGGTTCCAGGGGTACACGGGCAGCAGTGGTGTGGTCAGTGGAGGCCTAGTGGAAGGAGTGACCGCAGACAGGCATCGAAGGCCTAAAATAATAACACATGGCTGTAGGCAATTTTAAATTGGTTCCAGGGGTACACGGGCAGCAGTGGTGTGGTCAGTGGAGGCCTAGTGGAAGGAGTCACCGCAGACAGGCATCGAAGGCCTAAAATAATAACAGATGGCTGTAGGCAATTTTAAATTGGTTACAGGGGTACACGGGCAGCAGTGGTGTGGTCAGTGGAGGCCTAGTGGAAGGAGTGACCGCAGACAGGCATCGAAGGCCTAAAATAATAACACATGGCTGTAGGCAATTTTAAATTGGTTCCAGGGGTACACGGGCAGCAGTGGTGTGGTCAGTGGAGGCCTAGTGGAAGGAGTCACCGCAGACAGGCATCGAAGGCCTAAAATAATAACACATGGCTGTAGGCAATTTTAAATTGGTTACAGGGGTACACGGGCAGCAGTGGTGTGGTCAGTGGAGGCCTAGTGGAAGGAGTGACCACAGACAGGCATCGAAGGCCTAGCATAACAAAAATGTCAATACAATGGTATTGTCAGTGGCAGGCATTGAAGGATGTCAGCGCATAGACTAAACATTGGTGGAGCTGTGAGATAATTTTGCAAGTGGTAGAGCACTGTTTGAGCTGGGGTGGGGGGGAACTGTCTTGTGGCCGGCGGTACAGGCCCAGGGCCCCTCATATTACAACGGTGTGTCTGACGTTGGGTGCGCACCACCACCGCCAGAGACACTTTATTGTACTAGGAGGGACCCAGTGGCAGTGCCGTCGACCAAAAGCGGGCTCACCCACCTCTTCAGACAAACTACACTCTCACGGGTGCTGTCGCCAAGTGTCGATACCACGGCCCCGTGTGGGGAGTTTGGCCATTTAGTGAGGTGTAAACATGTCGTATGCTGGACAATCAGGTGCAGAAAATTACGAGATTGGAAAAGGCATTCAGAATAGTCCACAGGCAAGACCTTTTCATAGGAAAGCTAGGTGTCAGCCGGGCAAGGTGGGGCAAAAGATTTCGAAATCCAGTTGTGGTTCATTTTAATGAAGGTTAGATCATCTACATTTTGGGTAGCCAGACGAGTCCTTTTTTCTGTTAGTATTGAACCTGCAGCACTGAATACTCTTTCTGATAGGACAGTAGCTGCCGGGCAAGCAAGCTCCTGCAATGCATATTCTGCCAATTCTGGCCAGGTGTCTAATTTTGATGCCCAGTAATCAAATGGGAATGACGGTTGAGGGAGAACATCGATAAGGGATGAAAAATAGTTTGTAACCATACTGGACAAATGTTGTCTCCTGTCACTTTGAATTGATGCTGCAGTACCTGTCCTGTCTGCGGTCATAGCAAAATCACTCCACAACCTGGTCAGAAAACCCCTCTGGCCAACGCCACTTCTGATTTCTGCCCCTCTAACTCCTCTGGTCTGCTGGCCCCTGCAGCTCGTGTGAGAACGATCACGGGCGCTGTGTGCAGGGAATGCCAGAAGCAAACGGTCAACAAGAGTTGATTGTTTGGTTGCTAATATTAGTTCCAAGTTCTCATGTGGCATTATATTTTGCAATTTGCCTTTATAGCGAGGATCAAGGAGGCAGGCCAACCAGTAATCGTCATCATTCATCATTTTAGTTATGCGTGTGTCCCTTTTGAGGATACGTAAGGCATAATCCGCCATGTGGGCAAAAGTTCCAGTTCTCAAATCTGCGGTTGTGCTTGGTTGAGGGGCAGTTTCAGGCAAATCCACGTCACTTGTGTCCCTCAAAAAACCAGAACCCGGCCTTGCCGCGCCACCAATTTCCAGTGGCCCCGGAAAAGCTTCCTCATTAAAAATATAATCATCCCCATCATCCTCCTCGTCCTCCTCCTCCTCTTCGCCCGCTACCTCGTCCTGTACACTGCCCTGGCCAGACAATGGCTGAATGTCATCAAGGCTTTCCTCTTCCTCAGCTGCAGACGCCTGATCCTTTATGTGCGTCAAACTTTGCATCAGCAGACGCATTAGGGGGATGCTCATGCTTATTATGGCATTGTCTGCACTAACCAGCCGTGTGCATTCCTCAAAACACTGAAGGACTTGACACATGTCTTGAATCTTCGACCACTGCACACCTGACAACTCCATGTCTGCCATCCTACTGCCTGCCCGTGTATGTGTATCCTCCCACAAAAACATAACAGCCCGCCTCTGTTCACGCAGTCTCTGAAGCATGTGCAGTGTTGAGTTCCACCTTGTTGCAACGTCTATGATTAGGCGATGCTGGGGAAGGTTCAAAGAACGCTGATAGGTCTGCATACGGCTGGAGTGTACGGGCGAACGGCGGATATGTGAGCAAAGTCCACGCACTTTGAGGAGCAGGTCGGATAACCCCGGATAACTTTTCAGGAAGCACTGCACCACCAGGTTTAAGGTGTGAGCCAGGCAAGGAATGTGCTTCAGTTGGGAAAGGGAGATGGCAGCCATGAAATTCCTTCCGTTATCACTCACTACCTTGCCTGCCTCAAGATCTACAGTGCCCAGCCACGACTGCGTTTCTTTCTGCAAGAACTCGGACAGAACTTCCGCGGTGTGTCTGTTGTCGCCCAAACACTTCATAGCCAATACAGCCTGCTGACGTTTGCCAGTAGCTGCCCCATAATGGGAGACCTGGTGTGCAACAGTGGCAGCTGCGGATGGAGTGGTTGTGCGACTGCGGTCTGTGGACGAGCTCTCGCTTCTGCAGGAGGACGAAGAGGAGGAGGAGGGGGTGCGAACGGCTACAGCCAATTGTTTCCTAGACCGTGGGCTAGGCAGAACTGTCCCAAACTTGCTGTCCCCTGTGGACCCTGCATCCACCACATTTACCCAGTGTGCCGTGATGGACACGTAACGTCCCTGGCCATGCCTACTGGTCCATGCATCTGTTGTCAGGTGCACCTTTGTGCTCACAGATTGCCTGAGTGCATGGACGATGCGCTCTTTAACATGCTGGTGGAGGGCTGGGATGGCTTTTCTGGAAAAAAAGTGTCGACTGGGTAGCTCGTAGCGTGGTACAGCGTAGTCCATCAGGGCTTTGAAAGCTTCGCTTTCAACTAACCGGTAGGGCATCATCTCTAACGAGATTAGTCTAGCTATGTGTGCGTTCAAACCCTGTGTACGCGGATGCGAGGCTAAGTACTTCCTTTTTCTAACCATAGTCTCATGTAGGGTGAGCTGGACTGGAGAGCTGGAGATCGTGGAACTAGCGGGGGTGCCGGTGGACATGGCAGACTGAGAGACGGTGGGAGATGGTATTGTTGCCACCGGTGCCCTAGATGCAGTGTTTCCTACTACGAAACTGGTGATTCCCTGACCCTGACGGCTTTGGCCTGGCAAAGAAACCTGCACAGATACTGCAGGTGGTGCGGAAAATGGTGGCCCTACACTGCCGGAAGGGATGTTGCGTTGCTGACTAGCTTCATTGGCCGAGGGTGCTACAACCTTAAGGGACGTTTGGTAGTTAGTCCAGGCTTGCAAATGCATGGTGGTTAAATGTCTATGCATGCAACTTGTATTGAGACTTTTCAGATTCTGTCCTCTGCTTAAGGTAGTTGAACATTTTTGACAGATGACTTTGCGCTGATCAATTGGATGTTGTTTAAAAAAATGCCAGACTGCACTCTTTCTAGCATCGGATACCTTTTCAGGCATTGCAGACTGAGCTTTAACCGGATGGCCACGCTGTCCTCCAACAGGTTTTAGCTTTGCCACGCGTTTTGGGCAAGATACGGGCCCGGCAGATGGAACCTGTTGCGATGTTGATGCCTGCTGCGGCCCCTCCTCCTCCGCTTCAGAACTGCTGCCGCCTGCACCCTGTTCCCCCAATGGCTGCCAATCGGGGTCAAGAACTGGGTCATCTATTACCTCTTCTTGTAGCTCGTGTGCAACTTCGTCTGTGTCACCGTGTCGGTCGGTGGTATAGCGTTCGTGATGGGGCAACATAGTCTCATCAGGGTCTGATTCTTGATCAGCACCCTGCGAGGGCAATGTTGTGGTCTGAGTCAAAGGACCAGCATAGTAGTCTGGCTGTGGCTGTGCATCAGTGCACTCCATGTCAGATTCAACTTGTAATGGGCATGGACTGTTAACTGCTTCACTTTCTAAGCCAGGGACGGTATGTGTAAAGAGCTCCATGGAGTAACCCGTTGTGTCGCCTGCTGCATTCTTCTCTGTTGTTGTTTTTGCTGAAGAGGACAAGGAAGCGACTTGTCCCTGTCCGTGAACATCCACTAACGACGCGCTGCTTTGACATTTACCAGTTTCACGAGAGGAGGCAAAAGAGCTAGAGGCTGAGTCAGCAAGATAAGCCAAAACTTGCTCTTGCTGCTCCGGCTTTAAAAGCGGTTTTCCTACTCCCAGAAAAGAGAGCGTTCGAGGCCTTGTGTAGCCAGACGACGAACCTGGCTCCACAGCTCCAGACTTAGGTGCAATATTTTTTTTCCCACGACCAGCTGATGCTCCACCACTACCACTACCCTCATTACCAGCTGACAATGAACGCCCCCGGCCACGACCTCTTCCACCATACTTCCTCATTGTTTTAAAAACGTAAACAAACTAACGGTATTTGTTGCTGTCACACAAATTACACGGTGAGCTATAACTTCAGTATGATTTAGCTACCCCTTTACAGGTGAGTGAGACCACAACGAAAATCAGGCACAATGTTACACACTCTGTTGTTGGTGGCAACAAATGAGAGAGATGCCACACACGCAGGACTGTCACTGAAGCACAAATGTAAATATTAATCTCCCACTGATTTGATTTTTTTTTTTTTTTAAGGGAGACTTTAGGAAAAAAAAATAATAGAATAAAATGATTTTTTCAGGAAGAATTTAGAAACCAAAGAAAATAAAATGATTTTTTCAGGGAGAATTTAGAAAACAAATAAAACAAAAAAAGGCTTTCTATGGCCCACTGAGTGAGAGATGACGCACACAGGAGTCAGGAGTGGCACACAAGCCCAGAGGCCAATATTTATCTCCCACTGATTGATGTAGTGATTTTTTCAGGTAGATTTTGGAACCCAAATCAAGCTAAAAAAATTAATAGGCTTTCTATGGCCCACAATTGGAGAGAGAGAGAGAGATGGCACACCCAGGAGTCAAGACTGGCACACAAGCAGAAAGGGCAATATTAATCTCCCACTGATTTGTTTGTTTTTTTTGTTTTTTTCAGGGAGACTTTAGGAAAAAAAAAATAGAATAAAATGATTTTTTCAGGAAGAATTTAGAAACCAACTAAAATAAAATGATTTTTTCAGGGAGAATTTAGAAAACAAATAAAACAAAAAAAGGCTTTCTATGGCCCACTGAGTAAGAGATGACGCACACAGGAGTCAGGAGTGGCACACAAGCCCAGAGGCCAATATTTATCTCCCACTGATTGATGTAGTTATTTTTTCAGGTAGATTTTGGAACCCAAATCAAGCTAAAAAAAATAATAGGCTTTCTATGGCCCACAATTGGAGAGAGAGAGAGAGATGGCACACCCAGGAGTCAAGACTGGCACACAAGCAGAAAGGGCAATATTAATCTCCCACTGATTTGTTTTTTTTTTTTTTTTTTCAGGGAGACTTTAGGAAAAAAAAAATAGAATAAAATGATTTTTTCAGGAAGAATTTAGAAACCAAATAAAATAAAATGATTTTTTCAGGGAGAATTTAGAAAACAAATAAAACAAAAAAAGGCTTTCTATGGCCCACTGAGTGAGAGATGACGCACACAGGAGTCAGGAGTGGCACACAAGCCCAGAGGCCAATATTTATCTCCCACTGATTGATGTAGTGATTTTGTCAGGTAGATTTTGGAACCCAAATCAAGCTAAAAAAATAATAGGCTTTCTATGGCCCACAATTGGAGAGAGAGAGAGAGATGGCACACCCAGGAGTCAAGACTGGCACACAAGCAGAAAGGGCAATATTAATCTCCCACTGTTTTTTTTTTTTTTTTTTTTTTTTTCAGGGAGACTTTAGGAAAAAAAAAATAGAATAAAATGATTTTTTCAGGAAGAATTTAGAAACCAAAGAAAATAAAATGATTTTTTCAGGGAGAATTTAGAAAACAAATAAAACAAAAAAAGGCTTTCTATGGCCCACTGAGTGAGAGATGACGCACACAGGAGTCAGGAGTGGCACACAAGCCCAGAGGCCAATATTTATCTCCCACTTTTTTTTTTTTGTTCCAGGGAAAATTTATAAACCCAATAAAAAAAATAATAAATAGGCTTTCTATGGCCCACTATCTGAGAGACAGAGAGAGATGGCACGCTTAGGACTGGCACACAAGCCCAAAGGCCAATATTAATCTCCCTTTTTTTTTGTAAGGGAGAATTTATAAAACAAAAAAAAAATAAATAAATAGGCTTTCTATGGCCCACTATTTGTGAGAGAGATGGCACGCTCAGGACTGGCACACAAGCCCAGAGGCCAATAATAATCTCCCACTTTTTTTTTTTTTTCCAGGGAAAATTTATAAACCCAATAAAAAAATAAAAAAATAAATAGGCTTTCTATGGCCCACTATCTGAGAGAGAGAGATGGCACGCTTAGGACTGGCACACAAGCCCAAAGGCCAATATTAATCTCCCACTGATTGATTTATTGATTTTTTCAGGTAGAATTTAGAACCCAAATAAAGCAAAAAAAAAAAAAAAAAGGGCTTTCTATGGCCCACTGAGTGAGTGATGATGCACACCACACAGGAGTCAGGAGTGGCACACAAGCCCTGAGGCCAATATTTTTCTCCCACTGATTGATGTAGTGATTTTTTCAGGTAGATTTTAGAACCAAAATCAAGCAAAAAAATAAATAGGCTTTCTGTGGCCCACTGAGTGAGTGATGATGCACACAGGAGTCAAGAGTGGCACACAAGCCCTGAGGCCAATATTTTTCTCCCACTGATTGATGTAGTGATTTTTTCAGGTAGATTTTATAACCCAAATCAAGCAAAAAAATAAATAGGCTTTCTATGGCCCACTGAGTGAGAGATGACACAGACAGGGATGGCACTCTAGCAGAAATGTCAATCTTAATCTCCCACAAAAAAAAAAAAAAAAACAGGGAGTGTCCTTCAATTACTATCTCCCTGCAGTAATCTCAGCCAGGTATGGCAGGCAGCAATAAGGAGTGGACTGATGCACAAATTAAATAAAAAGTGTGTACAAACCAAAAAGATAGCTGTGCAGAAAGGAAGGAACAAGAGGATTTGTGCTTTGAAAAAAGCAGTTGGTTTGCACAGCGGCGTACACACAGCAATGCAGCTATCAGGGAGCCTTCTAGGGCAGCCCAATGAGCTACAGCGCTGAGGGGGAAAAAAAAAAAAATGTAGCTTCCACTGTCCCTGCACACCGAAGGTGGTGTTGGGCAGTGGAAATCGCTACAGCACAAGCGGTTTGGTGGTTAATGGACCCTGCCTAACGCTATCCCTGCTTCTGACGAAGCGGCAGCAACCTCTCCCTAAGCTCAGATCAGCAGCAGTAACATGGCGGTCGGCGGGAACTCCCCTTTATAGCCCCTGTGACGCCGCAGACAGCAAGCCAATCACTGCAATGCCCTTCT
This sequence comes from Ranitomeya imitator, assembly GCF_032444005.1. NCBI lineage: Eukaryota > Metazoa > Chordata > Amphibia > Anura > Dendrobatidae > Ranitomeya > Ranitomeya imitator. The sequence continues at coordinate 721,738,073 of NC_091283.1, read as the reverse complement.
CTAAGATGGTGGGGACCAGGACCTATGTCATCACGCTGCCCACACTCTGCGTTTACCTTCATTGGCTGAGAAATGGCGCTTTTCGCGTCATTGAAACGCGACTTTGGCGCGAAAGTCGCGTACCGCATGGCCGACCCCGCACAGGGGTCGGATCGGGTTTCATGAAACCCGACTTTGCCAAAAGTCGGCGACTTTTGAAAATGAACGACCCGTTTCGCTCAACCCTATTCGAGATCAAAGATCTGGGAAATGTGAAACAGTACTAGGAATACAGATAGAAAGAGAAGAAGATGGGAGTTTCTTTCTTAATCAAAATCACGTGATACAACACTTAATCAAAGCATTTGAATTGAAAGATGCAAAACCTGTACAGTCTCCAATGGAAACCAACTATCTTAAAGGGACACTGTCACCTGAATTTGGAGGGAACAATCTTCAGCCATGGAGGCGGGGTTTTGGGGTTTTTGATTCACCCTTTCCTTACCCGCTGGCTGCATGCTGGCTGCAATATTGGATTGAAGTTCATTCTCTGTCCTCCATAGTACACGCCTGCGCAAGGCAATATTGCGCTGTGCAGGCATGTACTACGGAGGACAGAAAATGAACTTCAATCCAATATTGCAGCCAGCATGCAGCCAGCGGGTAAGGAAAGGGTGAATCAAAAACCCCAAAACCCCACCTCCATGGCTGAAGATTGTTCCCTCCAAATTCAGGTGACAGTGTCCCTTTAAGGAAATAAATAGTGAACAGAATCTGTTACTGAATAATGAACAATACAGAAAGGCAATGGGAAAATTATATCTTGCGACTGTTGCAAGGCCAGACATTGCAGCAGCAATGGGAATTTTGATCAGGAAGGTGTCAAAGCCAAAAAAAATGGATTGGAATGCAGCAAAGAGTGTAATCTGTTATTTGCAAGGAACTAGCAGTGTTAAACTGAAACAACCTGCAAGTGAGAAATGCATTTTAACCGAATACCTTGATGCAGACTGGGCTGGAGATCCAATTGACATGAACTCTACCATTGGCTAGCTTTTCTTGCTTTCAGGTGGACCAATTAGTTGGACTAACATGGTCATCGACAAAAGCAGAATATGTCGCTGTAGCACATGTGTTGTGAATTCAGCTTTTGGGCTCCCTCCGGTGGTTGTAGAAGGTAATGCAGTTGTGCCTGGACTGCAGGATTGGACAGGTGTATCTACTAATTGCAAAACTGACTGGGGTATATAGCTTTGCTGGACTCTTTAGTCCCTGCCAGTTGTCCATTGTTTTTGGAGGATTCACATCCCTTCTGGTCTCTCCTGTTCACTGTGCTTTTCTTCAAAGATAAGTCCTGGCTTTGTTTTTGCTGTCCACCTGCTGTGGACCTTATAGTTCTGTGCATTTTCATGTTTTGTCTAGTCCAGCTTTGTCTGTGAAGGATTTTTTGCAGCCTAGCTGTGTCTCTGGAGATGCAGATATACCCTCCATGTCTTTAGTCAGATGTGGTGTTTTGTATTTTCTGTGGTGGATATTTTCTAGTGTTTTAATACTGACCGCATAGTACTCTGTTCTATTCTTTCTATTTAGCTAGTGTGGCCTCCTATGCTAAATCCTGATTTCATGTCTGCGTATGTTTTTTCCCTCTCCTCTCACAGTCAATATTTGTGGGGGGCTGTCTGTGCTTTGGGGATTTTCTCTGAGGCAAGATAGGTTTCCTGTTTCTGTCTTTAGGGGTAGTTAGTTTCTTAGGCTGTGTCGAGGGGTCTAGGGAGTGTTAGGTACCCCCCACGGCTACTTCTAGTTGCGCTGCTAGGTTCAGGGTTTGCGTTCAGTACAGGGGCCACCTTCTCCAGAGTACGTCTCATGCTGCTCCAAGTCCACCAGATCATAACAGTACAACAGGCCAACAATGAGTTAATTGCATCTCAGAAGAAGGGAGGGAAGGTTTTGAGCCATTTTTTTTCCTTAGCCTGTTCCTCCCTCTTAATCTCTGGGTGGCTGCGGAACCTAGTAATAACATGAGTGTTCAGGAGTTAGTTTCTCGTGTGGATCAGCTTGCTGCTAGGGTGCAGGGTATTTCAGATTATATTGTTCAGACTCCTGCCCTAGGATTCCCACTCTTGATTTATTCTTTGGTGCCAGATCCAAATTTTTGAGTTTCAAAAATAACTGTAAACTGTATTTTGCATTGAGACCCCTGTCTTCTGGTGATCCCATTCAGCAGGTTAAAATTATCATATCCCTGCTGCGTGGTGACCCACAGGAATGGGCATTTTCCCTGGAAACTGGCAATCCTGCTTTGCTTAATGTTGATTCTTTCTTTCAAGCATTGGGGTTATTGTATGATGAGCCTAATTCTGTGGATCAAGCTGAGAAGATCTTGTTGGCCCTGTGTCAGGGTCAAGAAGCGGCAGAATCGTATTGCCAGAAATTTAGAAAATGGTCTGTACTGACTAAATGGAATGAGGATGCCTTGGGTCTTTCTGAATCCGTTAAAGATGTTATGGTGGGGTTCCCCACGCCTGCTGGTCTGAGTGATTCTATGTCTCTGGCCATTCAGATTGATCGGCGCTTGCGCGAGCGCAGAGTTGTGCACACTGTGTTAGGACTGGCGGAACGCACCAAGACAGATGATATAGATGCGTTCGCAGTCCGGGGTCCACCGTGCAGGTGAAAACCTGCTGCTAGCAATTTGCAGACTATATGGCGGTACACTAAAGTATACACGCGTGGGTTAACCTCACCCAGCGTGAAAGAAGCAATCCTGTTAAGTCACAGGACCGCGGTACCGCACCTTAAGCGCGAGCAGGTAGTCAGCGAACTCAACCCCAACTAGGATTGAAGTCCGATTAGACCCCTGCTGGCACAACACCGCAACTGGGTGTGTAAGGAAACTCAACAACAATATTAAGGCACAAGAGTGCATGCAGTGCCGCACTGACGAACGCCACTAACCACCCAGGCTTGGGTAAGGATAGCACAGAGGAAGTGCACGGCGCCGTACTGGCGGTCACAGTAACTGGACGCTGTAATGTGTGATTAGTGCTGTAGGATAAGTCGGGCGGTAGATAGCAGCCATACTCCTTCCGCGAACAGACATTCAATAGGGTAGGGGTATCCAAGGACGACTTGCACTCACAACATAGACACATTAGCAATTGAAAGACAATACTAGCGCATGGCCGTGCGGTCATGCGCAGTTTATATAGCAGCAGCACAGGAAGTGGCCACAGTACCTTTGCCCTTCCAAGACCTGCCAAGAGGACCAATGGAATGTGCTGCAGAGCCTGAGCACATGACCCTCGATCTCCAACGGGAGATCTTACCCTGGGCATGCTCAGTACGTGCAGACAAGGACTTAGTCCCAGAGAAGTCCGCTCGCTGCTGACCAGCACTGACTTTAATGGCAGAGACTGGAGAAGCAGCAGTAACTCTCAGAACAGAGTGAGAATGAGCAAGACGCCGGGACCGACGTCTTTGCTGAGCAGACTCCACTGCGGCTGGAGCAGAATGGGAGACCGCAGCGGAGGTGGCTCGAGATTCCCCCTGTGCAGAAGCGGGAACTCGACCCCTAACATTACCCCCCTCCTAGGGCCCCCCCCCTCCTTGGGCCTCGCTACGTTCGAAGGCAGCAATGAGCTGCGGAGCCCGAATGTGCTCAGCAGGCTCCCAGGATCTATCCTTAGGGCCGTATCCCCTCCAGTCCACCAAATAAACTTTTTTGCCACGAACCACCTTGTACCCCAAGATAGCGTTCACCTCGTAATCGTCCGTAGACGAACCCGACGTCCCAGTAGATGGCTCAGAAAACCGGGACATGTAGACGGGCTTAAGGAGGGACACATGAAAGGTGTCGGTGATACCTAGGCGTGGAGGAAGGGCCAGACGGTAAACCACAGGATTAACCTGTTCGAGGACCTTAAAAGGACCTAAGTAGCGAGGTGCAAACTTGGTAGATTCAACTCGCAGCCTGATGTTACGGGCGGAGAGCCACACCAAGTCGCCAGGAGCAAAGGTTGGAGCGGGGCGCCGATGTGCGTCGGCGGAGGACCTCATTCTCTCCTTGGAAGCCTGAATGGCATCCTGAGTGCGATCCCAAATGTCCCGTGCCTCCACAGCCCAGTCTGCCACCCTGGAATCGGCGGAAGACACGGGCATGGGCACAGGTACCCGCGGATGCTGACCATAGTTAAGGAGGAATGGAGTCTGTCCAGTGGAATCAGCGACGGCATTGTTAAGAGCAAAACTCCGCCCACGGTAGCAAAGATGCCCAGTCATCCTGCTCAGCAGAAACAAAATGTCGCAGATATGTGACCAAGGTCTGGTTGGTTCTCTCTACCAACCCATTCGTCTCGGGATGATAAGCCGAAGAGAGATTCAACTCGATACTGAGAAGACGACAAAGCTCTCTCCAGAACCGAGACGCAAACTGGGGACCTCGGTCACTGACAATTTTGTCAGGCATACCGTGAAGACGAAAGATGTGTTTGACAAACAACGCTGCCAAGGCCCGTGCAGAAGGTAACCGGGGAAGCGGCACCAAATGCACCATTTTAAAAAAATGGTCGGTGATTACCCAAATAATGGTACCGCCGCGAGACTTGGGAAGACCCACAACAAAATCCATCCCGACCATCTCCCAGGGCCTGTCTGCCACCGGCAGAGGGTATAACAAACCAGCTGGCCGTTGTTGGGAAGACTTATTCCTGGCACAAGAGACACATGCCTGAACGTAGTCTCCGACGTCACGGACCATATGTGGCCACCAGTACGTCCTCGTCAGTAGCTCAGATGTCCTTTTTGCCCCAAAGTGTCCACCCACTCTGGATGAATGAGCCCAAGAGAGAACCTCCGGACGCAAATTGATGGGAACAAAAGTCTTGCCCGGGGGCACAGACTCCAGCGAAACCGGAGTTACAGTTCTCAGACTCTCCGAAGGGACAATGAGCCGAGGCTCGTCCTCCTCCTCCTCAGCTGACACGAAGGAGCGAGAGAGAGCGTCAGCAAGAATGTTCTTCTCTCCGGCGAGATAATGTAGGGTAAAGTGGAACCGGGAGAAAAACAAGGACCATCTGGCCTGACGAGAATTCAGCCGCTGGGCTGTTTGTAAATAGACCAAATTCTTATGATCCGTGAAAACTTGGAATGGGAACCGAGCACCCTCCAAGAGATATCTCCACTCTGAAAAGGCCAACTTCATTGCCAGCAACTCTCTATCCCCGATGGAGTAATTTCTCTCCGCTGGTGTGAAGGTCTTTGAGAAAAAGAAGCATGGGTGCTTCCGACCCTGAGCATCCTTTTGATAGAGGACTGCTCCAGCACCAACGGATGAGGCATCCACTTCCAAAAGGAATGGCTTACCCACATCGGGACGATGTAAGATAGGAGTGCTAGCAAAATGGGACTTTATAGAAGAGAAGGCCTTGGAGACCTCTTCGGACCATGATTTGGGATTCGCTCCCTTCTTGGTTAGGGATACCAAGGGAGCTACCAAAGTTGAGAAGTGGGGAATGAACTGGCGATAGTAATTTATGAACCCCATAAAGCGCTGCACCGCTTTAAGAGAATGGGGTTCCTGCCAGTCCATCACTGCTTGCAGTTTGGCAGGATCCATAGCCAATCCCTGGGCCGAGATGATATAGCCCAGGAAAGGCAAGGACTCCTGCTCAAACACACACTTCTCCAACTTTGCATATAGGGAATTTGCCCGTAAGAGTTCGAAGACTCTGCCAACATCTCTCCGGTGGGAGTCAATATCTGGGGAGAAGATGAGAATATCATCCAGATAGACTACGACCGAGGTAGAAAGCATATCCCGGAAGATATCGTTGACAAAGTCCTGAAAAACGGCTGGGGCATTACAGAGCCCGAAAGGCATCACCAGGTACTCATAGTGCCCATCCCTGGTATTGAAAGCCGTTTTCCACTCGTCCCCCTCACGGATGCGAATCAGATTGTAGGCACCCCGCAGATCTAACTTGGTGAATATTTTAGCTCCCCTTAATCTGTCAAAGAGCTCCGATATCAGGGGCAACGGGCATTTGTTCTTATTAGTGATAGCATTGAGACCCCTGTAATCGATGCAAGGACATAACTCCCCGTTCTTCTTTTGCACGAAGAAGAATCCCGCCCCTGCCGGAGACACTGACTTCCTTATAAACCCTCATGCCAAATTCTCCTGAATGTATTGAGACATAGCCTCCGTCTCAGGGAGAGAGAGGGGATATACCCTTCCCCGAGGAGGTTCGGCTCCCGGCAAGAGGTCGATAGGACAGTCGTATGGGCGATGGGGCGGTAGAGTCTCAGCAGTCTTTTTAGAGAACACGTCTGCATAACACCAATAATACCTGGGAAGTGATGAAAGATCTGCGGGTACCTCAGTAGTAGAGACCTGAACACACACACTCACACACCTGCCCAAACAGGACTTACTCCAACCCAATATTCTCCCTGAGGACCACTCAATATGTGGGGAGTGGAAACAGAGCCAGGGTATTCCCAGCAAAATCTCATCCATTCCCTCAGGAAGGACAAGAAGGGAAATAATCTCCTGGTGGGAAGGAGACATGGACAGCGATAACGGAACTGTCTGGTGTGTGATTTGTAGTGGGAGTGTCGCCCCATTCACAACTCTAACCGTTATTGGTTTGGCGAGCATGACTAGTGGTATAGCATGACGTGTAGCAAAAGCAGAGGACATGAAGTTTCCCTCTGCTCCTGAATCCACACACAGCTCGACTGTTAGAGTGGAGGAGCCTAACAGGAGTGTCCCTTTAAAGGACAGTTTGGAGGAGAATGCTGCTGTGTCTAGTGAACCTCCCCCAATGGTTACTTGACGCGATCGTTTCCCGACCGCCGCGGACATTTATTGTCGTAATGTCCATGTTGTTGACAGCTATTACAAACCACGGGCACTCGAGCGGCTAGAGATTTAGGTCCCGTTCGAGAAACCTCAATGGCCTCATGGGAATCTGACGCCAAGACAGGAGATTCCAGAGGTCTGGCGAAAGTTGGAGCCAGCCGAAACCTCTGCCTACACTGGGTCCGCTCCAACCTCCGCTCGTGAAAACGGAGGTCGATGCGGGTAGACACAGAAATAAGTTCCTCCAGTGTGGCCGGTATCTCCATAGTGGCCAAGGCGTCCTTCACGTGGTCTGCCAGTCCCCTCCAGAACACCGGAATAAGAACTTTGTCTGGCCACTCTAACTCTGAAGCTAGAGTCCGGAACTGGATGGCAAACTGGCTGACCACGGACGTACCCTGTGTAATACCCAACAATTGGAGTGCGGTGTCGTGGGTAACCCAAGGCCCTAAAAAGACCTGCTTCAGAGTGTCCAAGAAGAGAGGAGCACTCTGTACCACACGATCATCTCGCTCCCAGAGTGGCGTTGCCCACTCCAACGCCCTGCCCGACAAGAGGGATAGGATAAATCCCACTCTCGCCCGCTCCGTAGGAAAACGTGACGCCAGGAGCTCAAGATGTATAGAGCACTGGCTCACGAATCCGCGACAATGTTTACTGTCGCCAGCAAACTTGTCAGGTAGCGGGAGACGGGATAAAGTCGGAGCAGGGGTGGCAGCGGACAAACTGGCTGCGGCTACACTAGCAGCCTGCACAGCTACAGCAGTGACATCCACAGCTGAGGTTGTACGCTCAAGAGCCGCCAACCTTCCCTCCAGCTGCTGGATGTACCGCTGTAAACGCTGGTCGTCCGCCATTTTACTAGCCAGACCCTGGCGCTAATATTCTGTTAGGACTGGCGGAACGCACCAAGACAGATGATATAGATGCGTTCGCAGTCCGGGGTCCACCGTGCAGGTGAAAACCTGCTGCTAGCAATTTGCAGACTATATGGCGGTACACTAAAGTATACACGCGTGGGTTAACCTCACCCAGCGTGAAAGAAGCAATCCTGTTAAGTCACAGGACCGCGGTACCGCACCTTAAGCGCGAGCAGGTAGTCAGTGAACTCAACCCCAACTAGGATTGAAGTCCGATTAGACCCCTGCTGGCACAACACCGCAACTGGGTGTGTAAGGAAACTCAACAACAATATTAAGGCACAAGAGTGCATGCAGTGCCGCACTGACGAACGCCACTAACCACCCAGGCTTGGGTAAGGATAGCACAGAGGAAGTGCACGGCGCCGTACTGGCGGTCACAGCAACTGGACGCTGTAATGTGTGATTAGTGCTGTAGGATAAGTCGGGCGCTAGATAGCAGCCATACTCCTTCCGCGAACAGACATTCAATAGGGTAGGGGTATCCAAGGACGACTTGCACTCACAACATAGACACATTAGCAATTGAAAGACAATACTAGCGCATGGCCGTGCGGTCATGCGCAGTTTATATAGCAGCAGCACAGGAAGTGGCCACAGTACCTTTGCCCTTCCAAGACCTGCCAAGAGGACCAATGGAATGTGCTGCAGAGCCTGAGCACATGACCCTCGATCTCCAACGGGAGATCTTACCCTGGGCATGCTCAGTACGTGTGCAGACAAGGACTTAGTCCCAGAGAAGTCCGCTCGCTGCTGACCAGCACTGACTTTAATGGCAGAGACTGGAGAAGCAGCAGTAACTCTCAGAACAGAGTGAGAATGAGCAAGACGCTGGGACCGACGTCTTTGCTGAGCAGACTCCACTGCGGCTGGAGCAGAATGGGAGACCGCAGCGGAGGTGGCTCGAGATTCCCCCTGTGCAGAAGCGGGAACTCGACCCCTAACACACTGTGGCGTTGTTCTCTGAGCGGAGCCCGGAGCCTATGCAGTGTGATAGGATTTTGTCTAGAGCTGAACGTCTAAGATTCAGGCTCCAGAATAGGTTGTGTTTTTACTGCGGCGATTCTGCTCATGTTATTTCTGATTGCCCTAAGCGTACAAAGAGAATCGCTAGTTCTGTTACTATCAGAACTGCGCAACCTAAATTTCTGTTATCTGTGACCTTGATCTGCTCATTATCATAATTTTCTGTCATGGCATTTGTGGATTCAGGCGCCGCTCTGAACTTAATGGACTTAAAATTTGCCAGATGTTGTGGTTTCCCCTTGCAACATTTGCAGAACCCTATTCCTTTAAGGGGCATTGATGCTACACCGTTGGCTAAAAATAAAGCTCAGTTTTGGACACAGCTGACCATGCGCATGGCACCAGCCCATCAGGAAGATTGTCGTTTTCTGGTGTTGCATAATTTGCATGATGATATTGTGCTGGGTTTCCCATGGTTAAAGGAACATAATCCGGTGTTAGATTGGAGATTTATGTCTGTGACTAGTTGGGGTTGTCAGGGGGTTCATGGTCACGTTTCTTTGATGTCAATTTCCTCTTCCCCCTCTTCTGAAATTACTGAGTTTTTGTCAGATTTCCAGGATGTATTCGATGAGCCCAAATCCAGTTCCCTTCCACCGCATAGGGACTGTGATTGTGCTATTGACTTGATTCCAGGTTGTAAGTTCCCTAAGGGTCGACTTTTCAAACTGTCTGTGCCAGAACATGCCGCGATGTGGAGCTATATTAAGGAGTCTTTGGAGAAGGGGCATATTCGGCCATCTTCTTCACCATTGGGAGCAGGTTTTTTTTTTGTTGCCAAGAAGGATGGCTCCTTGAGACCCTGTATTGATTATCGCTTCTTGAATAAGATCACAGTCAAATTTCAATACCCTTTGCCTTTGCTTACTGATTTGTTGCTAGGATTAAGGGGGCTAGCTGGTTTACCAAGATAGACCTTAGAGGGGCATATAATCTTATTCGTATTAAGCAGGGTGACGAATGGAAAACTGCATTTAATACGCCCGAAGGCCATTTTGAATACCTTGTGATGCCATTCGGACTCTCTAATGCCCCATCTGTGTTCCAATCCTTCATGCATGATATCTTTCGGAGTTATCTTGATAAATTCATGGTTGTATATTTGGATGATATTTTGATTTTTTCCGATGATTGGGAGTCTCATGTGAAACAGGTCAGGATGGTATTTCAGATCCTCCGTAGTAATGCTTTATTTGTGAAGGGGTCGAAGTGCCTCTTTGGAGTGCAGAAGGTTTCTTTTTTGGGCTTCATTCTTTCTCCCTCATCTATAGAAATGGATCCGGTTAAGGTTCAGGCCATTCATGATTGGATTCAGCCCACATCTGTGAAGAGCCTTCAGAAATTCTTGGGCTTTGCTAATTTTTATCGTCGTTTCATTGCCAACTTCTCCAGTGTGGTTAAACCTCTGATCGATTTGACAAAGAAAGGCGCTGATGTGACGAATTGGTCCTTCGCGGCTGTTTCTGCCTTTCAGAAGCTTAAACGCCGATTTACTTCTGCCCCTGTGTTGCGTCAGCCAGATGTTTCTCTTCCATGTCAGGTTGAGGTTGACGCGTCTGAGATTGGGGCAGGGGCCGTTTTGTCTCAGAGGAATTCTGATGGGTCCTTGATGAAACCCTGTGCCTTCTTTTCTCGGAAGTTTTCGCCTGTGGAACGCAATTATGATGTCGGCAATCGGGAGTTGTTGGCTATGTAGTGGGCATTTGAGGAGTGGCGACATTGGCTTGAGGGGGCCAAGCACCGTATTGTGGTCCTGACCGATCATAAGAATCTGATTTACCTTGAGTCTGCCAAACGGCTGAATCCTAGACAGGCTCGATGGTCCCTGTTTTTCTCCCGTTTTGATTTTGTGTTCTCATACATTCCTGGTACTAAGAATGTTAAGGTGGATGCCCTCTCTAGGAGTTTTTTTCCTGATTCGCCTGGGGTTCTTGAGCCGGTCGGCATTCTGAAGGAAGTGGTGGTCCTTTCTGCCATTTCCCCTGATTTACGACGGATTCTTCAGGAATTTCAGACTGATAAACCTGACCGCTGTCCAGTGGGGAAACTGTTTGTTCCTGATAGATGGACTAGTAAAGTGATTTCTGAGGTTCATTGTTCTGTGTTGGCTGGCCATCCTGGGATTTTTGGTACCAGAGATTTGGTTGGTAGGTCCTTTTGGTGGCCTTCTTTGTCGCGAGATGTGCGTTCTTTTGTGCAGTTCTGTGGGATTTGTGCATGGGCTAAGCCTTTCTGTTCCCGCGCTAGCGGGTTGCTTTTGCCATTACCGGTCCCCGAGAGGCCCTGGACACATATTTCTATGGATTTTATTTCCGATCTTCCTGTTTCCCAAAGGATGTCGGTTATCTGGGTTGTCTGTGACCCATTTTCTAAGATGGTTCATTTGGTGCCTTTGCCTAAATTGCCTTCTTCTTCTGATTTGGTTCTGTTGTTTTTTCAGCATGTGGTACGTTTGCATGGTATATATGCAGAGAATATTGTGTCCGACAGAGTTTCCCAGTTTGTTTCTAGGTTTTGGCAGGCCTTTTGTGCCAAGCTGGGCATTGATTTGTCTTTTTCTTCTGCATTTCATCCTCAGACAAATGGCCAAACTGAGCGAACTAATCAGACCTTGGAGACCTATTTGAGATGCTTTGTGTCTGCTGATCAGGATGATTTGGTGGCTTTTTTGCCATTGACCGAGTTTGCCCTTAATAATCGGGCTAGTTCGGCTACTTTGGTTTCGCCTTTTTTTTGTAATTTTGGTTTTCATCCTCGTTTTTCTTCTGGGCAAGTTGAGCCTTCTGACCTTCCTGGTGTGGATTCTGTGGTCGACAGGTTGCAGCAGATTTGGGCTCATGTGGTGGACAATTTGGTGCTGTCTCAGGAGGAGGCTCAACGTTTTGCTAACCGTCGTCGGTGTGTTGGTTCCCGGCTTCGGGTTGGGGATCTGGTTTGGTTGTCTTCTCGTCATGTTCCTATGAAGGTTTCTTCCCCTAAGTTTAAGCCTCGATTTATTGGTCCTTAAAGGATTTCTGAGATTATTAATCCGGTGTCCTTTCGCCTGGCGCTTCCGGCCTCTTTTGCTATTCATAATGTCTTCCATAGATCTTTGTAGTGGAAATATGTGGAGCCCGTTGTTCCCTCTGTTGATCCTCCGGCCCCTGTGTTGGTCGATGGGGAGTTCGAATATGTTGCTGAGAAGATTTTGAATTCTCGTTTTTCGAGGCGGAAGCTTCAGTACCTTGTCAAATGGAAGGGTTATGGCCAGGAGGATAATTCTTGGGTTTCTGCCTCTGATGTCCATGCCGCTGATTTGGTTCATACCTTTCATCGGGCTCATCCTGATCGGCCTGGGGTCTCTGGTGAGGGTTCGGTGACCCCTCCTCAAGGGGGGGTACTGTTGTGAATTCAGCTTTTGGGCTCCCTCCGGTTGTTGTAGAGGGTAATGCAGTTGTGCCTGGACTGCAGGATTGGACAGGTGTATCTACTAATTGCAAAACTGACTGGGGTATATAGCTTTGCTGGACTCTTTAGTCCCTGCCAGTTGTCCATTGTTTTTGGAGGGTTCACATCCCATCTGGTCTCTCCTGTTCGCTGTGCTTTTCTTCAAAGATAAGTCCTGGCTTTGTTTTTGCTGTCCACCTGCCGTGGACCTTATAGTTCTGTGCATTTTCATGTTTTGTCTAGTCCAGCTTTGTCTGTGAAGGATTTTTTGCAGCCTAGCTGTGTCTCTGGAGATGCAGATATACCCTCCATGTCTTTAGTCAGATGTGGTGTTTTGTATTTTCTGTAGTGGATATTTTCTAGTGTTTTAATACTGACCGCATAGTACTCTGTTCTATTCTTTCTATTTAGCTAGTGTGGCCTCCTATGCTAAATCCTGATTTCATGTCTGCGTATGTTTTTTCCCTCTCCTCTCACAGTCAATATTTGTGGGGGGCTGTCTGTCCTTTGGGGATTTTCTCTAAGGCAAGATAGGTTTCCTGTTTCTGTCTTTAGGGGTAGTTAGTTTCTTAGGCTGTGTCGAGGGGTCTAGGGAGTGTTAGGTACCCCCCACGGCTACTTCTAGTTGCGCTGCTAGGTTCAGGGTTTGCGGTCAGTACAGGGGCCACCTTCTCCAGAGTACGTCTCATGCTGCTCCAAGGCCACCAGATCATAACACACATGGCAGTCAAGAATTTCTATGGTTAAGACAACTGCTAACAGACTTAGGACAACAACAATTGGGACCAACAAAGATGTATGAGGACAATCAAGGATGTCTAGTTCTTGCTCAGATGGAAACAGTAAATCCAAGAACTAAACACATTGATGTAAAGTTTCATTTCTTGAGAAATCACCAGGAACAAGGAATCCTAAATTTAGAGTACTGCCCTACTGAAGATATGGGCAGCAGTTATTTTCACAAAGGCATTGAATGCTGAAAGACATCAGAGACTGATGAAGAAGTTAGGCTTAACTGAATAAGTTCTTACTGTTGAGAAAAGGTGTTGGCAGATATGCAACAGATATAGACTTACTGTATTTGTGTGCAGGAGGAGTTTTACACTTTTCTGACATTACATGGCAATGATGTTACTGTATAGGCTTAGTTGAATGTAATGCATATACTTGTACTTTGGTTTCACTTTCTCTCTGGTAAAAGGCCCTATAGACTTCCTGCTATGCAGTATTAAGAAGCTGATGCATGTTCTGTGTAGATAAAAGTTGAATTACCCCATATAGTCTACTCTCACAAGTTTCTTCTGTGACCAAACTATGCAACATACCCTACATTCAACATATCAATTTATTTATGTTGCAAATAGGGGCCATGTGGCTCTCCTGGTTTATTAGTTGTCTGAGGTAATGATTCTGGTTATAGGACACTATAGCATATCCCAGGGAGAGCCACCAAGGACTGTAATTCATCTAGGTTGCCAATTTCTGCTGGCAGTTAGGGTTAAGCTTGTTAGGGTAATGTAGTACCTTCTGTCATCAGTATCTTATCTATATTTTTATCAAATTATTTTCTCTGTTTTGGAATGTGTACATTTTTCACCCTTTGGTTGCTGTAAGATAAGGTCGTTTATAGACAGAGGTGTTCATTGATCCCATATACACCTTTTAGTATGTGTTGTTATATCTGATATTAATTAGTTGATGCAAGTTTATTAGGACACATCAGTGCATTGTAGAGACAGCTGTCGATGAGTGGGGAAACCACTTTGCTTTCATTGGGTGCCATCCTCCGCTGTTAGGTAGAGTCAAACTATAAGCACCAGATTAGGGTGATTTGTTTATATTCCAATGTTAGTATCTGTTAGGATACCGCCAGTATCCCTCCACCTATCCATACCCTCCCCCCTGCAGGGGTACTGGTGTATGTACTTACCTATCTGTGCTCTCTCGGTCTCTGTCTGCTCCCAGGACATGTGCATGGCATGCAGGTTTGCTGGGAGTAGGCTTTGAGAGCACGCACACACTCCATGACTCCTAAATGGGCAGCACGTGCGTTACTAAATACCCTCGAGACAATAACTGGGAGATATATTTTATGTAAGGCATCCTCCCCTATTGGGAGGTGCCTTAGCAACTTTGTTAGTTCTAGTGTTTCCTGCTTGCCAGTTGTAATCTGCCCTGTCTGTTCCTGTCCCAGTTCCCTATTCCCATAACCGAGTCAGCCCTGCCTGTGCCTAGTCCCAATCCAGATCTGTCTATCCTGTTCCTGTGCCGCTTGTCTACCCTTTCTGAACTTGCACCTGAAAATCTGCATCTGTGATCCTATATTGTAGTCGCTCAATGTTGCTGTACTGCTTCTACTGTTTCAACCTGCTAACCAGTTACTGACCGGTCCCGCTATTCTGTCCCCATGAGGTGTGTAACAGTTTGCTAGGGCCATGGACTCTGACATCCCTCAAGCCTTGGAGCTTCACCATCAGATGAACGGTCAGCAAGATCAGCACGACAAGATACAATCTTATCTATGGACTGTGAATACCTGTCTGAACTCCTTGTTAACAGCTACATCATCCACTCCAGTTCAAGCAGTGACAATCTTGGCAGTGACCATTTAACCAGTAAGTCATGCTTCTAGCTTCTAGCTTCTAGCTTCTAGCCTTAGACCCCGTCTGTCTGTACTATCATGCTTTGATGAAAGTCAGAAGAAATGCCAAGATTTTATCAATCAGTGCTCTCTTCACTTTGATATGCTGACTCACAAGTTTCCCACAATGGAGCAAAGGCAGGCACCTGTGTGTTCTGATCATTGCAATCACATGCTGCAACTCTCTGCTATTTTCTACTTAAAATATCTAATATTTGTCTAGCAGATGTGCGACTGGTGCAATCCAGGTAGAAATAATCGTATGTGACAATTTAGCAGAGGCAATAATGTTCATTCCTCCTTATTTGCAGTGTTATATCAAGCAAATTGAAAACAATATTAGTTTTCTATTGTTCTAAAAGCAACATATCTTTATCTACCAATTGTGCAACTGGCGCAATACGGATCGAGATAATCGTACATGACAATTTAGCAGGAGCAATAATCTTCAATACTCCGCATTTGGAGTATGTCAGCAAGATGATTGAAAAAAAAATTTCTATTGTTTTAAAAAATAGTGTATTTTTATCTTGTAGTTGTGCGACTGGCAGAATCCGGGTACAGATAATCTAACGTGACAGTTTAGCAATTGCAATAATCTTTTTTTCCTCCACATTTGCAGTGTTATAGCAAGCTGATTGAAAAAAATCTTTGTTTCTCTATTGTTCTAAAAAATAGCGTATGTTTATCTATCAATTGGGCAACTGGCATAATACAGGTACAGATAATCGTACGTGACAATTTAGCAGGGGCAATAATCTTCATTACTACGCATTTGCAGTGAGTTAGCAAGGAAATTGATAAGGAGTACAAGTTTTCACAAAATACCAAACATTAGCCACGTGGGATATACATACATGACTACTAAGGACTTGTTGCAGAAGCAGCAGGAGGAAGAGGAGGTGATTTCATGAACAAAATGGGTTTGAATGGTAAAGGATTGATGTTAAGATAAATTCCCGACAAAAAACAATTGGGCTGCTTTTACACCACGTTGCTGTCAACTGTAAGGCTTACAAAGTCGAAGGAAATCCAGCCCTGGTTCAATTTTAGAATAGTCAGCCTGTCTGCATTTTCAATTGACAGGAATGTGCGCCTATCCGTTATGATTGTACCAGCTAAGCTAAAAACCCACTCAGACAACACACTTGCAGCAGGGCAGGGCAGCACCTCCAAGGTGTAGAAGGAGAGGTTGGTCCAAATGTGGAGCTTGGACAACCAATAGATAAATGGCACTGAAGAATAAGGAAGGACACTGGTATGGTCACTTAAGTAGCCCTTCACCATCTTTGTCAACTTCACCATCCTCGATATAGTTACACACACAGATAACCCTTGCTGATGTGACGGTCTCATAAAAATGTGTCAGTTGGTGGACATTTCACCACCTAAGTTGCACTTGGTTTGCGTGGCCCTCCCGTGTAATCCTTGTGGGTGAAAAAAGCCGACCTTGTCCAACAGCGTAGTCTGAGAGTAATCCTTTTAGCAAGTGTTCCACAACAGCCCTATAGCACACGTGCACTGAAAAAGGCACGTCTGCTTCCTACATGAGAGAAGCAAACTTCTCCTTGTACCATGGGTCAAGAAATGTGCACAGCCAGTTTCACACAAAAGTCTTGGGAAAGGCATCTGGACATGAACTCTGTCATGTGTGGCAGACTACAAAGAGTCAAACATTCAGTGTCCTCAACAGGAAGAACACTAACCATCCTCTCCTCCTCACAATGCATAGCTTCCTCCTCCTCCTCCTCTTCAGGCTATCCATGTTGGACAGTTATGAAGCTGGGATTGGGAGTCCCCTCTGTAGCTCAGATCAAAAGTTACTGTTCCTTCTCATCCTCCCCCTCCTCCTGTGCCTCGTCATCACCCACTGTGGCCTGAGCATATTGCGTGAGGCTGGGCTGTGTGGTATCAGCCACTGTAGAATATTGCACCATAGTCACCTGCTTGGCATTTAAAGCTTCCTCTTTGAGATTTTTCAGTGAATGTTTTAATAGACAGAGCAGCGGGATGGTTACGCTGACAATAGTGTCATCAGCGCTCACCATCTTGGTGCAGTACTCAAAGTTTTGAAGAACCTCACATATGTCATCGATCCACACCCACTCAGCAGCTGTTATGTGTGGGTGCTGAGCGTTAATCTGGCGGGCTTTGAAAAGCTAGAATTCAGACACTGCTGCTCACTAAACCTTGTCAAGATATAAACCGCCTACCACCTCAACACATTTATCTAACTATCCCTCTGTTGCCCATTCAAACATTTCTTCATAACCAGGATCCTTGTATCTTGTTCTCACATGCTTTGTGCATTTAATAGCCCTCTATGTCTGTACTTTTGCACATATTGCCTGGTAACCGGTTCAAGCAGAATTACATAAATACACGATTTCTTATATTATGGATGGTCAGAACAATGAAACCAAATGTCACCATTCATCTTTCATGTCTCCTCTATTTCCTCATAGATTGTAAGCTTATGAGCAGGTCCCTCATTTCTCTTGGTATCTGTTTATGTGATTTTTGTTATTCTGTAATGTCTTTTATTATCTGTACAATTCCCCTCTAAAATCTGAAGTGCCGCGGAATATGTTGGTGCTATAGATATAAAATTATTATTATTTATTATTATTATTATTATTATTATTATTATTAACGGTCGAATGACAGCGTGTGGTCAGGTCTCCAAATAGTCGGTAAGGAGGCAAATTAAAGTGCTGCTGCAGCAAAACTAGTCCACCGAAAGCCTCAGATGACTTTCGGAATTTTGCTCTGACACGCCGTACCTTGGTAAGTAGGTCTGGCAAGTCAGGGTATTTTTTTAAAAGAACGCAAGTTCAGCACGTAGGCCATGCATATAACATGTTTACCAGTTTGCCAAGCTTTAAAGCCGCCAACAAGTAACACCCTTTATCACACATAACTAGACCTGGTTGGAGTCTCAGCGGGGACAGCCACTGATCACTCAGTTCTTTTATCATCTTCAACAGCTCAGCTGTGTTGTGAACTTTATCACCTAAACAGATGAGCTTCAGCAGAGCGTTCTGCCGCTTTGCCAAGGCAGTGCTGCAGACCTCCTAGCTGAGGAGTGATGGGGAGGCTACATTTGGTGAAGAGGAAGAGAGACATGAACTGTAATACGACTAGACTGAAACCGTGATGGGAGTTGGGATGGCTATTCTTGGTGTGGGTAGGATGTGTGATATCCCAAACTCTGACTTTGTCCCAGACTCCACCAGGTTCAGCCAGTGTGCCATAAGGGAAGTGTAGCATCTCTGTCCACAAGAACTTGTCCCCATATCTGTGGTAAAGTAGACCTTCCCTGCAACTGTGTTGACCAGAGCATGGCTGATAGTGTAACGCGACTGCTTATGTAAATAAGGATTTGGTCCTGAAGAATGGATGTGGAAGCTCAAAGAGAATATTGATACTCTACTTCTTCAGAAATTCCTTGCAAGCTTGGAAAAGAGGGGGTGTAAGGGGGGTACTGTTAGGACTTGTCTATCACCTCTTCCATGCAAAGACTCTGGCATGTGTCCACATTCTCTCAGCATGTTTGCCCCAGGACCTATGTGCAACTCACAGACCTCATGGGAGAAGGCTTAGAATGTGCACACTCCCTGACTCATAAAAGGCCAGTGTGCGTGCTGTTAAAGCTGTCCCTGCCAGTAGCAGGGAGATTTCTTGGATATAAGACATCCTCCCTACTGGGAGGTGCACTAGCAATTTAATTAGTTCTAGTGTTTCCTGCTAGTCAATTGTTAGGTCCCCATACTCCTTATCCGATCCGCCCTGCTGGTTTTTGTCCCAGTCAACACTACAATTCCCATACCTGAGTCCACCCTGCCTATGCCTAGCTCCGATCCAGATCCATCTGTCCTGTTCCTGCGCCACTTGTCTACTCTGTTTGAACTTGCACCTGAGAATCTGCATCTGTGATTCCTTAATCTGGCCATCCCGTGTTCCTGTCCTGCTTTTGCTGTTCCAAACTGCTAATTAATTAAAGGATGGTCCTGCTTCCTTGTCCCCCTTGGGGGTCAGCTATCACTGCTCCATGGGTCCATCCTGGAGAAGCACCTGACTTGCAGCCATATCTAACCCCACCATCAGGGGCTCTCGCGGAGAGTCTGGTGTGTGCTTAGTTATACCCCTCAAGGCTTTTCCCACAAAGTGGCACAGTCATTCCACCATCATATGCATAACAGTATCTACTTACATTTGTAAGTGTATAGTTGCAGTATATGTTGTAAGTCTGACTATTTTAATATTTATCAATATAGTACTGAATTTTAATAAGAAGGGTCTGTATATGATAGCTTAATATTTTGAGATCTTTTCCTTCTCTATTGATTATTTCTAAATTGGTGCCCAACTTTTGCACTGCCCTATTTTCCTTTTTGTAATTTTTGAAATGTAAATTTTGTTGCTTAAAACAGAATGGACATATGTTATCTTTAACTTCAGCCCTTTTAGAGATCATTTCATCTTCAACTTTCTTAACTGCTCACATTAACAGTAATTTTGGCAAGGAGTGCCCAAACTTTTACATGCCTCTGTACTATCCCATATATGACAACGGATATCTGTAGTCACAGTATATCATATACCAGTTACATATTCTCTTGTATACTGTATGTACCAAACTATACTATGTGCACAGAAATCAGATGGCATATACAGAAGAATATGTGACTGGTTTATTATATACTATGACCTTTTTTCATAGTTCTGGAGCATAATTGTACATTGTCGACTTGACTGAGTATGGTTGAAAAAACACACACAAATTTGCTATATGGTAGATCTGTAAGGGATCCATTTTTATTGTGCACCCATAGACTTGAAATGCAGAAATGCAGAAAAGAATAGTGCATGACGCATTTTTTATTTCTGCACAGGCATTCGATCCAGGTTAAAAACGTACAAGAAAGCGCTCATCTGACCTAGTCCGAGTGCAGTCAGTTTTCCCACCTGCATACACTCATGTGAACATAGCCTAGGAAGCAGCCAGAAGTAAACACATTAATGATGGGCTGCTACTCATGGCCCACTGCTTTGTGCTTGCCCACCTGGCAAAAACTTGGCAGCAATCCCCTGAACACATCTTTTTTTTTTTAGTTGCTAACTACCTGAAAAAAATAACAAAAACATTTTAAAATGACATGATTTGAGTTTTGGAATGCCTTTCTTTTCTTTGTGTAGCCCATGACTAAAGTTCCACCTAACATTTCAAAACATTGAAAGGTTTGTTGGGCAGTGCTCACTTATCACCTGTTGTTGTCATTCATAGATATTTTTGTGTAGGGAGTCGCATACTTGTCTATATAGGTAATCTGACATATATGCAATTTTACCTCATAGAGGAAGAAATGTTGCATTATTATCTTTGAATGACAGAAAAAAACACAGAAGGCAACACCCTAATCAGGGTCTCTGACTAAGCTATGTGTAAAGCTCAAGAAAAATCTTTCAAAACTGGTTTGATCGATTTTTGAGCATATAAAAAGCCTCTGAGTTTAAACAATAAAAGCATTTGCAAAGAGAGATACTTTGTAGTCAATTTTCTCTAATATCCAACACCTCAACCATGGCTGGAGTGAAGGGACAACTGAAGAATTGCCCAGAGTCTTCCATACCTCCATTGGAAAGCGAGGAAAGTAAGTGTCTCATATATTCTACACACACATTTTATGCTTTTTTAAAGCAATCAAGAATATGACTAATTAGTCTTAAAATATTTGGGAAATTCTTAGTGAAGATAAATAAGAGACACACAGGAGCTAAAATATAAAAGTATATATATTCCACAAAAAACTACAATGACTTTCCAAATGCCTAAAGGATATGTCTAGGGTTAGATCACAAAGTCTCAGTCTTTCTTCCAGAATCAAGAGATATTTTTGTCTATATGTTAGGTTTAGTATTTCCAGCTCAGTACATTTACTTGATAGGAAATTCATTTCAATACCAGTCATGTCGCATTGTACTAAGGCATATGTTTTCTTGTTATCTGCATACTTTTTCTTATCTGACGACCACTCAACAAAGCCTAATCCTAACAGTGTGTATTTTGCACACAGTAATATTTGCTGAGCTTCCTGCTTGCTGAAAATATTCCCTGGGACGGAAAGCCCCATTCAATTAAACTGTGTTACACATTAAATGTTTATAAAATGGAACATTAGCAATTTTAACTTGTACAAATGTTATACAGATTTCGGAGTGATCCCAGTTATTTCTAAGTTATTGTGCTCCAAGGAATTTATTTGGGAAGAATTGTTAAATAGAGAACAGTCCACATTTCAATTGGTGTTGATAAATCCCCCAAATTTTTGCATGTAGCATACTCTGCTCTTGGCTGTATTTGTTTTTTTTCAGCTGATCTTGAATTCCGTGTAACAACGCCCTTGGCACTCACTGACAGCCAGCTCTGTACTCATGTAATGTAGAGCTGGCTGTCAGTGCCGGGGTGTGGTTACAGCTGCCGCTCACTCTGTACTGAGCTGTGACTGAAGCTGTACTTTTATCACTGAAATCCAGAGGTTGCTGGGAGGAATACAATTTATTTCCTCCAGTTAGCTGGGCTTTCAGTGCAGCAGCCTGGCACCTTTGGAAATCTATTAACCTGCAGATTAACCTCATATCTGTAGGTTAATAGCATTTTGGGATGTGACAGGTTCCCTTTAACTATTAAGGGATTTCCAACATTAGAAAAAGGGCTATGTATTATTACAAACATGGCATTTTTATCCATAGAATGTGACTTGGATATCATGGGTATTGTATGCAAGTACAGGTCCTTCTCAAAAAATTAGCATATAGTGTTAAATTTCATTATTTACCATAATGTAATGATTACAATTAAACTTTCATATATTATAGATTCATTATCCACCAACTGAAATTTGTCAGGTCTTTTATTGTTTTAATACTGATGATTTTGGCATACAACTCCTGATAACCCAAAAAACCTGTCTCAATAAATTAGCATATTTCACCCATCCAATCAAATAAAAGTGTTTTTTAATAACAAACAAAAAAACCATCAAATAATAATGTTCAGTTATGCACTCAATACTTGGTCGGGAATCCTTTGGCAGAAATGACTGCTTCAATGCGGCGTGGCATGGAGGCAATCAGCCTGTGACACTGCTGAGATGTTATGGAGGCCCAGGATGCTTCAATAGCGGCCTTAAGCTCATCCAGAGTGTTGGGTCTTGCGTCTCTCAACTTTCTCTTCACAATATCCCACAGATTCTCTATGGGGTTCAGGTCAGGAGAGTTGGCAGGCCAATTGAGCACAGTAATACCATGGTCAGTAAACCATTTACCAGTGGTTTTGGCACTGTGAGCAGGTGCCAGGTCGTGCTGAAAAATGAAATCTTCATCTCCATAAAGCATTTCAGCCGATGGAAGCATGAAGTACTCCAAAATCTCCTGATAGCTAGCTGCATTGACCCTGCCCTTGATGAAACACAGTGGACCAACACCAGCAGCTGACATGGCACCCCACACCATCACTGACTGTGGGTACTTGACACTGGACTTCAGGCATTTTGGCATTTCCTTTTCCCCAGTCTTCCTCCAGACTCTGGCACCTTGATTTCCGAATGACATGCAAAATTTGCTTTCATCAGAAAAAAGTACTTGGGACCACTTAGCAACAGTCCAGTGCTGCTTCTCTGTAGCCCAGGTCAGGCGCCTCTGCCGCTGTTTATGGTTCAAAAGTGGCTTTACCTGGGGAATGCGGCACCTGTAGCCCATTTCCTGCACACGCCTGTGCACGGTGGCTCTGGATGTTTCCACACCAGACTCAGTCCACTGCTTCCTCAGGTTCCCCAAGGTCTGGAATCGGTCCTTCTCCACAATCTTCCTCAGGGTCCGGTCTCCTCTTCTCGTTGTACAGCGTTTTCTGCCACATTGTTTCCTTCCAACAGACTTACCATTGAGGTGCCTTGATACAGCACTCTGGGAACAGCCTATTTGTTGAGAAATTTCTTTCTGGGTCTTACCCTCTTGCTTGAGGGTGTCAATGATGGCCTTCTTGACATCTGTCAGGTCGCTAGTCTTACCCATGATGGGGGTTTTGAGTAATGAACCAGGCAGGGAGTTTATAAAAGCCTCAGGTATCTTTTGCATGTGTTTAGAGTTAATTAGTTGATTCAGAAGATTAGGGTAATAGGTCGTTTAGAGAACCTTTTCTTGATATGCTAATTTATTGAGACAGGTTTTTTGGGTTATCAGGAGTTGTATGCCAAAATCATCAGTATTAAAACAATAAAAGACCTGACAAATTTCAGTTGGTGGATAATGAATCTATAATATATGAAAGTTTAATTGTAATCATTACATTATGGTAAATAATGAAATTTAACACTATATGCTAATTTTTTGAGAAGGACCTGTATTATTTGACATAAAATGTCAGTATTTAGGTTTAAAGATTTTAATACATAGTTCAAATGTAAAATATAAAAAAAAATATTTAATATGTGTACAGTTAGTATGTGCAATGGGATTGTTGCCCTGTGCCTCATTTTCTACGAAGCTGCTCTTGCTTAAAGTACTTAAAGTATATTAAATGCTAAAAGGTGTTCCTACAGTATCCTCCAGGATAGATGCCATAAATGTCTAATAGGTGTCTTTATATAGGGGTTAGAATCGAAATCTCTTTAACAAAAGTAAAAAAGTTTAAACTACTTGGCATAAAGTTAAATGGGTTTTCCACATTTGGGGACAAATTCTCTTTTTACTTAAATTTATTCATTTAGGGCTAAAATTTATTATTAAAATTTGATTTTTTTGAATATTTTGCTCCATTTACCTTCTATATTATATTAACTGTGAATGTGCTAGTGAGCGCTTTTAGATTAGATGAAAAGAGAGATTATGACTTTTTTTTACCTCCTCACAGCTGAAGCATGGCCACAGACGACAATAAACTTGACTGTGCAGAAAGAAAAATTGTGCAAAATATGTAATGAAAATGAATCTTGCAAAAATTATTTTTAGCTCCAAATACATGCATTTACAGTGCTGGGCAAATTAATTGGGACAAAGCAAATAAATAAAATGTTATAATGCACTGTTACATACTAATTCTGAAAATTGCCTTTTTCCACTGGCTAGTTGGCCAAGATTTATTTATTATATATTAAAACTGGTTTGAATCACTGACTGGTAACCAACTTATGATTTTGCTTATAAAATGCTTTGTCCCAATTAATTTGCACAGCACTGTAACTAAGATAAAAAAAAAATCACAAATTTTAGGGTCACACGATCGGTTTTCTCTTACCGAAAAAGTCGGTCCAATTATGCTAACTACACTCTGATAAATCACTGATCAGAGTTTAATCACAGTGTGACCAGGGAGTGCATGTGGAGAATGAAATAAAAACCTCTATTTTCTCCATTCTGTCAGTATGTGAAAATTGTATCGCACTCCAGTGTGGTCCGATTTTTTTCCATGGAGTCAAACACATGAATGACCAAATGCGATCTCATAATTGGATGCAACTTGTGCATGCTGCGATTTGATTGAGGCCAGTCTCACATGTCCAGATAATTCCGGTACTGGAGAAATCGGTCCCGGAGTTATCCATGTCCATGTGTCCGTGTGCTCACGTGGCACATCAGTGTGGCACACGTGTGGCAGCCGTGTGCCGCCCGTGTGCCACCTGAGGACCACACAGACCGTGCAGGAGAGACAGCGCTGTCCCCTGCGTGTGGTGCTGAAGCCGGCATTCATTACTTCTGTCCTGCTTGGCTGAAAGCAGCGCTTGCAGGAGAGAAAGGATGAAAAATCCCCCCACAGGGGTGGAGCCGCATATTCATCACTGTAACGTGATGCTCACACAGGACATGCTGCAGCACTGAGAGAAGGCATCGCGAGAGCTCGGTGAGTATTTCTCTGCAAGAGGGTGGGCACAAGGTGGATGGGGAGGGGTGGGATGTGACCCCAAACTTTAATTTAAACAAACAAAAAAAACTTGATCTTTCAACCCTTTTCTCCTGCGAGCGCTGCTTTTAGCCGAGCAGAACAGAAGGGATGAATGGCGGCTTCAGCACCACACACAGGGGACAGCACTTACTGTAGCGCTGTTCCGTGTGGTCCTCAGGCGACTCATGGATGGCACATGGACAGCATCCGTGTGCGGTACGTGTTTACATGGACCCATTGACTTTAATGGGTCCATGTGATCCATGCACTCCCATGAACACTGACATGTCTCCGTGTTTTGCAAACGGACAGATGGTCCGTGAAAAAACGCTGACATGTGCTGAGACACATTTATTTTAATGTCTCTACGTGAGTCAGTGTCTCCGGTACATGAGGAAACTGTCACCACACGTACTGGAGCCACTGACGTGTGAAACCGGCCTAAAGGAAAAAAATCAGACATGTGCACTGCTCCATATAAAGCATGGGGACAATTCCTGTCCATGAAAATGATTTTTACGAGTGTGTGCCAAAGCCCTTAAAATAGAGAAAATAATATAAAACACATTTTCTTCAATTATTATCTTTTTAAAACTGAAAAATAATTCACTCATTCAGTTATTTTAGATTTTAAACACTTTGGTATAAAAAAACATTTATTTTCTCAGGTTGCAAGTCAAAGCCAGTGCATCTAGACTCAAAATGCCACTCTACAGAAGGTAATACATTAAGCTTTTTTAAACTTAGATACCGTATATATTTGAGTATAAACCAACCTGAGTTAAAGCCTAGGCACCTAATTTTGCCACGGAAAATGGGGTGAGCTCATTGACTCAAGTATAAGCTAGGTATGCATTGTCCCCTCATCCCTGTCCTGCTATGCGTGGCTCCCCTGTCGCTGTCCTGCTATGTGTGGCTCCCCCTGTTGCTGTCCTGGTATGTGGCTCCCATGTTTTGTCCTGGTATGTGTAGCTCCCCCATCCTGTCGTTTATGTGTGGCTCCCCCATCCTGTCCTGCTATGTGTGGCTCCCGCCAGTCCTGTCCTGGTATGTATGTGGAGAAACAAGACCATTTAGGTACAATAAGTAAAAAGACATATTTTATTGAAAGTTCAAATAAATCAATACATACACAAATCACCTTCAAAAACCATGTAGGGTGAAACATACGCAGGAAGAAAACAGAGAGACCAGGGAACCATTGATTGCAACTGCCGATTGTGCATAGAGATCAATCTTTATCTAAAGTGCTTGTGCAAGGAGAACATAATAGCAACAGTATTTTCAGTCAATAGGGTATCAAGGTATACATATAAAATTAATATAAATAAATGAGAGACCGTGATATAGTTGCTAAGAGAAAGGGAAGTGGCAGACCACTCGGAACTAATGTAAAAACCAAAATGTCGCCATATGGAAGTTCAAGACTAACAATAATAAGTATATATATATAATAAATTAATAACCAGAATCAGAAATAGTACAAATAGACCATTATTATATTTTTATGGCAGTAACGGCACAACTGTGCACGTACTTGAGAATTTATGGTTACAATAATAGTTAAAATATATAAGGAATAGACAGGACAAAAAACCATACAATATAATATAAATATAAAAATCCCACAATCTTATAGAAATTTCATGGTGGTGCGCATTTCATAAACACACATATATATATATATATATATATATATATATATATGCGTTAAAAATGTAAGGTGCAGAAAAATTAATTTTAGGGAATGAGCCTAAAGTGCATGTGCTGAAAATATAAGATAATAAAAGTAATTTGTTATAAAGTGTGCTAATAAATTCAATTTAGGAGATAAGCCTAAAGTGCATGTGATGTATAGTGCGTTATACGTATTCCAGAGGTATTAGAAATAAATACATGCGTTGAAAATGTAAGGTGCAGGAAAATCAATTTTAGGGAATAAGCCTAAAGTGTATGTGCTGAGAATATAAGATAATAAAAGTAATTGGTTATAAAGTGTGCTAAAAAAATCAATTTAGGAGATAAGCCTAAAGTGCATGTGCCAACAACAATGCGCCAAGAGTTTCAAAGAAGGAAAAAAAGGGGGGAAAACCGCCATATATATATATATATATACGTGTCCTCACATACAGCTCAAGATTATATATGCGCAATAAGGTAGTATGCAGAGATTGGGGGATATATATATACCTGTCAGTCTTGTGTTCCCAAGTACAGAGCACCCCGAAGGTGCCAAAGGAATCTCCGAAACGCGTGTCGGGGTGCTCTGTACTTGGGAACACAAGACTGACAGGTATACATATCCCCCAATCTCTGCATATTACCTTGGTGCGCATATATAATCTTGAGCCGTATGTGAGGACATTATGGTAACCATAAATTCCCAAGTATGTGCACAGTTGTGCCGTTATTGCCATAAAAATATAATAAAGGCCTATTTGTACTATTTCTGATTCTGGTTATTAATTTATTATATATATACTTATTATTGTTAGTCTTGAACTTCCATATGACGGCATTTTGGTTTTTACATTAGTGCTTATGCAATGAAGATATATCAGAGGCAGGCTTGCCCCCCGCAGAAAAGATGTCGAGTAACTTAGGCCAAACAGAACCTCAAGGAGAAACAAGCATTTACCGCGGGCAGAAGCTAGAGGACCCTGACGCGCGTTTCGCGTGTCCAATGTAACGCTTTTTGAAAGGCCCTTGAAAAAGCGGTGCATTGGACACGTGAAACATGCATTGGGGTCATCTAACATCAGGCCCAGGGTCCTGGTGTATACATGTATACATATACAAGGAGAAACAAGAGCATTTAGGTACAATAAGTAAAAAGACATATTTTATTGAAAGTTCAAATAAATCAATACATACACAAATCACCATCAAAAACCATGTAGGGTGAAACATACGCAGGGAGAAAACAGAGAGACCAGGGAGCCATTAATTGCAACTGTCTGATTGTGCCCCTCCCCACCGGCTTTCTGGACAATGACTCGTATATAAGTTGAGGGGGGCATTTTCAGCACAAAAAAAGAGTGCTGAAAATCTCGGCTTATACACGAGTATATATTGTAGATTTTGCGTTATTATAGACTATTAAATACCATTGAACAAAGTGAAAGAAATACAATATGAAACATAAGAAAAGTTCTACTCTGAATATTTATAATACATGATATTTATATTTTAGCTCCCAAGCCTCAGCCAGTATGTGGAGAACCCAGATGTTCTGCTCCACAAGGTAAAATATGAAACAAACAATTTTGAAATCCTGTATAATTATTTTTCATCATGATATTAAATAATAAGATATTTAGGCTAGAATTTAATGCTTTGTGTAATTTTGGCTGTGCGATCAACCCAAGTGGCTCCTGAAATTAAGCCTCTTTTTAGCCATATGAAAGGGGGTTTCTTTAGTAATTAAATAGCATTAGTGGGATAAGTGTTGTTGTATAGATAATAGTCATACACACACAATATACACCCAATGTAGTCAGATTGTCCAAAACGAAAGCCCAGCCATCATATAAAATGAACCCACTATTTATTTGCAGTTATAGGAAATATGTGTGCCCAATTCGTTAATGCATTTGCACTTTTTGTCTAGTTTTTGCCTGCTTTTTTATTTGTGCCGTATTCTTTTAATTTGCTCTTTTTTCAATGTCTATTTTAGATTTGTTGGCCTGTTTTTTTTTCTTTTTGCTCACTATTGTGATTGAGGTTTCTTGATGATAATGGCTGAATTATTAGAACTTTTTAAAAAGTGCAAACATATTGACACAAAGGTACTCTCATCTCCTTCCCCTGGGAGTGATTTTATGCAAGACTGACATATGGTGAGCAAATTTAGTGACATTTCAGTGGAACATGAGCTACTTTAAAGAATTTGTCACAAAAACATCAGCCAATACCACAAGACAGAAAAAAGAAAAAGTGACTTAAAAATTGTAAATGATAATTATTTCTGTGACTGTTTCTTCTACAGAGCACACAAAGCCGGTTCCTCACCATCATCCACATCAGCCACATCAAGACAAGAAATGTGTGAAGAAGTAACTGAATTATCAGCTCAGCAATAAAATTACAAAGTTTGCTGGTTGCTATAAAATGTGAGACCCAGAGTTAGTGTTTTGATATATTGTCAGTCACTAAATAAATAATTATGTCTCAATGAAAGCACCCTGGGCTCCTTCATTTTATTGAAGTCTAATATTAACAGCAGTGATGAGCGAGCACTAAAATGCTTGGATGCTCGTTGCTTGGGTCGAGCAAATTGGAATACTCAGGTACTCGTAACGATTAGTGTTGAGCATTCCGATACCGCAAGTATCGGGTATCGGCCGATACTTGCGGTATCGGAATTCCGATACCGAGTTCCGATACTTTTGTGGTATCGGGAATCGGTATCGGATCCATATTAATGTGTAAAATAAAGAATTAAAATAAAAAATATTGATATACTCACCTCTCCGGAGGCCCCTGGACATCACAGCTGGTAACCGGCAGCCTTCTTTGTTTAAAATGAGCGCGTTTAGGGACTTCCATGACGTCACGGCTTCTGATTGGTCGCGTGCCGCTCATGTGACTGCCACGCAACCAATCAGAAGCCGCGACGTCATTCTCAGGTCCTAAACTCCTCATTCTAGGAATTTAGGACCTGAGAATGACGTCGCGGCTTCTGATTGGTCGCGTGGCGGTCACATGAGCGGCACGCAACCAATCAGAAGCCGCGACGTCATTCTCAGGTCCTAAACGCGCTCATTTTAAGCAAAGAAGGCTGCCGGTTACCAGCGGTGATGTCCAGGGGCTTCCGGAGAGGTAATTATATCAATATTTTTTGTTTTAATTCTTTATTTTACACATTAATATGGATCCCAGGGCCTGAAGGAGAGTTTCCTCTCCTTCAGACCCTGGGAACCATCAGGATACCTTCCGATACTTGGTGTCCCATTAACTTGTATTGGTATCGGGTATCGGTATCGGCGATATCCGATACTTTTCGGGTATCGGTCGATACTATCCGATACTGATACTTTCAAGTATCGGACGGTATCGCTCAACACTAGTAACGATCAACGAGCCCAATGTAAGTCTATGGGAAACCTGAGTATTTTTACCGCAATCCCCCCGGGGGTCCTTTTAAGATCTAAAAACATTTGAAAATTATGGAAACACTGCTCAAATGACACAGGAACATCATGGGGATCACCCCTCGATTCATTTCTGACTCCAAGGTCACAGTAGTAAGCAATGCTGTCATAGTTTCACACCATTTTTACAGGTGCACCAAAAAATGTTCAAAAACAAAACCAAAATGGATTTTGCTGGGAAATACATTAAGGTACATCCTTTCCAGGGTAGTAACTTGTATGTAAGGCAAAATGATTAACCCCAGACCTAATTGTTCCTCCACCACTTGGGGTATGTTCACACGCAGCATTTTTGATGCGTTTTTTAACTACACTGTGTGCAGAATTATTAGGCAAGTTGTATTTTGATCACATGATACTTTTTATACATGTTGTCCTACTCCAAGCTGTTCAGGCTTGAGAGCCAACTACCAATTAAGTAAATCAGGTGATGTGCATCTCTGTAATGAGTAGGGGTGTTGTCTAATGACATCAAAACCCTATAAAAGATGTGCTTAATTATTAGGCAACTTCCTTTCCTTTGGCAAAATGGGTCAGAAGAGAGATTTGACGGGCTCTGAAAAGTCCAAAATTGTGAGATGTCTTGCAGAGGGATGCAGCAGTCTTGAAATTGCCAAACTTTGTAGCGTGATCACCGAACAATCATTTGTTTCATGGCAAATAGCCAACAGGGTCACAAGAAGCGTGTTGGGCAAAAAAGGCACAAAATAACTGCCCATGAATTGAGGAAAATCAAGCGTGAAGCTGCCAAGATGCCATTTGCCACCAGTTTTGCCAAATTTCAGAGCTGCAACGTTACTGGAGTAACAAAAAGCACAAGGTGAGCAATACTCAGGGACATGGCCAAGGTAAGGAAGGATGAAAAACAACCACCTTTGAACAAGAACCATAAGATAAAATGCCAAGACAGGGCCAAGAAATATCTTAAAGGGACACTGTCACCTGAATTTGGAGGGAACAATCTTCAGTCATAGAGGCGGTGTTTTCAGGTGTTTGATCCACCCTTTCCTTACCCGCTGGCTGCATGCTGGCTGCAATATTGGATTGAAGTTCATTCTTTGTCCTCCGTAGTACATGCCTGCACAAGGCAATCTGATGAAATTAGAGTGACTCTTGATGGGCCAGATGGACGGGCCAGAGACTGGATCAGTAAAGGGCAGAGAGCTACACTCTGACTCAGACACCAGCAAGGTGGAGGTGGGGTACTGGTATGGGCTGGTATCATCAAATATGAACTTGTGGTACATTTTCTGGTTGAGGATGGAGTGAAGCTCAACTCCCAGACCTACTGCCAGTTTCTGGAAGACAACTTCTTCAAGCAGTGGTACAGGAAGAAGTCGGTATCGTTCAAGAAAAACATGATTTTCATGCAGGACAATGCTCCATCACATGCCTCCAACTACTCCACAGTGTGGCTGGCCAGTAAAGGTCTCAAAGAAGAAAAAAATAATGATATGGCCCCCTTGTTTACCTGATCTGAACCCCATAGAGAACCTGTGGTCCCTCATAAAATGTGAGATCTATAGGGAGGGAAAACAGTACACCCCTCGGAACAGTGTCTCGGAGGCTGTAGTGGCTGCTGCATGCAATGTTGATCGTAAACAGACCAAGCAACTGACAGAGTCTATGGATGGAAGGCTATTGAGTGTAATCATAAAGAAAGGTGGCTATACTATTTTTTTGCGGTTTTGTTTTTGCATGTCAGAAATGTGTATTTCTAAATTTTGTTCAGTTATATTGGTTTACCTCGTGAAAATAAACAAGTGAGATGGGAATACATTTGGTTTTAATTAAGTTGCCTAATAATTCTGCACAGACAGATGTCCTCCTAAGATTGCCAAATCTAAAAAAAAACCCTATCCAACTTCCAAAAATATTAAGCTTTGATATTTTTGAGTCTTTTGGGCTGATTGAGAACATAGTTATTGATCAATGATAAAAATAATCCTCTAAAATTCAACTTGCCTAATAATTCTGCACACAGTGTATAACATTGTTTTCAACCAATACAAATGCATTCACTGGGAAATGTCATTGTAACATTTAACAACCCTAGCTGGCCATGTGGTGTGTGACACATAAGGAGACACATCTTGTTTCTATTCTGAAGGAAGGACTCTTAAATTCACAAAGCCTATTTTTAGAGGGGCATCAGGTGGCATTAATATTCTTTAAGGGCCATTATTAAACAGTGTGTCTCCTATGTTGTTATTGCCTATGCAGTGAGCGGGAGGGCTGCCAACAATTACAACGCACCCCAATACCCCTTTCACGAGAGGTACAGGAGGGTTTCCTTAAAAAACATTGCATTGAATTCAAGGCCTGCCCTGCTATCTAGTCATATGCACCTCAATAAGCCTTTGAACCCAGGTACTGGATGGCCACAGGAAAACCCACTTCACATTCTTCAGTTGGTCCTGCCACACTGTTTCCTCATGCATTGAATGCAAGGGCCAAATTGACCCAAATTTGCACGCACCCCAATTCCCCTTGGAAGAAGCATGGAGAAGAGCCTCATAAAAAAAAGTCCCATTAAAAAGGAGCAGGTCTCCTAGACTAAGTGTATAGGCTGACAAACATTTCCCCAATATTTAATTGGAATCACAAACACCCTTGCCCAAAAATTCATTGTCTGTAGCAGCACGGAACACTTTAACCCTGGTGATCTAGTGGTAGAAAATGATGAGAGGTGGAGTAAGGCTTCATTAAAAACTAGGCCCAACGAAAAGGAATGGGTCTACTAGGCGTGTAACGACCATTCACGAAGTGCATGGGCTGAGAAACATTCCACCAAGGGGGGTACCTTTTTTTAAAAATCTTTTATGGACATCATAGACAGGTTTGGCAAAATTTGGCTGCCTGTAGCATCACAGAACACGTTAAGCATGGTGTTCTAGTGGTGGAGAATGAGGAGACATTGCTGAAGGCCTCATGAAAAACTAGGCCTAATGTAAAGGAGTGTGTCTCCTAGACTTGTAATGCCCATACACGCAGTGCATGGGCTGACAAACATTTCCCCAAGGGGGGATACATTTTTTAAAAATATACTATGGGCATCATAGACACCCTTACCAAATATTGGACCACCTGTAGCGGCACAGAATTAATTAAACCTGGTGATCTAGTGGTGGAGAATCAGGAGACTTTGCTGAAGGCCTAATTGAAAAAATAGGCTGAATGTAAAGGAGTGTGTCTCCTAGACTTGTAATGCCCATGGGCATATTCATGGGCAGACAAACATTTCCCCAAAGGGGATACATTTTTTAAAAATATACTATGGGCATCATAGAGACCCTTTCCAAAAATTGGACTGCCTGTAGCAGCACAGAATACATTAAGCCTGGTGATCTAGCGGTGGAGAATGAGGAGACATAAAGATAAATCATACTGAAAAAAAAAGGATGTGAATCCACCGATGAAGGTAAATAACAAAAGGGAGGGGCAAACACAGATTCATATATATGATATCAGATTGTGTCCAACTAGATATGTTTGTCCCTAGCAACAGTTCAGAGACAGGGATATAAAAAATATATAATAGTATTTCAATATTTTCATATTGTAGAGGTATACACTGGGTTATAAAAGGATGGTGCAGAGATATTAAAAGTGGAATATATAAAAATAAATGGGAAAAATATACGTTGATCTCATTTTGATGACAGTTTCCTCTGGGGGAGTTTATTTTGTTTTCTAATTAGTAACGGGCATCAGAAAAACACCCTTGCACAAAAATTGAGTGACTTTTGCATAACGCAATACATTCACCCTGGTGTTGTACTGGTTGTGGATGATGAGGATGAGGATAAGAAGGAGGATAACAACAAACAGACGAAATCAGGAAGCGGATAGTCATGTGTGGTTGGAGAGAGGTGCATGACAATACACCTCCACAAAAAGACAATGCATTACAGGTTATGTTTAGCTGTTTTCACTTGTTCATTTTTATTAGAGTCAGCCTGTCAGCATTTTCAGTTAACAGGCGGATGCGCTTATCTGTTATAATTCCACCAGCAGCACTAAAAACCCGCTCTAACAGAACGCTAGCAGCAGGGCAGGCCAGGATCTCCAAGGCATAGAGAGCCAGTTCATGCCACATGTCCAGCTTGGATACCCAATAATTAAAAGGCAAAGAGGAATCACGGGGATGTTTGTACGATCTGCAAGGTACTTTCTCAGCATCTTCCCAAACATTGCACTTCTTGTGACAGCACCCCTTGCCTCCGTGTCAGCATGATGGGAGGGTGTGAGAAAACTGTCCCAGAACTTTGCCATTGTTCCCCTACCTGTCTCTCTTGCATGGACTCCTTGGTTGTACAACAAATCTGACGTCTGCTGCCAGTGTTCTCACATGGGAATTTTCTAAATAATTCCGCTACAAGGGCCCTCTGGTCCTGTAACATTTTAGTACACCTCTCTGCCTCTGGCAGAAGAGATTGAAAGTTCTCCTTGTAGCATGGGTCTAGAAGTGTCACCAACCAGTACAAAAATTTTTATAATGCGAGGGTCATGTGAAACGCAGCACAACATAAAGTCAGCCATGCGTGCCAGACTGCTAACAGGCAAGACTTCCTTGTCCTCACCAACAGGACGACTGACGATGCTGTCCTTCTCCTCATCCTCATCATCATCTTCCTCCTCCCTGTCCTCAGGTCATCCCCACTGAACAGACGGTATGACAGCTGTGCTTGTAGTACGGTCTATAGCGCATGAAAGTAGCTCCTGTTCTTTCTCCTCCTTTTCCTCATTGTCTACCAATCCACATTGGGCGACATGAGGCTGGGCAGTGTGTAATCTGTTGTGAATTCTGTTGTCAAGCTCCCTCCTGTGGTCATGAACGGTACTTCGGCTGGTTCTGTCCATAGGCTTCCTCTGGTGGTGCATGTAAAGAAGCTGCGGAGACACCATCACGTGTTTCTCGACGCAAGCAGTGAATAGCCAGGCCTTTCCCCGGGAAGGAACAACCACGGGAAGGGCAGCATCCTATGAAGGAAAGCCACCTATGCCAAGCATGTTATCCATCCACAGACAGCTGTTTCGGGGTTTTTGCCCCTCATCAGTGTGGAGTAGGAATCTGGCTATTAGGAGCAGTGCCTAGTAAAAAGGCTATAAAGGCACAGATGATTGGCCTCGGGGAGACCAAAACATCCAACACCGCGGAGACACCATCACGTGTGTCTCAACGCGGTGATTCCAGAACACTGCCCCCATCCCTTATGGGAAATATGCAGATGCATGTAAAGAAGCTGCGGAGACACCATCACGTGTTTCTCGATGCAAGCAGTGAATAGCCAGGCCTTTCCCCGGGAAGGAACAACCACGGGAAGGGCAGCATCCTATGAAAGAAAGCCACCTATGCCAAGCATGGTATCCATCCACAGACAGCTGTTTGGGGGGTTTTGCCCCTCATCAGTGTGGAGTAGGAATCTGGCCATTAGGAGCAGTGCCTAGTAAAAAGGCTATAAAGGCACAGATGATTGGCCTCGGGGAGACCAAAACATCCAACACCGCGGAGACACCATCACGTGTTTCTCAACGCAGTGATTCCAGAACACTGCCTGTTGTGAATTCTGTGGTCAAGCTCCCTCCTGTGGTCATGAGTGGTACTTCGGCTGGTTCTGTCCATGAGCTTCATCTGGTGGATGTGAGTGGGGCTGCGGCTTCTGAATTTCCTTCCTCAGGTGACGAGGTTAGGTCATTAGGTGCTGCTCTATTTAACTCCACCTAGTTCTTTGTTCCTTGCCTCCAGTCAATGTTCCAGTATTGGTCTTGCTCTCTCCTGGATCGTCTTGTGGCCTGTCTGCCCTGCATAAGCTAAGTTCTGCTTGTGTTACTTTTGTTTGCTATATTTTCTGTCCAGCTTGCTATATTGGTTTTTTTTGCTTGCTGGAAGCTCTGGGACGCAGAGGAAGCACCTCCGTGCCGTTAGTCGGTACGGAGGGTCTTTTTGCGCCCTCTGCGTGGTTGTTTGTAGGTTTTTGTGCTGACCGCAAAGCTATCTTTACTATCCTCGGTCTATTCAGTAAGTCGGGCCTCACTTTGCTAATACCTATTTCATCTCTGTGTTTGTATTTTCATCTTTACTCACAGTCATTATATGTGGGGGGCTGCCTTTTCCTTTGGGGAATTTCTCTGAGGCAAGGTAGGCTTATTTTTCTATCTTCAGGGCTAGCTAGTTTCTCTGGCTGTGCCCGAGGCGCCTAGGTCTGGTCAGGAGCGCTCCACGGCTACCTCTAGTGTGGTGTGATAGGATTAGGGATTGCGGTCAGCAGAGTTCCCACGTCTCAGAGCTCGTCCTATCTTATTAGTAACTATCAGGTCACTTTGTGTGCTCTTAACCACCAGGTCCATTGTGTTTCTGAATCACCAGTTCATAACAACTGCCCCCATCCCTTATGGGAAATATGCAGATGCATGTAAAGAAGCTGCGGAGACACCATCACGTGTTTCTCGACGCAAGCAGTGAATAGCCAGGCCTTTCCCCGGGAAAAAACAACTACGGGAAGGGCAGCATCCTATGAAGGAAAGCCACCTATGCCAAGCATGGTATCCATCCACAGACAGCTGTTTCGGGGTTTTTGCCCCTCATCAGTGTGGAGTGCCCTTCCCGTGGTTGTTCCTTCCCCGGGAAAGGCCTGGCTATTCACTGCTTGCGTCGAGAAACACGTGATGGTGTCTCCGCAGCTTCTTTACATGCATCTGCATATTTCCCATAAGGGATGGGGGCAGTGTTCTGGAATCACTGCGTTGAGAAACACGTGACGGTGTCTCCGCGGTGTTGGATGTCTTCCTCTGGTGGTGGTGAGTGGGGCTGCGGTTTCTGAGGTTCCTTCCACAGGTGACGAGGTTAATTCGTTAGCTGGCTACTCTATTTAACTCCAAGTAGATCATTGCTCCATGCCACCTGTCAATGTTCCAGTATTGGTCTAGTTCACTCCTGGATCGTTCTTGTGACCTGTCTTCCCAGCAGAAGCTAAGTTCCTGCTTGTTTTTCTCTGGTTTGCTATTTTTCTGTCCAGCTTGCTATTTTGATTGTTGTCTTGCTTGCTGGAAGCTCTGGGACACAGAGGGAGCGCCTCCGCACCGTGAGTCGGTGCGGAGGGTCTTTTTGCGCCCTCTGCGTGGTCTTTTTGTAGTTTTTTGTGCTAACCGCAAAGCTACCTTTCCTATCCTCTGTCTGTTCAGTAAGTCGGGCCTCACTTTGCTAAATCTATTTCATCTCTGTGTTTGTAATTTTCATCTTTACTCACAGTCATTATATGTGGGGGGCTGCCTTTTCCTTTGGGGAATTTCTCTGAGGCAAGGTAGGCTTTATTTTTCTATCTTTAGGGCTAGCTAGTTCCTTAGGCTGTGTCGAGTTGCATAGGGAGCGTTAGGAGCAATCCACGGCTATTTCTAGTGTGTGTGATAGGATTAGGGATTGCGGTCAGCAGAGTTCCCACGTCTCAGAGGTCGTCCTATATTATCAGTAACTATCAGGTCATTCCGTGTGCTCTTAACCACCAGGTCCATTATTGTCCTGACCACCAGGTCATAACAGTACAGGTGGCACAAAGTACTAATGCATCTCAATAGAGGGATAAGAGAAGTTCTGAGACCATTTTTTTTTCTTTGCAGTGTATTTTGTCTCTCTTTTCCCCTTTACCTCTGGGTGGTTCAGGATACAGGTTTAGATATGGACATTCAAGGTCTGTCCTCTTGTATGGATAATCTCACTGCAAGGGTACAAAACATTCAAGATTTTGTGGTTCAGAATCCAATGTTAGAGCCTAGGATTCCAATTCCCGATTTGTTTTTTTGGGATAGATCTAAGTTTCTGAATTTCAAAAATAATTGTAAATTGTTTTTTGCTTTGAAACCTCGCTCCTCAGGTGACCCTGTTCAACAAGTGAAAATCATTATTTCTTTGTTGCGTGGTGACCCTCAAGACTGGGCATTTTCCCTTGCGCCAGGAGATCCGGCATTGCGTGATGTTGATGCGTTTTTTCTGGCGCTCGGATTGCTTTATGATGAACCTAATTCAGTGGATCAGGCAGAGAAAATCTTGCTGGCTCTGTGTCAGGGTCAGGATGAGGTAGAGATATATTGTCAGAAGTTTAGGAAGTGGTCTGTACTCACTCAGTGGAATGAATGTGCCCTGGCAGCAATTTTCAGAAAGGGTCTCTCTGAAGCCCTTAAGGATGTCATGGTGGGATTTCCCATGCCTGCTGGTCTGAATGAGTCTATGTCTTTGGCCATTCAGATCGATCGACGCTTACGTGAGCGTAAAGCTGTGCACCAGATGGCGGTATTATCTGAGCATAGACCAGAGCCTATGCAATGTGATAGGACTTTGACCAGAGCTGAACGGCAAGAGCACAGACGTTGGAATGGGCTGTGTTTTTACTGTGGTGATTCCACTCATGCTATCTCCGATTGTCCTAAGCGCACTAAGCGTTTCGCTAGGTCTGCCACCATTGGTACGGTACAGTCGAAATTTCTTTTGTCCGATACTCTGATCTGCTCTTTGTCATCCTATTCTGTTATGGCATTTGTGGATTCAGGCGCTGCCCTGAATTTGATGGACTTGGAGTTTGCTAGGCGCTGTGGTTTTTTCTTGGAGCCCTTGCAGTATCCTATTCCATTGAGAGGAATTGATGCTACACCTTTGGCCAAGAATAAGCCTCAGTACTGGACCCAATTGACCATGTGCATGGCTCCTGCACATCAGGAGGATATTCGCTTTTTGGTGTTGCATAATCTGCATGATGTGGTCGTTTTGGGGTTGCCATGGCTACAGGTCCATAATCCAGTATTGGATTGGAAATCTATGTCTGTGTCCAGCTGGGGTTGTCAGGGAGTACATGGTGATGTTCCATTTTTGTCTATTTCGTCATCCACACCTTCTGAAGTCCCGGAGTTTTTGTCGGATTACCGACATGTATTTGAAGCCCAAATCCAGTGCCCTACCTCCTCATAGGGATTGAGATTGTGCTATCAATTTGATTCCTGGTAGTAAGTTTCCTAAGGGCCGACTGTTCAATTTATCTGTGCCAGAGCACGCCGCTATGCGGAGTTATGTAAAGGAATCCTTGGAGAAGGGTCATATTCGCCCGTCGTCGTCACCATTGGGAGCAGGGTTCTTTTTTGTGGCCAAGAAGGATGGTTCTTTGAGACCTTGTATTGATTACCGCCTTCTTAATAAGATCACAGTCAAATTTCAGTACCCTTTGCCGCTGCTGTCTGATTTATTTGCTCGGATTAAGGGGGCTAGTTGGTTCACCAAGATAGATCTTCGTGGTGCGTATAATCTTGTGCGTATTAAACAGGGCGATGAATGGAAAACAGCATTTAATACGCCCGAGGGCCATTTTGAGTACCTGGTTATGCCATTCGGGCTTTCCAATGCTCCATCAGTATTTCAGTCCTTTATGCATGACATCTTCCGAGAGTACCTGGATAAATTCCTGATTGTATATTTGGATGATATTTTGGTCTTCTCAGATGATTGGGAGTCTCACGTGAAGCAGGTCAGAATGGTGTTCAAGGTCCTTCGTGCGAATTCTTTGTTTGTGAAGGGGTCAAATTGTCTCTTTGGAGTTCAGAAGGTTTCATTTTTGGGTTTCATTTTTTCCCCTTCTACTATCGAGATGGACCCTGTTAAAGTCCAGGCCATTTATGATTGGACTCAGCCGACATCTGTGAAGAGTCTGCAAAAGTTCCTGGGCTTTGCTAATTTTTATCGTCGCTTCATCAGTAATTTTTCTAGTGTTGCTAAACCATTGACTGATTTGACCAATAAGGGTGCTGATGTGGTCAATTGGTCTTCTGCGGCTGTGGAAGCTTTTCAGGAGTTGAAGCGTCGTTTTTCTTCTGCCCCTGTGTTGTGCCAGCCAGATGTTTCGCTTCCGTTTCAGGTCGAGGTTGATGCTTCTGAGATTGGAGCAGGGGCTGTTTTGTCGCAGAGAAGTTCTGATGGCTCGGTGATGAAACCATGTGCCTTCTTTTCTAGAAAGTTATCGCCTGCTGAGTGCAATTATGATGTTGGCAATCGAGAGTTGTTGGCCATGAAGTGGGCATTCGAGGAGTGGCGTCATTGGCTTGAAGGAGCCAAGCATCGCGTGGTGGTCTTGACGGATCACAAGAATTTGACTTATTTCGAGTCTGCCAAACGGTTGAATCCTAGACAGGCTCGTTGGTCGCTATTTTTCTCCCGTTTTGATTTTGTGGTTTCGAACCTTCCAGGCTCTAAGAATGTGAAGGCTGATGCCCTGTCAAGGAGTTTTGTGCCCGACTCTCCGGGTGTTCCTGAGCCGGCGGGTATTATCAAAGAGGGGGTAATTTTGTCTGCCCTCTCCCCTGATTTGCGGCGGATGCTGCAAAAATTTCAGGCTGATAGACCTGACCGTTGCCCAGCAGAGAAACTGTTTGTCCCTGATAAATGGACTAGTAGAGTTATCTCTGAGGTTCATTGTTTGGTGTTGGCTGGTCATCCGGGAATCTTTGGTACCAGAGATTTGGTGGCTAGATCCTTTTGGTGGCCGTCTTTGTCGCGGGATGTGCGTTCTTTTGTGCAGTCCTGTGGGACTTGTGCTCGGGCTAAGCCCTGCTGTTCTTGTGCCAGTGGGTTGCTTTTGCCCTTGCCGGTCCCGAAGAGGCCCTGGATGCATATCTCTATGGATTTTATTTCGGATCTCCCTGTCTCTCAAAAGATGTCGGTCATTTGGGTGGTTTGTGATCGCTTCTCTAAGATGGTCCATTTGGTACCCTTGTCTAAATTGCCTTCCTCCTCTGATTTGGTGCCATTGTTTTTCCAGCATGTGGTTCGTTTACATGGCATTCCGGAGAACATCGTTTCGGACAGAGGTTCCCAGTTTGTTTCGAGGTTTTGGCGAGCCTTTTGTGCTAGGATGGGCATTGATTTGTCTTTTTCCTCGGTTTTCCATCCTCAGACAAATGGCCAAACCGAACGAACTAATCAGACTTTGGAAACATATCTGAGATGCTTTGTTTCTGCTGATCAGGATGATTGGGTGTCCTTTTTGCCTTTGGCTGAGTTCGCCCTTAATAATCGGGCCAGCTCGGCTACTTTGGTTTCGCCGTTTTTCTGCAATTCTGGTTTCCATCCTCGTTTCTCTTCAGGGCAGGTTGAGTCTTCGGACTGTCCTGGTGTAGATACTGTGGTGGATAGGTTGCAGCAGATTTGGACTCATGTGGTGGACAATTTGACATTGTCCCAGGAGAAGGCTCAACGTTTCGCTAACCGCCGGCGCTGTGTGGGTCCCCGACTTCGTGTTGGGGATTTGGTTTGGTTGTCGTCTCGTTATGTTCCTATGAAGGTTTCCTCTCCTAAGATTAAGCCAGATTAAGCCTCGTTTCATTGGTCCGTATAAGATTTCTGAGGTTCTCAATCCTGTGTCGTTTCGTTTGACCCTTCCAGCTTCTTTTGCCATCCATAATGTATTCCATAGGTCATTGTTGCGGAGATACGTGGCGCCTGTGGTTCCATCCGTTGATCCTCCTGCCCCGGTGTTGGTTGAGGGGGAGTTGGAGTATTTGGTGGAGAAGATTTTGGATTCTCGTATTTCGAGACGGAAACTCCAGTACCTGGTCAAATGGAAGGGTTATGGTCAGGAAGATAATTCCTGGGTCTTTGCCTCCGATGTTCATGCTGCCGATCTGGTTCGTGCCTTTCATTTGGCTCATCCTGGTTAGCCTGGGGGCTCTGGTGAGGGTTCGGTGACCCCTCCTCAAGGGGGGGTACTGTTGTGAATTCTGTTGTCAAGCTCCCTCCTGTGGTCATGAATGGTACTTCGGCTGGTTCTGTCCATGGGCTTCCTCTGGTGGTGGTGAGTGGGGCAGCGGCTTCTGAGGTTCCTTCCACAGGTGACGAGGTTAATTCGTTAGCTGGCTGCTCTATTTAACTCCACCTAGATCATTGCTCCATGCCACCTGTCAATGTTCCAGTATTGGTCTAGTTCACTCCTCGATCGTTCTTGTGACCTGTCTTCCCAGCAGAAGCTAAGTTCCTGCTTGTTTTTCTCTGGTTTGCTATTTTTCTGTCCAGCTTGCTATTTTGATTGTTGTCTTGCTTGCTGGAAGCTCTGGGATGCAGAGGGAGCGCCTCCGCACCGTGAGTCGGTGCGGAGGGTCTTTTTGCGCCCTCTGCGTGGTCTTTTTGTAGTTTTTTGTGCTGACCGCAAAGCTACCTTTCCTATCCTCTGTCTGTTCAGTAAGTCGGGCCTAACTTTGCTAAATCTATTTCATCTCTGTGTTTGTAATTTTCATCTTTACTCACAGTCATTATATGTGGGGGCTGCCATTTCCTTTGGGGAATTTCTCTGAGGCAAGGTAGGCTTTATTTTTCTATCTTTAGGGCTATCTAGTTCCTTAGGCTGTGTCGAGTTGCATAGGGAGCGTTAGGAGCAATCCACGGCTATTTCTAGTGTGTGTGATAGGATTAGGGATTGCGGTCAGCAGAGTTCCCACGTCTCAGAGCTCGTCCTATATTATCAGTAACTATCAGGTCATTCCGTGTGCTCTTAACCACCAGGTCCATTATTGTCCTGACCACCAGGTCATAACAGTAATCACCCGGTATGGTTCCTTGCTCCATGTTTTTGTGCTCTGCCTACAATGCATCTACTTTAATTGTGATCAGAGAGGTTTTCAGAATGCAGAGAAGCAGTATGGCGATGCTAATTATGGCGTCATCGCCGCTCACCATCTTGGTGCAGTCCTCAAAGTTTTGGAGGATGGTACATATGCCTGACATCCATGATCACTCCTGAGGTCTTATGCATGGAGTCTGAACTGAATAATGACGGCTTTGTTGATGATGGTAGTCAACAACTGCCCTCTTCTGCTCACAAATCCTTTCCAACATATGCAGTGTAGAGTTCCAACACGTAGGGATATCACACACCAGTCAGTAAGCCGGAAGCTGCAAATGCTGCTGATGCAAGGCAAGGGTGGCTGAAACTGTACCTGACTTGCTAAAATGGGCAGATAGGCGGCGTACTTTTATTAGCAGAACTGGCAGCTCCAGGTAGCTTTTCAGAAAACTTTAAACCATGAGGTTAAGCACATGGGCCAGGCAAGGTACTTGTGTGAGCTCACCTTGCCTCAAAGCTGCCACCAAGTTCCGGCCATTGTCACACGCGACCATGCGTGGCTGTAGGTTCAGCGGTGTCAGTCAAAAATCTGACTGCTCTTTCAGCACTGTCCACAATTCTTCAGCATTGTGCGGTTTGTCACCTAAGCAGATTAGCTTCAGCACAGCCTGTTGCTGCTTGGCTGAGGCAGTGCTGCAGTGCTTCCAGCTTCTGACTGATGTACTCATTTCAGAGATGGAGGCTGAAGAGGAGGACGTGCAGGAGCTGTAGACTGTGGGGGCAACCCTGATTGACGTAGGGCCCGCAATCCTTGGTGTCGGGTGGATGCATTCAATCCCAAGGTCCGAGTGGATCCCGGCTTCCACTATGTTAACTTAGTGTGCTGTCAGTGAGATGTACTATCCCTGCCTACAATCACTTGTCCATGTGTCCATGGTTAGGTGGACTTTCTCAGTAACACCTTTATTGAGGGCACGGGTAATATTGTGGGACACGTGCTGTTGTAATGCCATTACGGCACACCAGGAGAAATAGTGGCGACTGGAGACAGAGTACCTTGGGATAGCAGCAGCTATCAGGTTGCGGAAAGCTTCCATCTCAATGAGCCTAAAAGGCAACATTTTGAGTGCAAGTAGACGACAAATGTGAGAATTTAGTACTGTGGCCTGTGGGGCATTGGCTGCATATTTCCGCTTGCGCTCCAATGATTGGGGTATAGATAACTGAAGGCTGTGCTGGAGCAAGGACATGGACTGGCTTGATGATGGTGCTAGTTGTCTGTGGTCAACAACAGGTGCAGGGCACAAGGCACCTTTGCATGTACCGTG
Organism: Ranitomeya imitator; assembly: GCF_032444005.1. Classification (NCBI taxonomy): domain Eukaryota; kingdom Metazoa; phylum Chordata; class Amphibia; order Anura; family Dendrobatidae; genus Ranitomeya; species Ranitomeya imitator. The sequence continues at coordinate 721,694,202 of NC_091283.1, read as the reverse complement.
GAATGGGGATTGGCTTGTACGCAAAACAGTGGAAGAAGCAGTTGTGTCACCTACAGACAGTGGCTACTGAAATATTTGGGCGTCGCTAAATGCGATCTCATCTTGCCCCACTTCAAGTTGACCGGCTGAGAGTCCGGAATCTTTAAAGGGAAAAGTGAACAGCTCCTCGGAGTGTCCAAGTGTGGGATCAGTTGTCTCAGGGCACTCTGCATGGTGGGAGGATGGTGGATCAAGGTGAGGAATATCCAGTCCACACTCACAGTTTCTCAAACTTGACCGTGTGGAAGACATGGTGGTGGTGGTGGTGACTAAGTGACTGGAAGCATTATCTGCTATCCAACCAACAACTGTTTCACATTGCACCATCAGCATCACGTCCACTTCCCCATCCCTTTCCCCTTGCCTTGCCCATTTTAAATGGACTACTGAAATATTTTAAAAGTTCAATACAAATGGATTAATTTTGGGAACACTTATATGTGATCAGTGTGCCGAAAAAACACACTGTTAATTCAATGAAATGTTGGTAATTTTTTATTTTGTTTTTAACAAATTTTATTAATAACTTGGGTATGACACACCAAAACCAGTTTAGAGGAGCACTCACAGTGTCTCCTAACTGAGGAAAAGTGGAATGTATGCCTGAAGAGCAAGTATTTAGAGACCACAGATAGACTGGGCGTCTGACTGAGATAACAGACTGTTTCAATATGTGAGATTCCATCAGTGTCATCAACAGCAATAATTTGCAATGAGACCGAAAAAGCACATCATGCTCATAAATATATATAAAAATACTTGTTTTATTAATTCCACATATATTAAAATTTAAACAGAAAAATACAAAAAAAGAACAACTATCTCAGATGATGAGGGACCATAGGGTAACCATTCACATATAGCATATGATCCAAGCGTTATATTATCAAAAAAGGCTATATAAATACCGCATGTTAAACAATACTATGCAAGCTACCAATCAGCCTGGAAGAAATAAGAAATCTAGTATCCAAAAATGACAGACTATTTGAAGTTTAAATATACCCTATGAATGTGTCAAGAAAAGGACACATATAAGGACTTGCTGCATGTCCACTTTCTGGTAAAATCAGAGTAACGGTAATGCCAATGAAACAACGCTATGTGACGTGACGCCCCCTGAAGAAGTGTGGACGAAATGCGCGTCGGGGTTAGAGGGACTGGGACTCTTCACCTAGCTGTGTAAGTATTGCGTTGTTTCACTGGCATTACCGTTACTCTGATTTTACCAGAAAGTGGACATGCAGCAAGTCCTTATATGGGTCCTTTTCTTGACACATTCATAGGGTATATTTAAACTGCAAATAGTCTGTCATTTTTGGATACTAGATTTCTTATATCTTCCAGGCTGATTGGTAGCTTGCATAGTATTGTTTAACATGCGGTATTTATATAGCCTTTTTTGATAATATAACGCTTGGAACATATGCTATATGTGAATGGTTACCCTATGGTCCCTCATCATCTGAGATAGTTTTTGTTTTTTTGTATTTTTCTGTTTAAATTTTAATATATGTGGAATTAATAAAACAAGTATTTTTATGTATATTTATGAGCATGATGTGCTTTTTCGGTCTCATTGCAAATTATTGCTGTTGATGACACTGATGGAATCTAATAATATAGCCAACACATGTTGATTTTTGGATCATAAAATTGATTAAATGTTTCAATATGTAGCCTGGAATTTTTTTATTTTTTTAACCCCAAAACACTGTATAGACCAAAGGTAGCAGGCAGACAAAAAAGTGGAATGTATGCCTGTAAAGCAAGTATTTGAAGACCACAAATAGACCGTGTGTCTGACAGAGATAACAGACTGTTTCAATATGTGGCCTGGAATTTTTTGAATTTTTTTAACCCCAAAATACTGTATAGACCAAGGGTAGCAGACAGACAGAAAAGTGGAATGTATGCCTGAAAAGCAAGTATTTGGAGACCACAGATAGACCAGGCGTCTAACTGAGATTACAGACTATTTCAATATGTGGCCTGGAATTTTTTAATTTTTTTTAACCCCAAAATACTGTATAGACCATGGGTAACAGGCAGACAAAAAAGTGGAACGTATGCCTGAAAAGCAAGTATTTGAAGACCACAGATAGACCGGGCATCTGACTGAGATAACAGACTGTTTCAATATGTGGCCTGGAGTTTTTTTTTTATTTTTAAACCCCAAAATACTGTATAGACCAAGGGTAGCAGATAGACAAAAAAGTGGAAAGTATGCCTGAAAAGCAAGTATTTGAAGACCACAGATAGACGGTGTGTCAGTCTGAGATAACAGACTGTTTCAATATCTGGCCTGGAGTGTTTGAAATTTTTTAACCCCAAAATACTGTATAGACCAAGGGTAGCAGACAGGCAAAAAAGTGGAATGTATGCTTGAAAAGCAAGTATTTGGAGACCACAGATAGACCGGGCATCTGACTGAGATAACAGACTGTTTCATTATGTGGCCTGGAGTTATTTTTTTTATATTTTTAACCCCAAAATACTGTATAGACCAAGGGTAGCAGACAGACAAAAAAGTGGAATGTGAAGACACAAAAGAGCACAGTGAGGTCAAAAATACTCTGTTGTAAAAAAAATCACAGTAATAAGCAAGTGCTAGTCAAAAGATGTAAAAAACAGGGTATTTAGTTGATACGTGTTTTGTAAAGTATACTAAGCTGCTCCACCAAATGCCAAGGTATACCCATATAGAGCAGTCCTAACTAATGTATATAATCCCTATCTGATGTATTTAAAAACCTGATCATCTGTATAGTACCTGTATAAGCAGGGTTCAGAGAGGGAATATCCATGTGGACATGCTGGATGGAACATCTTTGATGCAAATGACCCATAAGGAGTGGTCCTAAAAATGTGGAATGTATGCCTGAAAAGCAAGTATTTGGAGACCACAGATAGTACGGTTGTCTGACTGAGATAACAGTCAAATGATGTGCGATGTGTGTGGTGTTCAAATCACAATTATAAATATAAGAACTGTAGCTAAATATTTTTAAGCCAGCTAACTATTTTTTGGTCAGCAAAATGGTGTCCAAAATTATTTAAGAAACTCCCCAAAATACTAAAGTACCAAAAAAAAGACCACAATTTTTGGCGCACTCACATCTGATGCCTGGGACAAAAAAAATCCCATTTTAAATTGTTAGATATTCATACTCTTGTATTAAAATGACCTGGCTGTTGTCTGCAGTGTGACCAAGCAAATAAATGTAGAAAAAAGGGGGCTATGGATTGCTTTGAAATAAAATTAGCAGGTATAAGGGGCAAAAAAAAAATCCTAGCCATGGATACCTGCATCTAAGTATATATAAAATATGTAGCAGCAGACAGTTATGGAGCCTTTTGATGTAAGCAGTGAGATCTATATACTCACATACAGTGCCTGCATGCCTTGCACTGATGTGGATATGCGCACATAGACTTCCCTGCCTACCTAGCACAGCAATCTATATACCCCTGAATTAGCCCTAAAAAGGACTGTTGGTTTATCAGGATTTGAGAATTGAACAATAGTAGACCCACACTAACTAATCAAAGAACGAATATGACCCTATCTCAAAAGCAGCTCTCCCTACATTAGCTGAGGCCGGAGCAGAATGCGGCCAGCAGGCCGGCGTCAGGTTTCTTATAGACCTGATGATGTAGTGTGGCAAGACAATCACTGTAATACCACAACAAAGATGACTGCGTTATTGCAGTGCATGGCAGACAATAGCGTGCAAGAAGAAAGTAGGTGTAGATTCCAGCTCCTTAAAAACTTGAAAATCTTTATTGGTGCATATAAATATAAAATATCACAAGTCCTTACTCCTCGGTGGATGCAGACAGGAAATATAAACAACGCATTTCGATCTATCCGAACTTACTCATGTCTAACTACTTGTGTATAGGTGGTTCTATTATAGTGCTATGTGACCTAACCTGACAGGATTTTAGGTCACATGATTTCTGGGGCGGAAGGTCCTAATTACTTACTGCTCCGCAATACTAATATATTAAGTGAATATGTTTAAAAATATGTTAAAACTTATCAACAATAGTGATAAAGAATTTTGTTTTTCTTATTAAGCCCAAGGGGAGATATTGTTTGCAAATTGTAAATCCAATACGCCTCTCTAGTTAAGAGGCGTCTCTATATCCTCCCCGACTAGAGCATTTTACTTTTTCTATGCCCTGAATAGACATCGCTGCAGTACTGCTATTATGGCAGGTAACAAAATGCTTGGCTGCCATAGATACATTCCTATTGCCATTATTATAATTACTAATATCCCTAATGTGTTCTGATAATCTTGTTTTGAGTTTTCTGGTGGTGCATCCCACATATGCAACATCGAATTCCAAGCAATTTATTTTATAAATCACATTTTTTGTGTGACAATTTATAAAATCTTCGATCTTATAATTTTTAGATTTATCAAAATTAGTAAACATTTTACTTTGTTGGCTAAGTGCACACGTACTGCAAGCGGTTGTACCGCATTTAAAAAATCCCTTGCATTCCAACCATGTGTTGGTTCTCAATTTAGATGTATACTGGCTGGGAGAAATTTTATCACCAATCGTGGGAGCTTTTCTAGCTACTACATCTATGCCATCTTTAAGTATATTAGACAACATGGCATCCTGTTCTAATATCGGTATACGTTTATGTATGATGGATTTAATTTCCTTAAAGTGGGCACTATATTGAAGACATACATACGTTTTTTTTATGGTCATTTTTTAGGTCCATTATTTTACTCAATTTTAACAAGTTATCCCTGTCTTTTTTTTCCACTATGCTGCAGGCTCTTTTCAGGCACCATTTTGGATACTTACGTTTACTTAATCGTGCCTCTAATGCTTCATATTTCCTTTCCTCTATTGTGCTACAATTTCTTTTCACTCTTGTGAACTCACCCACCGGGATGGATTTTATTGTGTGGGCTGGAATGTTTACTAATTTTGATAAATCTAAAAATTATAAGATCAAAGATTTTATAAATTGTCACACAAAAAATGTGGTTTATAAAATAAATTGCTTGGAATGCGATGTTGCATATGTGGGATGCACCACCAGAAAATCAAAACAAGATTATCAGAACACATTAGGGATATTAGTAATTATAATAATGGCAATAGGAATGTATCTATGGCAGCCAAGCATTTTGTTACCTGCCATAATAGCAGTACTGCAGCGATGTCTATTCAGGGCATAGAAAAAAGTAAAATGCTCTAGTCGGGGAGGAGATAGAGACGCCTATTAACTAGAGAGGCGTATTGGATTTACAATTTGCAAACAATATCTCCCCTTGGGCTTAATAAGAAAAACTAAATTCTTTATCACTATTGTTGATAAGTTTTAACATATTTTTAAACATATTCACTTAATATATTAGTATTGCGGAGCAGTAAGTAATTAGGACCTTCCGCCACAGAAATCATGTGACCTAAAATCCTGTCAGGATAGGTCGCATAGCACAATAATAGAACCACCTATACACAAGTAGTTAGACATGAGTAAGTTCGGATAGATCGAAGCGCGTTGTCTATATTTCCTGTCTGCATCTACCGAGGAGTAAGGACTTGTGATATTTTATATTTATATGCACCAATAAAGATTTTCTAGTTTTTAAGGAGCTCGAATCTACACCTACTTTCTTCTTGCACGCTGTTGTTCCACGTCTGGGTCAGGACGAAGATTCCCGTGCTTCATAGGTCTGTCGGTGAGCTGGCTGAGGCTGTTTAAGCCGAATTTTTTATCTTCATGGCAGACAATTCCTTCATGCTCATTGGCGTGGTAAAAAGCGCAAAAATTTAAGGCAGAGACCAGAGCTCCCGACGAATAATCCTGGAAATGCTCGGTGCTCGCCGAGTGCACTGAGTACCGTGATACTCGGGAGAGTACCGAGTAGTGTTGAGCATGCTCGCTCATCACTAGCAAGCACCTGGTCTGGCTCCCTTCATTTTCCTTTGCATTAGTCCGCAATGGATGGAGTAGATGATTGGGTATTAAGCAGCTTTGTTCACAGTTGCTTCCAGTTGGTCAAGAGATTAAATAAACTTCACTAAGATGAGCTTCAGTCCGGTGTTTGTCTTCCCCTCATCTTCTCCTTACTTCCATTCTACAACCAGTATTAATGTCAAGCTCAGTCCATCTGACTGGATGTTGTCCACACCAACCTCTCAGCAACCTCTCAGTTATCAACTACTTGTAACTGTCAAAGATGCTACTACTGAAGATTGCAAATTAGAAAAGTAGACTTGTTTGGGCTAAGCAATACTAGAACTGGACCTTAAATTAGTGGGAATCTGTACTGTGGTCAAAAGTGGATGGTATTTACTTGTGTATTGCCCACCATGAACCATGGAGGTGAGGTGTGATGGTGTGCTCATGCTTTACAGTGGACATGATTGTGGTTTATTCCAAATTTAAAGCACACTTCCCCAGCACCACAGCAATCTGCAATGACAAGCTACCCTATCTGGTTTTGCATAGTGGGGCCATAATTAGCTTGGCAACAGGATAAAGACCAAAACTTCACCTACAGATTATGTAAGGCCTATATGACCAAAAGAGAGAGGGATAGAGTGATGTGTGGTGTGAGATGACAGACAACAAAAAGCAGGCTTTGCTTTATTATCTAGTTTCATACGGTATTCTTAAATTCCCAAATGTATGTTTTGTAATAGATTCAGGAATTCTTTCAGACTGGAGGATCACCCGGGCCTCTACACAATCGCAATGTGTTCTTTTGTGGCTTTGCTGCCCTCACTCTTAATCTACAATATGCACATTCCTGAAATAACAAAGAATTGCATGAACTTTTGTTCACATTTTTGACCAGTATTTTCAGCACTTTTCTTCTTGGGAGGAGATGTATCTGATACTTTAGTGATGGACCACTTTACATTTTCTTTCTCTGTTTAATTGCATATTCAGGTCTAAACATTATCCTATAGCTCTACTTATTAAGTTGTTTAAATATAAGGATATCATGAAGTCAGTTACGCTTAAAAATCAATAAATAATAATCAGAAAACCATATTTATATATTTTTTACAGTTTTTAATATTGTATAATCATAACATATCCATGTGGTATAATTTAGTGTTTTCTCTTGTAAAGCATATAATAACATCAGAAGGGCTCTTCATATTATATTTGTCATAAGGCATTTACGTCTTCTTCAGACAAGCTTGTCCTGTTGTTTTTGGCATTGTGGAACTGGTTTACATTGCACTACTGAAGACAGAAAAGAAAACACTTTATCAATGATAATAAACTTACACCACCATTGCTATTCTTACTTACATTCCTAGAATGCTACTCTATAATGATAAGTGAGAATAATAATAAATTGTCATTTGGTTATAAATATTCTCTATGACTGATAAGTTAAATTATTTTATATATAACAAGAAATAGATACAGTAATTCCCTTACCTTGAGGAGGGGGACATTTCTGCTCATGGCACACAGGTTGTGGTTTACACACTGAAAAAAGGATATATGAAAGTTCATACAGTTTGTACAGGTATTATAGGTAAATGAAAACTCATTTTGGGTACCTTTTTTTGAATAATGAAAATAAAATTTTAAATACATATTGATAAAAAATATTCAGCTTCTCTTTTTACCTTGAGGAGGAGGGCATTTTGGCTCGGGGCACACCGGTTTGCATGCTGAAATAAAAAATAATTCAATTTAGTTAGATTTAATATGGAAAGAGGAAAATCAGGCAATGTGTTGTATAAGAAATCCTAGCCATCCTCATCACAAAGCACAAAGAACAATAATTTTGGCTATTGTACAGTCTATATTATATGTACTGTAAATGCAGTTATTACTAGATCCTCAATTAAAGTAGACTTAAAGAGAACCTGTCATGGGCAGCATGAAAAAAATCATGGCTACATGATTTATTTTCTCTCTTAAACACCTCAGCATTTAGAGAATATATACTTTAAATTGGTGGTCAATGTCACTTTCATTTTTAATCCCTATCTATTTAGTGCCATAATCTAAACTATTTTCTAATATACTTTCCCTAAAGATTTCCTTGCTTTACTAACTATTCTGTCAAACTGCTTTTCTATTTTTTTTCTACTTTCTTTTTGATGACACTTCATTTGAGAATCCCAGTGCATGCTCAATGTTAACTGCTCACTGTTGCCGGCTCAGATCAACAGTAAGGGTACCGTCACACACTGCCATTTCGATCGCTACGACGGTACGATTCGTGACGTTCCAGCGATATCGTTACGGTATCGCTGTGTCTGACACGCAGCAGCGATCAGGGATCCTGCTGAGAATCGTACGTCGTAGCAGATCGTTTAGAACTTTCTTTTGTCGCTGGATCTCCCGCTGGCATCTCTAGATCGGTGTGTGTGACACCGATCTAGCGATCTAGCGATGCGATCTAGCGATGCGTTCGCTTGCAACCAGGGTAAACATCGGGTTACTAAGCGCAGGACCGCGCTTAGTAACCCGATGTTTACCCTGGTTACAAGCGTAAAACTAAAAAAAAACAAACAGCACATACTTACATTCTGGTGTCCGTCACGTCCCTTGCCGTCTGCTTCCCGCACTGTGACTGCCGGCCGTAAAGTGAAAGCAGAGCACAGCGGTGACGTGCTTTCACTTTCACTTTACGGCCGGCAGTCACAGTGCGGGAAGCAGACGGCAAGGGACCTGACGGACACCAGAATGTAAGTATGTGCTGTTTATTTTTTTTTAGTTTTACGCTTGTAACCAGGGTAAACATCGGGTTACTAAGCGCGGTCCTGCGCTTAGTAACCCGATGTTTACCCTGGTTACCCGGGTACCTCGGCATCGTTGGTCGCTGGAGAGCTGTCTGTGTGACAGCTCCCCAGCGACCACACTACGATTTACCTACAATCACGGCCAGGTCATATCGCTGGTCGTGATCGTAGGTAAATCGTATAGTGTGACGGTACCCTAAGGAGCCAGCAACAGAGCAGTGTCACAATATACAATATACACTTTGCCCCTGCAAAGGACATCACTGGACTCTGCATGCCAAGTATTCTGACACCACTTTGTTGCTGGCTCATTACTGTTGATCTGAGCTGGCAAGAGAGAGCGCTCCGTCATTGTGTACATTGCACAAAGCGCAGCGCACAGAGACTAGCCCAGACCCAGAAACAAGCTTCACTGATGACACTTCATTTCAGGGAATGGGCAGGGGCGACAGCAGTAACCCCAACCTCTGCCACCCGATGAACCTCAAATGAAGCATCATCAAAAAACAAGAAAGGAAAAAATAGAAGAGCAGTTATATAGTGCAGTTAGAGAAGTTAAGGGAAATTTTAATGCAATAATATTAGAAAATAGTTTAGAATATAGCACTAAATAGATAAGGATTTAGAATTAAAATTACTTTGCCTACAGATCATCTCTTTAATAATATAACTGGCTGGAATCATGCACCTAGGCTCTGAGTCATGCTGCCCACAGATTGAGCAGCATGAATCATGTAACAGGTTCCCTTTAACCCTTTAACCCCAGAGCTTTTTTAGTTTTGCATTTTCGTTTTTCGCTCCCTTCCTTCCCAGAGCCATAACTTTTATATCAATCAATTTTATATCAATATGGCCATGTGAGGGCTTATATTTTGCAGGATGAGTTGTTCTTTTGAACGACACCATTGATTTTACCATATAGTGTATTAGAAAACGGAAAAATGTTCCAAGTGCGGTGAAATTGCAAAAAAAATGCAATCCCACACTTGTTTTTTGCTTGGCTTTTTTGCTAGGTTCACTAAATGATAAAACTGACCTGCCATTATGATTATCCAGGTCATTATGAGTTCATAGTCACCAAACATCTCTAGGTTATTTTTTTATCTAAGTGGTGAAAAAAATTCCAGAATTTGCTTAAAAACAAATTGAGCAATTTTTCGAGAACCGTAGCGTCCCCATTTTTGGGGATCTCAGGTCGGGTGAGGGCTTATTTTTTGTGTGCCAAGCTGATGTTTTTAAAGATACTATTTCAGTGCAGATAAGTTCTTTTGATCACCCGTGATTGCATTTTAATGCAATGTCGTGGCGACCAAAAAAATGTGTTTCTGGTGTTTTAATTTTTTTCAAGCAATCAGGTTAATCCCTTTTTTCATTGATAGATCGGGCAATTCTGAACACAGTGATACCAAATATGAGTAGGTTTATTTTTTTTATTGTTTTATTTTGAATGAGGCGAAGGGGGGGGGTGATTTGAACTTTTATATTATTTTTACTTTTTTCATATTTTTTTAATTTTCTTTTTACTTTTGCCATGCTTCAATAGCCTCCATGCCGGAGCCTGCATCAAAGCAGGGGATCTGCCATCGGACGTACTATTCCATCCGATGGCAGAAAGGGGTTAAAGATGTTTTTCTAGAATATTCAAGATTTGAGATCTTTGTAAGATAAATAAGTATAAGTTACTAATAGAATTATTCCAGTAAAGACACTCTGATTTTTGCTGGGTGCGAAAGTAATTTTTTAAAAGTTTTCAGTTATCTGACGGCTATAGCCGATCACTGAATATATGTGGGACAGCTAGAGCCATGCTTTTAAATGCAGCGGTCAGATGAATGATGAACAGAATTTCATCCCACTGGAAGTGATGATATCCTGTCTGTCAGTCACCTGACCATTACAGCCAATCAGTGAATTCAAAGAATAAGTAAATGGTTAACAAAATATTAACACTTTCCTGTCTCGGTGGAGATAACTCAAGCATTGTGCAAATTAAGCGTTAAAAAAAATGTATATTTGTTTAATTTATATAAATGAAATGTATATTCCTTATATTATAAAAAAAATAAAACGTTAAGTTTAGCTAGTTTTTTTTTAAATCCCTACAATTTGTTTCTGCTCAAGAACTGAGTAAATAATTCCTAAGGATCTTATCAAAACCAGACTTGAATATGAATAACCAATGTCTAAGTTTACCCCAGAAAAAAACAAACATTTATATTCAGAAAGAACTACTCTTCTGCTAAGGATGCTGTCTTCTGTCGGCAGATATACATTTACCTTATTAATAACTAAAAATATATAAAATAAAGAAATTTGAAAACTGCAAAAATAATGTACTTACGATCCTGGCAGTGCTGTTTGGGTGGTGGGCAAGGCTCTGGGCATTTCTTCTGTTGTCCCTTCACACCAGACATGGTTCTCCTGAAGAGCTTGTATGTTAGATGTAAGAGATAACTGAACACAAAGACTTTTCTGGGTTTGACTGTTTTGTCTCTTCTATCTCTGTTGTTTTTATATGCTTGAGAGTGATGTGCTCAGAGACCCTAGGAATTGGGCAATGTTATATTTGCATTTAATGATTTTTCTTTTCCTGAAAAGCAGGGTGGTGTCTCTATATTTCTGTCTGTCATTTCTGCAGAGCTGAAAATGTAATGTAATTATGAGCAAATGTCCCAGGCATCTTCGTAAAGAAACACAATAGAATTTAATTACACAAGTAACTACCAATAAATGACAAACATGTTATCTTACTAAATATTTCCCATCGCATTCTTCGTCTTATTGACATCTCATTTATTAATGACTGTATCACTGTTACTAAAAATAAAGAGGGAAAAATCATCACTAATAGGAGAAATAATATTGTATAATAAAAAAACAGAGGGTATACAACATTTGACTGGTGGCAATCCAAAATCATATATACTCTCTATATATCCCATAATATTGTTTTGCATTGTACTTTGAATGCGGCAATATGGTGCCTTAGTTACTATAATTGGCAAACTTACCCTAAAGTACCTTTCTAACCAGCCATTCCAGCAGGCAATATTTTAGGCAACCTAAAAATATTATGCTCCCAAATCATCAAGACTGGAATTTTGCAGTCTAAACATAACCACTTCACGACATTTGACGTCAGATAGCGGTTCCTGAGCAGTGATGTATAGGTACGTCATGGCACAAGAGCTGGACCAATGGTCGCTGCCTGGAGATCATCTTACATGATAGCTAAGCTCTGGCTATCACAGCCAGGAGTGGTGTCCGCACCGCCCCCTGTCAGTTTGGCCCACTAAATGCTATGATCTATATCGATCACAAAATTTAGTCAGTTAGGAGAGGTCGGGGCTCCCTCACTCTTCTGATTAGTGCCCCCGCAAGGTCATAATGGCAGTCCAAATTCAACATGACAATCTCGGATCTGTTAGCAATAGTGTCCTACTTAGACAATGGTCTAAGAGGCTTCTCTCAGTGCAACACTGACATGTATAGTGCATTGCAATGCTGGTGCAATGCAATGCATTACATCAGCAAACAGAGTTTGAAAGTTAAAGTCCTATAGAGGGACTAAGTAAAAAAAGTAAAAAAAAAGTAAAATGACAAAATAAAAATCCCCAAATAATACAAAGATGAAAAAACATATTATATCTATAAATACCTATATCTATGTAAAAAAACAAAAACAAAGAAGTGCATGTGGAGTCCTCTGGCCTAGCTGTCTTTATAAATACTTACGGTATATTTAGGTAAAAAAAAGTGAACAAAAAGTGCATGTCTCATCCTTTGGCATGGCTGTCCTTTAGAAAGACCACATGACCAGGGCTCATCCCACTGAACACCCGTACTCCTTTCCTATGGGCATAATACTACTCAGACAACACAGGTTAAGAAGAGTAAAAAATTAGGGTACTACTAATTTATTTGATCAACAACAGTCAATGACATAGGGTACAGACACAGCAAGTACATAAGATGGTGCAAATGAGAGTCTCCTTCTTCCGCTAGCTTGCTGTGAATTAGAACATCTGCAACTTTGGGGCTTCCAGGGACAACTACTCCAACCAGTAGCACCCCACTTTGGGCAGTGGGCACCCACAGAGAGGAGGTAGTGGGCAAGCTTAGGAAGCTGACAGAGTCCATTGAGGTATGTGGCCAGGTGACCTGATTGTCCCAACTTAAACTCTCCAAACATCTTTGAGAGCTCAGTGATGGTCAATGGAGCAGATCTGAATTCCTCTAGCTGAGGTCGTGCTCCCTTAAATTGACATCCTGTAATGTGTCAAATTTGTATTGTCCTGGTTGGAGTCATAGTGCCTTGGGAACTGTCATGTAGAGTCTGTGGAAACAGAGGCAGATCCTTCTTTCATAGTTCACATTTCTTATTCAGGCATTTTTCCACAGGATTGGGGAAAGGTGGGAGGAGGTCATCTCTTAATGTTTTAGAGTTCAAATAACCTGCACCATTTGTCCTTCAATATTTGCTGAACAATTAGCTGCATGCCCAATGGATAATCGACATATTAACAAACATTGATTGTTCAATTATCCTATGCCTTTGTTTCCCTTGGAAAGCAGAGCAATAAGCTGCAAAGACTTATGCAATAGATAAAAAACAGCCATTCACAATTCAAGAAACATCAATTCCATCTACAATAAGAGTCAATGTTCAGTTTTATATGAATAATAACTCCCTGGGCCTACTGAATATGCGTCTGTCATAATGAAGAATAAATGCAGTGTCATCACATTCCTCCTCCTTCTTAATTAGCCAGATGTAGTAGGCTTCCGATCATCCTTCTCCACTTGTCTGGGATGGTCCATCAGTCCATCAGTATTTCTTTCAGCAGAGACACGAATGTAAGAGGTTTCACCTTCATGAACTAAACTTTGTATCATCCAGTTTCTTCAAAGCATAATCCATATCTTTCTTGCAAGTAAACTCCAAAATCCACATGCCATCCTAGTGCACATCAGTATAGCAGACATCTCCAGCTTCTCTCATATGATCTTTTAGATCCTGCCAACTTCCTGATGAGGGAAGTTTGGAGACGAGGACTCTGTATTCATTGGGCTGGTATTGGGGGTCTATTCCTCCTACAGGTTTCTCCATAACCTCCCCCTGGCACTTGTCTTGACTTGAGAAACTCCACACGTAACCAACGAGATCTGAACTTTTACCCATTGAGTCCAAACATGGCATCCTACACATCCCGCGGATCCTGGATGCTGATGAAGATGAACAGTGTGGCACCACCTCCCCCACAATTCATTAGCTTGATGGCATGGATCCGTTCATTTAGATGGAACAACTCATTATTATTATTATTATTATTATACATTTTTATAGCGCCATTTATTCCATGGCGCTGTACATATGAAAAAGGGGGCAAATATAGACAAAATTCATTAAACATGAGCAAAAAACAAGGTACACAGGTACATAAGGAGGGAGGACCCTGCCCGCGAGGGCTCACAGTCTGCAGGGGGTGGGTGAGGATACACTAGGAGAGGGAAGAGCTGGCTGTGCGGCTGTTCAGTAGGTTGAGGATCACTGCAGGCTGTAGGCTTGTCGGAAGAGATGAGTCTTCAGGTTCTTTTTGAAGGTTTCTATGGTAGGCGCAAGTCTGATGTGTTGGGGTAGAGAGTTCCAGAGTATGGGGGAAGCACGGGAGAAGTCTTGGATGCGGTTATGGGAAGAAGAGATGAGAGGGGAGTAGAGAAGGAGGTCTTGGGAGGATCGGAGGTCGCGTGTAGGTAGGTACCGGGAGACCATGTCACAGATGTATGGAGGAGACAGGTTGTGGATGGCTTTGTATGTCAGTGTGAGGGTTTTGAACTGGAGTCTCTGGGCGATAGGAAGCCAGTGAAGGGCTTGACACAGGGGAGAGGCTGGGGAATAGTGGGGGGACAGGTGGATTAGTCGGGCAGCAGAGTGTAGGATGGATTGGAGTGGTGCCAGAGTGCTAGAGGGGAGTCCAGAGAGTAGGAGGTTGCAGTAGTCGAGGCGGGAGATGATAAGGGCATGCACTAGCGTTTTTGCAGTGTTGCGGTCAGGGAAAGCACGGATCCGGGAAATATTTTTGAGTTTGAGACGACAGGAGGAGGCAAGGGCTTGGATATGTGGATGAAAGAGAGGGCAGAGTCGAGGATCACCCCGAGGCACCGGGCGTGTGGGACTGGGGATAGTGAGCAGCCATTGACATTGATGGATAGGTCTGGTGGAGGGGTAGAGTGAGATGGGGGAAAGATGATGAATTCTGTTTTGTCCATGTTCAGTTGTAGAAAGCGAGCAGAAAAGAAGGCTGAAATGGCAGACAGACAGTGCAGGATTTTGGTAAGTAAGGAGGAGAGGTCAGGTCCGGAGAGGTAGATCTGCGTGTCGTCAGCGTAGAGATGGTACTGCATACCGTGGGATTCTATGAGCTGTCCCAGGCCGAAAGTGTAGATGGAGAAGAGTAGGGGTCCTAGAACAGAGCCTTGAGGAACACCGACTGACAAGGGGCGAAGTGAGGAGGTGGTGTGGGGGAGGGAGACACTGAATGTTCGGTCTGTCAGATATGACGAGATCCAGGAAAGGGCCAAGTCTGTGATGCCAAGGGATGAGAGGATTTGTAGCAAAAGGGAGTGGTCTACAGTGTCAAAGGCAGAAGACAAGTCCAGGAGAAGGAGGACAGAGTAGTGTCGCTTGCTCCTGGCAGTTAGTAGGTCATTGGTGACTTTAGTTAGGGCAGTTTCAGTTGAGTGATGGGAACGGAAGCCTGATTGTAACCGATCAAAGAGGGAGCAGGAGGAGAAGTGGGAGGACAGTTCAAGATGGACGTGTTGCTCCAGCAATTTGGAGGCATAAGGGAGAAGAGATATTGGGCGATAGCTAGACACAGAGGATGGGTCGAGGGAGGGCTTTTTGAGGATGGGTGTGATCTTGGCATGCTTGAAGGATGAGGGAAAGACACCTGTTGTGAGTGAGAGGTTGAAGAGGTGGGTTAGGGTTGGGATGAAGACCGTGGAAAGGTTAGGGATGAGGTGGGATGGGAGCGGGTCAAGCGTGCAGGTGGTGAGGTGTGATCTTGACAGGAGGGTGGAGAGCTGATCTTCTGTCATGGTGGAGAAGCTGGTTTTGGAGGAGCAGGGTTGAGCAGCTAAGAGGGGCAGTGGGCGCTGTGGGCCAAAGCTTTCTCTGATCGTATCGATCTTCTGTTTAAAGAAAGAGGCGAAGTCATCAGCAGAAATGAGGGGGGAGGGAGGAGGTGTGGGGGGACGGAGTAGAGAATTGAAAGTGTTGAAAAGCTGTTTAGGGTTGTGGGACAGGGAGGATATGAGGGATGAGAAGTAAGTTTGTTTTGCGGCAGTGAGCGCAGACTTGAAGCTGGCGAGGGACTGCTTGTATGCAGTGAAGTGGTCGGCAGAGTGGGATCGCTTCCATCTCCGCTCAGCAATCATCCAGCTCCTTCTCCTGTTCATCTGCCCACATAAATGCGCCCTTTCCCCAACTGCTGACCCCCAGACTGGGAGATGGCCATTTGGTTGCCTGGTAAATGGTGATCTGGGGGTACAATATCTGGGCTGACCCAGTGTCCAGTCCCTGGACCTTGATATTACAATTCTTGACAAGCTGGATGTGGCGATGGTGGAAACTGGTATAGGGTTGTCAATCTGCCATATAGTGTGGACAGGGTATATCACGTCATCCTCTGCTGGTATATCCGAGGGGTAGCGTCCCCCAGACCCTGATGGCTCTTTTTGACAGACGTTGACCATCTGGGTCGGCAGGCAGATGGGCTCCATGCATGGGGCCCTGGCCCTATAGACAGTCTTTGACATGTGTCCAAGGTACCAATATGTATAACAGTACCATTGTTTGGCAAATCATGAGTCTTGTTTGTAAACCTTTTTCATTGTTTGTTCAATTAACCTGTGCTTTGTTTTCCAAGGATAAGCAGAACAACAATAAGCTGCAAGGACTGATACAAAAGATAAACAGCAGCCATTCAACAATTCAAAAAACAACAATTTAATTTACAATAAGAGTGAATGTTCAGTCTCATATGAACAATAGCTCATGTCCCTGGGCCTATTGAATATATGTCTGGCATAATTTAGGGGAACCTGTCACCCCCATAATCGATGGTGAGGTAAGCTCACCATCATCAGGGGCTTATCTACAGCATTCTGTAATGCTGTAGAGAAGCCCCTGATGTAACCTGAAAGATGAGAAAAAGAGGTTAGATTATACTCACCCAGGGGCGGTCCTGCGGCGGTCCGGTCAAATGGGTGTCTCAGGTCCGCTCCGGCGCCTCCTATCTTCATTCCATGACGTCCTCTTCTGGTCTTCATGCCGCGGCTCCAGCGCAGGCGTACTTTGTCTGCCCTGTTGAGGGCAGAGGAAAGTACTGCAGTGCGCAGGCGCCGGAAAGGTCAGAGGCCCGGCGCCCCTGGGTGAGTATAATCTACTGTCTTTTTCTCCTCTTTCAGGTAACATCAGCGGCTTATTTACAGCATTACAGAATGCTGTAGATAAGCCCCTGATGATGGTGAGCTTACCTCACCATCAATTTTAGGGGCGACAGGTTCCCTTTAAGGATAAACATGGTGTTGTTACAGTGCACATATTTTGTATTACCATGCTCAGAATGACATGGTCTATAAAACTGTCAATCTAGTTAACCCCTTCAACTTCCTTAAAAAAATGTAAAAAAAGTATGCATTTTCATCATTTCACCCAAGAAAAGTGAAATAAAATGCAATTACTGTAAAAGTCAAATGTAAATAAAAATTATATTGCTGAAAACATCATCTTGTTCCACAAAAAACAAGACACCATACTGATCCATCAGCAAAGAAATGAGCAAGCTATAGCTCTCAGAATAAAGTGATGCAAAAATATATATTTTTTTATAAAATAGTTATTTTTGTGTAAAAAGTCAGCTCACCCAACTGAAGCCACAATGCAGTGACTAAAGACCTAGGGATCTGAAATTCATCTGCCAGTGTGAATTACTCCTTTTAGGGTAAGTGGATACTATGCTGTTATAATGGAATTTAAGAATTTTCAATAAACATTCATTTCATGGGATTTCTGGAGCTGAATCAATTTTTCTTCACATGGTCATCATTATTTCACCTCACCACATTTCAAAACAGCCAAACTGAGCGCCAAGCCAGACAGCAGTGTCTTCTGCTGTTTGATGACTCCACTGGCTGTGTTCTGAGGCCTATCCACCTGGCCCTGCTCCACAAGTTGAAGAGACTGAGTGCACAGATGGCAAACCACTTGTTACATAGGAAGATGAGTACGTGGCAGAGCCAGTGCACACAATCAGCTGACCATTGCAGCACATCTCTGAGGATGATGAAATACAGGTGTCAACTCCTTCGTCTTTCTTCAGTGTGCCCATCAAAGAGGGCAGGGGCGCGGAATGGGTGGAAAATGATGCTAGGAATGATGAGGTCGTAAAACCTACATGTAGAATATTCCATCATAGTGATGTTCTAACTTCAGAAAAAGAGTATGTGGTCATACTGCCCAAGCAGCACAGCAAAATACTGAGCAGGAGGAAAAGCACAGCAGCCAGCCCCTAGCCAGTACTTCAGCTGCTACTGCACATCATGCCAAGAAAATGAGCACACCAAAGCCAGCTCAAAGGAGCTCCCTGGTGTAGCATTCCTTTAGGGAATGTTCTGATGACAAGCGACAGGAGGTGTGCATTCTGTGCAGTCAGAGCCTGAAGCGAGGAATACCTTTTTTAAAATCTGAGCACCACCTGCATGATGAGGCATCTAAAATTTAAGTACGAACTGCAGAGGAGTTTACATCTTAAAAAGTATGACAGATGTTAGCCTCCTCTTGCTCCCTCTTCTCCTGCGGTCTCAACCTCTTCCTTCTGCTCATGATCAACAGGGTCACCTGTCTTTCCACAGAGAGGATGTGACAGCATCACCACCTCCAGTGTCACTGAGCTTCTCCACACCTTCCCATGGAAGTGTTCAGCTCCCTATCCCTCAAAACCTCAAAAAAGGAGATACCCCCTAGCGACCTACAAGCCATAGTCATGAAAGCCAGCATTGCAAAATTACTCGCCTTCAAAATGCTGCCATTCTGGCTGGTCGATATGGACAGCTTCTGAAAACTGATGTCAGTGGCTGTCACACAGTATGATTTTCCCAGCCACTAATACTTTTTCACATAGGCCATCCCTGCCCTGACAAATCAGGTGTGCACTGTGCAAAGCCATCAGTGGCAAGGTCCACATAACTACTGACATGTGGACCAGTAAGAACGGCCAGGGACTTTACATATCCAAAACTTCCCTCTGGGTCAATATCTCCAAAACTTCCCTCTGGGCAGCTGGTCCAGAGAAGGATGGCGTTGGACCGCATGTCCTATCACCACCAAGGATTTCTGGACATTCCTCTGTCCAGGAGATGTACCAACGAGGTGGAACACCAGCCTGCACATGCTGGAGAGGCTATGTGAGTGAGTAGTAGTAGGCAACAGTGTAATTCCAGCTGCAGAACACAGTAGTGAGTCGCTCGGCTGAACAAACACACTTCACCACCTATAAGTGGGCCATGACATGTGTGGCATTTTGCGCTGCTTTGAATATTCCAGCACCATGCTTAGCACTGATGACACCATCATCAGCACTGCATAACCACTTGTATGCCTGCTGAAAACAATTGTATATATTGAGAATCCACTCTGCCCTTCCCTGAGTACCAGAGTCTCTGCTCTAGACTTTAAATTTGTATGTCTATTTTAATGCCTGTTTTGTATAACATAATAAACTGTTAATTTATATACTATATTGTGGACTATTGACTCCATGATTTTGTAGGATCAACTTCTCTGAACCAGCTGTCAGCACTATGGGGGGATACAAAATGCAGCTGGCTGGGAGACACTTTGAAATGCCGTATCAATTGGACCAAAGGTGCCCCCTCCCAGCTGCGTCCGGGCCAAAAGCCAGCTCTTTCTTTCTCCCTGAATATGCCTTTGATTTGTGAATTTATGACGTTTTGACAGAAACCAGGCTGATGGTCAGGGTTGGTTAGTTTTCATGTCTGCGTTATTGAAAAACCCAAGTCATTTTAGAAACTTGATTGCCAGTATTTTCATGGCCCCAATCATTGTGTAACACTATATTTGCATTTCATTTGTTTCTCCATAAAAGCAGGGTGGTGCATTTTATATTTCAGTATTTCATGTCTGCAATGTTGAAAATGCAATATTACTTCCTCTATTAACAATGTATTAGAACATCCTTAGTATGAGACACAATAGTATGTTGATACATAGAGAAAATGACACATAGTCTGACTAATCCTTTTAAACTTTAATCAGTCACATACTTTTTATGCAGAGTCTCAGCATAACAACAGTGGTGAAAAAGAATGGACATAAAATGTTTTACTGAAATAAAGAGTACTGTAAATTGAACTGATTAACAGTTCTGATCTGTTTTGGACACCTGCTTAAATTGTGAAATTGGAGATACGTTCATGCTTCACCAATATTTCTGGCAGGTGTTGCATTAGCCTTTTTGACTGTGGTGGAATTTCTATTCAATAAAACCTGTTTCGGTTTTCCTCCTCTGTTCCCTAACCAAAAGCATCCCAGATGCTAAGGAAGATATTACACAGAGCAACTTTTTCAAATGTATTTCTTGAAAAATATGAAGTTAGCTTTTGTAATCAGAAGATATCGGGCTATAAGAGATTGAGGAACCTATTCTGGAGTATGTGGAAGAGGTGGAGGTAGCGGTGTAGGTGAAATAGGCATATGAGGAGGAGGTAGCCCACACTCTTTTTTTTTTTGCGAACTGTAAAAACAGGCAGTATAATGATCAGATACAGAAATAAAAATAAATAAAACCATGTAGCGCAGCAATATTACCCTCCTGAACCTGCAGCAAGCATTCCACAATCCACTTGTCGCTAAAATAAATAATATAATAATAAAGAGTAAACTTGCGCTAAGGTAGTTTCCTGCTCTAACTATCTTAGTGCAAGTTTACTCTTTATTTTCACAGTGTGATTATCTGCTGGAACCCCCTCTCTATACAGGTCGTATAATGCTCAGCACTTATTGGGGATGAAAATAATGAGGAGAGCATCAAATAGGAGATGAGGCAGTGTTACTGCTGGTGGTGGTGTAGCTGCTGCACGGAGAGAGAGCACAAGGTTGATCTGTTCCTGCTATGTGCCCAAAAGAAACACCTTCCTCTGGTGCATGCTGGTGACAGGACGTTATGTGTAATTTGTAGGGCCGAGTATAGTTGGATTAGTAGTGAGGCCACAACAAGTAGAAGTGGTTTTAGGTGGGTTAGTTGAGACTGCCTTCAGCCTTCGATTTGCCTTCCTCTCGGTCCACTGCTGATAGTGTAGATTTTGTACAGTGACCCATTGGTACGGCTTCCACCTTACCCCTTGCAAATCAGGAAAGCAGTCTGAGCCACAAATCATGCGGCAGTCACTTCTGCTTTTTGATGACTCTGCTGGCTGTGGTTATGGGGCCATTCACTTGACCCTGTAAGCACAAGTGGAAGAGATGGAGTGCACTGATGCCTAACTAGATGTTCTGTTGGAGGATGAGTATGTGGGAGGGGCAGTGCAAAAAGGTTGACCACCGTAGTACATCTCTGATGATGATTTTATTGAAACACGGGTGCAAAAGTGCTGCAGCTTTCTGCTATGTGTACACCAGCAATGAGGGCAAGGGTGAGGACTGGGCGGAGCATCATGCGATGGATGATTATTATTAACTAGATGGTGGCCCGATTCTAACGCATTGAGTATTCTAGAATATTTATGTAGTTTATTTACGAAGATTACAGAATAATGCAATGAATACACACGATTCGGCCGGCCGGGAGCGACCAATTAGCAAAGCGGGGTTCAAATCCTGCTGCAATTTGCGGCCAGACTGCACCTGTCGCTGATTGTTCATGGCCAGCCGGCCACAATCATTCAGTGAAGCTAGGGCCAGCTGTAGGTTTTTGAGGGCCCCGGGCGAAAGAGTCTCACAGCTCATATAGCATATAACACAGCCCACATAGTATATAGCAAAGCCACATAGTATATAGCAGCCACGTAGTATATAGCACAGCTCACACAGTATATAACACAGCCACGTAGTATATAGCACAGCCCACACAGTATATAACACAGCCACGTAGTATATAGCACAGCCACGTAGTATATAGCACAGACACAAAGTATAAAGCACAGCTACGTAGTATGTAACACAGCCACGTAGTATATAGCACAGCCACCTAATATATTGCAGAGCCACATAGTATATAGCACAGCCCACACAGTATATAACACAGCCCACGTAGTATATAACACAGCCCACATAGTATATAACATAGCCATGTAGTATATAGCACAGCCACGTATTATATAGCACAGCGAAGTAGTATATAGCACAGGCACATAGTATAGAGCACAGCTACATAGTATATAACACAGCCACATAGTTTATAGCACAGCCACGTAGTGTATTGCAAAGCCACGTAGTATATAGCACAGCCCACACAGTATATAATACAGCCCACAAAGTATATAATACAGCCCACGTAGTATATAGCACAGCCCACATAGTATATAGCACACCCCATGCAGTATATAACACAGTCCACATAGTATATAACACAGCCATGTAGTATATAGCACAGCCACGTAGTATATTGCACAGCCACATAGTATAAAGCACAGCCCACGTAGTGTAGAGCACAGCGACGTAGTATATAACACAGCCGATGCAGTATATACAGTAACACAGCACACGCAGTATGTAACACAGCCCACATAGTATATAACACAGCCCATGTAGTATATAGCAATGTGGGCACCATATCGCTGTTAAAAAAAATAATGAAAATAAAAAATAGTTGTATACTCACCTTCCGGCGGCCCCTGGATCCAGCCCAGGCCTTTAGCAATGCTCCTCGCGATGCTCCGTTCCAAGTTATGCCTTGCAGCAATAACCCATGATGATGTAGCGGTCTCGCTAGACCACTACGTCATCATGGGTCGTTGCCGCAATACATTCTTGGGACTGGAGCATCGCGAGGAGCGGGAAATGCCTCTGCGGATGCCGGAAGGTGAGAATATAATGGGTTTTTTTACTATTATTTTTAACATTATATGTTTTTGCTATTGATGCAGCATAGGCAGCATTAATAGTAAAATGTTGGTCACACTTACAGGGTTAATGGCAGCGTTAACGGACTGCGTTACACCGCATTATGCCATGGTGTAACGCAGTCCGTTTAACGGACTGCTAAAACGCTATGTGGGCACTGACTAGAGGGGAGTATGGAGGGGGCACTGACTGGAGGGTAGTAGGGAGGGGCCAATTTGCGGCCAGACTGTGCCTGTCGCTGATTGGTCGCGCCGAGCCGGCCTTGACCAATCAGCAATGCGGGATTTCTGTGACAGACAAACAGACAGAAGTGGAAAACAGACAAACAGACGGAAGTGGACCTTAGACAATTATATATAGAGATTTTTCAGAGCACCATTGATTCCATGGTGCTGTACATGAAGAGGGTTTACATACAAAACTCAAATAGAAATTACAATGAACAAACTAATAGTCACAGACAGGTACAGAGGGAAGGGGACCTTGTGGGCTTACATACTACAGGATAATGGGGAAGTAAACAGTAGGTTCGGAGTGGCCAGCAGTTGGGCTATTGGTGAGGTGGCAATGGGGTCATTGTAGGCTTTAAGCTGTTCTGAAAACAAAGGTTACAAGTTTCTCCTAAAACCTCCAAATGTAGGTGATAATCGGACTCGTTATGCCACAGAATTACTGTATAGAGGATGGGGGATACTCGGGAGAAGTCTTACAGGCAATTGGATGAGGAATATACAATTGTGAATGAAAGATGGAGGTATTGGGAGGACCAGAGCTTAAAAGGTGGAAGATATCATCAGATTGGTTCAGAGATATTTGGGGGAAGACAGGTTGTGGAGGCCTTTCTAGGTCAGTGCAAGTAGCTTGAAGTAAATATATTGTGGAATTTGGAGAAAATAAAGAGAGTTGTAGAGGGGAGACGTGGAAGAGTTGTGAAGATAGAAGCGGATTAGTAGAGAAGCAGAGTTAAAAACAGGCTGGAGAAGTGTTATGATGCAATGGGGGGTGATGAGGTGGTCCTTGACTCCACATGGAGTAAAAGTCATCCCAGTTAACAGGTTGGAGAAAGATGGTGGTGGTGGTCATGCTGCCACAGCTGCACATAAAAGAGGGAGCAGGGTGAAAAATCACTGAGGCCAACCTCTAGCCATAAAGTTGTCTTCTACTGCGGCCTGTTGTCAGCCCCTAGCCTTTTCTCTGTCCATGTTGCCTTCTCTTTTGCCTCTTCCTCCTACTCCGCTTCCTCCACCGTCTCCTCATCTGGTCAAAAAGTGCAGTCCCTCTGTGCTCACATTTGGCGTTCTCACCCTGCTGCTTGCCTATCTGCTATGCAGCACCACTTCTGTCTTCCTGCTCATAGCCTCATATGCAACGTATGCACAAAGTGGAACTCCACCTTGCACATGCTGGAGCGACTGTGTGAACAGCAGCTTATAATAAGGGAGCATTAGCTGCAGCATGCACGAGTGAGTTGCTCACGGGTCCTGGGACCTGTTGAAGCACAGCTAAGGTGAAACGGCTGTCATCCACAGAAGGTATCTGCTCCTCTCCCGCTGTACCCATGTTATGGACTAAATAAAGGAATGTTTTACCAGATGGTGAGTGCTACCTCTTTTCTCTGTTTTTGGACTGCAATTGATTAATTTTTTGTGTGTTACCGTATTCCCTCAGTTGTGTGGTGTCCAGCCTACACCCAGGTAGATTTCAATCTCAGCTGAGCTACTTGTCCTTCTCCATCACACCTGCAAATAACCATATCAGATCATGAGTTGAGAAAACAAATATTTGGTCTCAGTCATCCACTCAGGCTAAGCACACTGGTGGGTTTCTAGTACCCAGTTGTTCTCTGAGCTATTGTGTAAAATCTATATGGCCTTGGGTCAGAGAGGCCCCTGGTGGTGCCACTGCCATCTCACATTTAACTGGAAAGTATTGTGGAGCAGAGAACCACTGGCTCCCTGCTCAAAAATACGTATACATGTCTCCCCTTACTTGTCTCCCTGCAGCCAGTCCTCCAATCATCACTTCTGTATTTGAATGTCTTTCTTCTGTAATTGTGCCAGGTCCCCATACACTTCTTGATGGGTCTTCACTACACTCCATGAAATTAAATGGGGCTGAATACATGACATTGATGTAAATATAGAAGATAAATCACAAAAGAAAGAAAAGCCAATTGAAGGACCAATGGTGACACAAGAATAAAACAAGCCAAGGATAGCTGAGTGTAAGATTTTTATAAAATATTTCCACCTTTCTATAATTGCTGCAATATTTCCTAAAGTTCATGGAAATGGAGGCTGGCTGCACTACTTTTTTATTTGTAAATGTGATGCTAATTTGATTTACCTTGATGGGATTTGCTCATCTTTCTAGCATATGATTAGAAAAAAAGAGGGACTTATGAAGTGCCCACTTGCCAAAAGGCATAAGCAATCTGCCCTACTTATAGAATACTAGCACATGAATCCATTCCCATATTCAGTTGATGTGCTAGGAGGCAAGTTTTGGAGAAAGAGTGATTATATTCTTAGTGGATGCTTTCCTGAAACGGAAAGTACTTGCAAGCAGCATAATACAAAGAATAGCAGGTTTACCCAGAATCCTTTGCAGTAGGCGGAGCTATGCAAATCATCTCTTTCCACCCCTGTCTAATCCACAGCGCTTGGAACCGCCAAGCGTGCAATGCTGCGGATTAGTTTCTAAATTTACACAGCCAACCAATTCCTACCTGTGGACACGTGTTTCGGGCTTTAGGCCCTCATCAGCACAGGGCTGGAATTGGTTGGCTGTATGGAGTGGGGCTCGGTGAGCAAGCGATACATACATGCTAGCCACCTTATTCTTAGTGACAGACAACTGTTCTAACTATCAATATGATAAAGAACTGTGTAGGAAATGGTTAGTAAGATAACTAGTGATGAGGGAGCATTCTTGGATATCATGTTATCCAAGCATGATCGTGTGTTATTCGAGTATCTCAGGCGTGCAATATGTTCAAGTCCCCGAGGATGCGTGTTTCAAGGCTGTTGGATAGCTGCAACACATGCCGGGATTGCCTGTTTTTTTAAGCAATCCCGCATTTGAAACATGCAGCCTCGAATATATTTCTTGAGCAAGCCCAAGACTCTCGGATAACACCCGAGCATGATCGGAAAACACAATATCAGAACACACTCACTCATCACTAAAGATAACATATTTCTCATTTATTTGTAGATCTCTATGTAATTAAATGCTGTGCTTATTCGTGAGATGCTTAAAATACTTTTCATAATGATAATACATTTCAACACTGAAAGTGTGACAAATGGAAATACAAGAGACTCCACCTTGTTTTTCAGGAAAAGAAAAATACGAAATACAAATATGATATTACCTGATACACAGAGTTGCAGAATAATTGAATGAACGAGTAATGGTATTTCCTAATTGTTTTTTCATACCTCTCAAACATATAAAAGCCACAGAGCTGGAAGAGACTGAATATTCAACTGGGAAAGCCATTTGCTTCAACTTATATCCTACATCTGACTTATCAAACTCTTCAAGAGAACCATGTCTGGAGTGAAGGGACAACAGAAGAAATGCTGCCCAGAGCCTTGCCCACCACCCCAACAGCAATGCCGAGATCGTAAGTGCCTCCCCTGTGGTCTTTTTTCATTTTAATTATTATAATGTTTCTAATAATTTTATGTTGTTAATATGTTGGCACTGGCGGAAGAATCTTAGAACTTTAGGTGATACTTTTTTATATGTTGCTTTAAAAGGATGTGTACATGGATTAAACTTTGAATAAATCAATAGTACATGTGATTTAAGAAATTTTGCAATCTATATTATGAGATAAATTATCTTCCTTCCCCACTTATCAGACACTTTTTCCCCTCCATCCTGCCTTCCAAACTTACCATCTACTGTGAGAAACCAACTCAAGTCTGTCTTGCTCAGAAGAGATGGATGCATGTGTCATGTGACCTAAGATCATTATCATCAATGGAGAGTGGAGGATAGAAAGAGAAGTGAACAGCAGGGAAGGGAAAAGACAGAGGGAGATGGAAAAACATTTTGTAGAGCTCTATAATAAGTCAGAGTTTGATTCAGTTCAAAAACGGTCAGCTCTGCTGTATATTGTCCTCATATTGCTGCAGTTTTTATCTGAAAGCTATGAAATTATTGAAGATCAGGCATTCCCCTCTTTATCCTGCGCTTTCTGTGGGGTCTGCTCCACAAGATATCAAATGACTGCAAACTAAAGATAGAGCTTGCAAGAGGGAAAACTGATTAGAATACACGCTATAATTCGCATATTAATTCACATAATGGCCAGAAATTGTGTTATTATATGAAATGTTTCTTGAAAGCAGTTTTAAACTCAAAGTATGCATGTCTGTAGCTTTTTTCATCTATTCTACTAAAAATATGAGCAGTGCTGAGTTTTTGTTCCTAACAGAATTTAAATATTTATCTTATCTATTTCAGCTTGCAAACCAGTGTGTCCTGAGCCAATATGCCCTCCTCCTCAAGGTAAAACAGAATATTAATACCTGTCAAAAATACTTATGAATTCAAAGATTGCTCCTTATTATTGGAAATAAAGCTACACAATCTATTTGTATCCTGAAAAGGTTTTTTATATTAATTTTTTCAGTATGTGTGCCTGTGCCAGTGTACCCGGAACCAAAGTGTCCTCCTCCTCAAGGTAACACATTATGTTAATATTTGTGAAAATATATTTATAGATAAAAGCATGATTCCTATTATTAGAGATTAAGCTACAAAATCTATTAAAAAAATTAAACTTTCGTTATGTACATTTTTTTTAGTGTGTGTGCCTGTGTGCCCTGAACCAAAGTGTCCTCCACCTCAAGGTAAAATATTGAACAAATATTTTCTGCTTTTCGGTAATTAATTTTGGTAATTATTTATTTTTATTGTTGTTTTTATCTGCATTAGAAAGTAGTCAAATAGAGCAATATAGCATATTCTACCACTTGGGGCAATTAATGGAAGACTAAAAAGCCATTCTAAGTTGGCATATGACATAGTTGAAGTTCACACATATTAATATCAGTTGCAAAAATGTGTGGAACTTTCCCATTTATCTGAATACTGTTTGCAGAAATTAATTTCTGTACAGCAGAAATAACCCCATTCAGTTTTACAGAATGCACTTTAGGTAGAAGATAGTTCCAGTGAATTTGCTAAATTGGCAAAATTTATATTAAATAGCCTAAACTTTTTTTATAGGATTACATATAAAATAGTGCAATGATTTGCAATATTTTTTCCTCTTCTTTCTAGTGCAATGTAAACCAGTCCAACAATGTCAACAGGACAAGACATGTGTAAAGAAATGAAGATATGAAAACCTCAAGACAAATACACTTCAATAGCCTCCCTGCATACATTAAAATCTGTTTAACAACAGAGAAATATCTACATTATAAATAATAAAAATATTATGATGATAAAGTAATAAATTATCATGAAAATCAAAAATTGTGGGTCACTTATTCAAGAAAAATGTAATGTTAGAGGGGTTGTCCATTTAGTGGGACAGTTTTTTTTCTGTATTATATATATTTTTGGTGAAAAATCATTTTTAAAATTGGGTTCCATTTCAATTTTTGCATTGTTGGACTTTTACAGAGTTTTTATTTCCCAGAACATTCACGATTAATGTAGTAAGTGGTCATAAATCAGTGAGCTCACTGATGGATTCCCATTTGATGAGGAAGATCGCTTTCTCTTAGGCATTGACCTGGTCTCTAATCTGAGCTGCTGTTGACCTGCGAATTCTGAGGCTGGCGGATAAACTTATCCTCAGAAGCAGAGGTGACTCTTGGTCTTCCTTTCCTGGGGCGGTCCTCATGTGAGCCAGTTTCTTTGTAGCGCTTGATGGTTTTTGCCACTGAACTTGGGGACACTTTCAAAGTTTTCCCAATTTTTCAGACTGACTGACCTTCATTTCTTAAAGTAATGATGGCCACTCGTTATTCTTTACTTAGCTGCTTTTTTCTTGCCATAATACAAATTCTAACAGTCTATTCAGTAAGACTATCCGCTGTGTATCCACCAGACTTCTGCACAACACAACTGATGGTCCCAACCCCATTTATAAGGCAAGAAATCCCACTTATTAAACCTTCTGCTGTGTAAAGTGTCAGATCAGTGATCTGCTGTAAAATAGTAATGTTCCATACTGGGACAATGTAAAAAAGTAAAAATATAATATAATGTGTAAAAAAAATTGTAAAAAAAATCACCAAATAAAGAAAAAAATATCTAAATATTTTGCCAATAAATACATTTATTTATGTAAATAAAAAAAACAATAAAAGCACACATATTTGGTATCGCCGCGTCCATAACAACCCACTCTATAAAACTGTCCTACTAGTTAACTCTTTCAGTGAACACAGGAAAAAAATAAATAAAAAACGAGGCAAATAACAATGCTTTATCATCATACCGCCGAACAAAAAGTGCAGAACAACGCGATCAAAAAGACATGTGTGAATAAAAATTGTATCGCTGAAAACATCATCTTGTCCTGCAAAAGCAAGCCGTCGTACAGCTCTATCAGCAGAAAAATAAAAAAATATAGCTCTCAGAATAATATTTTTTTTCTATAAAATACTTTTTATTGTGTAAAAGTGTCAAAACATTAAAAAGATATAAATGAGGTATCGCTGTAATCATACTGACCTGCAGAATAAAGCTGCCTTACTAATTTTACAACATGTGGAACAGTATAAGAAAAAAAAAAAAAAGCAATTCCTGAATTGCTGGCTTTTGTTCATTCTATCTCCATGAAATTGGATTAGATAGTGATCAAAAAATGTCACGTGCCCGAAAATGGTACCAATCGATACGTAAGCTAATCCCGCAAAAAACAAGCCCTCACATGACTCTGTCAGATGAAATATGAAAAAATTATAGCTCTCAAAATATGGTGATGCAAAAACAAGTTTTCGCAATACAAAGCGTCTTTAACTGTGTGAAAGCAGGCAAACATAAGAACCCAATACAAATCTGGTATCGCTGTAATCACACCGGCCCAAAGAATAAAGTCACGTAATCACTCATACCACATGAGGAACGGCATGAAAAATAAATAAAATCAATTCTTCGCATTCTGTTGATTTTTTCGTTCTGTCTCCCAAAGATCGCAGTAAGGCTCGGCGCACATTTTGCGTGCGCTCTGCGCTGAGTGCTTACACCTGGGTTTCCATGTAAATCTCTGAAATACGTGATTCAGACAGAACCTCTGGCTGAAGATTCCCTACAATGAGGCAGATGGAGGCAATGTGGACGCCGTCTGACCTGGGATCCGGCAGTGTCTTTCTTTTTAGGATTGCATAAAAATGCAGTTGGCCACAGTTTTGTGCACTTCTGAAAAGAAGGAAACTGCGAAACAGAGGCCAGACAGAGTCCAGAGTAACTCTGCTGCCTCATTATAGTGAATGGATCCATTGGGGGTTTCACCTGAATCATGTCACTCAGAGATTTAGATGGAAGCCCCAAAGTAAGTGCTCAGCGTAGAGTGCCGGATAACTGTGATCCCAAACGTTATTTAAAATGTTCCCAATAAAAGATTCCGCTCAATCCACAAAAAAATCAAGTCCCCAATCAGATCTGTCATCTGTTAACAAAAATATAGGAGGCTTCCACGTTACTGGTAGCAGAAAGGCTATGGAAAGCGAAATTGCTCCTCACCCACCAAAAGAAATTCACTGCTGCCTGATTCTGGAAAACACCTATGGAGTCAGAATTGTCACTACATCTATAGCTAAATTCACAAAGTAAATTCATCAGTAGCATTTGGAGTAATGAAACATAAAGCTTAGGAAGCAAACTGTAAACATCTATGAGAACTACCACATAAAGAAGTCAACACATTTTATTAGCAAGCTATTAGTCACAGTGGGCCTATCTTTACATTGTTTGCAGAAATCAATGCAGAATCAATCCTTATGGGTGGTATGGAATACATTGTTAGGTGTCAGAAATTTTTCTAATGTGTAGTTAACGTACTGTATCTTCAAGATGTTACTGACTATAAGTTAAAATTTCTATTAAGCAATCCAAACCTATTTTTAAATTTAAAATAATAATTTATCATTGTAAAAGAGTTTTTCTTTATTTCTTTCTGTAGTGCAATGTAAACCAGTCCAATGATGTATGCAACTACAGGACAAGCAATGTGTGAAAAGTTGTGAACCTTTCCATACAAATATAATTTTGTTGTTAAGTAGAAACATCTACATTATATTCTTTGGATTTGTAATGGCAATTAAATATGAGGACAGCACAGTTGAACATTGGATAGCATACCTGCTTTGCAGAATTAAAGTAATGTGTACAAATCCCACCAAGGACAACATCAGGTACTCCGTTTTCCTCCCACTTTTCAAAGACATACTGATAGGGAATTTAGATTGTGAGCCCCAATGGGGACAGTAATAATGATGTTGGTAAATCTCTATAGAATGTGAAAGCCTTATTTAAAATTAGCATGACATGATTCCTCATCTCACTGTTGTGAATGGCAGAGCAGCCATCCGACCGTTCTGGGGCTTGGGCATGATGAACTGCTAGTATAGTGAGTAACAATTCAGTAACCCAATCAAAGACAGGGGATGCTGGACTTCCTACAGGTGTCTCCTGCTCTGAAAAATACCCAGGCTATTTAACTGCCTCTCTGCCTCTTGTCTCTGCCAGTTGTAGCTCTGCTTGGTGTGAGTTTGCCCTGTCCTGTGAGTTCTGTATTTTGATCATTTGCTAACCGACCTTGGATTTGCCTGCCATCTATTTAACTAAGTTCAGAAGTAGTGGTGTTCTGTTAATTGGCAAAATTTGAATGGTTTGTGAAAAACTTACAGTCCCTGATCCTAATTTCAGAACCAGTCCCGAATCAATATAGTTATCTGCAGAACCGCATTCTATGTGTTAGGAGTCGAGTTTCCTCTGCTGCACAGGGGGAATCTCGATCCGTATCTGCTGCGGTCTCCCATTCGGTATCGGCCGCAGTGGGCTCTGCTCAGCGGAGACGTCGCTCCCAGCGTCTCGCTGGGGCTGATTCGGGGCATAGGGTCACTACTGCCTTTTCTGGCTTTCCTATGGTACCCTGCACTGATCTGCGGCGAGCGAGCCTCTCTGGGACTAAGTCCTTGTTTACTCACACTGAGCATGCCCAGGGCAGGGTCTCCCATTGGAGGTCGAGGGCCACATGTTCGATCACATGCTCAGGTGCTGCAGTACATTCCATTGGTCCTTCTGGAAGGTCCTGAAAGGGCAAAACATGCTCAGGTACTGCAGCACTTTCCATTCGTCCTTCTGGAAGGTCCTGAAAGGGCAAAAACTTCAGTAGCAGCTTCCTGTGCTGCAACTATATAAACTGCGCATGACCGCACGGCCATGCGCTAGTATTGTCTTATGTTATGTGCTTTGCGCCAGTGTGGTCACATGTATGTGTGTTCAGGGACCCGGCTGAAATAAGCCCCTAGAATGCTGGCTCCTCCGGCAAGGAGATTGAGTCTGAGTGTATTCAGGGACCCAGCTGAAATAAGCCCATAGAATGCTGGCTCCTCTGGCGAGGAGTTTTGTGTGTTTGTGTGACCACTGACTGCTCTCTGTTTGGGCAGTTAGCCTGTGCCTCTGTGGAGTCTAACAGGGCACAGTGCTTTCCTTTCACGGCTACTCAGTGAATTAACTGAGTTAGTCTATACCGCCATATAGCTCCGCCGTTTGCTAGCAGCAAGTACTCCTGCACGGTGGACCCCGGGCTGCGAACGCACCAATATCAATAAACATCTCTTTTTACTCGGTGCGTTCCGCTAGCCCTAACACTATGAATGTCAATACCGCCAATACTTGGTTCTTGAATGGCAGAATCGTATTTATTAAGCTGGACTTTATCAGATGAAAACAAGGTACCCAGCTCCTCAAAAATCTCCCAGGCTTAGGCATTTTCTCAACAGCTTGTTCTCTTGAGGGCGAGTTGGACAGTTTTTTTAAAAAAATGTCCTGCGAGACCACAGTTTAGACAGAGTCCAAGATCTTGTCTACATATTTTTTCCATAGCTCAAAAACTGGCACCTCCCAGCTCCAATGGCTCCATATCTGATAAATGGACCTGCTCCATTGGAGTATAACAGTCACCTTGTTGCTCACAATTTCTCTCACAAATTCCGTGGTCCAGCCATAGGGCCTGGTTCATCGTCTCCACCAGAGGGCAAAGGGAATCATGAAGAACTAGAGAGTGCTTAAGAGTCTCAGAAAAACCTTTGCTGAACTGGCATCTGAGAGCTGCATCATTCCATAGAACTTCAGTAGACCATTGCTGGAATTCGGTGCACTATTCCTCAGCAGTGCACTCCCCTTGTGCTAGGTTCATCATCTTTGCCTCAGCGACCTAGATACTGTCAGGTTAATCATATATCAAACCTAAGACAACAAATAAGTTGTCAATAGAAGACCGTTCTGGAGCTTGTGGAGACAAAGAAAATGCTCAGGTCTGAGGGCCCACTTACAGTAGGTACATGCTTATCCCCACCTGCTGAAACTTATCCCCTGAAGACAGAGGTCGCAGGGTAAAAAATAGCCTCTCCCTAAGCACCCTAAATTAGTTTACCTCTTTTTACTTTATCTGGGAAGGACATTACAAGTTCGGGAGATACCAACTGTAATTCGGAATGATCAGACGTCACAGCAACTGCCGGCAGTGGAGGGCTATAGGAAGTTTTCATTAACCCCTTTCTGACCTTTGACGTACTATCCTGTCGAGGTGACCTGGCCTATCTGACCCTCGACGGGATAGTACGTCATAGCGATCGGCCGCACTCCCGGGGGGAGCGCGGCCGATCGTGGCCGAGTGTCAGCTGCCTATCGCAGCTGACATCCGGCACTATGTGCCAAGAGCAGTCACGGACAGCCCCGGCACATTAACCCCCAGCACACCGCGATCAAACATGATCGCGGTGTACCGGTGGTATAGGGAAGCATCGTGCAGGGAGGGGGCTCCCTGCGGGCTTCCCTGAGTCCTCCGCAGCAACACGATGTGATCTCTTACCTCTCCTCCCTGCAGCAGGCCTGGATCCAAAATGGCCACGGCATCCGGGTCCTGCAGGGAGGGAGGTGGCTTACCAAGTGCCTGCTCAGAGCAGGCGCTTGGTAAGCCTGCAGTGCTGTAAGTCAGATCGCTGATCTGACAGAGTGCTGTGCAAACTGTTAGATCAGCAATCTGTGATGTCCCCTTCCTGGGACAAAGTAAAAAAGTTAAAACAAAAACATTACCACATGTGTAAAAAAAAAAATAAAAAAAATTCCTAAATAAAGAAAAAAAAAATATTATTCCCATAAATACATTTCTTTATCTAAATAAAAAAAACCCAAACAATACAATACAAAACAGTACACATATTTACTATCGCCGCGTCCGTAACGACCCAACCTATAAAACTGTCCCACTAGTTAACCCCTTCAGTAAACACCGTAAGAAAAAAACGAGGCAAAAAACAAAGCTTTATTATCATACCGCCGAGCAAAAAGTGGAATAACACGCGATCAAAAAGACAGATATAAATAACCATGGTACCGCTGAAAACATCATCTTGTCCTGCAAAAAACGAGCTGCAATACAGCATCATCAGCAAAAAAATAAAAAAGTTATAGTCCTCAGAATAAAGCAATGCAAAAATAATTATTTTTTCTATAAAATAGTTTTTATCGTAAAAAAGCGCCAAAACATAAAAAAATGATATAAATGAGGTATCGCTGTAAACGTACTGACCTGAAGAATAAAACTGCTTTATCAATTTTTTTACCAAACGCAGAACGGTATAAACGCCGGCCCCAAAAGAAATTCATGAATAGCTGGTTTTTGGTCATTCTGCCTCACAAAAATCGGAATAAAAAGCGATGAAAAAATTTCACGTGCCCGAAAATGTTACCAACCCCTTCAGTAAACACCGTAAGAAAAAAAAAAAATGAGGCAAAAAACAACGCTTTATTATCATACCGGCGAACATAACACGCGATCAAAAAGACGGATATAAATAACCATGGTATCGCTGAAAACGTCATCTTGTCCCGCAAAAAAAAGCTGCCATACAGCATCTTCAGCAGAAAAATAAAAAAGGTATCGCTCTCAGAATAAAGTGATGCAAAACAATTATTTTTTATATAAAATAGTTTTTATTGTATAAAAGCGCTAAAACATTAAAAAATTATATAAATGAAGTTTCGCTGTAATCATACTGACCTGAAGAATAAAGCTGCTTTATCAATTTTACCACACGTGGAACGGTATAAACGCCCCCACTAAAAGAAATTCAGGAATTGCTGGTTTTTGTTCATTCTGCCTCCCAAAAATCGGAATAAAAAGCGATCAAAAAGTGTCATGTGCCCGAAAATGGTACCAATAAAAACGTCAACTCGTCCTGCAAAAAAAAGACCTCACATGACTCTGTGGACTTAAATATGGAAAAATTATAGCTCTCAAAATGTGGTAACGCAAAAAATATTTTTTGCAATAAAAAGCGTCGTTCAGTGTGTGACGGCCGCCAATCATAAAAATCCGCAAAAAACCCACTATAAAAGTAAATCAAACCCCCCTTCATCACCCCCTTAGTTAGGGAAAAATTTTAAAATTTTAAAAATGTATTTATTTCCATTTTCCCATTAGGGTTAGGGCTAGGGTTAGGGCTAGGGCTAGGGTTAGGGCTATGGTTAGGGTTAGGGCTATGGTTAGGGCTAGGGTTAGGGTTAGGGATAGGGTTAGGGCTAGGGTTAGGGCTAGGGTTAGGGTTGGGGCTAGGGTTAGGGTTAGGGCTAGGGATAGGGTTAGGGTTGGGGCTAGGGTTAAGGTTAGGGTTAGGGTTGGGGCTAAAGTTAGGGTTGGGGATTACATTTACGGTTGGGAATAGGGTTGGGATTAGGGTTAGGGGTGTGTCTGGGTTAGAGGTGTGCTTAGGGTTACCGTTGAGATTAGGGTTAGGGGTGTGTTTGGATTAGGGTTTTAGTTATAATTGGGGGATTTCCACTGTTTAGGCACATCAGGGGCTCTCCAAACAAGACAATTCCAGCTAATTCTGCGTTGAAAAAGTAAAACAGTGCTCCTTCCCTTCCGAGGTCTCCCATGTGCCCAAACAGGGGTTTACCCCAACATATGGGGTATCAGCGTACTCAGGACAAATTGGACAACAACTTTTGGGGTCCAATTTTTCCTGTTACCCTTGGGAAAATACAAAACTGGGGGCTAAAAAATAATTTTTGTGGGGAAAAAAAAGATTTTCTATTTTCACGGCTCTGCGTTATAAACTGTAGTGAAACACTTGGGGGTTCAAAGGTCTCACAACACATCTAGATAAGTTCCTTGGGGGGTCTAGTTTCCAATATGGGGTCACTTGTGGGGGGTTTCTACTGTTTAGGTACATTAGGGGCTCTGTAAACGCTATGTGACGCCTGCAGACCAATCCATCTAAGTCTGCATTCCAAATGATGCTACTTCCCTTCCGAGCTCTGCCATGCACTCAAACGGTGGTTCCCCCCACATATCAGGTATCAGCGTACTCAGGACAAATTGGACAACAACATTTTGGGTCCAATTTCTTCTGATACCCTTGGAAAAATACAAAACTGGGGGCTAAAAAATATTTTTTGTGGAAATTTTTTTTTTTATTTGCACGGCTCTGCGTTAATAAACTGTAGTGAAACACTTGGGGGTTCAAAGCTCTCACAACACATCTAGATGAGTTCCTTAGGGGGTCTACTTTCCAAAATGGTGTCACTTGTGGGGGGTTTCTACTGTTTAGGTACATTAAGGGCTCTGCAAACGCAATGTGATGCCTGCAGACCATTCCATCTAAGTCTGCATTCCAAATGGAGCTCCTTCCCTTCCGAGCCCTCCCATGCACCCAAACGGTGGTTCCCCCCAACATATGGGGTATCAGCGTACTCAGGACAAATTGGACAACAACTATTGGGGTCCAATTTCTCCTGTTACCCTTGGGAAAATACAAAACTGGGGGCTAAAAAATAATTTTTGTGGAAAATTTTATTTTTACGGCTCTGCATTATAAACATCTGTGAAGCCCTTGGTGGGTCAAAGTGCACACCACACATCCAGATAAGTTCCTTAGGGGGTCTACTTTCCAAATTGGTGTCACTTGTGGGGGGTTTCAATGTTTAGGCACATCAGTGGCTCTCCAAATGCAACATGGCGTCCCATCTCAATTCCGGTCAATTTTGCATTGAAAAGTCAAACGCGCTCCTTCCCTTCCGAGCTCTCCCATGCTCCCAAACAGTGGTTTACCCCACATATGGGGTATCAGCGTACTCAAGACAAATTGCACAACAACTTTTGGGGTCCAATTTCTTCTCTTACCCTTGGAAAAATAAAACATTGGGGGCGATAAGATAATTTTTGTGAAAAAATATGATTTTTTATTTTTACGGTTCTGCATTATAAACATCTGTGAAGCACTTGGTGGGTCAAAGTGCTCACCACACCTCTAGATAAGTTCCTTAGGGGGTCTACATTCCAAAATGGTGTCACTTGTGGGGGGTTTCAATGTTTAGGCACATCAGTGGCTCTCCAAACGCAACATGGCGTCCCATCTCAATTCCTGTCAATCTTGCATTGAAAAGTCAAATTGCCCTCCTTCGCTTCCGAGCTCTGTCATGCGCCCAAACAGTGGTTTACCCCCACATATGGGGTATCGGCGTACTCAGGACAATTTGTACAACAAGTTTTGAGGTCCATTTTCTCCTGTTACCCTTGGTAAAATAAAAAAATTGGAGCTGAAATAATTTTTTTGTGAAAAAAAGTTAAATGTTCATTTTTATTTAAACATTCCAAAAATTCCTGTGAAACACCTGAAGGGTTAATAAACTTCTTCAATGACTTCAAATGAGATGGTGTTGTAAAAATGAGAAATTGCTGGTCAACTTTTAACCCTTATAACTCCCTAACAAAAAAAATTGGTTCCAAAATTGTGCTGAT
The DNA here is from genome assembly GCF_032444005.1 of Ranitomeya imitator. NCBI lineage: Eukaryota > Metazoa > Chordata > Amphibia > Anura > Dendrobatidae > Ranitomeya > Ranitomeya imitator. Next base: position 721,656,247 of record NC_091283.1, on the reverse strand, counting down.
GTAAAGTAGACATGTGGGAAATGTTACTTATTAAGTATTTTGTGTGACATATCTCTGTGATTTAACTGCATAAAAATTCAAAGTTGGAAAATTGCGAAACTTTCCAAATTTTCGCCAAATTTTAATTTTTTTCACAAATAAACGCAGGTAATATCAAAGAAATTTTACTACTATCATGAAGCACAATATGTCCCGAGAAAACAATGTCAGAATCACTGGGATCCGTTGAAGCGTTCCAGAGTTATAACCTCATAAAAGGACAGTGGTCAGAATTGTAAAAATTGGCCTGGTCATTGACGTGCAAACCACCCTTGGGGGTAAAGGGGTTAAACTACTTATCTGACCCTGCATCTGATATCGCAACGATTCAAGACATTTCTTAGCCAGATCCTGCATCTATTGTTAGATTTTCCACCTGGTCACAGAGCATGTAAATAGGATCCATACTGGTGAAAAAAGACAAATGTATGGCTAGTTGTACTATGATGCTAGTCACTACTTACAGGAATACCGGAAGTCAGGGATCCGAGGTCAAAAGCCAGGAGGGTACATCATAAACAGAAAGGTGAGACAAAGGCATAGTCAGGTCACAGTAAACAGTCAGAATTTCAAAAAGATACAGTGGGGCAAAAAAGTATTTAGTCAGTCAGCAATAGTGCAAGTTCCACCACTTAAAAAGATGAGAGGCGTCTGTAATTTACATCATAGGTAGACCTCAACTATGGGAGACAAACTGAGAAAAAAAAATCCAGAAAATCACATTGTCTGTTTTTTTATCATTTTTTTTGCATATTATGGTGGAAAATAAGTATTTGGTCAGAAACAAACAATCAAGATTTCTGGCTCTCACAGACCTGTAACTTCTTCTTTAAGAGTCTCCTCTTTCCTCCACTCATTACCTGTAGTAATGGCACCTGTTTAAACTTGTTATCAGTATAAAAAGACACCTGTGCACACCCTCAAACAGTCTGACTCCAAACTCCACTATGGTGAAGACAAAAGAGCTGTCAAAGGACACCAGAAACAAAATTGTAGCCCTGCACCAGGCTGGGAAGACTGAATCTGCAATAGCCAACCAGCTTGGAGTGAAGAAATCAACAGTGGGAGCAATAATTAGAAAATGGAAGATATACAAGACCACTGATAATCTCCCTCGATCTGGGGCTCCATGCAAAATCCCACCCCGTGGGGTCAGAATGATCACAAGAATGGTGAGCAAAAATCCCAGAACCACGCGGGGGGACCTAGTGAATGAACTGCAGAGAGCTGGGACCAATGTAACAAGACCTACCATAAGTAACACACTACGCCACCATGGACTCAGATCCTGCAGTGCCAGACGTGTCCCACTGCTTAAGCCAGTACATGTCCGGGCCCGTCTGAAGTTTGCTAGAGAGCATTTGGATGATCCAGAGGAGTTTTGGGAGAATGTCCTATGGTCTGATGAAACCAAACTGGAACTGTTTGGTAGAAACACAACTTGTCGTGTTTGGAGGAAAAAGAATACTGAGTTGCATCCATCACACACCATACCTACTGTAAAGCATGGTGGTGGAAACATCATGCTTTGGGGCTGTTTCTCTGCAAAGGGGCCAGGACGACTGATGTGGGTACATGAAAGAATGAATGGGGCCATGTATCGTGAGATTTTGAGTGCAAACCTCCTTCCATCAGCAAGAGCATTGAAGATGAAACGTGGCTGGGTCTTTCAACATGACAATGATCCAAAGCACACCGCCAGGGCAACGAAGGAGTGGCTTCGTAAGAAGCATTTCAAGGTCCTGGAGTGGCCTAGCCAGTCTCCAGATCTCAACCCTATAGAAAACCTTTGGAGGGAGTTGAAAGTCCGTGTTGCCAAGCGAAAAGCCAAAAACATCACTGCTCTAGAGGAGATCTGCATGGAGGAATGGGCCAACATACCAACAACAGTGTGTGGCAACCTTGTGAAGACTTACAGAAAACGTTTGACCTCTGTCATTGCCAACAAAGGATATATTACAAAGTATTGAGATGAAATTTTGTTTCTGACCAAATACTTATTTTCCACCATAATATGCAAATAAAATGTTAAAAAAACAGACAATGTGATTTTCTGGATTTTTTTTTCTCAGTTTGTCTCCCATAGATGAGGTCTACCTATGATGTAAATTACAGACACCTCTCATCTTTTTAAGTAGTGGAACTTGCACTATTGCTGACTGACTAAATACATTTTTGCCCCACTGTAGCTGATCAAGGTAAAGGGATTGGGCAAACGCACAGTCATAGGCAAATCCAAGGTTGGTTAACAAAAGATCAAAATATTGAACTCGCAGCACTGAGCAAGCTAACACCAAACAGTAGGGTTGAGCGACTTTTCTTTTTTTAGGATCGGGTCGGGTTTCACGAAACCCGACTTTCTCAAAAGTCGGGTCGAGTGAAATCGGCCGATCCTATAGAAAAGTCGGGGTCGGGGTCGGCCGAAACACGAAACCCAATGCAGTGCAATGGGATACTAATGGTTCCCAGGGTCTGAAGAAGAGGAAACTCTCCTTCAGGCCCTGGGATCCATATTAATGTGTAAAATAAAGAATAAAAATAAAAAATAGGGATATACTCACCCTCGGACGCGCCCTGGTTCTAACCGGCCCCCTGCGTTCCTAAAAATGAGCAAGTGAAGGACCTTCGATGACGTCGCGGCTTGTGATTGGTCGCGTGAGCGATCACATGGGCGGTCACGCGACCAATCACAAGCCGCAACGTCATCGAAGGTCCTTCACTTGCTCATTTTTAGGAACGCAGGCTGCCGGTTAGAACCAGGGCGCGTCCGAGGGTGAGTATATCAATATTTTTTATTTTTATTCTTTATTTTACACTTAAACATGGATTCCGATACCGATTCCCGATATCGCAAACATATCGGAACTCGGTATCGGAATTCCGATACCAGATCTGAAGATCGCCGACCTCATGGCCGACCCCACACAGGGGTCGACCCGGGTTTCATGAAACCCGACTTTGCCAAAAGTCGGCGACTTCTGAAAATGGCTGACCCGTTTCGCTCAACCCTACCAAACAGAATAGAGCTATATCTTGCAAAAACAAGGGGAAGACAGCCAGCTAAATAGCCTAGGAGTCATACCAAACAGGAGACACCTTTAGGAAGCCCAGCACACCCCAGCCTTGATTGGGTGTCTGGACTGTGACTAACCACGCTGAAAGCTCAGCACACCCAAGTCTCAGATTGGATGGCTGAACTACCACCCATAACACTGAGAGCAGGAATCAGGACAGAACATATGAAAAAAAAATTATTACATATAAGTAGCATTGTTATAGCAGACATAAATTCTATTAAAACCAAAGAATCTTGGTGTACCTATTGTAGAAAAATGTAAAATGCTCAAACAAATCAGATGAGTCTCACCCATGAGTGTGCATTAAAAACCAAAACAAGATTCTATATATGTAGGATATGATTTTTACAAACACATTACAATTCTTTAGCATAGGAAGCTGTAAATGGTCTTGTAAATTATTAATAGCTTGTGCTGTAAAAATAAAACAAATTGGATGATATTGCACACAGAAGATAAGCCAGATTAATCCACCTCTTTCCTCACTACTCCTCTGCTTCTCCTCTCTACAAATCTCTAATGAATCTAGTTCAATGTACATGCATTGACCTACAAGGCCATCCATAACCAGTCCCCTCCAAATATCTCTAAACTAACCTGCTGATATCTACCAAAACATACTATCTGGTCCTTCATAGAACTCCTCTCATCCACACATACATTCCTCACTAGAGATGGGCGAACCCGAACAGTAAAGTTCGGCGTCCATACCAAACACCTACTGTTCGGGCACGGACACCAAACACGGACTTCACCAGGAAGTCAGTGTTACTGTTCGGATTCAACTGCCCGAACACTGGGTGTTTGTCGCACTGTCATGTGCATGACAGTGCGTCAAACATCACTTCTGATCCGTGGTGAAATCGTCCCCGCTGGCCAGAGAGCCGTGGTTCCCATGCTGTCAAAAGACAGTGGGAGCACTCAGCTGTGCTCAGAGGTGTAAAGTTTACCACCGGTCACTGGTATTAGCTGATGGGACATGGAGATCAGGGATTGTCTGACATACTGAAGAGGATTAAGGAAGCCCGGTGTTTGAAGAATTTGCTGCTTATTCAGAGCATGATTCTAAATTATCTCTAGTGCTGCAGGTGTAGAAGAAGTAAAGGGATCAGGAGATTCTTCAGCTTCTACATTTGTCTCCCTGTGATTACCTGCCCTGGTGACCATGAAGGGAGACAACGCCATCTTGGAAAACAGGGATGACACTGCAAAAGACTTGATAGCAATGACTGGTGCCTGAAGAGTCACTATCCTTGCTTGTTGCACTTTGGAGTAAGCAGCTGAGCAGAGAGAGCACAGGTCTGTGTGTATATACATGCCTAATTCACAGCTCCCGATCGCTCATCTGCTGTCAATGGTACCGGCAGGACTCCTGTGAGGCTGCTGAAGAGGAGTTAATTTGGAATATCCTCCTGTGTGACTGAGGGTGTTGTAGGAGCACTGGTTTTACTTAGTCTGGGTTTTCCCATGCCTTAGGAGTGCCAGTTAGTCCAATTTTTGTTATATGGTGCTGAGGAGTTCCAGAGTGTGCATCCTTACTATTCCATTGCTAGCCATGCACTCACTGCTAGATTTTTAAACTTTGTAACATGTTACCAAAATAAAAGCACATTTTGCAAATGATGCTGATGTAAAGCAATTATATGATTAATTTTATTTACTGCAACAATGATAAGGTTACCAGATCACTTCATGGAGGCTGTTGTGAAATCCATTCCTACCTGGTATGGCTCAGCAAACATTCAAGGAAAAGTGTGCTCCCGCCATTTTGCACATAAAATGGTAAACTTTATTCCAGCATCTTTAAAATTGTGACATTCTCCATTATATCCAAATAGATTGCATTAATTTTTTTTCACATTTCATACCATAACAAGGTCCTTATGCATGGATGACAATTATGAAACAATATTCCCTGTTTAAATAGCAAACATTGCTATTATCTGAGAGGTGAGACTTATAAATGGATTAATTACCAACATATCTGTTGCTATGAACAAATACCTGGCAATCAAATTCACTACACATACAGGGGCAAAATACCCTGGTATCAAAAAGGAAGGAAATCTCAAATACGAGAACATACAAAAATCTGTGCTACGGTAAATGAATAAATGATAAAACATGCTAAAAAAATAAAAAATATATAAAACATTCATTAATGTGACCTAGAGCCTTGTACATTGCAGTTATTTGACAGGTTAAGAAAAGAGAAAAAAGAAAAATATCAGAAAACATTATATGAGAAATACAAATACTACTACCCTCATCCACAAAGCACTCCATGGCTCAGCACCACCCTACATCTCCTCCCTGGTATCAGTCTACCACCCTACCCGTGCCCTCCGCTCCGCTAATGACCTCAGGTTAGCATCCTCAATAATCAGAACCTCCCACTCCCGTCTCCAAGACTTTACACGTGCTGCGCCGATTCTTTGGAATGCACTACCTAGGTTAATACGATTAATCCCCAATCCCCACAGTTTTAAGCGTGCCCTAAAAACTCATTTGTTCAGACTGGCCTACCGCCTCAATGCATTAACCTAACGATCCCTGTGTGGCCTATTTATAATAAAAAAAAAAAAAAAAGGTTCCTCGCATCATGTTCTCATACACTTTATGCAGTATTAGCCCTCTGTGTCTGTACTGCTACATACTGGTTCATGCAGCTTTACATGAACACCTGAGCCTTACACTATAGCTGGTCCGAATAACTAAAGCAATTGTTACCATCCACCTCTCGTGTCTCCCCTTTTCCCCATAGTTTGTAAGCTTGCGAGCAGGGCCCTCACTCCTCCTGGTATCTGTTTTGAACTGTATTTCTGTTATGCTGTAATGTCTATTGTCTGTACAAGTCCCCTCTATAATTTGTAAAGCGCTGCGGAATATGTTGGCGCTATATAAATAAAAATTATTATTATTATATTATTATTATGTTCCTTTGTCCATGATGTGCAACATAATCAAGAAGTTTACAACAGATGGCACTGTAGCTAATATCTCTGGATAAGGATGGCAGAGAAAAATGGATGAAAGGCTAACCACTAGAGTTGAGCGACTTTTACTTTTTTAGGATCGAGTCGGGTTTCGGGTGAAATCGGCCGATTATTGCGAAAAGTCGGGGGTCGGCCGAAACACGAAACCCAATGCAAGTCAATGGGGAATCAAAGTCGGCAGTGAGTGGAGAACAGGAAAACACCTACAGTGCCCATTTTAATGCCAAAAACATCAATTTGTATTACTGGAGCTTGTCAATCTTAATTTACTTTATAGTAATAGTTAGGCATTGAAAACAGGGGCTCATTTGGCTAAAATTGTGGGGGGGGTAGGGCTGGCTCAAGATTTTCGTGGGCCCAGGAAATGCGGAATACGTCACAGCGGTGGAGCAGGGAGAGGTAAGTATTTCAACTTTGCAAGAGCTGCGATCCTGAGCAAGCAGGGGGGGCCCACTAGTTGGCACTGGCACAGGGCCCCTCATAGTATGGCGGTGTGTTTGACGGCAGGCGGCACCTATCACTGCCAGAGACACTTTTGCATACTATGAGGGGCCCTGTGCCAGTGCCAATGAGCATGCTCCCCCCACCTGATGAATGAACCTGCACTTTCATCTGCACCTTCCTCTTTGTCCGTGTAAGGTGGTATAGTATGCGGGAAGGGGAATCTGACTTTCAGCAGGGTCAGATTCTGGCTGTGTAGAGTGCAAGGGGAATGTAGTGGTCTGGTCAATGTACCAGCAGACTCATCTAGCAGTGGCTGGCTGGCCAATGGGCAGGATGAGGAGGAAACACAGATATAGGCCCAAATAAGAAAGTAGGCTAAATCCAGTTCAAAATTGGTAACATGACTAAACAGGCAGCATTGCTTTGTTCAGCGGAGGACAACTGTAATGAGAGGCTGACACAGTTAGTAGGCCCCAAAAAGTAAGTAGGCTAAGTGCAGTTCAAAATTGCTAACAGGACTAAACAGGCGGAATTGCTTTGTTCAGCGGACGACAACTGTAAGGAGTGGCTGACACAGTTACTAGGCCCAAATAAGTAAGTAGGCTAAATGCAGTTCAAAATTGCTAACGGGACTAAACAGGCGGCTGTTGTGAATTCTGTGGCTGAATTCACTCCTGTGGTCACAAGTGGTACTGCAGCTTCTGAGCTTCCTCCCTCAGGTGTTCTGGTGAGCTCGTTAACTGCTTCATTACTTAACTCCGCCTGATGCTGCTATCCTTGCTCCTTGTCAATGTTTCAGTGTTGGATCTGAGCTTCTCCTGATTGTTCCTGTGACCTGCTGCTCTGTATAGCTAAGTGCTTTTTGCTTTTTTGTTGCTTTTTTTCTGTCCAGCTTGTCTTTTGTTTTGCTGGAAGCTCTGAGACGCAAAGGGTGTACCGCCGTGCCGTTAGTTCGGCACGGTGGGTTTTTTTTGCCCCCTTTGCGTGGTTTTGCTTTAGGGTTTTTTGTAGACTGCAAAGTTCGCTTTACTGTCCTCGCTCTGTCCTAGAATATCGGGCCCCACTTTGCTGAATCTATTTCATCCCTACGTTTTGTCTTTTCATCTTACTCACAGTCATTATATGTGGGGGGCTGCCTTTTCCTTTGGGGAATTTCTCTGGGGCAAGTCAGGCCTATTTTTCTATCTTCAGGCTAGCTAGTTTCTTAGGCTGTGCCGAGTTGCCTAGGTAGTTGTTAGGCGCAATCCACAGCCACTTTTAGTTGTGTTTAGGATAGGATCAGGTGTGCAGTCTACAGAGTTTCCACGTCTCAGAGCTCGTTCTTGTATTTTTGGGTATTTGTCAGATCACTGTGTGCGCTCTGATCGCTAAGCACACTGTGTTTCTGGATTGCCTTCATAACACCTGTCATTAGCAAACATAACAGTACAAGGAGCCTAACTAATGATTCTCAATAGAGGGAAAGAAAAAGTTCTGACATCATTTTTTTTTTTTTCTGCTCTGTGTTCATTTTTTTTTTTTTCCCCTAGACATTTGGGTGATTCTGGACACAGGTGTGGACATGGATATTCAGGGTCTGTGCTCTTCAATGGATAATCTCGTTATAAATGTACAAAAAATTCAAGATACTATTGATCAGAAATCTATGTTAGAACCAAGAATTCCTATTCCTGATTTGTTTTTTGGAGATAGAACTAAGTTTCTAAGTTTCAAAAATAATTGTAAGCTATTTCTGGCCTTGAAACCTCATTCTTCTGGTAATCCTATTCAACAGGTTTTGATTATTATTTCTTTTTTGCGCGGCGACACTCAAGACTGGGCATTTTCTCTTGCGCCAGGAGACCCTGCATTGAGTAGTGTCGATGCGTTTTTCCTGGCGCTCGGATTGCTGTACGATGAGCCTAATTCAGTGGATCAGGCTGAGAAAAATTTGCTGGCTTTGTGCCAGGGTCAGGATGATATAGAAGTATATTGTCAGAAATTTAGGAAATGGTCAGTACTCACTCAGTGGAATGAATCTGCGCTGGCAGCTTTGTTCAGAAAGGGTCTCTCTGAGGCTCTTAAGGATGTCATGGTGGGATTTCCTATGCCTGCTGGTTTGAATGAGTCTTTGTCTTTGGCCATTCAGATCGGTCGACGCTTGCGCGAGCGTAAATCTGTGCACCATTTGGCGGTACTGCATGAGGTTAAACCTGAGCCTATGCAGTGCGATAGGACTATGACTAGAGTTGAACGGCAGGAATACAGACGTCTGAATGGTCTGTGTTTCTACTGTGGTGATTCCACTCATGCTATTTCTGATTGTCCTAAATGCACTAAGCGGTCCGCTAGGTCTGCCGTCATTGGTACTGTACAGTCCAAATTCCTTCTGTCCATTACCTTGATATGCTCTTTGTCGTCGTTTTCTGTCATGGCGTTTGTGGATTCGGGCGCTGCCCTGAATCTGATGGATTTGGATTATGCTAAACGTTGTGGGTTTTTCTTGGAGCCTTTGCAGTGTCCTATTCCATTGAGAGGAATTGATGCTACACCTTTGGCCAAGAATAAACCTCAATACTGGGCCCAGCTGACCATGTGCATGGCTCCTGCACATCAGGAAGTTATTCGCTTTCTGGTGTTGCATAATCTGCATGATGTGGTCGTGTTGGGGTTGCCATGGCTACAAACCCATAATCCAGTATTGGATTGGAATTCCATGTCGGTATCCAGCTGGGGTTGTCAGGGGGTACATGGTGATGTTCCATTTTTGTCGATTTCGTCATCCACCCCTTCTGAGGTCCCAGAGTTCTTGTCTGATTATCAGGATGTATTTGAAGAGCCCAAGTCCGATGCTCTACCTGCGCATAGGGATTGTGATTGTGCTATCAATTTGATTCCTGGTAGTAAATTCCCTAAAGGTCGATTATTTAATTTATCCGTGCCCGAACACGCCGCTATGCGCAGTTATGTGAAGGAATCCCTGGAGAAGGGACATATTCGCCCATCGTCATCACCACTGGGAGCAGGGTTCTTCTTTGTAGCCAAGAAGGATGGTTCGCTGAGACCGTGTATTGATTACCGCCTTCTTAATAAGATCACTGTTAAATTTCAGTATCCCTTGCCATTGTTATCTGACTTGTTTGCTCGGATTAAGGGGGCTAGTTGGTTCACTAAGATAGATCTTCATGGTGAGTATAATCTGGTGAGAATCAGGCAAGGAGATGAATGGAAAACTGCATTCAATACGCCCGAGGGTCATTTTGAGTATCTAGTGATGCCGTTCGGACTTGCCAATGCTCCATCTGTGTTTCAGTCTTTTATGCATGACATCTTCCGTGAGTATCTGGATAAATTCCTGATTGTTTACTTGGATGACATTTTGATCTTCTCAGATGATTGGGAGTCTCATGTGAAGCAGGTCAGAATGGTTTTTCAGGTCCTGCGTGCTAACTCTTTGTTTGTGAAGGGATCAAAGTGTCTCTTCGGTGTGCAGAAAGTTTCATTTTTGGGGTTCATCTTTACCCCTTCTACTATCGAGATAGATCCAGTTAAGGTCCAAGCCATCCAGGATTGGATTCAGCCGACATCTCTGAAAAGTCTGCAAAAGTTCCTGGGCTTTGCTAATTTTTATCGTCGCTTCATCTGTAATTTTTCTAGCATTGCCAAACCATTGACCGATTTGACCAAGAAGGGTGCTGATTTGGTTAATTGGTCTTCTACTGCTGTGGAAGCTTTTCAGGAGTTGAAGCGTTGTTTTTGTTCTGCCCCTGTGTTGTGTCAGCCAGATGTTTCTCTTCCGTTCCAGGTCGAGGTTGATGCTTCTGAGATTGGAGCAGGGGCGGTTTTGTCACAGAGAGGTTCTGATTGCTCAGTGATGAAACCATGTGCTTTCTTTTCCAGGAAGTTTTCGCCCGCTGAGCGTAATTATGATGTGGGCAATCGAGAGTTGCTGGCCATGAAGTGGGCATTCGAGGAGTGGCGTCATTGGCTTGAAGGAGCTAAGCATCGCGTGGTGGTATTGACTGATCATAAGAACTTGACTTATCTCGAGTCTGCCAAGCGCTTGAATCCTAGACAGGCCCGTTGGTCGTTATTTTTTGCCCGCTTCGACTTTGTGATTTCGTACCTTCCGGGCTCTAAAAATGTGAAGGCGGATGCTCTGTCTAGGAGTTTTGTGCCCGACTCTCCGGGTTTATCTGAGCCAGCGGGTATCCTCAAGGAAGGAGTCATTGTGTCTGCCATCTCCCCTGATTTGCGGCGGGTGCTGCAAAAATTTCAGGCGAATAAACCTGATCGTTGTCCAGCAGAGAAACTGTTCGTCCCTGATAGGTGGACTAATAAACTTATCTCTGAACTTCATTGTTCGGTGTTGGCTGGTCATCCTGGAATCTTTGGTACCAGAGAGTTAGTGGCTAGATCCTTCTGGTGGCCATCTCTGTCACGGGATGTACGTACTTTTGTGCAGTCCTGTGGGATTTGTGCTAGGGCTAAGCCCTGCTGTTCTCGTGCCAGTGGGTTGCTTTTGCCCTTGCCGGTCCCAAAGAGGCCTTGGACACATATTTCGATGGATTTCATTTCTGACCTTCCCGTTTCTCAAAAGATGTCAGTCATTTGGGTGGTCTGTGATCGCTTTTCTAAAATGGTCCATCTGGTGCCCTTGGCTAAATTGCCTTCCTCCTCTGATTTGGTACCTTTGTTCTTTCAGCATGTGGTTCGGTTGCATGGCATTCCTGAGAATATTGTTTCTGACAGAGGTTCCCAGTTTGTTTCAAGGTTTTGGCGAGCCTTTTGTGGTAGGATGGGCATTGACCTATCCTTTTCCTCGGCTTTCCATCCTCAGACTAATGGCCAGACCGAACGAACCAATCAGACCTTGGAAACATATCTGAGATGTTTTGTTTCTGCAGACCAGGATGATTGGGTGTCCTTTTTGCCGTTGGCTGAGTTCGCCCTTAATAATCGGGCCAGCTCGGCTACCTTGGTTTCTCCATTTTTTTGCAATTCTGGGTTCCATCCTCGTTTCTCTTCAGGACAGGTTGAGTCTTCGGACTGTCCTGGTGTGGATTCTGTGGTGGATAGGTTGCAGCAGATCTGGACTCAGGTAGTGGACAATTTGATCTTGTCCCAGGAGAAAGCTCAACTTTTCGCTAATCGCAGACGCCGTGTGGGTCCCCGACTTCGTGTTGGGGATCTGGTTTGGTTATCTTCTCGTCATATTCCTATGAAGGTTTCCTCTCCTAAATTTAAACCTCATTTTATTGGTCCGTATAGGATTTCTGAGGTTCTCAATCCTGTGTCTTTTCGCTTGACCCTCCCAGACTCCTTTTCCATACATAATGTATTCCATAGGTCGTTGTTGCGGAGATACGTGGCACCTATGGTTCCATCTGTTGAGCCTCCTGCCCCGGTTTTGGTGGAGGGGGAATTGGAGTATATTGTGGAGAAGATTTTGGATTCTCGTGTTTCTAGACGGAAACTCCAGTATCTGGTTAAATGGAAGGGTTATGCTCAGGAAAATAATTCCTGGGTTTTTGCCTCTGATGTTCATGCTTCCGATCTTGTTCGTGCCTTTCATGCGGCTCATCCTGGTCGGCCTGGGGGCTCTGGTGAGGGTTCGGTGACCCCTCCTCAAGGGGGGGGTACTGTTGTGAATTCTGTGGCTGAATTCACTCCTGTGGTCACAAGTGGTACTGCAGCTTCTGAGCTTCCTCCCTCAGGTGTTCTGGTGAGCTCGTTAACTGCTTCATTACTTAACTCTGCCTGATGCTGCTATCCTTGCTCCTTGTCAATGTTTCAGTGTTGGATCTGAGCTTCTCCTGATTGTTCCTGTGACCTGCTGCTCTGTATAGCTAAGTGCTTTTTGCTTTTTTGTTGCTTTTTTTCTGTCCAGCTTGTCTTTTGTTTTGCTGGAAGCTCTGAGACGCAAAGGGTGTACCGCCGTGCCGTTAGTTCGGCACGGTGGGTTTTTTTTGCCCCCTTTGCGTGGTTTTGCTTTAGGGTTTTTTGTAGACTGCAAAGTTCGCTTTACTGTCCTCGCTCTGTCCTAGAATATCGGGCCCCACTTTGCTGAATCTATTTCATCCCTACGTTTTGTCTTTTCATCTTACTCACAGTCATTATATGTGGGGGGCTGCCTTTTCCTTTGGGGAATTTCTCTGGGGCAAGTCAGGCCTATTTTTCTATCTTCAGGCTAGCTAGTTTCTTAGGCTGTGCCGAGTTGCCTAGGTAGTTGTTAGGCGCAATCCACAGCCGCTTTTAGTTGTGTTTAGGATAGGATCAGGTGTGCAGTCTACAGAGTTTCCACGTCTCAGAGCTCGTTCTTGTATTTTTGGGTATTTGTCAGATCACTGTGTGCGCTCTGATCGCTAAGCACACTGTGTTTCTGGATTGCCTTCATAACACCTGTCATTAGCAAACATAACAGGCGGCATTGCTTTGTTCAGTGTAGGACAACTGTTATGAGAGGCTGGCACAGTTAGTAGGCCCAAGTAGGTAAGTAAGCTAAATGCAGTTCAAAATTGGTGAAAGGAGTACACAGGCGGCATCGCTTTTTTCAGCGGAGGAGGACAACTGCTATGAGAGGCTCACACAGTTACCAAGCCCAAGTAAGTAAGTAGGCTAAATGCAGTTCAAAATTGGTAAGAGGAGTACACAGGCGGCATAGCTTTTTTCAGTGGAGGAGGAGAACTGTTATGAGAGGCTCACACAGACTTAGTAGGCCTAAAATAAAAAACTAGGCTAAATGCAGTTCACAATTGGTAACAGGAGTACACAGGCGGCATTGCTTTGTTCAGTGGAGGAAAACTGTAATAAGGGGCTCAGACAGACTTAGTAGGCCTGCAATAAAAAAGTAGGCTAAATGCAGTTCACAATTGGTAACAGGAGTAAACAGGCGGCATTGCTTTGTTCAGTGGAGAACAACTGTAATAAGTGGCTCAGACAGACTTCGTAGGCCTAAAATAAAAAAGTAGGCTAAATGCAGTTCACAATTGGTAGCAGGAGTACACAGGCGGCATTGCTTTGTTCAGTGGAGGACAACTGTAATAAGTGGCTCAGACAGACTTAGTAGGCCTAAAATAAAAAAGTAGGCTAAATGCAGTTCACAATTGGTAACAGGAGTACACAGGCGGCATTGCTTTGTTCAGTGGAGGACAACTGTAATAAGTGGCTCAGACAGACTTAGTAGGCCTAAAATAAAAAAGTAGGCTAAATGCAGTTCACAATTGGTAACAGGAGTACACAGGCGGCATTGCTTTGTTCAGTGGAGGACAACTGTAATAAGTGGCTGACACAGTTAGTAGGCAAAAATAATAAAGTGGGATAAATGTCAGCCAAAAAAATGTTCATAAATAAACTGGTGGCATAGCTAGGTACAGGGGTGGGCTCCTCTGCTGAGTAGCAGACAGTGGTAGTTGGCGCAAAGTATTAACTGGTGTAAATGGAGGCCAGGGCCCCTGCATATTTTTACTATCATCTATCATTTCAACAAATTTGTATTGGCAGTGCCATTGAAGGATTTAACAGCACAGACTACACAGTGGTGGAGCAGGGAGAGGTAAGTTTTGCAAGTGGTAGAGCACTGTTTGAGCTGGGGGGAACACTCTCTCGTGGGCGGTGGTACTGGCACAGGGCCCCTCATATTATGACGGTGTGTCTGATGTTGGTTGTGCACCACCACCATCAGAGACACTTCATTGTAGTATGAAGGACCCTGTGTCAGTGCCGTCGCCCAAGAGTGGGCACACCCACCTGTCCAGGCAAACGGCACTAGCACGGGTGCTTGCGGCAAGTGGTGACCACGGCCCTGTGGGGCAAGTCAGCCCATTTAGGGAGGTATAAAAATGGCCTATGGTGGACATTCAGCAGCTGCAAATGGAGGAATTGGAGCAGTCAGTAAGAGGAGGCCAAAAGCAAGACATTTTTCAGGCAAGCTACGTGTCAGCAGGGGAAGGTGGGGCAAAATAATTTGAAATCCATGATTGGTTCATTTTAATGAAGACTAGATCATCAACATTTCTGGTAGCCAGACGTGTCCTTTTTTCGGTCAATATAGAACCAGCAGCACTGAAGACTCTTTCTGATAGCACACTAGCAGCTGGGCAAGCGAGCTCCTGTAATGTATATTCTGCCAATTCAGGCCAGGTTACCTATTCAATTGTGGAATACCACAAAAGAAAAAGAAGTGAAGAGAGAGAAAAAAGTGTTTAAAAGGTAATAAATTTATTGAAACAATGTGTTAAAAATTAATACAGAGAAAATACATTGGGAAGAAAAGAGGAGGGGAAGGGGGGTTAAACCACCAGACTGGAGAAAACGGATCTGCACTATACCATGAAGGGTTAAAAAGGTAAACCCAATAGAAATATGATGGTAATTATGGTACAAAGAAGGGACAAGGAGCGATCTAGGTACACAGAGCAAAAATATATTGGTATCCACAGAGAACAAAACAAAATCCCCCGATACACAAATTATATCCTATTAATGGGTTAATATCCAGACACAGGGTAAGTACATATATATCCAGGAATGCAAGAAAGGGAGAAATCTGCTAATGCACTGGAGAGTACGCCCACAGTAAAGTGCCCGATTGGAAAAGCTGCCAAAAGAAGAAAGGATTTTATGCAAGGGAGTAAGTTACCTGTGGTACAGAGCGAGTGCAGTAGTACCTAGCGCTGATGGTAAGGTGCAGATGCGGTTCCCCTGCGCCCGACAAGCGCTGTTTCGCCATAGCTTCTTCAATAGGGGCGAGGACAGGGTTTAAGAGGTATTTGGGGCTTTTATATGTTATTAGGTGGTGACACTGGACAGACCGGAAGTGTCCCAGGCAGCTTCCAACTGCGCGCGCATCACAGGGCCGTCCCACCATGCCAAAGGGACTTCCGAGCGTGCGCACTGTGACACGCAGTGGAACGCACTGCGGTCACGTGATTGGCGCCTCTCGGAAGTCAGAGGGGGAGTACAGACCCCGCGCGTGTGCAGTACCGCTTCTGGATGCACAGAGGAAAGGAGGGAGTGTCGGCAAGCTGGGCATGCGTACTGGAGTCCCAGCCGCAAAGACAGGAGGAACGATGTGTTTATACTTACAGTGAGCACAAAGGTGGAATCAAAGGAGGGGAGGGACATAAATAAGGGGCATATAAAGTGACGAAGTGCAAACAAAAGGGGGGAGAAAAACGGAAAATACTCCCTAGGGGATTGCGAGTCCAATTATACCCGTCTTTCGAGTTGGAGGATGATGTCTTAACTAAACGATGGCTCTCAACAGCTACAACATGCTCTCTGGAGTTTATCCAGATCATTATTGATAAAAACTTCATGTCGTTGACGGCCTTGGATTCAGAAATTGAAGAATGTGAACAACATCTGATGAAACACATCCCAGTTGAAAATTTTGATCAAATCATGACTGAAATTAATAAAGATGTAGACAGGTGGGAAAAGGAGGTTTGCCAGAATAAAATCCGAAAATTTCAAAGAGATCTAAACGACTATGACACAGACAAAATATACCAATGGCAAAATAAAAAACCAAACCACCCTGGTAGGAACAAACAGAACGACAAAAAGACAACTAGAACCAATCATCACCGCAGCCCTTCCGCCAGCTCGGCAATATCAACCTCTGATACCAATACCTCACAAAGTGATAGGGAAAATACTACCGGAGAAACATCAAGAACTGACAAAAGATTACCTGACATCTTCACAAGATCAAAAGCCTTACGTACCCAGGTGTTGTGAATTCTGTTGTCGGGCTCCCCCCTGTGGTCATGAATGGTACTTCGGCTGGTTCTGTCCATGGACTTCCTCTGGTGGGTGTTTCTGAGTTTCCTTCCACAGGTGACGAGGTTAATTCGTTAGCTGCTGCTCTATTTAACTCCACTTAGATCTTTGCTCCATGCCACCTGTCAATGTTCCAGTATTGGTCTAGTTCACTCCTGGATCGTTCTTGTGACCTGTCTTCCCATCAGAAGCTAAGTTCCAGCTTGTATTTCTTTGGTTTGCTATTTTTCTGTCCAGCTTGCTATTTATTTGTTGTATTTCTTGCTGGAAGCTCTGGGACGCAGAGGGAGCGCCTCCGCACCGTGAGTCGGTGCGGAGGGTCTTTTGCGCCCTCTGCGTGGTCTTTTTGTAGGTTTTTGTGCTGACCGCAAAGTAACCTTTCCTATCCTCGGTCTGTTCAGTAAGTCGGGCCTCACTTTGCTAAATCTATTTCATCTCTGTGTTTGTATTTTCATCTTTACTCACAGTCATTATATGTGGGGGGCTGCCTTTTCCTTTGGGGAATTTCTCTGAGGCAAAGTAGGCTTTATTTTTCTATCTTCAGGGCTAGCTAGTTTCTTAGGCTGTGCCGAATTGCATAGGGAGCGTTAGGCGCAATCCACGGCTATTTCTAGTGTGTTTGATAGGCTTAGGGATTGCGGTCAGCAGAGTTCCCACGTCCCAGAGCTCGTCCTTATTATCAGTAACTATCAGGTCATTCTGTGTGCTCTTAACCACCAGGTCCATTATTGTCCTGACCATCAAGTCATAACAGTACAGGTGGCCCAAAGTACTAATGCATCTCAATAGAGGGATAAGAGAAGTTCTGAGACCATTTTTTTTTCTTTGCAGTGTGTTTTGTCTCTATTTTCCCCTTAACCTCTGGGTGGTTCAGGACACTGGTGTAAACATGGACATTCAAGGTCTGTCCTCTTGGATGGATAATCTCACTACAAGGATACAAAACATTCAAGATTTTGTGGTTCAGAATCCGATGTCAGAGCCTAGGATTCCAATTCCTGATTTGTGTTATGGTGATAGATCTAAGTTCTTGAATTTCAAAAATAATTGTAAATTGTTTCTTGCCTTGAAACCTCGCTCCTCAGGTGACCCTGTTCAACAAGTAAAAATCATTATTTCTTTGTTACGTGGTGACCCTCAAGACTGGGCATTTTCCCTTGCGCCAGGAGATCCGGCATTGCGTGATGTTGATGCGTTTTTCCTGGCGCTTGGATTGCTTTATGACGAACCTAATTCAGTGGATCAGGCAGAGAAAATCTTGCTGGCTCAGTGTCAGGGTCAGGATGAAGCGGAGATATATTGTCAGAAGTTTAGAAAGTGGTCTGTGCTCACTCAGTGGAATGAATGTGCCGTGGCAGCAATCTTCAGAAAGGGTCTCTCTGAAGCCCTTAAGGATGTCATGGTGGGGTTTCCCATGCCTGCTGGTCTGAATGAGTCTATGTCCTTGGCCATTCAGATCGATCGACGCTTGCGTGAGCATAAAGCTGTGCACCATTTGGCGGTACTATCTGAGCATGGGCCTGAGCCTATGCAATGTTATAGGACTTTGACCAGAGCTGAACGGCAAGAACACAGACGTCGGAAAGGACTATGTTTTTACTGTGGTGATTCCACTCATGCTATCTCCGATTATCCTAAGCGCACTAAGCGGTTCGCTAGGTCTGCCACCATTGGTACGGTACAGTCTAAATTTCTATTGTCTGTTACTCTGATTTGCATTTGTGGATTCAGGCGCTGCCCTGAATTTGATGGACTTGGAGTATGCTAGGCTCTGTGGTTTTTTCTTGGAGCCCTTGCAGTATCCTATTCCATTGAGAGGAATTGATGCTACGCCTTTGGCCAAGAATAAGCCTCAGTATTGGACCCAATTGACCATGTGCATGGCTCCTGCACATCAGGAGGATATCCGCTTTCTGGTGTTGCATAATCTGCATGATGTGGTCGTTTTGGGGTTGCCATGGCTACAGGTTCATAATCCAGTATTGGACTGGAAATCTATGTCTGTGTCCAGCTGGGGTTGCCAGGGGGTACATGGTGATGTTCCATTTTTGTCTATTTCGTCTTCCACTCCTTCCGAAGTTCCAGAGTTTTTGTCGGATTATCGGGATGTATTTGATGAGCCCAAAGCCAGTGCCCTACCTCCTCATAGGGATTGCGATTATGCAATTAATTTGATTCCTGGTAGTAAGTTTCCTAAGGGCCGATTATTCAATTTATCTGTGCCAGAACACGCCGCTATGCGGAGTTATATAAAGGAATCCTTGGAGAAAGGCCATATTCGCCCGTCGTCATCACCGTTAGGAGCAGGGTTCTTTTTTGTGGCAAAAAAGGATGGTTCTTTGAGACCTTGTATTGATTACCGCCTTCTTACAGTCAAATTTCAGTATCCTTTGCCGTTGCTGTCTGATTTGTTTGCTCGTATTAAAGGGGCTAGTTGGTTCACCAAGATAGATCTTCGAGGGGCGTATAATCTTGTGCGTATTAAACAAGGCGATGAATGGAAAACAGCATTTAACCCTGCTGTTCTGTTGGTCAAAAATGACCGACTTTGAACTTCAATATTCTTTAAAATATTCAAGATGCGGCTCTGAAACCCGTGGCCGACCGACCCATCCTCATTTAAGTCAATCAACCACAAGTTTCAGAACCGCATCTTGGACACCCCAAAAAATACCAAAGTTCAAAATAGGTCTCCCCAGACCGAACAGAACAGCAGGGTTAATACGCCCGAGGGCCATTTTGAGTACCTGGTTATGCCATTCGGGCTTTCTAATGCTCCATATGTGTTTCAGTCCTTTATGCATGACATCTTCCGAGAGTACCTGGATAAATTCCTGATTGTGTATTTGGATGATATTTTGGTCTTTTCGGATGATTGGGAGTCTCATGTGAAGCAGGTCAGAATGGTGTTCCAGGTCCTTCGTGCGAATTCCTTGTTTGTGAAGGGGTCAAAGTGTCTCTTTGGAGTTCAGAAGGTTTCATTTTTGGGGTTCATTTTTTCCCCTTCTACTATCGAGATGGACCCTGTTAAAGTCCAGGCCATTTACGATTGGACTCAGCCGACATCTGTGAAGAGCCTGCAAAAGTTCCTGGGCTTTGCTAATTTTTATCGGCGCTTCATCGCTAATTTTTCTACTGTTGCTAAACCGTTGACTGATTTGACCAAGAAGGGTGCTGATGTGGTCAATTGGTCTTCTGCGGCTGTAGAGGCTTTTCAGGAGTTGAAGCGTCGTTTTTCTTCTGCCCCTGTGTTGTGCCAGCCAGATGTTTCGCTTCCGTTTCAGGTTGATGTTGATGCTTCTGAGATTGGAGCAGGGGCTGTTTTGTCGCAAAGAAGTTCTGATGGCTCGGTGATGAAGCCATGTGCTTTCTTTTCTAGAAAGTTTTTGCCTGCTGAGCATAACTATGATGTTGGTAATCGTGAATTGTTGGCCATGAAGTGGGCATTCGAGAAGTGGCGTCATTGGCTGGAAGGAGCCAAGCATCGCGTGGTGGTCTTGACAAATCACAAGAATTTGACTTATCTTGAGTCTGCCAAACGGTTGAATCCGAGACAGGCTCGATGGTCGTTATTTTTCTCCCGTTTTGATTTTGTGGTTTCGTACCTTCCGGGCTCTAAGAATGTGAAGGCTGATGCCCTGTCAAGGAGTTTTGTGCCTGACTCTCCGGGTGTTCCTGAGCCGGCGGGTATTCTCAAAGAGGGGGTAATTTTGTCTGCCATCTCCCCTGATTTGCAGCGGGTGCTGCAAAAATTTCAGGCTGATAGACCTGACCGTTGCCCAGCGGAGAAACTGTTTGTCCCTGATAGATGGACTAGTAGAGTTATCTCTGAGATTCATTGTTCAGTGTTGGCTGGCCATCCTGGAATCTTTGGTACCAGAGATTTGGTGGCTAGATCCTTCTGGTGGCCGTCTTTGTCGCGGGATGTGCGTTCTTTTGTGCAGTCCTGTGGGACTTGTGCTCGGGCTAAGCCCTGCTGTTCTCATGCCAGTGGGTTGCTTTTGCCCTTGCCGATCCCGAAGAGGCCCTGGACGCATATTTCTATGGATTTTATTTCGGATCTCCCCGTCTCTCAAAAGATGTCGGTCATTTGGGTGGTTTGTGATCGCTTTTCTAAGATGGTCCATTTGGTACCTTTGTCTAAATTGCCTTCCTCCTCTGATTTGGTGCCATTATTTTTCCAGCATGTGGTTCGTTTACATGGTATCCTGGAGAACATCGTTTCTGACAGAGGTTCCCAGTTTGTTTCAAGGTTTTGGCGATCCTTTTGTGCTAGGATGGGCATTGATTTGTCTTTTTCCTCGGCTTTCCATCCTCAGACAAATGGCCAAACTGAACGAACTAATCAAACTTTGGAAACATATCTGATATGCTTTGTTTCTGCTGATCAGGATGATTGGGTGTCCTTTTTGCCGTTGGCTGAGTTCGCCCTTAATAATCGGGCCAGCTCGGCTACTTTGGTTTTGCCGTTTTTCTGCAATTCTGGTTTCCATCCTCGTTTCTCTTCAGGGCAGGTTGAGTCTTCAGACTGTCCTGGTGTAGATACTGTGGTGGATAGGTTGCAGCAGATTTGGACTCATGTGGTGGACAATTTGACATTGTCCCAGGAGAAGGCTCAACGTTTCGCTAACCGCCGGCGCTGTGTGGGTCCCCGACTTCGTGTTGGGGATTTGGTTTGGTTGTCGTCTCGTTATGTTCCTATGAAGGTTTCCTCTCCTAAGTTTAAGCCTCGTTTCATTGGTCCATATAAGATTTCTGAGGTTATCAATCCTGTGTCATTTCGTTTGGCCCTTCCTGCTTCTTTTGCCATCCATAATGTGTTCCATAGGTCGTTATTGTGGAGATACGTGGCGCCTGTGGTTCCATCCGTTGATCCTCCTGCCCCGGTGTTAGTTGAGGGGGAGTTGGAGTATGTGGTGGAGAAGATTTTGGATTCTCGTGTTTCGAGACGGAAACTCCAGTACCTGGTCAAGTGGAAAGGTTATGGTCAGGAAGATAATTCCTGGGTTTTTGCCTCTGATGTTCATGCTGCCGATCTGGTTCGTGCCTTTCATTTGGCTCATCCTGGTCGGCCTGGGGGCTCTGGTGAGGGTTCGGTGACCCCTCCTCAAGGGGGGGGGGTACTGTTGTGAATTCTGTTGTCGGGCTCCCTCCTGTGGTCATGAATGGTACTTCGGCTGGTTCTGTCCATGGACTTCCTCTGGTGGGTGTTTCTGAGTTTCCTTCCACAGGTGACGAGGTTAATTCGTTAGCTGCTGCTCTATTTAACTCCACTTAGATCTTTGCTCCATGCCACCTGTCAATGTTCCAGTATTGGTCTAGTTCACTCGTGGATCGTTCTTGTGACCTGTCTTCCCATCAGAAGCTAAGTTCCAGCTTGTATTTCTTTGGTTTGCTATTTTTCTGTCCAGCTTGCTATTTATTTGTTGTCTTGCTTGCTGGAAGCTCTGGGACGCAGAGGGAGCGCCTCCGCACCGTGAGTCGGTGCGGAGGGTCTTTTTGCGCTCTCTGCGTGGTCTTTTTGTAGGTTTTTGTGCTGACCGCAAAGTAACCTTTCCTATAATCGGTCTGTTCAGTAAGTCGGGCCTCACTTTGCTAAATCTATTTCATCTCTGTGTTTGTATTTTCATCTTTACTCACAGTCATTATATGTGGGGGGCTGCCTTTTCCTTTGGGGAATTTCTCTGAGGCAAGGTAGGCTTTATTTTTCTATCTTCAGGGCTAGCTAGTTTCTTAGGCTGTGCCGAGTTGCATAGGGAGCGTTAGGCGCAATCCACGGCTATTTCTAGTGTGTTTGATAGGTTTACGGATTGCGGTCAGCAGAGTTCCCACGTCCTAGAGCTCGTCCTTATTATCAGTAACTATCAGGTCATTCCGTGTGCTCTTAACCACCAGGTCCATTATTGTCCTGACCATCAGGTCATAACACCCAGAGGGACCAACTCAAGGTAATTAATCTGTTTAAATATGAATTATCTATGGCTGAAGTGAGACTCCTGGAGAGAGGTTTGACCTTCTCACCCACGTGTCGGTTGGATACCTTCACGGCAGTTCGCGACCTACACCTTTTCTCCAGTAAACTCATTCTCAAAAAATTCCATTTTAAAAGTGATGTCAATGATACCTTTTCTACAGTGGAAGAAAGGGAAACGCTAAGAAATCTTGAGGAACTCTTACAGTAGAATACATCAGCCCAGGTAAGCAATTTTCCCCATAACTTATTTAATAAGTCTCGGAAATTCCCTCCCATTAATACATGCCTGGCCATCGATGTATTTACAAGGGTTCTTACCACTGAAATTGAATCTTTATCCGAAAAACCGGCCTGGTTCTCTAACTTGAAAAAAGAAGAAAAACAAGCTTTGGTCCATCTACAGTCTTTAAAAGACGTAGTTTTTAAACCAGCGGACAAAGGCGGTAACCTGGTAATATGGCCAGTAAGCATATACGAAAAGCAAGCTTACCAACTGCTAACGCACCGTGTTGCTACCAAAATTAACATACAATCCCCTCTCTAGATATCACGCAGACCTCCTACAAATAATTGAAGAAGCTTTCGAACAAGGGATCATTACCAAAAAATGGTGGAGACCATGCAAAAATTACACCCTAAGTTACCCACTCTGTATTTAATTCCTAAGCTCCACAAGGATCCTTTGGACCCCCCAGGAAGGCCTATTATCTCTGGAAATGGTGGCCTATGCGAAATTATCTCGGATTTTATAGACTTTTTTCTCAAACCTCTGGTATCCACCCTACCATCCTATATACAGGACACCACGTTAGCTCTCCAGAGACTTAACAACCTGTCTCTGGATGACCACATGATTATGGTCACTGCCGACGTGGAGGCCCTATACACTTCTATTAGGCATACTGATGGCCTCAAAGCGGTTGATTGGTATCTGCAAACCAGTGACTTGAATAGAACTATTATTCCCCTGATTCTTACCCTTCTGGAATTTGTGTTAACACATAACATTTTCACCTTCAATAGACACATCTACTTACAGACCCAGGGCACCACTATGGGGGCCTCATGTGCCCCTCGTATGCCAACCTTTTTCTGGGGGCATGGGAAAGGGAAATCTTTCAAGGGGACGCCATCCCAGAGATACAGTGGGTCCAGGGGTGGATGAGGTAGATTGATGATGTATGGTTTATTTGGGAGGGAACATCTCAGGACCTTCATAACTTAATGTCAAAATTAAACAATAACAATCATAACATTTTCCTGACCTATAAATCTGGATGAGACTTGGAATTCTTGGATATAAAAATCAAAGTGTCGGATAGCATCATACGTACTGTCCTGTATAGAAAGCCAACGGCAACCAATTCCCTACTACATGCCACCTCTTCCCATCTCTTCGTTTTTAAGAGCTAGACGCATCTGATCTGAGGATTCCAATTTTGAAAAACAAGCAGTTGATCTTACCGATAGGTTTTTACAGCGGGGGTACAGTAAAAGAAATATTCGGAAAGGCTACAGAAGGGCTAAAAACACCTCCAGAGACTGCCTATTATACTCCACCCAAAAAAAGTCAAAAGAAACTGGAAACCAGGTAAGATTCATCACAACATACAACAACCGCTGGAATGACATTAAACTAATCTTTAAGAAACATTGGAATATCCTCATGACTGACGCTATCCTTCAAAAAATCCTTCCCCCTGGTCCATCTATGGTAGCAAGAAGAAGTAGGAATTTACGGGACTTATTAGTACACAGTCATTATGACCCTATTCCTGAATGCAGGCGAAAACCATTACAACAGGGATTCTTCCCATGTGGGATTTGCAAGGCGTGCCTCAACATGAAAAAAACATTTTCTCTCACCAATGCTGAGGGATCTAGGACCCTGGATATCCACAAACATCTTACATGTTCCTCCCAAGGTGTCATATACCATGCCACATGCCCATGTGGCCTAATATATATTGGTAATAGTATAGGGAGCAGAACGGCACTAGAGCAGAATGTTTCCAAGCATGCAGGACTGTTAATGGACAGCTGTGTAGCTGTGTATTCAGGCGTCACAATTGTAAAGGGTAATGGTGCTCTGCATGAATGTCCAGAGAGTAATCGGTATGCAGTAAAAGAGAAGAAACTAATGCGGCACTCACCCCGAATTTGCTGTGAAGATTGTGATCTTTTATGGAGAAAGATGAAAATTACATCCATCAGGACATCAGGTACCTGATGTCCTGATGGATGTAATTTTCATCTTTCTCCATAAAAGATCACAATCTTCACAGCAAATTCGGGGTGAGTGCCGCATTAGTTTCTTCTCTTTTACTGCATACCTAATATATATTGGCATGACTACTCGGGAGGTCAAACTTCGAGTACGTGAATATGCCAGAGACATAGAAAAAGCCAAAACAATCCAGGACCTTTCCCTTTTAAAGACTCTACCGCGTCACTTTAAAATCAAACATGATGGGCGTGGCTTGAGCACTGCAGTGGTAGGAAGCAGGATCCCTGAGCTCCCTCTAAATTAGAGCCAAATCTACTTAAAACGGATGCGTGACCCGGATTTTTCGTCTGGTGACCTTCCTGAGGGATTCGGGACCTGCCGGAATCCGGTTCTAGAGGATTAAAACCTAAAATTGGAGAATTAAACACCTTTAAACAAAAGGACATCTGCGGTGCGAGAGAGGCGGAGGGATATCTCTCACACACCCAAACGTGAGGAGGAAAGGAGAAGAGTCTTGCCATAAGGACCCCAAGGTACTGTGACCTCCATCCCAGACCATCAGGGGACCCCCAGAAGCCCTTTTAGGGGAGGCACCACTTTATTTTCCACCCCAAAACAGACACTCTATAGTGGATAAGCCCGCTCATATAGTGCAGCTGCAAAGGAGAAAAGTAGTCCCCGCCGCAGCACAGCTCATAAGGACACAGTTCCAGACGTTGTGACACTGATTTAAGCCTGAGGGACAACTTTAATTACATAGTCTACCCCCAGCGGACCCCCCTCTTCCCCACAAAAGGAGGCACAATCGAGGGAAAGCACAGAACTAAGGGCGGAAGAACACACCACCGCAGGCGCCGGTTAAACAGCGGGGAAAGGAGTTCCGGACGCACAGGAGCATATACGATTGGCGCTCTGTGCAGGGCGGAGGGTTCCTAAGTCCCAGCCGCACTCCTTGCACCACTATACCGCCGGCTCATTACAATCAGCAGCAAAGAGGTGCCGGCCGCTCAGTGTCACCGGCTGACAGCGCTGTATGCAGGGCGGAGGGATCCGCCAATACAACCAAATCCCTGCACTGTGTACAGTCCTTCAGGTGTCCTACCAGCAGCGCTCCGTGCAGGGCGGGGGGACCCTTAATCCCGACCACACTACTGAACTTTCATAATGCCAGCACAGACTAAAACAACGGCGAAGTGAACAGTGAAGAAGTCCCGGCCACTCCTCGGCATCAGAGGGGGAGTGCAGGGCGGAGGGATCCGCAGCCATAAAAATACTTCGGCACCACTTCTCTGTGCAAGACGGAGGATCCTAGGTCCTGTCCGCACTTCAACACTGCTACACCGCCGGCACATTAAAAACAGCAATAAAGAAGCCCCGGCCACTCCTCGGCGTCAGAGGGGAAGTGCAGGGCGGAGGGACACACAACCCCAACCATACCCCTGCACTATTTTTCCGTGCAGGGAGGAGGGATCCGCAGACCCAACCGCACGCCTGTATCTGTTGGCTCCTAGCAAACAGCGGCGAAAGAAATCCTGCAGCGCAGGAGCTCATAAGATTAGCGCTCTGCACACAGCGCTCAGTAGGGGGTGGAAAGACCCCTGCTCACCCCTGCATTATCTGACTGCTGGCAATCAGCAACCAGCAGCCAGGAAGCCAAACCCCTGCACTACTTTTAATACCCAGGGGAATCATTAGATACTGCAGCATAAAGAACAGTAGCTGCCAGTACGAACATAACACAAGGGGCATAAGGATACAAAACCCAGCCTAACAGCTGACTTTCCCCATCTGACCGCAAAGGTCCTCCTGACACCCTCATTCTCCCAAAAAAAGGGTCCTAATATAAAAAAGAACGACCAAAACAGACAATTGGGGTCAACAAAAAGTCCTCATTAATACCGCTGTCTTTCTGAAAGTCACACCGTTACTAACCCTACAGTGAACAAAAGCACCACAGTAAATGTATAGTGGCACACAACAAATATCTCACTGATGGTACACCGCAATCTTCAATAAACTAAGGTTGCAACGAATTAAATGCTATATTAAATATAAACTTGCCGCACTACTGATAGCTCATTGGTACTCCTCTCCCTTCATCCGAAAAACACTGCAAATCCCATAAATCAAGACTGCGGTGGTTATCATGCACCGCACTGATAGTACATCAAATTTTATTCCATCAAGACGCTCAAGTGTAGCCCCCAGAGGGGTGTGGCTTACGCCTTGGACATGAGGCAGTAGGTAAAAGGGGCGCTAGGGAATTGCATCCCAACCCTACTTACAAACCTACTGTAACCGAACCATCTCACCCCTATAACCAACAGGATCAGTCCCTATCTTGAAATATACTTTATCGGGGGAAAAATCCGGCAAAATAGAGGCCTACAGAATCAAGAATTATACTGAGACATAGACAACCAATAGACTGCTACAACTGGAGGACAAAATATTGAAGTCTATCTGACCAACCTTCCAAAATAAAAACTCTCACCCCATTTAAAAGTTTTTCCAACGAAATCTGTAGCCCTACTTGACAAGTCCAAGACCTGATATCGCGAATAAATACAAACAACATGAGCGGATCAAAACCAAAAAAAGGAGTCCAACACCTTCCCTTGCCCAAATCTCAAAGCATTTTAAAACAAAATAAATACTACAGCATCCGCCAAACTCAAAGGGACCAAGTAAATCTTATTAGTCCTGCCAAATCAAGATCCCCACCAAGACACATAGATCATCGTCCAGAAGTTAACAGGAAAGTGAGATTCACCGAAAGACCTAACTCACCGAACAGGATAGATTCTTCATTCTCTTCCAAAAGAAGCATGCCAGGAGCAGTTGGAGAAAAGTATGAGGACCTACAAGATGCCTACGACTCAGAGGGATCCTCAAGTGATTCCACCCCGAACCCAAGTCCAGCCAAACATAAATCAAGAATAGAAAGCCCTGAAAAGAACTGCAAACCGGATCACACCGAGATGTCTTCACAATCTCCTGCAGCCACACTGAACCAAGACAACACAGATGCTATATACAATAAACTAAGCACCTTACTAGACAAAAGGTTCGAAATGCAGAACAAAAAAATTGACGACGCCAACCAACAATTCTTGAAATTTTGCGAGAAGGTTGACAAACAATTAACAAACCATGAAAATAGGATCCAGAAACTAGAGCGAGGTGCGGCTGAAACAACAATCGACCTGGAATACATTTCTGCTGAAGTTCATAAACTAAGAATAAAAATGGCGGATATTGAGGACAGGGGACGACGCAACAACTTAAAAATAAGAGGGATTCCGGAGACTATAACTCCAGAAGAACTCTCGGATCACATACAAGGTATCTTTAAGTCGGCCATTCCGGACCTATCACCCTCTGACCTCATCATAGACCGGGCACATAGACTTCCAAGACCACCTAGGATTGCTCCAGAGGTCCCCAGAGATGCAATTCTAAGAATCCACTTCTACCAGACAAAAGAAAAATTTTTAAACTACTTGAAAACCAACAAAACCTTTCCTGAACCCTACAAAGAGCTGAAAATATTCCGAGACCTTTCCAAAGAGACACTGGATGGTCGTAGGGAATTTAGTAAAGTAACCGCCATCCTCCGGGAGAAAAAAATACAGTACAAATGGGGTTTTCCATTAAAGTTGTTGGTAGTTTTCAAAGGAAGAACCATCCCCCTACACAACCCTGAGGAAGGTATGGACTTCATTAAGTCAATAAAAGAGCCACATTCCAACACGAATGTTTGAAACAAGTAGGCCCCACAGCGAACAATGCTAAAAAGAAGGGCGAGTTGGGCCCGGTTGTCCACTTCTCTCTTTGGATGCATTCCCTGTTTTTTCCCTTCCACACATATACCTTCATTGAGAGGAGGTAGTCTCTGTATTGATCTACCTGAGCAGCCATACTTGTCTACTCTAACATTTTTTCTCCACAGGAAATTAACTGTATAATTGAACTGTCGCTGAACCGAATTGTTGATGATAAATATTAACAGTTAAAGTTAAGTTAAAGTTGTTAAACTTAGTGATACTGAATCTCTGTGAGTTTTAATAGCTACTAAGTTAAAATTTAACCTAGTCAATTGCAAACGTAAAAATGGAACTAAAAATCGTCTCATATAATGTCAGAGGTTTGAATAACCCAAGAAAAAGACACGCCCTTTGGAGGGAACTGATTGAATCCAAAGTAGATATCGCATGCATCTCCTGGATGGGAATCACCCATACTTCTCCCATCATAAGTTTAAACATATGTTTGAGGCGTGTAACATAAAAAAGAAAGCAGGAGTAATAACACTAATAGGGAGCTCGACCCAGTTTGAAGCCCTGGAAGAATATGGGGATAAAGAAGGCCGATACCATATTTTGATTTGCAAAATAAATGAGCAGGAATGTACACTAGTAAACATCTACGCCCCAAACAAGAAGCAAATCCCGTTCTTGAATAGAACGATGAAAAAGGTTACAGAGGTCAAAAGAGGGAACCTATTTTTAGTGGGCGATTTCAATATTACTCCAGATAATAGATTAGACTCGTCCTCAAAGGTTAGACCCATCACTGACAACCTAAATTCATGGTTAGATAAAAACGAATTATATGATTCATTTAGATGTATTAACTCAACAACTAAAGAATACACTCATTTCTCAGAGGTACACCGCAATGCTTCACGAATTGATCTGATTATATCAGACATATTCTCCCTAACAAAATGTAAAGAGATTTCAATCGGTGATAGAACCATCTCTGATCACGCCCCAGTCTTTGGAAAAATAATAATTGGTCCCCCCCTACTAAACGCCAGACTCTGGAGATGCAATGCCAGAACTTTACATAACCGAACAAACAATCAAACCATCCATAAAGCTATTGACAATTATTTTAAGGACAACAAATCAGCCATGACAAATCCTTGTAACAACTGGTGCGCCCATAAGGCGGTAATAAGAGGAGTAATAGTGGGCATTACCTCTAAAGAAAAGAAAGAGGCCAGAAAGAAAATCCAAAAACTATCTCATGAAATTCGCAAACTAGAAAACAAAATACTCAACCACACAGAGCCATTACAGGACACACATAGTGAACTCAATAAGCTAAGATCCGACCTTAGGGACTTACTATTCTCACCTTATGATGCCATTGTAAAAGCATCTAAATACAAATTTTATACGTCTCACAATAGACCAACCAAATTTATGGTCAACAAAATTAAGAAAAAGAGACTCCATGGCAGGATCAGCAGAATCAATTCAATGGATGGCAAGGGAAAAATATCACACCCACGGGATATAGCGAATGAATTCGCGAAATTTTACGCAAAACTTTATAACCTAAACCCCAAACAAAATGACCCCACACGAAATGCGGAAAAAACTGATAATATTGAGAAATTCTTGTCTCATATCAATCTCCCCTCTTTATCACCAGATGAACTACTATCTCTCAAGGCACCGATCACACCAGACGAAATAGAAAATATTATTCAAAAACTAGAAATCCACAAATCCCCATGTCCAGACGGATTCACAAACACATATTTCAAATCATACTCCAAAACTCTCTCTCTGCATCTAGCCGAAGTTTTCAACCACATCTTCCAAGGAGGTACATTTCCCCCGGAGATGCTAATGGCATCAATATCAGTCATACCGAAAGCAAAATGTGACCCGGAAGCCATAGAAAACTTCAGGCCAATATCACTAATAAACACTGACATAAAAATATACTCCAAGATCTTGGCAGACAGAATTAGTTCACTCCTACCAAACCTCATCAAAAATGACCAGATGGGTTTCATAAAAGGAAGGCAGCCAGCTGATGCAACCAGAAGGATCATCGATGTTATAAAATGGGCAAATCAAAGCAAAACTCCATTAGCCTTACTATCTTTAGATGCCGAAAAGGCATTTGACAGAATTGATTGGGACTTTTTGAGATCTACTCTTAAGAAATTTGGTTTTGATGATACCCTGGTTGCCCGCATCATGGCGCTTTACTCAGAACCCAAGGCAAGTGTTTACTGTAACAACCAAATTTCTGATTCCTTCAATATCCACAATGGCACCAGGCAAGGTTGCCCCTTGTCCCCTATATTATTTAATTTGGTTATGGAACCCCTAGCAGAGTCAATTAGGTCCAATACCAAAATTACAGGGATCACTACCAAATCACGCCACCACAAAATAACACTCTTTGCCGACGATGTCATCTTAACACTAGTGTTGAGCGATACCTTCCGATATCGGAAAGTATCGGTATCGGATTGGATCGGCCGATATTCAAAAAATATCGGATATCGCCGACACCGATATCCGATCCCAATGCAAGTCAATGGGACCAAAATATCGGAATTAAAATAAAGCCTTTCTTTCCTTGTAAGTTTATTCTACATGAAGGAGAATAACTAAGAATAATGCAGGATGTATTTGGGGAGGTGGCGGAGACATTAAAGTCATAGAGGCGTAGCCCAATCAAATAGAATAACATGATTTTTTATTTTTTTAAAGACGTTAGGATTGACAAAGATATTGACTATGTATTTTTTTTTTTAAATATTGATGTTTCACTATTCCACGTCCTTCCCCTTTTTTTTTTTTTTTTTTTAATTTTCCCACACTTTCATCTTCATCATCATCAGCATCTTTGACATCAACTTCTTCACCTTATTCATCTTCTTCTAAATTTTTTTATTTTTTTTATTACATTCTTCATATTCATTTTATCCAACTATTATTATTCTTCCTATTCTACTTTTACATCATATTCACATTTGTGACAGGCATTCCCGTAGTTGTTATCTATAAAAGTTTGAAGATTACACCTTCCGTTCTGCCAGTCACAAAAGTTACATTTGTCCGCGTTCAGTTTGGCCTGCAGCATCAGGCTTTATCCAGGGGCACCACGAGGAGGAACGGACTCACCCCCATACACTGCTTAGTCTTCTTCTGCATATAATTTACATATCTTTTGCTCTGATATTAAGTGTTATGCTTAATGTTCTTCTGCTCTTTGTTCTGCAGCCTCTTGTTCTTCTGCTTCTCGGTCTTCCATGTCGTCGTCTCCAGGGTCGTCGTCTCCGCCGTCGTCGTCTCCGCCGTCGTCATCTCCGCCGTCGTCGTCTCCGCCGTCGTCGTCATCGGGGTGGTCTTCAGGGTCGTCATCTCCAGGGTCGTCGTCGTCATCTTAGGGGTGGTCTTCCGTGATGTCGTCTTTAGGGTCTTCAACTTGAAAACGTAGCAGAAGGTACAAGAAGGCTGAGAAAATGCCGAGAACCAGCTGATGGAACTGGAACTCGGCTGGCTACCCGAAGGTCCAAGAGCCAATGGAACTACTGAGGACCAGCTGACGTTACTGGAACCCAGTTACTAAGCAGGAGGCACCCGTGCTAAAAAGCACTACCAAGGACCGCCTGACGTTGGCGGAACTCGGATACCCAGAAGGAGGCACCTAAGCCAAAGGCTCTGCCCGGAACCAGCTGACGTTACTGGAACCAGGATGGGGAGCAGAAGGTACAAGAGCAAAAGACACTGCCGAGAACCAGCTGACGGTACTGGAACCCGGATGGGTAGCCGAAGGTCCAAGAGCCAATGGAACTACCGAGGTCCAGCTGACGATACTGGAACCCGATTACTAAGCAGGAGGTACCCGTGCCTGAAAGCACTACCAAGGACCACCTGACGTTGGTGGAACTCAGATACCCAGAAGGAGGCACCTAAGCCAAAGGCTCTGCCCGGAACCAGCTGACGGTACTGGAACCAGGATGGGGAGCAGAAGGTACAAGAGCAAAAGACACTGCCAAGAACCAGCTGACGGTGCTGGAACCAGGTGGTGGACCCGAAGGTCCACAGGAGAAAACAGCTAGGCCGCGAGGCAGCCGCGGTTACCGAACCCCAACAGTCCTACAGGGGGAGCTTGGCCTACTGGCACTACAGAACCTGCCTTGACTGCCAAATCACGCAGCCCACATAGGAAGCTCCTAAACTGGAGGCACCCTGGAGTTGGCTAACCCGACCGCAACACGACGGGGCAATGCATAGGTGTCTCAGTGAGTTTGACAGTACCCGGAAACAGCTGACTGTGCTGGAACCAGGCTGGGCACGAGGGAGTACCCGTGACAAAAACACTGCCGGGAACCAGCTGGCGGTGCTGGAACCCGGATGCGTTGCCCCAGTGTGCAAGAGCCAATGGCACCGAAGACCAGCTGACGGTGCTGGAACCCGGTTACTAAGCTGTAGGTGCCCGCGCTTAAAAGCACTACCAAGGACCGCCTGGCGATGGCGGAACTCGGATACCCAGGAGGAGGCACCTAAGCCAAAGGCTCTGCCCGGAACCAGCTGACGGTGCTGGAACCAGGTGGTGGACCTGAAGGTCCACAGGAGAGGAGAGAACAGCTAGGCCGCGAGGCAGCCGCAGTTACCGAACCCCAACAGTCCTACAGGGGGAGCTTGGCCTACTGGCACTACAGAACCAGCCTTGACTGCCAATTCACGCAGCCCACATAGGAAGCTCCTAAACTGGAGGCACCCTGGAGTTGGCTAACCCGACCGCAACACGACGGGGCAACGCATAGGTGTCTCAGTGAGTTTGACAGTACCCGGAAACAGCTGACGGTGCTGGAACCAGGCTGGGCACGAGGGAGTACCCATGACAAAAACACTGCCGGGAACCAGCTGGCGGTGCTGGAACCCGGATGCGTTGCCCCAGTGTGCAAGAGCCAATGGCACCGAAGACCAGCTGACGGTGCTGGAACCCGGTTACTAAGCTGTAGGTGCCCGCGCTTAAAAGCACTACCAAGGACCGCCTGGCGATGGCGGAACTCGGATACCCAGGAGGAGGCACCTAAGCCAAAGGCTCTGCCCGGAACCAGCTGATGGTGCTGGAACCAGGTGGTGGACCCGAAGGCCCACAGGAGAGGAGAGAACAGCTAGGCCGCGAGGCAGCCGCAGTTACCGAACCCCAACAGTCCTACAGGGGGAGCTGGGCCTACTGGCAATACAGAACCAGCCTTGACTACCAGTTCACGCAGCCCACATAGGAAGCTCCTAAACTGGAGGCACCCTGGAGTTGGCTAACCCGACCACACCACGACGGGGCAAGCATAGGCGTCTCAGTGAGCTTGACACTACCCGGAAACAGCTGACGGTGCTGGAACCAGGTTTGGCACGAGGGAGTACCTGTGACAAAAACACTGCTGAGAACCAGCTGGCGGTGCTGGAACCCAGATGCGTTGCCCCAGTGTGCAAGAGCCAATGGCACGACCGAGGACCAGCTGACGGTGCTGGAACCCGGTTACTAAGCTGTAGGTGCCCGCGCTTAAAAGCACTACCAAGGACCGCCTGGCGATGGCGGAACTCGGATACCCAGGAGGAGGCAGCTAAGCCAAAGGCTCGGCCCGGAACCAGCTGACGGTGCTGGAACCAGGTGGTGGACCCCAAGGCCCACAGGAGAGGAGAGAACAGCTAGGCCGCGAGGCAGCCGCAGTTACCGAACCCCAACAGTCCTACAGGGGGAGCTGGGCCTACTGGCACTACAGAACCAACCTTGACTACCAGTTCACGCAGCCCACATAGGAAGCTCCTAAACTGGAGGCACCCTGGAGTTGGCTAACCCGACCGCAACACGACGGGGCAACGCATAGGTGTCTCAATGAGTTTGACAGTACCCGGAAACAGCTGACGGTGCTGGAACCAGGCTGGGCACGAGGGAGTACCTGTGACAAAAACACTGCCGGGAACCAGCTGGCGGTGCTGGAACCCGGATGCGTTGCCCCAGTGTGCAAGAGCCATTGGCACCGAAGACCAGCTGACGGTGCTGGAACCCGGTTACTAAGCTGTAGGTGCCCGCGCTTAAAAGCACTACCAGGGACCGCCTGGCGATGGCGGAACTCGGATACCCAGGAGGAGGCACCTAACCCAAAGGCTCTGCCCGGAACCAGCTGACGGTGCTGGAACCAGGTGGTGGACCCGAAGGCCCACAGGAGAGGAGAGAACAGCTAGGCCGCGAGGCAGCCGCAGTTACCGAACCCCAACAGTCCTACAGGGGGAGCTGGGCCTACTGGCACTACAGAACCAGCCTTGACTACCAGTTCACGCTGCCCACATAGGAAGCTCCTAAACTGGAGGCACCCTGGAGTTGGCTAACCCGACAGCACCACGACAGGGCAAGCATAGGCGTCTCAGTGAGCTTGACACTACCCGGAAACAGCTGACGGTGCTGGAACCAGGTTTGGCACGAGGGAGTACCTGTGACAAAAACACTGCCGAGAACCAGCTGGCGGTGCTGGAACCCAGATGCGTTGCCCCAGTGTGCAAGGGCCAATGGCACGACCGAGGACCAGCTGACGGTGCTGGAACCCGGTTACTAAGCTGTAGGTGCCCGCGCTTAAAAGCACTACCAAGGACCGCCTGATGTTGGCGGAACTCGGATACCCAGGAGGAGGCACCTAAGCCAAAGGCTCGGCCCGGAACCAGCTGACGGTGCTGGAACCAGGTGGTGGACCCCAAGGCTCACAGGAGAGGAGAGAACAGCTAGACCGCGAGGCAGCCGCAGTTACCGAACCCCAACAGTCCTACAGGGGGAGCTGGGCCTACTGGCACTACAGAACCAGCCTTGACTACCAGTTCACGCAGCCCACATAGGAAGCTCCTAAACTGGAGGCACCCTGGAGTTGGCTAACCCGACCGCACCACGACGGGGCAAGCATAGGCATCTCAGTGAGCTTGACACTACCCGGAAACAGCTGACGGTGCTGGAACCAGGTTTGGCACGAGGGAGTACCTGTGACAAAAACACTGCCGAGAACAAGCTGGCGGTGCTGGAACCCAGATGCATTGCCCCAGTGTGCAAGAGCCAATGGCACGACCGAGGACCAGCTGACGGTGCTGGAACCCGGTTACTAAGCTGTAGGTGCCCGCGCTTAAAAGCACTACCAATGACCGCCTGACGTTGGCAGAACTCGGATACCCAGGAGGAGGCACCTAAGCCAAAGGTTCGGCCCAGAACCAGCTGACGGTGCTGGAACCAGGTGGTGGACCCCAAGGCCCACAGGAGAGGAGAGAACAGCTAGGCCGCGAGGCAGCCGCAGTTACCGAACCCCAACAGTCCTACAGGGGGAGCTTGGCCTACTGGCACTACAGAACCAGCCTTGACTGCCAATTCACGCAGCCCACATAGGAAGCTCCTAAACTGGAGGCACCCTGGAGTTGGCTAACCCGACCGCAACACGACGGGGCAAGCATAGGCGTCTCAGTGAGCTTGACACTACCCGGAAACAGCTGACGGTGCTGGAACCAGGCTGGGCAGGAGGGAGTACCCGTGACAAAAACACTGGCGAGAACCAGCTGACGGTGCTGGAACCCGGATGCGTTGCCTATTCAAGATTGTCTTCCTAAAGCCACAACTAGCGGTGTTGGAGCAAAGGGTAAGCAGGGGGAGCAGAGTGTAGGCCGAAGCCTGCACTGGAGGCAGCTTTGTGTCTGCGTTGCGTTTGCAGGACACGTTGCTGGCTACACAGCGGGGGAACAGCTGGCGTAGCTGAACCCCACTGACACATTGGCTGGTGTTTTTCTCTGTGCAGCTAGCACGTCCGGGCCCCAACTGGCGGTGTTAGAGCCTAGGGTCAGCAGGAGGAGGAGAGGAGCAGAGTGTAGGCCGCAGCCTAATTGAACCAATTTCAAAGGTCACCTTTAACCCACCCTCAGGTGTATAAATTTAGAAGAGCCACATCTTGTGCAACAGTAATGCTACACAAGTGAAAGGTTGCTCTTCACATTTTGCTCATTGCACACGCAGAATGAAAGACGTACACTATTTTGCCCATTGTACAGTAGAACTGTATTGTAGGCGTGACTTGTCTTTTTAATGACACGCAGCACAGGTGTCGAAAAATAACGCCTTTGTGCTGGGCGCTGCTTCCTGAGCGTTGTTATTTGCTGTACAGGAGTCTGCGCTCTTGTGTTATCCCTTGGCAACGCCCTGTGACTGTGAGCGCTGCCAATCTTCTGACCTCATTTCATGTTGGCCGGTGCGGTTAGCGATGGCCATGAATCCCACACCCACAGTGTGATTTCTAAAATTCACACTGCGGGTCTGGAATTCCTGGCCTTGTTCAGTAAATATGTTCGCCGCTCACTCATGTCCTTGCACCTGCCTCAGACTGTGCGGCCTCAGCTGATCCCTTATCGCATGCCGCGACCATGAGGCCGCACAGTCTGAAGAAGGCGGAAGGAGATGAGTTAAGACAGGCGAACATATGCAGTGCACATGCCCATCAATCACACCCTCGCTGTCAAAATAAATGAGACAACGAGGGGCGTTGTGTTGGGCAGGGCGGACGCACAGGCACAGGCAGCCAACCAATGATGTCAGAAGATGGGCAGCGCTACCAAGGGGGGTGCTGCGTGTCATTGAAAAGGAAAGTCACACCTCAGGGACAATGTAATGGTTTTCTACTGAGACACATTTTGTACGTGTTGAGTTCCACGTGGGCAAGGAGTAAAAGTCAGCCACCTTGTACAAATGCAGCATTACTGCTGTACAAGGTGGCTGTTATACATAGAAACACCTTGGGGGGGGGCCAGGGTCCCTTTAATTTCAGTTCAGGTGCCTGCATGGCGTTTGCAGGTCACATTGCCAGCTACACAGCAGGGGAACAGCTGGCGGTGCTGAACCCCACTAACACATTGGCGGGTGTTTTTCTCTGTGCAGCTAGCACATCCGGGCCCCAACTGGCGGTGTTAGAACCCAGGGTCAGCAGGAGGAGGAGGAGAGGAGCAGAGTGTAGGCCAAAGCCTGCACTGGTGGCAGCTTTTGGTCTGTTGTGCCAGCGTGGCTTGTGCTGGACACAATGCCGGCTACACAGCAGGGGAACAGCTGGCGGTGCTGAACCCCACTAACACATTGGCTGGTGTTTTTCTCTGTGCAGCTAGCACGTCCGGGCCCCAACTGGCGGTGTTAGAGCCCAGGGTCAGCAGGAGGAGGAGAGGAGCAGAGTGTAGACCGCAGCCTAATTGAACCAATTTCAAAGGTCACCTTTAACCCACCCTCAGGTGTTACAATGTAGAAGAGCCACACCTTGTGCAGCAGTAATGCTCCACAAGTGAAAGGTTGCTCTTTAAGTTTTGCTCATTGCACACGCAGAATGAAAGACGTACAAAATTTTGCCCATTGTACAGTAGAACTGTATTGGAGGCGTGACTTGTCTTTTTAATGAGACGCAGCACAGGTGTCCAAAAAATAACGCCTTGGTGCTGGGCGCTGCTTCCTGAGCGTTGTTATTTGCTGTACAGGAATCTGCGCTCTTGTGTTATCCCTTGGCAACGCCCTGTGACTGTGAGCGCTGCCAATCTTCTGACCTCATTTCATGTTGGCCGGTGCGGTTAGCGATGGCCATGAATCCCAGAGCCACAGTGTGTTTTCTAAAATGCACACTGCGGGTCTTGAATTCCTGGCCTTGTGCAGTAAATATGTTCGCCGCTCACTCATGTCCTTACACCTGCCTCAGACTGTGCGGCCTCAGCTGATCCCTTATCGCATGCCGCGGCCATGAGGCCGCACAGTCTGAAGAAGGCGGAAGGAGATGAGTTAAGACAGGCGAACATATGCAGTGCACATGCCCATCAATCACACCCTCGCTGTCAAAATAAATGAGACAACGAGGGGCGTTGTGTTGGGCAGGGCGGACGCACAGGCACAGGCAGCCAACCAATGATGTCAGAAGACGGGCAGCGCTACCAAGGGGGGTGCTGCGTGTCATTGAAAAGGAAAGTCACACCTCAGGGACAATGTAATGGTCTCTACTGAGACACATTTTGTACGTGTTGAGTTCCACGTGGGCAAGAAGTAAAAGTCAGCCACCTTGTACAAATGCAGCATTACTGCTGTACAAGGTGGCTGTTATACATAGAAACACCTTGGGGGGGGCCAGGGTCCCTTTAATTTCAGTTCAGGTGCCTGCATGGCGTTTGCAGGTCACATTGCCAGCTACACAGCAGGGGAACAGCTGGCGGTGCTGAACCCCACTAACACATTGGCGGGTGTTTTTCTCTGTGCAGCTAGCACATCCGGGCTCCAACTGGCGGTGTTAGAACCCAGGGTCAGCAGGAGGAGGAGGAGAGGAGCAGAGTGTAGGCCGAAGCCTGCACTGGTGGCAGATTTTGGTCTGTTGTGCCAGCGTGGCTTGTGCTGGACACGATGCCAGCTACACAG
Source organism: Ranitomeya imitator (assembly GCF_032444005.1). Classification (NCBI taxonomy): domain Eukaryota; kingdom Metazoa; phylum Chordata; class Amphibia; order Anura; family Dendrobatidae; genus Ranitomeya; species Ranitomeya imitator. The sequence continues at coordinate 721,617,502 of NC_091283.1, read as the reverse complement.
CAGGGGAACAGCTGGCGGTGCTGAACCCCACTAACACATTGGCTGGTGTTTTTCTCTGTGCAGCTAGCACGTCCGGGCCCCAACTGGCGGTGTTAGAGCCCAGGGTCAGCAGGAGGAGGAGAGGAGCAGAGTGTAGGCCACAGCCTAATTGAACCAATTTCAAAGGTCACCTTTAACCCACCCTCAGGTGTTACAATGTAGAAGAGCCACACCTTGTGCAGCAGTAATGCTCCACAAGTGAAAGGTTGCTCTTTAAGTTTTGCTCATTGCACACGCAGAATGAAAGACGTACAAAATTTTGCCCATTGTACAGTAGAACTGTATTGGAGGCGTGACTTGTCTTTTTAATGAGACGCAGCACAGGTGTCCAAAAAATAACGCCTTGGTGCTGGGCGCTGCTTCCTGAGCGTTGTTATTTGCTGTACAGGAGTCTGCGCTCTTGTGTTTTCTAAAATGCACACTGCGGGTCTTGAATTCCTGGCCTTGTGCAGTAAATATGTTCGCCGCTCACTCATGTCCTTACACCTGCCTCAGACTGTGCGGCCTCAGCTGATCCCTTATCGCATGCCGCGGCCATGAGGCCGCACAGTCTGAAGAAGGCGGAAGGAGATGAGTTAAGACAGGCGAACATATGCAGTGCACATGCCCATCAATCACACCCTCGCTGTCAAAATAAATGAGACAACGAGGGGCGTTGTGTTGGGCAGGGCGGACGCACAGGCAGCCAACCAATGAAGGCGGGCAGCGCTACCAAGGGGGGGTGCTGCGTGTCATTAAAAAGGAAAGTCACACCTCAGGGACAATGTAATGGACTCTACTGAGACACATTTTGTACGTGTTGAATTCCACGTGGGCAAGGAGAAAAAGTCAGCCACCTTGTACAAATGCAGCATTACTGCTGTACAAGGTGGCTGTTATACATAAAAACACCTGGGGGTGGGGGCCAGGGTCCCTTTAATTTCAGTTCAGGTGTCTGCGTGGCGTTTGCAGGTCACGTTGCCGGTTACACAGCAGGGGAACAGCTGGCGTTGCTGAACCCCACTAACACATTGGCTGGTGTTTTTCTCTGTGCAGCTAGCATGTCCGGGCAAAAACTGGCGGTGTTAGAGCCCAGGGTCAGCAGGAGGAGGAGAGGAGCAGAGTGTAGGCCGAAGCCTGCACTGGTGGCAGCTTTTGGTCTGTTGTGCCAGCGTGACTTGTGCTGGACACGATGCCGGCTACACAGCAGGGGAACAGCTGACGCTGCTGAACCCCACTAACACATTGGCTGGTGTTTTTCTCTGTGCAGCTAGCATGTCCGGGCTCAAACTGGCGGTGTTAGAGCCCAGGGTCAGCAGGAGGAGCAGAGTGAAGGCCGAAGCCTAGTAGAACCAATTTCAAAGGTCACCTTTACCCCCCCTCAGGTGTTACAAAGTACAAGAGCCACACCTTGTACAGAATAAATGCGGCACAAGTCAATGGTTGCTCTATTAATTTTTCTCATTGCACACGCTGAATAAAACACGTACACAATTTAGCCCAGTATACAGTAGAACTGTAGTGGAGGCGTGACTTGTCTTTTTAATGACACGCAGCACAGGTGTCGAAAAATACCGCCTTTGTGCTGGGCGCTGCTTCCTGAGCGTTGCTATTTGCTGTACAGGAGTCTGCGCTCTTGTGATATCCCTTGGCAATGCCCTGTGAGCGCTGCCCGTCTTCTGACCTCATTTCATGTTGGCCGGTGCAGTTAGCGATGGCCATGAATCCCACACCCACAGTGTGATTTCTAAAATTCACACTGCGGGTCTGGAATTCATGGCCTTGTGCAGTAAATATGTTCGCCGCTCACTCATGTCCTTACAACTGCTTCAGACTGTGCGGCCTCAGCTGATCCCTTATCGCATGCCGCGGCCATGAGGCCGCATAGTCTGAAGAAGGCGGAAGGAGGGGAGTGAAGACAGGCGAATATATGCACTGCTTGTGCCCATCAAGCACACCCTCGCTGTCAAAATAAATGAGACAACGAGGGGCGTTGTGTTGGGCAGGGCGGACGCACAGGCACAGCCAGCCAACCAATGATGTCAGAAGACGGGCAGCGCTACCAAGGGGGGTGCTGCGTGTCATTGAAAAGGAAAGTCACACCTCAGGGACAATGTAATGGTCTCTACTGAGACACATTTTGTACGTGTTGAGTTCCACGTGGGCAAGGAGAAAAAGTCAGCCACCTTGTACAAATGCAGCATTACTGCTGTACAAAGTGGCTGTTATACATAGAAACACCTGGGCGTGGGGGGCAGGCTTCCTTCAATTTCAGTTCATGTGCCCGCGTGGCGTTTGCAGGGGAACAGCTGGCGGTGCTGAACCCCACTGACACATTGGCGGGTGTTTTTCTCTGTGCAGCTAGCACTTCCAGGCTACAACTGGCGGTGTTATAGGCCGAAGCCTGCACTGGTGGCAGCTTTTGGTCTGTTGTGCTTGTGCTGGACACGTTGCCGACTACACAGCAGGGGAACAGCTGGCGGTGCTGAACCCCACTGACACATCAGCTAGTGTTTTTTTCTGTGTAGACAACACTTCCAGGTGGCAACTGACAGTGTTGAAACCCAGGGAATCAAAGAGGAGCAGAGTGTAGGCCGAAGCCTGCAGTGGAGCAAGTTGAAAGGGAACCTTTAACCCCCCCCCCAGGCATTTGTTGCTGAAAGAGCCATCTTGTACAGCAGTAATACTGCACATGGAAAATGGTGGCTCCTAAAATTATGCTCCTTGCAAACGCTGAAGTACACACTCATATAATGTGTCCCCTCATACCGTCAAACCGTCCCGGAAGTGGGACTTTCCTTTGTAATGTGACACAGCACAGCCGTCATTCCAACCCCCTTGGTGCCGTGCGCCACCTCCTCAACGTTGTTTGGTTCTGTCACGGAGCCCGCGCTGTAATGTTATCCCTTGGCCATGCACAGTTAGCGGTGCCCGTCTTCTGACATCATTTAGGTGTCAGGCTGGCAGTGCCTGTGCGTCCAAGCTGCCCGAGATCCAACCTTGCAGTGTCATCTAATGTAATCCCACTGCGGGCCAGGGATCCATGGGCATGCGCAGTGCATATCATCGCCTCTCACTCACCTCCTTCCTGCTTCTTCAGACTGTGCGGCGTCACGGCCGTGGCATGCTATAAGGGATCAGCTGACGCCACCTAGTCTGAAGAAGCGTGAAGAAGGGGAGTGAGAGGCTAGTATATGCACTGCGCATGGCCATGGATACCAGGCCCACTGTGGGATCACATTAGACAACACTGCGAGGTGGGATTTCGGGCAGCGTGGACGCACAGGCGCAGCCAGGACGACAACAAATGATGTCAGAGGACGGGCAGCGCAAACTGTGCATGGCCAAGGGATAACATAACAGCGCAGGGTCCATGACGGAATCAAACAACGCTAAGGAGCCAGCGCACGGTGCCAAGGGGGTAGCAATGACGGCTGTGCTGCGTCACATTACAAAGGAAAGTCCCACCTCCAGGACGGTTGGACGGTGTGAGGGGACACATTACATGAGTGTGTACTTCAGCGTTTGCAAGGAGCATACTTTCAAGAGCGACCTTTTCTTTGTGCAGTATTAGTGCTGCACAAGGTGGCTCTTTCAGTAACAAACGCCTAGGGGGGGGGGACAGGTCCCCTTACATTTTAGTTGTGCCAGCGTGGCGGTCGCATGACACGTTGCCGGATACACAGCTGGGGATCAGCTGACGTTACTGAACCCCAATAACAGAGGAGCGACTGTTGACTGTGCAGACAGCACTTCCAAGCACCAGCTGGCGGTGTTAGAGCCCAGGGAGAGCAGGAGGAGCAGATTGGAGGAATTGCCGCACACACAGCTGGGGATCAGCTGACGTTACTGAACCCCAATAACAGAGGAGCGACTGTTGACTGTGCAGACAGCACTTCCAGGCACCAACTGGCGGTGTTAGAGCCCAGGGAGAGCAGGAGGAGCAGATTGGAGGTATTGCCGCACACACAGCTGGGGATCAGCTGACGTTACTGAACCCCAATAACAGAGGAGGGACTGTTGACTGTGCAGACAGCACTTCCAGGCACCAACTGGCGGTGTTAGAGCCCAGGGAGAGCAGGAGGAGCAGATTGGAGGAATTGCCGCACACACAGCTGGGGATCAGCTGACGTTACTGAACCCCAATAACAGAGGAGCGACTGTTGACTGTGCAGACAGCACTTCCAGGCACCAACTGGCGGTGTTAGAGCCCAGGGAGAGCAGGAGGAGCAGATTGGAGGAATTGCCGCACACACAGCTGGGGATCAGCTGACGTTACTGAACCCCAATAACAGAGGAGCGACTGTTGACTGTGCAGACAGCACTTCCAGGCACCAACTGGCGGTGTTAGAGCCCAGGGACAGCAGGAGGAGCAGAGGAACAGAGTGTACGCCGAAGCCTCATTGGAGCAAGTTGAAAGGGAACCTTTAACCCCCCCCCCCAAGACGTTTGTAGCTGAAAGAGCCATCTTGTGCAGCAAGATGCAAAAGGAAAAGGTTGCTCTTTTAATTATGCTCCTTGCAAACACAGAAGTAAACACTAAAAATGTGTCCCCTTATACCGTAAAACCGTCCCGGAGGTGCGAATTTCCTTCGTAATGGGGCGCAGCACAGCTGTCATTCCTATCCCCTTGGTGCCGTGCGCTGCCTCCTCAGCGTTGTTTTAAGCTGTCACGGAGCCTGCGCTGTTCTGTTATCCCTTGGACATGCCCAATTAGTGCTGCCTGTCTTCTGACATAATTTGGTGTCAGGCTGTCAGTGCCGGTGCGTCCACGCTGCCCCAGATCCCACCTCGCAGTGTCATCTAACGTAATCCCACTGCGGGCCTTGGATCCATGGGCATGCACAGTGCATATCCTCGACTCTCACTCCCCTCTTTCCCTCTTCTTCAGACTGTGCGGTGTCACGGCCGTGGCATGCTATTAGGGATCAGCTGACGGCGCACAGTCTAAAGAAGGCGGAGGGAGATGAGCGAGAGCCCGAGGGGAAGATATGCACTGCGCATGCCCATGGATCCCAGGCCCGCAGTGTGATTCAATCAGAAGACACTGCAAGGCGGGATCTCGGGCAGCGCGGCCGCACAGGCGCAGCCAGCCTGACACCAAATTATGTCAGAAGACAGGCAGCGCAAATAGGGCATGGCCAAGGGATAGCAGAACAGCGCAGGCTCCGTGACAGCATAAAACAACGCTGAGGAGGCAGCGCATGGCAGCAAGGGGGTAGGAATGATGGCTGTGCTGCGTCACATTACGAAGGAAAGTCCCAGCTCCGGGACAGTATAACGGTATCAGTGAACACATTTTATAAGTGTTAAGTTCTGCGTGTGCAAGGAGCTAAACTAAAAGAGCTACCTTTTCCTTGTGCAGCATTATTGCTGCACAAGGTGGCTCTTTCAGTAACAAACGACGGGGGGGGGACAGGTTCCCTTCCATTTAGGATGTTGTGCCAGCGTGGCGGTCGCAGGACACATTGCCGGCTACCCAGCTGGGGATCAGCTGACTTTACTGAAACCCAATAACACTGGGTCGTATGTTTTTACTGTGCACTTCTGAGCCGCAACTGGCGGTGTTGGAGCCCAGGAATAGCAGTTCAGGTGGTAGAAAGATGAACACAGCAGGAGACCTGGATGACACCCAATTACTTAATCAGGCAGAGGAGTGGCAAATTCCTGCGAGATCCAGGTCTGGTTCATTTTCAGGAAAGTAAGCCGGTCAACGTTATCGGAGGATAGTCGCATGCGACGGTCTGTTAGTACACCACCTGCGGCACTAAAGACACGTTCCGATAAGACACTAGCCGCAGGGCAAGCCAGCACCTCCAATGCATACTGGCTTAGCTCTGGCCATGTATCCAGCTTAGAGACCCAAAACTTGAACGGGGAAGAGCCGTCTGGGAGTACAGTAAGAGGGCAAGCCATGTAGTCTGTCACCATCTGACGGAACCGTTGCCTCCTGCTGACTGGAGCCGCCGGTGATGGTGTAGACATTTGGGGCGGGCACACAAAAGTGTGCCAGAGTTGTGCCATACTGGGCTTGCCTTGGGCAGAGGCACTGCTTCTGCTCCCTCTTTGGGCAGAGCCTCCCCCACTGCCTCGACGCACTGAGCTGCTTTGTAAAGCACTAGCAGCACTCCTCTCAGTTGGACTGGAGAAGATGATGGAATTCACCAGTGTGTCGTGGTACTCCCGCATTTTACGCTCCCGGGTCAACGCTGGGATGAGCTTTTGGACGTTGTCCCGGTAGCGAGGATCGAGGAGGGTGAACACCCAATAATCAGGCATGTTGAGAATGTGGTCGATGCGGCGGTCGTTTCTCAGGCACTGCAGCATGAAATCCACCATGTGCTGCAGACTGCCAACTGGCCCAGAAACGCTGTCCCCTGCTTGAGACATGATCTCTGCCCGCTCGTCATCACCCCACCCTCGCTGTACACACTGACCACTGGACAATTGTGTCGCTCCCTCCTCTGGACAGAGCTCTTCCTCCTCCATTGACTCCTCCTCATCCTCCTCACAAAGTGGCCCCTGCGTACCCCTTTGTGAGGAACCACGTGGCGCTGACTCTCCAGAAGCTGATGGAAAAGGTGACTCCTCATCCTCCACCTCTTCCACAACATCATCCCTTAACCCTTGCAAAGTTTGCTGAAGCAGGCAGATAAGGGGGACAGTCATGCTGACTAGTGCATCATCTGCACTTGCCATCCGCGTGGAATAATCAAAAGGACGCAAAACCAGGCAGACGTCCTTCATAGTGGCCCACTCTGTGGTTGTGAAGTCTGATCGGCGCTGACTGCGACTTCTTTGCGCCTGATGCAGCTGGTACTCCATAACTGCTTGCTGCTGCTCACACAACCGCTCCAACATATGTAACGTGGAATTCCACCTGGTAGGTAGGTCACATATGATGCGGTGTTCCGGAAGGCGGAATCGGCGCTGCAGAGCAGCAATGCGGGATCTTGCCAAGCTGGAACGCCGCAAGTGAGCACACTCTATGCGGACCTTGTGCAGCAGTGCATCAAGATCCGGATAGTCCCTCAGAAAACTCTGCACAACCAAATTGAGCACATGTGCCAGACATGGGATGTGAGTGAGGTTGCCAAGGGCCAAAGCTGCCACCAGATTTTGGCCATTGTCACACACTACCATGCCTGGCTGGAGATTCGCTGGCAGTAACCACACATCGCTCTCCTGCTTGATGGCATTCCAGAGCTCCTGCGCTGTGTGGCTTCGATTCCCCAATGAAACTAGTTTCAAGACGGCCTGCTGACGTTTGGCCACGGCTGTGCTCATGTCGGTCATAGGTAAACGTTCACGGGAGGTGGACTGTGACGGCTCTTGCAGAGATGATTCTGAGGAACTTGTGTATGAGGAGGAGTCAATGCGTACAGACTGGATTCCTGCAATCCTTGGAGTGGGCAGGACACGTCCTGCGCCACTCGCACGATCTGTACCTGGTTCAACAACATTAACCCAATGGGCAGTGAGGGAAACGTATCGCCCCTGTCCATGCTGACTGGTCCACGCATCGGTGGTGAGGTGGACCTTGCTACTGACGGCATTCAGTAGCGCATGTTTTATGTTTCCCTCAACATGCCTGTGCAGGGCAGGGACAGCTTGCCTGCTGAAGTAAAAGCGGCTGGGCACCTTGTACTGTGGGACTGCCAATGCCATCAAGTCACGGAAGCTGTCAGTCTCCACCAGCCTGAATGAGAGCATTTCCAGGGACAACAGTTCGGCAATGCCTGCATTCAGAGCCTGTGCTCGGGGGTGGTTGGCCGAGAATGCCCGCCTTTTCTCCCATGCCTGTACTACCGATGGCTGTAGAGTAGACTGGGAGTGTGAGGATGACTGGGAAGGTGGTGCTGTGGGTGGAATTACACTAGGTCTCTGGACAACAGTGGAGGAAGAGGCAACACGAGATGAAGAGGTGGTAGCTGCCGCTGTTGGTTGGCCTACGTCTTCACTGTGTTTCTGTAACTCCACCGCGTGCCTGGTCCGCACATGTTTCCACATATTTGTGGTATTGAGGTTGCTGACACTTTTACCTCTTTTGACTTTCTGATGACACAGCTTGCATTTGACAAAACAAATGTCATCTGCAACTGTGTCAAAAAAGGACCAGGCACTGCAAGTCTTGGGAGCGCCCTTTTTGGCTTTGGAAAGAGACAGGCTCCTAACGGGTGCAAAAATGGAGGCTACAGGCTCCGCAGTCTTCCCCCTCCCTCTCCCTCTTTGGCCCGTAAAGGGAATCTCTTCCTCTGAGCTGCTCCCACCACCTTCCTGTTCCTCACGCCACGATGGGTCAAGGACCTCATCATCTCCACTACCCTCTGCCACCAACTGCTCCTCCTGGGTAGTCTCGGCAGCACAGTACGCACCAGAAAGCGGCACCTGAGTTTCATCATCAGATGCGTACTGCGCTGTGGTCACCGCAGGCACTGGCCCACCAGCCTCTTCAGAGTCAGAGAGACAAAGCTGTTGGGCATCACTGCACACTGCCTCTTCTTCCATTTCTCCAATGCTGCTTGGCTGGCCCCCTGTTTCCAAGCCAAGAGATTCAGAGAACAGAAGTAGAGACGGCTCCTGTCCTGGGCTCTCTGACTGCCTGGCCAATTTGGCAGGTGGTGAAGAGACAGATGGCTGCTCTCCAGTGCTCTGTGCCTGAGAGGATGTGGCACTAACTGAAGTCGATGCCGAGGCGTTAGCAGCCATCCACCCGACAACGGCTTCAATTTGATCTTCACGCAGCAGAGTTGCACGGCGCTCTCCGACAAAGCTGCGTATGAAGGACTGTTTCCTGCTGAAACTGAGTGACGACGAGTCACCGGTGGCCGCAGCAGGCACAGAATCACCACGTCCTCTCCCTGCTCCGCGCCCACGCCCACGCCCACGTGCCTTACTCCCTGCCCTCTTCATCTTGGTTGACAGATAAAGATAAGCAGAAAAGTACTAAGGCCTTAGTGTGCTTATTCCTGAAATGCTCCTCCTAACAGGTGTAAGAAACACTAATGTTGTAAAGTGTGGACTAAACTTTATTATTTTTCAAATGTGGCCTACACAAGTGTTAAGTGGTGTTTGGTGAACTTTACTTTTTTTTTTCTCTGCAAATCGGACTACAGAGCAAGTTTAACTCACAAGGGGACCGTGCAGACAGCCGTAAACGGCGCTGCAAGGCCCAAAAACTCTCCTCTAGGTTATCCTATGTAGTGGTTTTCCACTATTTTGCTGGAGACGGTTGGAAAAACACTAATAGGAAATTTTTTTTAAAATTTTAAACAGGCTGCTCTATTTGAAAAAAAGGAACATTTTTTTCAAGATATGAGGCAGTAACGAACCCTGAGCTGAATCCAACCGGCTATGGCTGCACACAGACTACAGGGCGAGCTGCGCTCACACCGAGACCGTGCAGACAGCCGTAAACGGCGCTGCAAGGCCCAAAAACCCTCCTCTAGGTTATCCTATGTAGTGTTTTTCCACTATTTAGCTGGAGACGGGTGGAAAAACACTAATAGGAAATTTTTTTTTAAATTTTAAACAGGCTGCTCTATTTGAAAAAAAGGAAATTTTTTTTCAAGATATGAGGCAGTAACGAATCCTGAGCTGAATCCAACCGGCTATGGCTGCACACAGACTACAGGGCGAGCTGCGCTCAAACCGAGACCGTGCAGACAGCCGTAAATGGCGCCGCAAGGCCCAAAAACCCTCCTCTAGGTTATCCTATGTAGTGTTTTTCCACTATTTAGCTGGAGACGGGTGGAAAAACACTAATAGGAAATTTTTTTTAAAATTTTAAACAGACTGCTCTATTTGAAAAAAAGGAAAATTTTTTTCAAGGTATGAGGCAGTAATGAACCCTGAGCTGAATCCAAATGGCTATGGCTGCACACAGACTACAGGGCGAGCTGCGCTCACACCGAGACCGTGCAGACAGCCGTAAACGGCGCTGCAAGGCCCAAAAACCCCCCTCTAGGTTATCCTATGTAGTGTTTTTCCACTATTTAGCTGGAGACGGGTGGAAAAACACTAATAGGAATTTTTTTTTTAAATTTTAAACAGGCTGCTCTATTTGAAAAAAAGGAAAATTTTTTTCAAGGTATGAGGCAGTAACGAACCCTGAGCTGAATCCAACCGGCTATGGCTGCACACAGACTACAGGGCGAGCTGCGCTCACACCGAGACCGTGCAGACAGCCGTAAACGGCGCTGCAAGGCCCAAAAACCCCCCTCTAGGTTATCCTATGTAGTGTTTTTCCACAATTTAGCTGGAGACGGGTGGAAAAACACTAATAGGAAATTTGAGAAAAAATGTGCAGCAGGCTGCACTATGAGCAAAAAAGGACAACTGTGTGAGGCAGTGTGAACCCCCCTGAGCTGAATACAACCGGGTATATGGCTGCACACAGACTACAGAGTGAGCTGCACACACACACACACACACACAGAGAGACCTTGCAGAACGCTGTTAAAACAGCGCTGCAAGGCAAGAGCAAGGTGAACAGTGAAGAACACACAGCGTTTTGCTAAATTAGCCTTTGGAAAGGAAAATAAAGCAATCAGCTATCTCAACTGGCCCTCAGTTAGAACACAGCGTCCTGTCCCTAACTGAAATCACAGCAGAGTGAGCGCAAAATGGCGGCAGCGTTTTTTTATAGTGCTGAGTGACATCATTTCAGCATCCAATCACAGCCTTGCCAGTAGTTACATGCCCACCATGCTAAACAGGATATGCCCACACTTCAATTCATTCCTCATTGGCTGCTGCGTGCTGTTTGAATTTCGGGAACTTCCGATTCCGGTATCCGATACGCGGGAAGTATCGGAATTCGGTATCGGAATTCCGATACCGCAAGTATCGGCCGATACCCGATACTTGCGGTATCGGAATGCTCAACACTACTTAACACTAACCAATCCAGAAAACTCAATTCCCACAACCCTCCTTGAAATAAAAAAATTCTCCCTACTCTCGAACTACAAGATCAACGAAGCTAAATCAAATATTCTGCCAATAGACCTAAATAAAAACCAAACTCGATTAATTAAAGACTCAACGTCATTCAAATGGTGCGAGAGAGAATTTTCCTACCAAGGAATTATAATAAATAAGACCCTACAAGGAACAATGAGGTCGAATATTAAATTCTTATCCGAGACAGTGAATAAAGACTGCACGACACACAAAGATAATTCTCTATCGTGGTGGGGTAAAACCCTCCCTCACAGTGGGGATGTTCACACTCCCGAAAACCTTATACATCCTAAGATGCATTCCTTTACTGATACCTGCCATACATATTGCAAAAATACAAACCCAGATCAATTCCTTCATCTGGAACTATAAGAGACCGAGAACAGCCACACAAACCCTCTTTAAAAGGAGTCTTAACGGAGGGATTAACATCCCTAATATCAAGGCCCACTATGATTCCTTATTACTAAAACAAAGCATGCATTGGCTCAGGGATTAAGACCCCCCAGTATGGTTTGACCTGGAAACTGCAATAAACAATAACTCTCACCCTAAATTAATCATTTATAAAGCCTTATGCGATAATCCACCTAATTCCGTTGCCCACCCTGTATTTCAAGCGGTGGCTAAGGCATGGCACAAAATATCACAACCAAAAAGGGGTTCAAACCATGCAGACATCATCAAAGAAATCCCCCTGTCCCTCACATATTCCATAATCAACGAGACCTTACCTAGCATATGGCCCAACTCAAAAATAACAAAAATAGGAAATGTGTACACAGGACTCAAATTCTTAGACTTCCAATCATTAAAAAGCAAATTTGGTATCCACTCTTCTTTTTTCATGGATTATTTAATCCTTAAAAAGAACATCAAAACATTCCTTGAGAAGAAACCAAAATTTTCAGAAGAATCGATTAAAATACTGAGTAATGTTGGACACCGCATCTTTTGGAGCCACAGATTTATTTACAACTGTTTTAACTTCGACCATAACTTCTCCAAAAGCCCACCAATCAAAAAATGGGAAAAGGACCTAAACTCTACATTTAGCATTGAGGACTGGGAGGAGGCCATATCTACCTCTTACCAGTCCACCATATCAATGTCCCTACAAGAGACTCATTTTAAAGTCATGTCACGCTGGTATTTCACACCAAACAGATAAGCTCATATAGGGTCCACTAACTCCCCCCTCTGCTGGAGAGGTTGCGGACAAAATGGAGACATGTTACATGTCTTTTGGAATTGCCCAACTATAAACTCACTCTGGGTTCAGATCTCTAAAAAAATATTTAGTAAACTCCTTAATACACCTTTCACCCTTTCGCCTCAGACAGCTCTGCTCTCATTAGAACTCGAACAAATGGATTTTGCCGTGAAACTCATCATAATCCATATCTGTTTAGTAGTAAAGAATAGTATAGCTTTTCATTGGAAGAGTCAACACACCCCCTCACTGAGGGAAATAAAGCTAATAACTACTCAACATAGAGCACATGAACTCCAATTTGCATTAGCAAACAATCAACTCACCAAATTCACAAAAAAATGGTCTAAATGGGACCAATCTTTCCCCCCACTGACTACTTGAACCTCAAGACTAATTAACATACCTACTTCACCATTATAAAGAAAGACATAGGTTAATAAAAATTTCACACTCACACACGTTAATATGTTCATTCATAAGATGTACATTGAATAATTTTCTAAATGCTTGTATGATTTTTGCTGTCAACAAAATGTTTGATATCTGATGCACATTACACTGATTGTTAATGTTATTTCCCTCCCCCCCCCCCCATCCCCTACCCACACCTCATAATTACCCTGTTTTCAGTTGAAAAATCCAATAAAATTGTTTGGAACTAAAATCAAACATGATTGTAACCCTAAAAGACTCCTTTTTAAAGCTATTGATCAAGTCAATTTGGGGACACACGGTGGTGATCTGGCCAATTCTCTAGCACAATTGGAAAGTAAATGGATTTATCGACTTGGTACAATCACCCCACGTGGCCTCAACGAAAGCTTTGGCTTTAATTCATTTCTGTAACTGCTTACCTATATACTGTGGGACCGGTTTTTAGGTGTTTTTAACACTTCTCGTTCATGTTTTTTAACTTTTTTCTATTTACTTCATTTCTGGGGTTTTTATGTAATATTGAATGTATAATTAACTGTGATATTCTTACCCTAGGCTTGCATATTTGTGTGGCGTTGTTTCTGGCTGTTGTGTTCTTTCTTTCTGGCCCTCCTTCCTCTGGTCATCTCGGATCCTGGTAGACGTCTTGCTCCAAAGGATTGGCCCTCTTCCACGTTTTCTGTGAAGGAGTCTGGATACCCTGCATGAGAGGATTATGAACTGTTCGGGGATGAACGGGTGGATTACATTTCCACATATGGACTTTACAAATAATCCTGTCACATGCATTTATTATCCCTTTTTTTTTCATTAGTTTTGTTCCCAATGATCCCCTATTATATAATAAGTTTCTTTACTATCCCCAATATTATGTTAAAATATTTATATGTCCGTATGCGTGGCCCTTGGGAAGGTACCATCTGAGCGTTTTTATTCCCAATATATTTTTAAATATTTATATATCTCTGCATGTGGCCCTTTGGATGGTACCCTCTTAGGCTACTTTCACACTAGCGTTAACTGCAATCCGTCACAATGCGTCGTTTTGCAGAAAAAACGCATCATGCAAAAGTGCTTGCAGGATGCGTATTTTCCCCATAGACTTGTATTGACGACGCATTGCGACGGATTGCCACACGTCGCATCCGTCGTGCGACGGATGCGTCGTGCTTTGGCGGACCGTCGGGAGCAAAAAACGCTACATGTAACGTTTTTTGCTCCTGACGGACCGCTTTTTCCGACCGCGCATGCGCGGCTGGAACTCCGCCCCCACCTCCCCGCACCTCACAATGGGGCAGCGGATGCACCGGAGAAATGCATCCGCTGCCTCCGTTGTGCAGTGCATTAAATGCTAGCGTCGGAATCTCTGCCCGACGCATTGTGACAGGGAGATTCCGACGCTAGTGTGAAAGTAGCCTTAAGTGTCGTTTTTAATTCATGTGTTTATACAGGTCATCACGTCCTTCTCACTATAGACAGCATAACCTTCTTTTTCCTTATGCTTACTTGACCCCTTGTCACTACTAATTTTTATCTGGGTTGGTTTTAGTATTCTTAGATACACCACTTATGGCCCATTACTTCCATTTTTTCTTTGGATGGTATTTTATATATGTACACCATCATCAAGGTGTCGTTCATTCAACTTTCTGTGTATTTCCTGCTCCTCACTTATCCTCCTTTTACATACATCATCATTAGCACTTTTTTGCATTCTTTAATTATGGCCTCATTACTATTATCATTAGATATATCAATTAGGGCCCATCACTAAGTCTTCACTTATTTAAGCAGTTTTTGCTTTTGTTCTCACCATCCCAGTTTTTACCCTCATTAACCCCAATTCTATTACTGCCCTTGTCCCTTCATTATTATGCCCGTACGGAGTATTTTCCGTTTTTGTCCCCCCTTTTGTTTGCACTTCGTCACTTTATATGCCCCTTATTTATGTCCCTCCCCTCCTTTGATTCCACCTTTGTGCTCACTGTAAGTATAAACACATCGTTCCTCGTCTCTTTGCGGCTGGGACTCCAGTACGCATGCCCAGCTTGCCGACACTCCCTCCTTTCCTCTGTGCATCCAGAAGTGGTACTGCGCACGCGCGGGGTCCATACTCCCCCTCTGACTTCCGAGAGGCGCCAATCACGTGGCCGCAGTGCGTTCCACTGCGTGTCACAGTGCGCACGCTCGAAAGTCCCTTTGGCATGGTGGGACGGCCCTGTGATGCGCGCGCAGTTGGAAGCTGCCTGGGACACTTCCAGTCTGTCCAGCGTCACCACCTAATATCATATAAAAGCCCCAAATACCTCTTAAACCCTGTCCTCGAACCTATTGAAGAAGCTATGGTGAAACAGCGCTTGTCGGGCGCAGGGGAACCGCATCTGCACCTTACCATCAGCGCTAGGTACTACCGCACTCGCTCTGCACCACAGGTAACTTACTCCCTTTTGCATAAAATCCTTTCTTCTTTTGGCAGCTTTTCCACTCGGGCACTTTACTGTGGGCGTACTCTCCAGTGCATTAGCAGATTTCTCCCTTTCTTGTATTCTTGGATATATATGTACTTACCCTGTGCCTGGATATTAACCCATTAATAGGATATCATTTGTACATCTGGAGATTTTGTTTTGCTCTCTGTGGATACCAATATATTTTTGCTCTGTGTTCCTAGATCGCTCCTTGTCCCTTCTTTGTACCATAACTACCATCATATTTCAATTGGGTTTACTTTTTTAACCCTTCATGGTATAGTGCAGATCCGTTTTCTCCAGTCTGGTGGTTTAACCCCCTTCCCCTCCTCTTTTCTTCCCAATGTATTTTCTCTGTATTAATTTTTAACACATTGTTTCAATAAATTTATTACCTTTTAAACACTTTTTTCTCTCTCTTCACTTCTTTTTCTTTTGTGGTATTCCACAATTGAATATGTAATTTACTGATTTTTGAAGTGACCGCAGCCTTTTGTTTGAAAAAGGACTATGGGAATAACAATTCAGGCCAGGTGTCTATTTTAGATGCCCAGTAATCAAAGGGGAATGATCTGTGAGGGAGAACACCGATAAGGGAGGAAAAATAGTTGGTAACCTTACTGGACAAATGCTGTATCCTGTCACTTTGAATTGATGCAGCAGTACCTGGCGTGTCTGCGGTCATTGTGAAATCACTCCACAACCTGGTCATAAAACCCCTCTGTCCAACGCCACTTCGGATTTGTGCACCTCTAACACCTCTGCCATGTTGCCCCCTAAAGCTCGTGTGAAAACCATCACCGCCTCTATGTGCTGGGAATGCCTGAACCAAACGGTCTACAAGAGTTGCTTGTTTGGTAGCCAATATTTGCTCCAGGTTCTCATGTGGCATGATATTTTGTAATTTTCCTTTGTATCGTGGATCCAGGAGGCAGGCCAACCAATAATCGTCATCGGTCATCATTTTGATAATGCGGGGTCCCTTTTTAGAATACGCAAGGCATACTCTGCCATGTAGGCCAATGTTCCAGGTGTCAATTCACTCCTTGTGCTGGGTTGAGGAGCACTTTCTTGCAAATCAACATCACTTGTGGCCCGCAAAAACCCTGTACCTGACCTTGCAACACCACCAGTTTCTATTGCCTCCTGAGAAGCATACTCCTACCATAAATATTCATCCCCATCATCCTCCTCCTCCTCTTCGTCCGCCACCTCGTCCAGGAGAGTTCCCTGACCAGACAATGGCTGACTGTCATCAAGGCTTCCCTCCTCCTCGGCTGCAGACGCCTGCTCCTTGGTGTGCGTCAAACTTTGCAACAGCAAGACGCATTAGTGGGATACTCATGCTTATGATGGTGTTGTCTGCACTTACCAGCCGTGTGCATTCCTCAAAACACTGAAGGACTTGACAGAGGTCTTGGAGCTTCGACCACTGCACACCAGACAACTCCATGTCTACCATCCAACTGCCTGCCCGTGTATGTGTATCCTCCCACAAATAAATGACCACGCCTCTTTTTGCACAGCCTCTGAAGCATGTGCAGTGTGGAGTTCCACCTTGTTGCAACATTGATTATTAGGCGGTGCTGGGGATGCTTCAGCGATCGCTGATGGTTCAGCATACGGCTAGAGTGTACGGGCGACCGGCGGATGTGCGAGCAGTCTTCGCACCTTCAGGAGCAGGGCTGGTAACTCCGGAAAATTTTTCAGGAAGCACTGCACCACCAGGTTCAAGGTGTGAGCCAGGCAAGGAATGTGTTTCAGTTCTGAAAGGGCTATGGCAGCCATAAAATTCCTTCCGTTATCACTGACTACCTTGCCTGCCTCAAGATGTACACTGCCCAGCCATGTTTCTTGCTGCAAGTACTCGACCAGTACTTCCACGGTGTCTCTGTTGTCGCCCAAACACTTAATTTGTAGCACAGCCTGCTGACGCTTACCACTAGCTGTTCCATAATAGGACACCTCATGTGTAGCACTGGCAGCTGCGGATGGAGTGGTCATGCGACTGCACTCTGTGGACGAGCTTTCACTTCTGGAGGAGGAGGAGGAGGCATGGTGAACACCTACAGCCAACTGTTTCCTAGACCGTGGGCTAGGCAGAACTGTCCCACTATGGCTGTCCCCTGTGGACCCTGCGTCCACCACATTAACCCAGTGCGCCATGATGGACATGTAACGTCCCTGGCCATGCCTACTGGTCCATTCATCTGTTGTGAGGTGCACCTTTCTACTGACTGATTGCCTCAGTGCATGGACAATGCGGTCTTTGACATGCTGGTGGAGGGCTGGGATGGCTTTTCTCACAAAGAAATGTCGACTGGGTAGGTCATAGCGTGGTACAGCGTAGCCCATCAGGGCTTTGAAAGCTTCGCTTTCAAACAAACGGTAGGGCATCATCTCTAACGAGACTAGTCTAGCAATGTGGGCGTTCAAACCCTGTGTATGTGGATGACAGGATGAGTACTTTCTTTTCCTAACGAGACTCTCTTGTAGGGTGAGCTGGACTGGAGAGCTGCATATGGTGAAACTTGCAGCGCTGGTGGTGGATATGGCAGATTGAGAGAGGGTTGGTAATGGTATTCTTGATGTTGGCCTACCTATAGTGTTTCCTACCAAGAACCTTGTGATTCCCTGACTGCTTTGGCCTTGCGACGATACCTCCACATTTGCTGCTGGTGGTGTCCTAACCGGTGGGCTTACTGTGAGGGAAGCAATGTAGCGTTGCTGGCTACCTTCATTCTGAGCAGGTGCACCAACGGTACTGGACGTTTGGTAGTTAGTCCAGGCTTGCAAGTGCATGCTGGTTAAATGTCTACGCATGCACGTTGTATTTAAACTTTGGAGATTCTTCCCTCTGCTAAAGGTCTTTGAGAACTTCTTACAGATAACTTTACACTGATCATTTGGATCTTGGTTAAAAAATGCCCACACTGCACTCTTCCTACTATGGAATACCTTTTCAGGCATTGCACGCTGTGCTACTTTCATCGGATGGCCATGGTGTCCTAAAACTGTTTTTGGATTTGACACACGTTTTTGGCCTGATACGGGCCGGCCAGATGAAAGCTGTTGCAATGTAGATGGCTGCTGCGGATCATCCTCCTCTGCTTCTTAGCTACTGGCAGTGGCACCCTCTTCCCCCAATGGCTGCCTATCTGGGTCAACAACTGGGTCATCTATCACCTCTTCTTCAATTTCATGTGCACCTTCCTCTGTGTCACCAGGTAAGGTGCTATAGTGCTCATGACGGGGCACCATAGTCTTATCAGGGTCAGATTCTGGCTCAGTACACTGCGAGGGCAATGTAATAATCTGAGTCAATGGAACAGCATAATAATCTAGCTGTGGCTGTGCATCTGTGCACTCCATGTCCGATTCATCTTGTAATGGGCTTTTAACAATTTCCCTCTCTAACCCAGGCACGGTATGTGTAAAGAGCTCCATGAAGTAAACTCTAGTTTCGCCTGTCGCATCCTTCACTTTTGGTTTGGGTGAAGGACACAAGGAAGCGACTTGTTCCTGACCGGGAGCATCCACTGACGACTCGCTGCTTTTAGATTTCGAACCTTCTGAAAAGGAGGCGAAAGATCTAGAGGCTGAGTAAGCAAGGAAAGCCAAAACTTTTTCCTGCTGCTCCGGCTTTAAAACCTGTTTTACTCCTCCCAGATAAGGGAGCCTTCGAGGCCTTTTGTAGCCAGACGATGACGCTGGCTCAACACCTCGAGCCTTTGGTGCGATTTTGCTTTTCCCACTACCATATAACACAGCTAAGAGAAACTAATATAAAATATAACTTTTATTTAATATATTTCTAAAAAACTGCCCCCCAAAAAACAATAAAGACGTGATATAGTGCATATTAAAATCTCACTTTATCAGCTAAAGCGTCCATCCGGACTAGCATATCATAGGGATATAGTACCTCTTACACACAAGAGTCCCTGAAAATACACAATAACCACTTCTGATTAGATAGGATGCCTAATCAAGAAAATAGTAAGTAGACCGTGAATAGATCAATCCCGGCATCATACACGATGCTCTTATTAGAGGGATACAAAACACTGTCTCTATGTAGACTTCTTAACCTGATTGCATGTGTTATCAACTACACCAAAAAATCAGAATAAAAGGAAGGATCTCACCCATCGACTGTGCAGGTACCGATCATCTCCTCCTAATTTCCAGACAACCAGGTTCCATAGAGGGAGTGGATGACATACAGACCTAATATGCCCTGTATAGGCTAGTATGGCCCTGGTCCCAAAACTCCCGCCCTTACAAGGGCAGTCCACATCTGACCCTTAAACATATAGCCCTATTTGTCCCTGTGCATCCCGACGCGTTTCGTCTTCTCCACGACTCCTCAGGGGACCTATACACTCGAATAGGGAACAAAGCTCTCTCAAGGGGACTAAGGTTCTGTCCTGGTAATGCTAGGGCTTGCGATGGTATGTCACCACGCCCCCTTTAATCACTTATATAGACTACACAGAACATTATGACAAGGTGTCCTAATCATGGTGACTCACCCAAGCTTAAGCGGTCACTATGGTGATGGTGACGTATCGTGACCTCCAGTAAGTGAACCGGAAGTGTAGCTGCCATTTTGTGAGACACGTGCAGCGGTGCTATGGCGTGTGATAGCGGCGGAATTTGAATGGGTGAGTCACCATGATTAGGACACCTTGTCATAATGTTCTGTGTAGTCTATATAAGTGATTAAAGGGGGCGTGGCGACATACCATCGCAAGCCCTAGCATTACCAGGACAGAACCTTAGTCCCCTTGAGAGAGCTTTGTTCCCTATTCGAGTGTATAGGTCCCCTGAGGAGTCGTGGAGAAGACGAAACGCGTCGGGATGCACAGGGACAAATAGGGCTATATGTTTAAGGGTCAGATGTGGACTGCCCTTGTAAGGGCGGGAGTTTTGGGACCAGGGCCATACTAGCCTATACAGGGCATATTAGGTCTGTATGTCATCCACTCCCTCTATGGAACCTGGTTGTCTGGAAATTAGGAGGAGATGATCGGTACCTGCACAGTCGATGGGTGAGATCCTTCCTTTTATTCTGATTTTTTGGTGTAGTTGATAACACATGCAATCAGGTTAAGAATTCTACATAGAGACAGTGTTTTGTATCCCTCTAATAAGAGCATCGTGTATGATGCCGGGATTGATCTATTCACGGTCTACTTACTATTATCTTGATTAGGCATTCTATCTAATCAGAAGTGGTTATTGTGTATTTTCAGGGACTCTTGTGTGTAAGAGGTACTATATCCCTATGATATGCTAGTCCGGATGGACGCTTTAGCTGATAAAGTGAGATTTTAATATGCACTATATCACATCTTTATTGTTTTTTTTGGGGTAGTTTTTTAGAAATATATTAAATAAAAGTTATATTTTATATTAGTTTCTCTTAGCTGTGTTATATATTTAAGGAGAGAGAAATTGGGCTTTGTCCCCACTTTGCTGGTATTTTTTCCCACTACCACCAGATGCTCCACCACCACCATCAGTACCAGCTGGCAACGCCCGCCCACGGCCTCTTCCACCAGACTTCCTCAATTTTGGAAAAATCTAACCAAAATAACAACCTTTATATGGTACTGTGAAACAAGGTAGAAGGTGTATATAAACTTGAGGAGAATTTTAATCTCACTTTTTTGGGGAGGGGAGACTGCAACAAAACTCAGGCGTTGTGTATTACACTGCACAATATAAGTGGCAGAACATGGCTGGAAGATGTACGACAAACTAACAGAACTGTGACGTAGATCCACTTAGTGCCAATTTAAATCTCCCTTTTATTTGGGGGGGGAGACTGCAACAAAACTCAGGCTCAGTGTATTACACTACACAATGTAAGTGGCAGAACGTTGCTGGAAGATTTACAACAAACTAACAGAACTGTGACGTAGATCAACTTAGTGCCAATTTCAATCTCCCTTTTTTTGGGGGGGGGGAGACTGCAACAAAACTCAGGCCCAGTGTACTACACTACACAATGTAAGTGGCAGAACGTGGCTGGAAGATGTACAACAAACTAACAGAACTGTGACGTAGATCGACTTAGTGCCAATTTAAATCTCACTTTTATTTGGGGGAGACTGCAACAAAACTCAGGCCCAGTGTATTAAACTACACAATGTAAGTTGCAGAACGTGGCTGGAAGATGTACAACAAACTAACAGAACTGTGACGTAGATCGACTTAGTGCCAATTTAAATCTCACTTTTATTTGGGGGAGACTGCAACAAAACTCAGGCCCAGTGTATTAAACTACACAATGTAAGTTGCAGAACGTGGCTGGAAGATATACGACAAACTAACAGAACTGTGACATAGATCCACTTAGTGCCAATTTCAATCTCCCTTTTTTGGGGGGGAGACTGCAACAAAACTCAGGCCCAGTGTATTACGCTACACAATGTAAGTGGCAGAACGTGGCTGGAAGATATATCAAAAAATACAAGGGCTGTAGTACAATTTCAATCTCCCTACAATGATCTCAGGACAAGTATGGCAGCAATAAAAAGGACTGCTGCACACAAAAGTGTGGACAAAGAAACAAGAGAACTGTGCAGAAAGGAGCAACAGGATTTTTGCTTTTAAAAAAGCAGTTGGTTTGCACAGCGGCGTACAAACAGCAATGCAGCTATCAGGGAGCCTTATAGGGCAGCCTAATAAGCTACAGCACTGATGCACAAAAAAAGAAATTCCACTGTCCCTGGAAAGAAAAGGTGGTGTTGGACAGTGGAAATCGCTACAGCACAAGCAGTTTTGGGGTTAATCTTCCCTCCCTAACTATATCCCTTCTTCTGATGAAGCTGCAGCAACCTCTCCCTATACCAAGATTGGCAGAAGTAGGATGGCGGTCGGCGTGCACGCCCCTTTATAGCCCCTGTGACATAGCAGAAAGCAAGCCAATCACTGTAATGCCCTTCTCTAAGATGGTGGGGACCGAGACCTATGTCATCACACTGCCCACACTCTGCGTCCTCGTTCATTGGCTGAGAAATGGTGCTGAAAGCGTCATACGAAACGCGACTTTGGCGTGAAGATCGCCGACCTCATGGCCGATGCCACACTAGGATCGGGTCAGGTTTCACGAAACCCGACTTTGCGTCAGCAACTTTTGAAAATGTCCGATCCGTTTCGCTCAACCCTAGTTACCATCTTTTCAATTAACCCTTCACATGTTTAAACCACTGAAGACTCTCAAATTTTAATATTTTTATATAAATCTTTAAACTATCAACACCAGAAGGAACTCGATAGGAAATGTTTTGTAAGATAACATACATCTCATTTACTGGTAGATCACTATGTGATTACATCCTGTAATTATTAAAAAAAATGTTTGGAATACCTTTTATAATGATAATACTTTTTAACAGAATGTATGACAAATGAAAATACAACAGCCTCCACCTTGCTTTTTAGGAATATATAAATATTAAATGCAAATGTAATATTTATATTACCATTTTGTAGGGTTGCAGAATAACAGAATAAACAATTAATGGTATTTGCTAATTGTTTTTTCCTAACCCTCATGCATATAAAAGCCTCAGAGCTAGACAAGATTGAATATTCAACCAGAAAAAAACCTTTCCATAGTTATCTCTTATATCTGACCAAACACTTATCAGAAGGAATGCTGCCCAGAGCCTTGCCCACCACCCCAAAAATGGCAGGATCATAAGGGTGGTTATTCTTTTTAGTTATTATGCTACTAATAATTTTGTTTTGTGAATGTGTTGAAAGAATAATTTTAGAAATATACAGTGCCTACAAGTAGTATTCAACCCCCCTGCAGATTTAGCAGGTTTACACATTTGGAATTAACTTGGCATTGTGACATTTGGACTGTAGATCAGCCTGGAAGTGTGAAATGCACTGTAGCAAAAAAAGAATGTTATTTCTTTGTTTATATTTTTTTTAAATTGTGAAAAGTCTTTTCAGAGGGTCATTTATTATCCAACCCCTCAACCCACCAGAATTCTGTTTGGTTCCCCTAAAGTATTAAGAAGTAGTTAAGGCACAAAGAACAATGAGCTTCACATGTTTGGATTAATTATCTCTTTTTCCAGCCTTTTCTGACTATTTAAGACCCTCCCCAAACTTGTGAACAGCACTCATACATGGTCAACATGGGAAAGACAAAGGAGCATTCCAAGGCCATCAGAGACAAGATCGTGGAGGGTCACAAGGCTGGCAAGGGGTACAAAACCCTTTCCAAGGAGTTGGGCCTACCTGTCTCCACTGTTGGGAGCATCATCCGGAAGTGGAAGGCTTATGGAACTACTGTTAGCCTTCCGCAGCCTGGACAGCCTTTGAAAGTTTCCCCCCGTGCCGAGGCCAGGCTTGTCCGAAGAGTCAAGGCTAACCCAAGGACAACAAGGAAGGAGCTCCGGGAAGATCTGATGGCAGTGGGGACATTGGTTTCAGTCAACACCATAAGTAACGTACTCCACCGCAATGGTCTCCGTTCCAGACGAGCCCG
Organism: Ranitomeya imitator; assembly: GCF_032444005.1. Classification (NCBI taxonomy): domain Eukaryota; kingdom Metazoa; phylum Chordata; class Amphibia; order Anura; family Dendrobatidae; genus Ranitomeya; species Ranitomeya imitator. Next base: position 721,593,882 of record NC_091283.1, on the reverse strand, counting down.
TAAGGTACCTTTACTTTCAAAGCGTCATGTCAAGGCTCGTCTACAGTTTGCTCATGATCACTTGGAGGACTCTGAGACTGACTGGTTCAAGGTTCTCTGGTCTGATGAGACCAAGATCGAGATCTTTGGTGCCAACCACACACGTGACGTTTGGAGACTGGATGGCACTGCATACGACCCCAAGAATACCATCCCTACAGTCAAGCATGGTGGTGGCAGCATCATGCTGTGGGGCTGTTTCTCAGCCAAGGGGCCTGGCCATCTGGTCCGCATCCATGGGAAGATGGATAGCACGGCCTACCTGGAGATTTTGGCCAAGAACCTCCGCTCCTCCATCAAGGATCTTAAGATGGGTCGTCATTAGTGTTGAGCATTCCGATACCGCAAGTATCGGGTATCGGCCGATATTTGCGGTATCGGAATTCCGATACCGAGATCCGATATTTTTGTGATATCGGGTATCGGTATCGAATCAATAGGGATGTGGAAAATAAAGAATTAAAATAAAAAATATTGATATGCTCACCTCTCCGGCGGCCCCTGGACTTCACGCTGCTATCCGGGAGGCTTCTTTGTTTAAAAAGCGCGCCTTTCGGACCGGTGAATGACGTCCCGGCTTCTGATTGGTCGCGTGCCGCCCATGTGACCGGCACGCGACCAATCAGAGGCCGCGACGTCATTCGCAGGTCCTCAATTCCTAGAATTAGCAGTTTTGTGAATGAGAATGACGTCGCGGCTTCTGATTGGCCGCGTGCCGCCCATGTGACCGGCACGCGGCCAATCAGAAGCCGCGACGTCATTCTCATTCACAAAACTGCTAATTCTAGGAATTGAGGACCTGCGAATGACGTCGCAGCCTCTGATTGGTCGCATGCCGGTCACATGGGCGGCACGCGACCAATCAGAAGCCGGGACGTCATTCACAGGTGCGAAAGGCGCGCTTTTTAAACAAAGAAGCCTCCCGGTTAGCAGTGTGAAGTCCAGGGGCCGCCGGAGAGGTGAGCATATCAATATTTTTTATTTTAATTCTTTATTTTACACATCCCTATGGATCCCAGGGCCTGAAGGAGAGTTTCCTCTCCTTCAGACCCTGGGAACCATGAGAATACCTTCCGATACTTGATGTCCCATTGACTTGTATTGGTATCGGATATCGGTATCGGCGATATCCGATATTTTTCGGGTATCGGCCGATACTATCCGATACCGATACTTTCAAGTATCGGACGGTATCGCTCAACACTAGTCGTCATTTCATCTTCTAACAAGACAACGACCCAAAGCACACAGCCAAGAAAACCAAGGCCTGGTTCAAGAGGCAAAAAATCAAGGTGTTGCAGTGGCCTAGTCAGTCTCCTGACCTTAACCCAATTGAAAACTTGTGGAAGGAGCTCAAGATTAAAGTCCACATGAGACACCCAAAGAACCTAGATAACTTGGAGAAGATCTGCATGGAGGAGTGGGCCAAGATAACTCCAGAGACCTGTGCCGGCCTGATCAGGTCTTATAAAAGACGATTATTACCGTATATACTCGAGTATAAGCCGAGATTTTCAGCCCAAATTTTTGGGCTGAAAGTGCCCCTCTCGGCTTATACTCGAGTCAAGGTGGATGGCAGGGTCGGCGGGTGAGGGGGTGAGTGCGCTGAGGTATACTTACCTAGTCCCAGCGATCCTGACGCTCCCCCTGCCGTCCCACGGTCTTCTGTGCTGCAGTTCTTCCCCTCTTCAGCGGTCACTTGGGACCGCTCATTAGAGAAATGAATAGGCGGCTCCACCTCCCATAGGGGTGGAGCCGCCTATTAATTTCTCTAATCAGTGGTAACGGTGACCGCTGATAGAGAAAGAAGCTATGGCACCCGGAGACCGTGGGACAGGCAGAGGGAGCCGGACGTCGGGACCAGGTAAGTATGTCATATTTACCTGTCCCCGTTCCAGCCGCCGGGTGCCGCTCCATCTTCCCGGCGTCGCTCTGCTCCGCTCTGACTGTTCAGGTCAGAGGGCGCGATGACGCATATAGTGTGCGCGGCGCCCTCTGCCTGATCAGTCAGTGCAAAGACGCCGGGACCAGATGCCGGAACGAGACGCCGGGAGCTGCAATCAAGAGAGGTGAGTATGGCTTTTTTTTTTTTTAATTGCAGCAGCGGCACAGATTTATGTGGAGCATCTCTGTGGCAGTATGAACGGTGCAGAGCACTATATGGGGCACAGCTTGGGGCAGTATGAACGGTGCAGAGCACTATATGGGGCACTACTATGGGACAATATGAACGGTGCAGAGCAAATATGGGACAATATGAACGGTGCAGAGCACTATATGGGGCACTACTACGGGACAATATGAACGGTGCAGAGCACTATATGGGGCACTACTATGGGACACTATGAACGGTGCAGAGCACTATATGGGGCACTACTATGGGACAATATGAACGGTGCAGAGCACTATATGGGGCACTACTATGGGACAAGATGAACGGTGCAGAGCACTATATGGGGCACTACTATGGGACAATATGAACAGTGCAGAGCATATATGGGACAATATGAGCGGTGCAGAGCACTGTATGGGACACATATATGGGGCAGTATGAACGGTGCACAGCACTATATGGGGCACTACTATGGGACAATATGAACGGTGCAGAGCACTGTATGGGGCACAGATATGGGGCAGTATGAACGGTGCAGAGCACTATATGGGGCACAGATATGGGGCAGTATGAACGGTGCAGAGCACTATATGGCGCACAGATATGGGGCAGTATGAACGGTGCAGAGCACTATATGGGGCAGTATGAACGGTGCAGAGCATATAGGGCACAGATATGGGGCAATATGAACGATGCAGAGCACTATATGGCAGAGCTATGGGGAAATATGAACGGTGCAGAGCACTATATGGCAGAGCTATGGGGAAATATGAACGGTGCAGAGCACTATATGGCACAGCTATGGGGCAATAATGAACGGTGCAGAGCACTATATGGCACAGCTATGGGGAAATAATGATCTATTTTTATTTTTGAAATTCACCGGTAAATGCTGCATTTCCACCCTAGGCTTATACTCGAGTCAATAGGTTTTCCCAGTTTTTTGTGGCAAAATTAGGGGGGTCGGCTTATACTCGGGTCGGCTTATACTCGAGTATATACGGTAGCTGTAATTGCAAACAAAGGTTATTCCACAAAATATTAAACCTAGGGGTTGAATAATAATTGACCCACACTTTTATGTTTAAAATTTATAAAAATTTAACTGAGCAACAAACTTTTTGGTTTGTAAGATTTATGCATCTGTTAATAAATCCTGTTCTTGTTTGAAGTTTGAAGGCTCTAACTTATTTGCATCTTATTAAACCTGCTAAATCTGCAGGGGGTTGAATACTACTTGTAGGCACTGTACATGATATAAAATAAAAGTATTCATGTATGCATCTATTGTTCTGAAAATAATAAAAAGAGTAGTGAAAAGTCTCTAATACGGTTACATCAGGAAGCCCTCTTAGATGTCACATTTGTTTTCAGGATGACCACCATCTATTCTACTGTACAATGAATATAAGCAATATATTATTTTTTCTAACCAGACTGAAATATTTAACTCATGTATTTCAGCTTGCAAACCAGTGTGTCCTGAGCCAAAATGCCCTCCTCCTCAAGGTAAATCATGAGATTAATATTTGTCAAAAGATATTTATAGATTAAAAGATTGATCCTTATTACTGGAAATACAGCTGAAAAAATATATTATGTAATGAAAACTTTTATTATGTATCTTTTTTCAGTGTGTGTGCCAGTGCCACTGTGCCTTGAACCAAAGTGTCCTCCACCTCAAGGTGAAATATTGAATACTGTATTTTGCGGATTATAAGACCCACTTGATTAAAAGACATACCCCAAATTTTGAAGAGAAAAATAGGATTTTTTTTTTTTTTATAAATTGGTGGTGCTTCTTATAATCCATGCGTCTTATTGCTTACCAGGATTGGTGGCAGGGTCCCAGTGTCGCTGCTGGAGGAGGCAAGAGTGAAACGTTGCTGCAGACTGCAGACTGGGATGAGGGTGGTGAAGAAGACAATTTGCATATTTCCCAGAGGAGCATTGCGGCTTTAAGTCTCCTCACCTCGACATGCTTAACATGTCACTCTCCGTAAGAAGAAACAATACTTCTTGGATCCCTGTCAGACGCCTCTCAATCAGCCAAACCAGATCTCCACTTTGCACTGACAAGAGGCAGTACCTCGAAACACGGTGTCTGCAAATTGAGATTCTGGTTTGGCTTTTATCCTAAGTCATGTGACAAGGCTCGTTAAAAGGGTCGACATTAACTGTTAGGATTGCTACTTCCAATAGGTGGCACTAGAGTTCTAGTCCTCTTCCTCTCTGAAGAGACAATTTGCATATTTCCCAGAAGAGCATTGCAGCTTTAAGTCTCCTCACCTTGACATGCTTAACATGTTACTCTCCGCAAGGAGAAACAATACTTCTTGGATCCCGGTCATACACCTCTCAATCAGCCATACTAGATCTCCTCTTTGCACTGATGAGGGGTAGTACCCCGAAACATAGTGTCTGCAAATTGAGATTCTGGTTTGGCTTTTATCCTAATAATAAGGGGGAATTCTCTGCGTCTGAAGGATAGAAGGTTTTTCCACCAACATAGAGGAGGATTATTTACTGTTAGGGCAGTGAGAATCTGGAATTCCTTGCCTGAGAAGGTGGTGATGGTGAACTCAGTCGAGGGATTCAAGAGAGGCCTGGATGTCTTCCTGGAGTGTAACAATATTGTATCTTACAGTTATTAGGTTGTTTAGAAGGACGTAGATCTGGGTATTTATTATGATGGAATATAGGCTGAACTGGATGGTCAAATTTCTTTTTTTCGCCTTGCTATGTTATTATGTTAATATTGGACTGCTACATCTAAAAAGTGTGCAAAAACAGATTGAACATTTTTAACAAAGCATATACTATGTGAGGTAGACAATTGATTTAAAGTTTCTGGATTCTAGAGATTTGTGATATCATTTGCAATAAAATAAATGTGACATATGTGTGTAGGTGTCCAGATTATTCTCTTTTAGTAAAATATAGACATAAGACATGAAACTACTCTCCTGGTTAGCAATTGTGGTGTGCAAAAATATAAATGGGCTGTGGAATGAGTTTTATGCTCAGATATCCTTTCCTTAGTAGTTGGAAAAGTATAAAATGGCGCAGTTCATTCGGCCCTCAACTTTCATACTGGCTTTTATAGTCCTACGGGTTTGCTGCACTAAACATTGTGATGTGATGGCTACTGTCATTATGCTAAAGTTCTTCTGGCCTCACCTGATGTTATTGGCAGCTCTATTACACTTCAGCAGTGTATTAAATTGTATTAGGCATTTTTATTTTTGGCTGATCTGTGCAAATTAAACATCAAACTGTTGGCATTTGTCTGAACCTTATAATTTCAACTGAAAGTTGATTCTATGTGAATTGATTTAATCATCTTAACTTCTCAGTACTTTCTCTTTGGAGGAGATATCTCAAAATATAAAAAGTTTTCTTATTCAGCGATACACAATATGTCTCTATTCTAATTTTTTAGCGTTCAGTCATAGAATCAAGTGCAAATTCGTCTTTTTAATGAAGGGTACCATAGGATCATTTTAGACTATTAAATAATTATGCCATGAAAAAATGAATAAAAAATATAAATTGAGGGTTATTCAATGGTCTGGGTATTGCCTAGATCTAAACCACATTAATGTTCTATATGAGATTTAGAACCGATTCTTGTTATAATAAGCTCCTCTATTATTTTATAGCTGAACAATTCTTAATGGCCTAGTTAAAAAATATAATCTCAGTGTTATAGTTTAGTTTTAAGATTTCTATTTAAGAAAATTTTATGTGTTTAAATTTTATTGTAAAATTGTTGCAAATTCTATCTGATTTCTAGGTTTCAATTTCAGTTAAGCATTTTATATCTGCATTTATTCACTACTGTTGCTATATTGAGAATCAGCAATAAAAGCACTGACTGAACTGAGCTTGAAAGGATTAGTCGGACTATGTGTCATTTGTTAGTAGTTTCTCTATCTTTCTACATACTATTGTGTCTGATACTAAGGATGATCTAATACATTGTTAATGGAGGAAGTAATATAATTTTAACATTGCAGACATGAAACACTGAAACACAAAAGGCACCACCCTGCATTTATGGTGAAAAAGGGCATATGGAATGCAAATAATAAGCAAGTAATAAAGTTTCCAAAATGACTTGAAAGGGTTTTCAATAATGCAGACATGAAATCTGATCAACAAGGACTTCATCCTGATTTTTTCAAAATTATATAGTCCTCATTCCATCAAAACTTTTATGAAAGAAAACTGGCAAAAAATCAATTTGAAAAGTGACAGAGTTTTTGTGCTATATGGAGTTTGCAAAAATGTAATAAATATAAGCATTTTCGCATGAGTTTGAAGCACCTCCGCCAAAGTGCAGTCGCAAATTTGGTGAGGCACATGCCATTGAAAAAATCATTCAGTGACATGCTTCAGAAAGACTGGAGTTTTCAACAGTTTTAACGAATTATGCTCATAGTTGCAAGCAAAAAAACATATCAATGGACAGAAATCCTAAATACACTGGTAATGTTGCTTAGAAATGTGTTAAATTGATTCAAATGGTATATAAAGCCAAAGAAGTGAAAGAAACCAAACTTTCAATACATTTTTTTCTACATCAAATTATTTTTTATATCATACTCATTAAAGTCTGTAGGAGAATAAGCTCGGAAACAGAAAACAAGAGAACAAAAACATTGCTAATGCCTTACCAATGTGCCTGACACATGCAAAAATGTATTGCAATTCTTGCTCTTTGCTTTGCGAATGTGTTTTTTCTGGGGAACCTTCAGGATCTAATTCAGATTAATTCTGTGTGTAATATTATTCTAGGTGCCTAGAAAATGTTTTTGTGCCAAAATTTTCACTTTTTAATAACCATTACTTGATATCATTGGGGGCTATTTGGTGGGAGTTTTGAAATTTGTGTATATCAAAGTTATTATTTTTATGTTGAGTAAATGGGTTTGTTTTGCACCTGATAATATGTTGTCTCTTTTATTACATCCCTATGAAGGTCTATGATCACTTTTAGATCACTGAAATTGAGAAAATTAGATATTCTAGGCATTTTTCTAGCCTGCGCTAGACAGGCACATTGTTCCATTATGAGTTAGTGCGAATATTGTTCCTGACGGAGGGTTAAATGAGAAGGTGTGTCCAAATTTTTGGTCTGTACCGTACATGTTTTACGTTATGACATAAATATACTGCTCTGATTGAAGTACATTTCTTGCGCTGAAAAGTAACCAATTATCTGATTGGCAGTCCTATAGAGCTGATGGTTGGCCAGTGTAAATGGACCTTTACTCCAGCACATTCTTCATCAACACTATAGTTTAAAATATCAATCTTGAAGAATCAGGCCATCTTTTTTTTGGTTACTTAGTATCCTGCCTGGTGGAATGGCTGGTTATAAAAGTACTTTAAGATAAGTGGCAATTATAATAACCATACCATTTAAACACCTCCAGAGAAGGTCCAGGGCAAAACAATATTATGGGAAATATAAGGAGGATTTATGATTTTGGAATGCCACCAGTCAAATGTTGTATACCCCCTGCTTATTTTTTTTATAATACATTATTTCTACTATTAGTGATGATGTTCCCTCTTTATTTTTAGTAACAGTGATACAGTCAAAACTAAATCAAATGTCAATAACAGGAAGAGTGGGATGGGAAATATTTAGTAAGATAACATGTTTGTCATTTATTGGTAGTTACTTATGTAATTAAATGCTTTTGTGTCTTTTTATGAAGATGCCTGGGACATTTGCTCATAATTATATTGCATTTTCAACAGTGCAGGAATGACAGACAGAAATATCAGAGACACCACCCTGCTTTTCAGGAATTGAAAATACACCATTGCACAACACCCAGGGTCTCTGAGCACGTCACTCTTAAGCATATAAACACTACAGAGTTGGATGAGACAAAATAGTCAAAGCTAGAAAATCCTTTGTGTTCAGATAACTCTTGCATCTAGTATACAAACTCTTTACGAGAACCATGTCTGGTGTGAAAGGACAGCAGAAAAAATGCCCAGAGCCTTGCCCACCACCCAAACAGCACTGCCATGATCGTAAGTACATTATGTTTTCTCATTTTCTTATTTTATAGATTTTTTTTTTACTAATAAATTAAATTAATCCTGCTGATAGTAGAATATCAGAATTCTAGCATCGTAGTGTTATATAACATATTTACTGTATATGTGAAGCTTAAACCTGAAAGCACCACCCCAGTGTTTTTTTCACTGCTAGAGTGGTCCTTTAAATTCAAGTATGCTGCCCCCAGTCTTATACTCTCCCTTTGGTGTCTTCATCGTTTTTCTGCCCCATTCCATTCCGGCAGTGCCATGTTTTGAGCACAGTCTCTGACTGGCCAGCAGTTAGGCACAACATAAGTCACAAGTTCTCAATGCAAGTCTGTGAGAGCCAGCTCAAGGCCAGAATGAGACTCTCATAGACTTACATTTTTTAATGACCTCTGACAAACACCTTGATACACTGTAGCAGCTGTCAGGTTACAAACTTCGGGAGACGGGACCGGAGCGCTAGCAAAAAATGATGAAAACACTGGAAGGTGAGTATCAGGCAGAGGGTAGGGGACTTGTTTTTAAAGCACTGCTCCGGAAGTGAAATAAAAACCCTGGAGTGGTGATTTAAGTGTTCATATTTGAGTAGTTCATTTTGAATATATTTTTTTTGTTCGGTTGGGAAAATTTAGGTATTGATTATTCATAATAATAATTAATAATGTTAATTTAACTGTCAGAATGACTTCAGCTGTATATATATGTTACCATAGATTTTCAAACAAAGCTTAAAAAATGCAAAAGTGTCCAAAGTGTGATTTTTATAGATTTATTTGGAATTCATCTGGCACTTAAGTAGAATTAAAGTTTAGGGGATTTAAAAAAATTCTAACTCAAGTGAAAAATGATTTTTTAAATTGTACGTTCAAAACTTTGCCGTTAAAGGAATTTTCATTTTTTTACCACTTAATTCACAGTGCTTCAGATAGCTTCACTGAGGCAGGAAAGTGCTGGTTATACCTATATAAAAGGCTGTAATATTTCCCAGTAAAAAAAGAAGTGAAGTTCTAAGTAATATATAAAACTAATCTTTTATTAGACTATCTTTAAAAGCCATTAAAAAGTTCAAAAAGGTGCTGAAAAATGGACACAGATAACCACTGAAATTATTGCTACAGAAAATAATCATTAATCTGTATTGTGATGGTCTCAAATTTGGATATTAAGAATAATGGAAAATCATTTTATATATATATACTTGTGTAACAACACCCTAATAGCAATAAAAGAGGGATCTGTAGTGAAATGGTGATTCACCTAATTAGAGCTCTCCACTTTGTTATTGGCTGCCTCAGCTGTCAGACATACATTCATACATTAGTATGTGAGTGCTGAAGCCAGTCATTGGCTATAACCATCAGATTATAACTGAAAAAATAGGATGTGATTACTTTTGAACCCAGTGAAACTCACAGTGTCTGTGGAGGAATATAATTGGCAATTTCCATTCTCTGCCAAATCTTAAAAGTTACTGCAAAATTTCTTTAACGCCTTTAATTTTAAGAGTGCTAATGCATTGCTATGTACAGCATAGGCAATTGGACGATTAGAGCTGAAAGCTCCTAAGGGGACTATTACATACACACAAAAAAACAAAAATACCCCAATTGTTAAAATCACCCTTCTTTCGGGCGATATATATTTGGTATTGCCACATTCAGAAATGTTTGATCTATTAAAATAGTAAGTAAATTAATCAGATCGGTAAATGGCATAACAGAAAAAAAACAAAAAAAAACAGGATTATGTTCTTTTTTGTAGCCATAACATTACAATAAAAGCAATAAGAGGTGATCAAAACATTGTATCTATCCCCAAATGGTATCAGTAACAACGTCAGCTCAAGGCGCAAACAATATACCCTCACCCTACCCCAGATCCTGGAAAATTAGAACATTATGGGTCTTGGACAATGGCAACAAAAGCATTTTTTTTGCAAAAAAGTATACATGTTTGGTATCTATGTACTCATACTGACCTGTGTAATCTTATTGCCATGTCAGTTTTACCATATATTGATCATGGTAAAAAAAAAAACATTTGCACATTTTTTTTGCAATTTAACCACATGCGGCTATATGGCGAGAACAATAAAAAAGTTTTGGCTCTTGAAAGAAGGAGAGGAAAAATGAAAGTGAAAAAATGGAAAATCGTCTGGGGCTGAATGGGTTTACATGGAACCTGTCATCTGACGGGAACATGAATCTGAGCCTATCTTCACAATTGAAGCCAGATGTATTTTTCTCTAGACCGTTTATGAGAAAATATACCATAAAGATCTATACAGGGACTATAGACTAGTCTGGCTCAGACCTGATGGGTTTTTGCCAGCACTGATACAGGTGATTGACAAATCTCTCCCTAGTTTTAAATGATGGCCTATCAGTCACCTAGAAATCACCTCTAGGAGCTCTTGAAAGAGCCACAAAGTATACAAAGTAAAAAATATATTGGGTGCAATATTGCAGCTAGGATTTGATTTATGCTACCTGTAGTTTGGCCAGCATGGATCAGATGACAGGTTCCTTTTAAGAATACTTTGACTGAGGGTCTAGTAATTACTAGTTTTCCAGTACATAACCTACAGACTTTACAGTAGCGAAATATTATTCTCTGTGCTTTGTGATGAGGATGACTAGGATTTTGTATACAACATATTTACTTGATTTTCTTCATTTGCTTTCAATCAGATTAAACTGAATTTATTTTGTTTCAGCATGCAAGCCAGTGTGCCATGAGCAAAAATGCCCTCCTCCTCAAGGTAAATATTTTTTTTAACATGTATTTGTTTTAATCCTGAAAACATTTTCAAGATGAGTCTAGTTGTCTTAATTTATCTTTAACCCCTTCCCGACCTTTGACGCCACGTAGGCGTCATGAAAGTCGGTGCCAATCCGACCCATGACGCCTATGCGGCGTCATGGAAAGATCGCGTCCCTGCAGATCGGGTGAAAGGGTTAACTCCCATTTCACCCGATCTGCAGGGACAGGGGGAGTGGTAGTTTAGCCCAGGGGGGGTGGCTTCACCCCCTCGTGGCTACGATCGCTCTGATTGGCTGTTGAAAGTGAAACTGCCAATCAGAGCGATTTGTAATATTTCACCCATTATAACGGGTGAAATATTACAATCCAGCCATGGCCGATGCTAAAATATCATCGGCCATGGCTGGAAATACTAGTGTGCCCCCACCCCACCCCTCCGATCGCCCCCCCAGCCCTCCGATCTGGCCGGTACACTGCTCCGGCTCCCCTCCGTCCAGTGCTCCGCTCCCCCCCGTGCTCTTGTCCGCTCCCCCCGTGCTCCAATCACCCCTCCGTGCTCCAATCACCCCCCCTGCACTCCGATCCACCCCCCCCCCGGTGCTCCGTTCCACCCCCCCGTGCTCCATTCCAGCCCCCCCGTGCTCCGTTCCACGCCCCCCGTGCTCCGTTCCACCCCTCCCGCACTCCGATTCCCCCCCCCGTGCTCCGATCCCCCCCCCCGTGGTCCCCCCCACCCCATCATACTTACCGATCCAGCCGGGGTCCCGTCCGTCTTCTCCCTGGGCGCCGCCATTTTCCAAAATGGCGGGCGCATGCGCAGTGCGCCCGCCGAATCTGCCGGCCGGCAGATTCGTTCCAAAGTGCATTTTGATCACTGAGATATAATCTATCTCAGTGATCAAAATAAAAAAAATAATAAATGACCCCCCCCCTTTGTCACCCCCATAGGTAGGGACAATAAAAAAATAAAGAAATTTTTTTTTTCCACTAATGTTAGAATAGGGTTAGGGGTAGGGTTAGGGTTAGCGGTAGGGTTAGGGCTAGGGTTAGGGTTAGGGCTAGGGGTAGGGTTAGGGTTAGGGGTAGGGTTAGGGTTAGGGCTAGGGGTAGGGGTAGGGTTAGGGCTAGGGTTAGGGTTTCGGTATGTGCACACGTATTCTGGTCCTCTGCGGATTTTTCCGCTGCGGATTTGATAAATCCGCAGTGCTAAACCGCTGCGGATTTATGGCGGATTTACCGCGGTTTTTCTGCGCATTTCACTGCGGTTTTACAACTGCGATTTTCTATTTGAGCAGTTGTAAAACCGCTGCGGAATCCGCACAAAGAAGTGACATGCTGCGGAATGTAAACCGCTGCGTTTCCGTGCAGTTTTTCCGCAGCATGGGCACAGCGATTTTTGTTTCCCGTAGGTTTACATTGAACTGTAAACTCATGGGAAACTGCTGCGGATCCGCAGCGTTTTCCGCAGCGTGTGCACATACCTTTAGAATTAGGCAATGTGCACACGGTGCGGATTTGGCTGCGGATCCGCAGCAGTGTTCCATCAGGTTTACAGTACAATGTATACATATGGAAACCAAATCCGCTGTGCCCATGGTGCAGAAAATACCACGCGGAAACGCTGCGTTGTATTTTCCGCAGCATGTCAATTCTTTGTGCGGATTCCGCAGCGTTTTACACCTGTTCATCAATAGGAATCTGCAGGTGAAATCCGCACAAAAAACACTGGAAATCCGCGGAAAATCCGCAGGTAAAACGCAGTGCCTTTTACCCGCGGATTTTTCAAAAATGGTGCGAAAATATCTCACACGAATCCGCAACGTGGGCACATAGCCTTAGGGTTAGGGTTGGAATTAGGGTTGTGGTTATGGTTAGGGGTGTGTTGGGGTTAGGGTTGTGGTTAGGGGTGTGTTGCGGTTAGGGTTGTGTTTAGGGTTATGGCTACAGTTGGGATTAGGGTTAGGGGTGTGTTGGGGTTAGTGTTGGAGGTAGAATTGAGGGGTTACCACTGTTTAGTTTTAATTATCATTATAGAATTGCACTGTAGGAATGTAAGAAAAAGCAGCAATGGTTTGTTTAAGTTTCTTATCATCACTGATAATGTTCTTTCTATTCTAACTTCCATAGTGGAATGTAAACCAGTTCCACACTGCCAGAAACAACAGGACAAGCATGTGTGAAGAAGCAAAGAAGCAAAGATGGAAATTCATTATGGCAAATGATATATCAAGAGCCCATTCTCATCTACTGTTTATGAGAAAACACTAAATTAAACTACGCAGATATGTTATGACAATTATGCAATAGTAAAATCTGTAAAAATAAATAATCATGGCTTAAAGAATATTATTTATTGATTTTAAGTTGAACCGACCTCCTAATATCATTAAATTTAAATAACTGAATAAGTAAAGCTGTAAAATAGATTTTACATCTGTAAATTAGAGAAGAGCGAGCATTAAAATTAGAGATGAGCGAATATTTCACTGTTTGGTTTAGATTATGATCTCCGAATTTGCAATATTCACCAATTTATTCGGCAAATATTTGCCGAACATAGTCGAACACCGTTGGATTCAATGGGAGGCAAAAACAAACGCATGCGCAACACCTTAAAATTGAACCAAAGGCTGGCAAAACACATCAAATTAGGGCCGGATGCCTGGAAAGTGACCTCATTTCAGTGACCTCAAACCCAGACCATGAAGCCATGCATGAGGCATCAGGGTCTCGGTAAGCATTTCCAGCTTTAAATTGAAGTTAAAATTGGGATGAGGTGGCTGAAGAATCGGTGTAGGCCTGCTGTGCTAGGAGCCCTGATACCACATGCTGCAGTTCATCCTGCTTTGATGTTTAGCCATTCTCAGGTGCCACAAATATCTGTTTCATAGACCACTATTGTCAGAAAAATGTAAGGATAGTAAAATGGGTAGTTGAATAAAAGGTGGTGGAGGCCTGACGGTCTCTGAGGCCAGGTAACACACATGAAGGAGACCCAACCAGGAGTGTACACATTTCCAAAAATTTGTGGCAAACACCAACAAAGTGTCATCAATTTCACCAGAGTAGAAATAGTATAATAGGGACTGACAAATGTTCCACTACTGTCAACCCAGCAGATGAACACCCAACCAGGAGTGTTCACATTTCCAAAAATTAATGGCAGACACCACCAAAGTGGCACCAATTTCACCACAGTTGAAATAGTGTAATGGGAAGCGACATTTTTTCCATGACAGCCAACCTTGCAGAGGGACACCCAACCAGGAGTGTTTACATTTTCTAAAATTATTGTCAGACACCAACAAAGTGCTATCAATTTCACCAGAGAAGAAATGGTATATAAGAGACCGACATATCTCCACTACAGCTAACCCAGCAGATGGAGAGACCCAATCAGGAGCATTCACATTTCAAACAAATAATGGCAGACACCAACAAAGTGGCATCAATTTCACCAGGGTAGAAATAGTATCATAGGGACTGACACATCTAATTCAGCCAACTCACTAGATGGACACCCAACCAGGAGTATTCACATTTCCAAAAATAAGAGGCAGACACCAACATAGTGGCACAAATTTCACTACAGTAAAAATAGTATAATGGAGAGCCACATCTTTTCCATGACAGCCAGCCCAGCAGAGGGATACTCAACCAGGAGTGTTAACATTTTAAACAATTATTGGCAGACATCACCAAAGTGGCATCAATTTCACCACAGTGTAAATAATATAATAATCTTCCACTACAGCCAACCCAGTAAATGGACACCCAACCAAGAGATTTCAAATTTCAAAAAACGACAGCCTGACACCACCGAAGTGGCATCAGTTTCATGAGATTAGGAATAGTATAATAAGGACCAACACGTATTCTACTAAAACAAACCCAGCAGATGGCGACCAACCATGACAGTTCACATTTCCACAAATTTGTGTTGGCATCTGCAGCAGCAGATGTAGATAACCGAAATAGTGATGTTGATGATGGCATCATCAGTGATAACTATCTTAGTAGTCATTTCAAAACTGTGCAGAAGGGTGCAGAGGTCCTTAAACTGTGCCCACTCCGTAAAAGTCATATGCGCCACATCTGTACAGCATTGGCCCAGGCTATACATCATGACAAACTTGTGTCCGTCTCCAAGACGGCATCCTCCTCTTCCCCTAATACTTTCATCTTCAAGGTCAGTTATGCTTTACACCTTTTTGCATATCCAGTTTACCAATACTTGAATATATCATAGGTGTCACGCCGTTAATGGCGATAAAGGGGCAGGACGGCGTACTGGCACCCACTCCTGTCCCTTCCACTATAATGGGGCCCTGACTTTCCCTCATCTCAGGGGTACCTATAATGGTTAGGAGGCCTGAGCCGCCAGCATATCCCTGTCTCCTGTGCAGACCCTATCAGTGGCCCTCTCTCCCCCCAAGGGAGGTGGACTGCACCAGTGTATAAATAAGACAATTAAACAGGGTATACAGACAAGGTAACTAAAAGTCTCAAACTCACCAAATGCTCACACCACCACAGAGGAAACACAGAGAAGGGAAGAGAAGGAAAAAACTAGGAAGGGAAACAGGTTTTACATGCAACCAAAATGGCAGACACCAATCTCTGTAAATAAACCTCCAAGCTCCTCATACCACGCTCCTTCTCACTCCAAGCCAGGCAGCAGAACTGATCACTGACAACAGTTGTAGAAGCTGAGTCTATATAGGAGCGGAGATTACCAAAACCAAATCAGCTGAGAGACATAGCTCTCAGCAACATCAGTAATAAGGTTTATCTCCTGCCCTGCTGGCACAAGACAGCCAGGTCAGAATTCAGGAGAAGAGCTTCTGTTCATCGTGTGTGAATGAGGCCCAGAGCGCTGCGGTTTTCTGGAACCTCTCTGTCGTGGTAGCCCCGTGACAATAGGTATTCATTCTCTGCGCAGCTAGTCTCCTCTGCCTTCACCATCCTTTATGCAGTCATGTCGATTCCATTTACTGCATACCTCCCATGGGCGACATTTATGTATGTGTGCTCTCTTTTTTGTATATTATTTGTATATATGTTTATTTTCTGGCATTTGCCTTTATTGTATATATACTCAAGTGGTGCAAATGCACCTTATTCGTGTACTATGGTTGTATAATTGGTATTGCTGTGGTTTTCTTGGCCATACGATCTCTATTATATTGTATCTTTTTGTTTTTTTCAGTGAGGTTTGATAAAGACCCTTCAAGGGGTCGAAACGTTACCTCAACACTGTCACTAGTCACTGTGGTGTTCATCAACAAAATTTCACGTGTATGACGCAGTCTCAATTCATCCTCTGAGTACGGTTGTTTCTTCCGATACATGAGCCTACTGGATCAAGTCCAGGTTCAGCCTGCACCAGCTTCACACCTCCAGAGTGCACGCATTTCTCCTTAGTACCAGAGTCTAAGAAGGCAGAAACAATGAGCTTATTTTCACCAAGACGAATCTCGGCTGGTAAAAAAAATTGTGGCTTAATTATGCAGGAAACAAGTACACCCAAGTTGCCAACCTTCCCACAACCGGGGCTCATTCGTTTTCCGGTGGTTGTCTTCAAGAAGGACACACATACGCATAATGACCCTTTCTGCCACAGAAAAAACATACAGCTCCCTTACGCCTTACTACAGTTGTCCCCTTAGACTGAGTTGCGCCACCTAACTGCATAGGTTCCCCTAGAGACTCGGGTTCTGGTAACTACAAATTCAAATCACCCTTAAAAAGCGGCGTCTCCTTAAGTCTCTGGTGCAGGCGGCGGTCTACACGAATAGCTAGAGACATAGCAGCCTCTAGAGTAGTTGGTCTCTCCTGTAAGGGGAAGGCATCTTTAATCTTATCCGATAGTCCCTGATAAAATTGACTGCGAAGTGCAGTATCATTCCACAAAGTATCAGTAGCCCATCTCCTAAACTCAAAGCAGTAATCCTCCATAGGCCGGTCTCCCTGGCGGAGGTGATTGTGGACTCAGCGAGGGAGATGTGGTCAGGATCATCATACACGTGACCCAAGGCTCGAAAGAACTCCTCCACAGTCCGTAACGGCAAGGCGTCAGCGGGAAGTGAAAAAGCCAAGGCCTGGGGATCTCCATGTAAGAGCGAGATTACAATCCCGACCCTCTGCTCCTCGGAACCAGAAGTGTGGGGACGCAACTTAAAGTATAATTTACAGGCTTCCCTGAATGTAACAAACTTGTTGTGCCCCCTGGAGAATCTGTCAGGTAATGCTATCTTAGGCTCTAGTGCAGCTTGTGGAGGTGCGGCAACCCCTGCAGTGGCCTACGGAGTGCGCTGTGCCACCGCCGAGCGGAGGTCAGCCACCTCTAGACTGAGCTGCTGCAATTGTCCAGCCAAACCAGCAACGGTATCCATATTGGTCTGGAAATTTTTTTTAGGTAAGGGATTCTGTCACGCCGTAAACGGCAATAAAGGGGCAGGATAGCGAAATGGAACCCGTACTTGTCCGTGAGTCTATAAGGGGTCCTGACTTGCCCTTATCTCAGGGGCACCTATAATGGTTAGGAGGCCTGAGCCACCAGCGTATCCCTGTCTCCTGAGAAGACCCTATGAGTGGCCCCCTCTCCCCCCTCAGGGGGAAGGACTGCACAAACATAGCAAAACGAAAAATAGACAGGGAATACAGAAAAAGTAAGTAAAATAGCAAACACCCTGGAAACTCACACAACCACAGAGGAAACCCTGAGTAGGGAAAAAAGGGGGAAAGATCAAAGGATAGAAAACAGGTTTAACAAGCAACCAAATAAACAGACAACAATCTTAGCAAATAGACCTCCAAGCTCCAACACTACGCTCCATCACACTCCAAGCCAGGCAGCTGAACTGATCACTGACAACAGTTGCAGTCAAAGCTAGGTCTATATAGAGGACGAGATTGCCAAAACCAATTCAGCTGAGAGACCAAGCTCACAGCAACTTTTAACAAGGTTAACTCCTGCACTGCTGGCATAAAGCAGCCAAGTCAGAACTCAGGAGAAGAGCTTCTGTTCACTGTGTGTGAACGAGGCCCAGAGCGCTGCGGTTCCCTGAAGCCTCTTAGTCTCAGTAGACCTGTGACACACCCATTGCCCAGTCAGAAAAATGTAATGCCCTTAGCCATGCTTACTCATCTAAGTGTCTGTGGTGAAATGCACCTTGGCAGACATAGATTTGGTCAAGGAATGGGTGATGTCTGCGACATGCTGGTGTAGCACAGGCACAGCTTTCTTAGAGAAGTAATGGCAGCTGGGCAACTGGTACTGGGGGACTACAATGGTCATCAGCTTTCGGAAATGCCTGTAGAAGTGCAAGTAAAGTGCAAAATGGTCAATATCCGTCATGACTTTCGTGTTTTGATAAAATCCCAGCACCTGCATTGTTAGCAATGGCTGGCTGTCAGCTGTATTTTATAGGACTAACTGTACTCCTGCTACTATTGCTACTGCTACTAAAAACCCACTCACATATGGAGAACCCGCTAGGGCCATGGGGTACTCGTGCCGGGTCTGACAGTTCTTAAGGGGGTGGTTACTGCAGCAGTGACCCCGTCCGTGGCCCTGGTCATCCAATAAAATTAATGAAATTAAGGAGAAATAAAGTCTATAGGGAGTTAGTTGTGATGCCACCTGTGGTGTTCGGCAATGGATAGCCAACGTTGCTTGAGGCAACTGCTGGTGCCTATGGTGACGCAGCTGGGATGGTTCTGCTCCCCACAGGTAGAGCGGGGCCCCAGGGCTACCAGTATAGTTGGTAAGGGATCATAGAAGATGGGGTGCGGGACTGAGGGTGCGGGAAATTACTGAAATACACAAGGATTGCAGTTTCCTTTACCTTTACTTGGTAGTTGCAGGTTCAGTCCAGGGCACGGGTAACAGGTGATGATGGGGTCCAGGCAGCCTGGAAGCAACTTGGGATCCACCTAGCCAGGTGGGTTTGGAAGCCTTCCTTCTGTTCTACTCTCTTAGGTCCTTGCTGCTTTAAGCTTTGTTCAAGTTCCTCTCCTGCATGTTGCTTCTAACCTGTATAGCAGACAGCGTGAGCCTATCACGGCACTGCCTTTCCATTGGCAGCCTCTTGGTCTGCTGCAGTGCCTCCGGGTGTTCAGTGTGGCCAGGGAGATTGCAGTTCTCTGCCCTCCAGATTCAGTTGTAGGGGCATACAGTACTCACACAGCCAAGGACTCTGGTCTTTGTCAGCGCTTTGTTCTGAGGTGAGCCAGGCTACAGCTCCATTCCCCAGGTTCTCCTCGACTTGCCTACTCTCCTCTCACTCTCCTCACTAGACTCAGACTGACTAACTCCACCTCCAGACCAGAACTTATCGGGAAGCTCCCCTGAAACCAGGTGTTAGGGCTCCCCCATCTTGTCTGGATTCAGAAAGGTGTTGGATGCTGGTATTTCCTTTTAAGGGGACCCCTCCTTGCTTCCAGGCATGACATCACCCCCTGTGAGTGAGGCAATGCCACTGTGGCAACCGGACACCTGGGGTGCCACACATACCCTATGATTGTCCAGTATGTTGTATAGCTGCACTGTGATTCTGATGGGATGTGCACTCTCTTGTGGATACACAAACGGCTCCTAAAGTAAACATAAATTTATTCAAGAGTTGTTGACAAGCCATTATTTCTTCAATTTGAAAAATGCTAACCTGTTTCTGCTACCTAAATAAATGAATTTTTTTCACATGGTTTGATAAAAAGTCATTGCAATTATTTATTTATTTTATATTATTTTCATAATAGTAAACACACATCTTTTATGGGCAATTATTTGCCATAAATCAGACAAATTTGCTGAAGCTGGTAAATTTGAATTTCAATCTGTTCCATCATCTCTGGTGGTTGCCATGACACATAGATGTGTAATTTTAGAATTGCAATTTGGATTAAAATAGCAGCTAATGAACATTAATGTTACTTATATCAGCTAGTACCCTTTTTTGTGTTTCAGTATTTTCACCCATCATTTCATGAATTGAAAGTAAGAATTCACAACACTGGTTTAATTTAATTTTAAAAAAATCTTAGAGAAGCTGGCCATACATTTGATTTTTTTTTCTTTCAGTAGTGTAAAAATGCATTCATTATTTTCTTTTCTTTCTATGAAGAAGAAGAGAATAATCTGGTTCCATACATCACTGTGCACATGACGCGCCCACCAGGGCCGTGGGGTACCCAGAATCGGATGGGACAGTTCCATGGGGAGGTCACGGGGCCGTGATCCGTTTCTGTGGCCCTGGCCGTTTCATAAAATGGAGGATAACTATGTGGTGTTTGGTTGGCTCTGGCGAGGAACTTGAGTTTAAAGGAACTGTAATTGTCGGGGTTCCTTTCAGTTGGACTACTACTTACCCTAAGAGTTGTGCAACAGCTTGGTTATCCTAAGCTGCAGCTGTCTCATGTCAGTGTACAGTACAAATGGTTGGTCATAGTCAGGGGAAGCCAGGACCTCATCTCCCATGAGGGCCAATTTCAACCTGATAAAGGACTCTTCTATCCTTTTGTTCCACTCGAATGGAAGACTTTTGACTTGGACTTGGATTGGCCCACTAGAAGATCTTGCAGGGGTGCAGATATTTTGGTGAAGTCCTTGATGATTCTCTGGTAGTAACCTACCAACCCAAGAAACTGCCTTCATGAATGGTGCTGGGTCTTTGCCAGTCCCGGATAATGGTGACTTTGTCAGGGTCTGGTGCCACACCTTCCGCACTTACCATATGGCCTAGATACTGCACCTTGGGCATCAAAAGGTGACATTTGGATGGCTTTACTTTCAAACCAAAGTAGAACAGGGCTTTGAATACTTTGGCCAGGTGCTTCAAGTGGTCTTCATAGGTTTTGTAGAAGATGATGATGTCATCCAAGTACAACATAATGGTTTCAAAGTTCTTATGCTGGAGGCAACACTACATCATTCTCTGAAATGTCCCTGGTGCATTGCAAAGCCCGAATGGCATGTAGTTGAACTGGGAGAGGCCCATTAGTATTGTGAAGGCGGTCTTCTCTTTATCCGCCTCCGCCATGGGAGCCTGCCAATACCCACTGGTGAGATCAAAGGTGGAGAATTAGTTAGCGGATCTCAGTGCAAATAGTGACTCCTCAATTCTAGGTAATGGGTAGGCGTCCTTGTTTGTAATGCTGTTAATTCACTTGTAGTCAACACTAGTGTTGAGCGATACCGTCCGATACTTGAAAGTATCGGTATCGGATAGTATCGGCCGATACCCGAAAAATATCGGATATCGATATGTGACCAAAAGAAGCAAGAAGACCATGGAGAAATCACCAACCACACAACTGAAGAACCGATATCAAATCTTTGTAGAGGATGAAGATGGCACACCTAAGGATGAAGCAATACCAGCAAGCAAAAAAGAAAAGGGCACACAGCAACAAGTGACAGCAAAAAGTACAGCCAAGAAGCAACGAAGAGTGGTGGTGGTGGGAGACTCACTACTGAGAGGCACAGAAGCAGCCATCTGCAGACCGGACATAACTGCAAGAGAAGTATGCTGCCTTCCAGGTGCGATGATCAAGGATGTGACCGATAGGATACCAAAGCTCTTCAACTCCAAGGACGTCCACCCATTTCTTCTGATACATGTTGGCACCAATGACACGGCAAGGAAGGACCTACCGACAATCTGCAAAGACTTTGAAGAGTTGGGGAAGAAAGTAAAGGAACTGGATGCACAGGTAGTTTTTTCTTCTATCCTTCCAGTAGACGGGCATGGCACCAGGAGATGGAACAGGATCCTTGATGCAAACAACTGGCTAAGACGATGGTGCAGACAACAAGGATTCGGATTCCTGGAGAGACGGACTACACCTCAACAAACCTGGGAAACACACATTCGCCAGAAGACTCGCTACACTCATCAGGAGGGCGTTAAACTAGAAGAAGAGGGGACGGGAAGAAAAACATTAGACTTGAACAAAGAAGATCCAGGAAAACATACTCAGAAGGGAGGTAAGAACATTTCTTAAACAATCCACAGCGAGGAGATTGGAACAAAACAAAATCCTCTAAACTGCATGCTTGCAAACGCCAGAAGCCTGACAAACAAGATGGAAGAACTAGAAGCAGAAATATCTACAGGTAACTTTGACATAGTGGGAATAACCGAGACATGGTTAGATGAAAGCTATGACTGGGCAGTTAACTTACAGGGTTACAGTCTGTTTAGAAAGGATCGTAAAAATCGGAGAGGAGGAGGGGTTTGTCTCTATGTAAAGTCTTGTCTAAAGTCCACTTTAAGGGAGGGTATTAGCGAAGGAAATGAGGATGTCGAGTCCATATGGGTCGAAATTCATGGAGGGAAAAATGGTAACAAAATTCTCATTGGGGTCTGTTACAAACCCCCAAATATAACAGAAACCATGGAAAGTCTACTTCTAAAGCAGATAGATGAAGCTGCAACCCATAATGAGGTCCTGGTTATGGGGGACTTTAACTACCCGGATATTAACTGGGAAACAGAAACCTGTGAAACCCATAAAGGCAACAGGTTTCTGCTAATAACCAAGAAAAATTATCTTTCACAATTGGTGCAGAATCCAACCAGAGGAGCAGCACTTTTAGACCTAATACTATCTAATAGACCTGACAGAATAACAAATCTGCAGGTGGTCGGGCATCTAGGAAATAGCGACCACAATATTGTACAGTTTCACCTGTCTTTCACTAGGGGGACTTGTCAGGGAGTCACAAAAACACTGAACTTTAGGAAGGCAAAGTTTGACCAGCTTAGAGATGCCCTTAATCTGGTAGACTGGGACAATATCCTCAGAACTAATAATACAGATAATAAATGGGAAATGTTTAAGAACATCCTAAATAGGCAGTGTAAGCGGTTTATACCTTGTGGGAATAAAAGGACTAGAAATAGGAAAAACCCAATGTGGCTAAACAAAGAAGTAAGACAGGCAATTAACAGTAAAAAGAAAGCATTTGCACTACTAAAGCAGGATGGCACCATTGAAGCTCTAAAAAACTATAGGGAGAAAAATACTTTATCTAAAAAACTAATTAAAGCTGCCAAAAAGGAAACAGAGAAGCACATTGCTAAGGAGAGTAAAACTAATCCCAAACTGTTCTTCAACTATATCAATAGTAAAAGAATAAAAACTGAAAATGTAGGCCCCTTAAAAAATAGTGAGGAAAGAATGGTTGTAGATGACGAGGAAAAAGCTAACATATTAAACACCTTCTTCTCCACGGTATTCACGGTGGAAAATGAAATGCTAGGTGAAATCCCAAGAAACAATGAAAACCCTATATTAAGGGTCACCAATCTAACCCAAGAAGAGGTGCGAAACCGGCTAAATAAGATTAAAATAGATAAATCTCCGGGTCCGGATGGCATACACCCACGAGTACTAAGAGAACTAAGTAATGTAATAGATAAACCATTATTTCTTATTTTTAGGGACTCTATAGCGACAGGGTCTGTTCCGCAGGATTGGCGCATAGCAAATGTGGTGCCAATATTCAAAAAGGGCTCTAAAAGTGAACCTGGAAATTATAGGCCAGTAAGTCTAACCTCTATTGTTGGTAAAATATTTGAAGGGTTTCTGAGGGATGTTATTCTGGATTATCTCAATGAGAATAACTGTTTAACTCCATATCAGCATGGGTTTATGAGAAATCGCTCCTGTCAAACCAATCTAATCAGTTTTTATGAAGAGGTAAGCTATAGGCTGGACCACGGTGAGTCATTGGACGTGGTATATCTCGATTTTTCCAAAGCGTTTGATACCGTGCCGCACAAGAGGTTGGTACACAAAATGAGAATGCTTGGTCTGGGGGAAATTGTGTGTAAATGGGTTAGTAACTGGCTTAGTGATAGAAAGCAGAGGGTGGTTATAAATGGTATAGTCTCTAACTGGGTCGCTGTGACCAGTGGGGTACCGCAGGGGTCAGTATTGGGACCTGTTCTCTTCAACATATTCATTAATGATCTGGTAGAAGGTTTACACAGTAAAATATCGATATTTGCAGATGATACAAAACTATGTAAAGCAGTTAATACAAGAGAAGATAGTATTCTGCTACAGATGGATCTGGATAAGTTGGAAACTTGGGCTGAAAGGTGGCAGATGAGGTTTAACAATGATAAATGTAAGGTTATACACATGGGAAGAAGGAATCAATGTCACCATTACACACTGAATGGGAAACCACTGGGTAAATCTGACAGGGAGAAGGACTTGGGGATCCTAGTTAATGATAAACTTACCTGGAGCAGCCAGTGCCAGGCAGCAGCTGCCAAGGCAAACAGGATCATGGGGTGCATTAAAAGAGGTCTGGATACACATGATGAGAGCATTATACTGCCTCTGTACAAATCCCTAGTTAGACCGCACATGGAGTACTGTGTCCAGTTTTGGGCACCGGTGCTCAGGAAGGATATAATGGAACTAGAGAGAGTACAAAGGAGGGCAACAAAATTAATAAAGGGGATGGGAGAACTACAATACCCAGATAGATTAGCGAAATTAGGATTATTTAGTCTAGAAAAAAGACGACTGAGGGGCGATCTAATAACCATGTATAAGTATATAAGGGGACAATACAAATATCTCGCTGAGGATCTGTTTATACCAAGGAAGGTGATGGGCACAAGGGGGCATTCTTTGCGTCTGGAGGAGAGAAGGTTTTTCCACCAACATAGAAGAGGATTCTTTACTGTTAGGGCAGTGAGAATCTGGAATTGCTTGCCTGAGGAGGTGGTGATGGCGAACTCAGTCGAGGGGTTCAAGAGAGGCCTGGATGTCTTCCTGGAGCAGAACAATATTGTATCATACAATTTGGTTCTGTAGAAGGACGTAGATCTGGGGATTTATTATGATGGAATATAGACTGAACTGGATGGACAAATGTCTTTTTTCGGCCTTACTAACTATGTTACTATGTTACTATGATACCGATATTCGATACCAATACAAGTCAATGGGACATCAAGTATCGGAAGGTATTCTCATGGTTCCCAGGGTCTGAAGGAGAGGAAACTCTCCTTCAGGCCCTGGGATCCATAGGAATGTGTAAAATAAAGAATTAAAATAAAAAATATTGATATGCTCACCTCTCCGGCGGCCCCTGGACATCACGCTGGTAACCGGCCGGCTTCTTTGTTTAAAATGAGCGCCTTCAGGACCTGCGAATGATGTCACGGCTTCTGATTGGTCGCGTGCCGCCCATGTGACTGGCACGCGACCTATCAGAAGCCGCGACGTCATTCGCAGGTCCTTAATTCCTAGAATTAGGAGTTTTGTGAATGAGAATGACGTCGCGGCTTCTGATTGGTCGCGTGCCGGTCACATGGGCGGCACGCGACCAATCAGAAGCCGCGACGTCATTCGCAGGTCCTGAAGGCGCTCATTTTAAACAAAGAAGCCGGCCGGTTACCAGCGTGATGTCCAGGGGCCGCCGGAGAGGTGAGCATATCAATATTTTTTATTTTAATTCTTTATTTTACACATCCCTATTGATCCGATACCGATACCCGATACCACAAAAGTATCGGATCTCGGTATCGGAATTCCGATACCGCAAGTATCGGCCGATACCCGATACTTGCGGTATCGGAATGCTCAACACTAGTCAACACACATTCTCATGGTATCATCTTTCTTTCTAACGAGGACTCACGGAGCTCCCCAGGGGCTGCAACTATCTCTGAATACCCCAGCCTCCTTCATCTCTCATAACATACTTTTGGCACATTGATAGTGTGCAGGAGGTACAGGCCGGTACCTCTCTTTAATGGGCAGATAAACTCCAGCGGGGATATGGTGTTGGACCCCTTTTGCCTGCCCAAAGTCTAGAGGTTGTTTGCTGAAGACCCGTTCAAATTATGGAGCCACCCGTTAAGCTCCATGCTTTTGGTGCGAAGGGGTGGAATCAGTGCCTACTTGTAGCTGCTGACACCAATCCTCCAGCTGCCCTTCAGAGCCATTTTATTTCACCTGATCGGATAGAAGCAAGGGTTCTGCTGCCTCTATTGCATTGTTGCCGACAGTGAACAGTTTAGCAAGGGTGGCATACCAAGGTAAACAGACCTCTCTCTCCCCACAATTCAAGATGAGTATTGGTACTCTCCCCTTGTGGACATCAACTACTCCCCTGGCTGTCAGGATAGTGGGCCTACTGTTAGAGTACAAGGTGTCTACCAGGGCTTTGCAGTCTTGACCCCTGAGGCCTATTGCTGACCGACACCAGATTAACATTTCACTCCTAGGGGGTATTGCAATGGGAAAGGATCACTTACTGTGACAATGCCGACTTCCCCACCAGACAGCTCTACCTGTTGTGTCTGCATCAGGGCTCTGATCTCCTTTTGCAGGACCCACTGCTGACTGGAGCTGGTGGTCTCGCCTACCTGTTGTAACTAAGCAATAATTTATCCAAGACAATTTTCAATTACATTAGTGCCCAAAATGATCATAGTATGGCATTCTCGCTTGTCAAAAGCAACTATAATCAAACCTTGCGACTGCAATTCTACTTGGCCAATCTTGATGGTCACCTCTATATATCCCATCTGAGGCAAGGGCTGACCATTGCTGGCTAGCATGGCAAGGTCTTTATCTGGGCAGTGAGCAATGTCTGAATCAACCAAGTACCACTTAACCCCTTCATGACCTTGGGATTTTCCATTTTTCCGTGTTCGTTTTTTGCTCCCCTTCCCAGAACCATAACTTTTTTATTTTTCCATCAATATGGCAATGTGAGGGCTTATTTTTTGCTAAACAAGTTGTACTTTTGAACTACATCATTGGTTTTAGCATATTGTGTACTAAAAAGCAGGAAACACATTCCAAGTGCGGTGAAATTGCAAAAAAAGTGCAATCCCTCACATGTTTTTTGATTGGCTTTTTTACAAGGTTCACTAAATGCTAAAACTGACCTGTCGTTATGATTCTACAGGTCATTATGAGTTCATAGAAACCAAACATGGCTAGGTTCCCTTTTATCTAAGTGGTGAAAAAAAATTCCAAACTTTGCTAAAAAAAAAAAAAATTGCGCCATTTTCCGATACCCGTAGCGTCTCCATTTTTCATGATCTTGGGTCGGCTGAGGCCTTATTTTTTGCTTGCTGAGCTGGCGTTTTCAATGATAGCATGTTGGTGCAGACACGTTCTTTTGATCGCCCGTTATTGCATTTTAATGCAATGTCGCGGCAACCAAAAAAACGTAATTTTGGCGTTTCAAATTTTTTTCTCGCTACGCTGTTTAGCGATCAGGTTAATCCTTTATTTTTATTGATAGATTGGGCAATTCTAAACGTGGCGATACCAAATATGTGTAGGTTTGATTTTTTTTTATTAATTTATTTTGAATGGGACGAAAGGGGGGTGATTTAAACTTTTATATATATATATTTTTTTTTCACATTTAAAAAAAAAAAATTTTTTCTTTTGCCATGCTTCAATAGCCTCCATAGGAGGCTAGAAGCTGGCACAACGCGATAGACTCTGCTACATAGCAGCAATCATCAGATCGCTGCTATGCAGCAGAAATGCAGGTGTGCTATGAGCTCCGACCACAGGTTGGCGCTCATAGCAGGCTGGCATCAGTAACCATAGAGGTCTCAAGGACCTCTATGGTTACAATGCACAAGCATCGCTGACCCCCGATCATGTGACGGGGTCGGCGATGCGCTCATTTCCGGCCGCCCCCGGCCGGAAGTGCCGGTTAAATGCCACTGTCAGCGTTTGACAGCGGCATTTAACTAGTTAATAGCGGCGGGTGAATCGTGATTTCTCCCGCCGCTATTGTGGGCACATGTCAGCTGTTCAAAACAGCTGACATGTCCCAGCTTTGATGCGGGCTCACCGCCATAGCCCTGAATCAAAGCAGGGGATCTGACCTCGGACGTACTATCCCATCCGAGGTCAAAAAGAGGTTAAATAGGATATATGGCATTGTTGTCACCTGGGAGCTGGAGTCCAATAAGGCGTTCATCGGGAAGCCATCGATCACAACGGGCAGGACCAGCCATCCTCCCACGTACTTGTCTCGCCAACTTGATGGGCCTGGTCATCTTACTCCTGAGGGTTGGCCCTTTGCCCCAGTGGTTGCTTGTTTAAATAACAGAATCTGGCAATGTGTCCCACCTTGCTGCAGTGGCAACAGATGGGCTGTCCGTCCTCATCGTAACGATTGCTAGCTCTCCCTCTGGTTGGTGGGATTCTCTTCTGCTGTTGCCACGGGACATCATCTGGACTGGAGGCCAGCTGGATCTTCTTCTTTGGAGCCACTTGTGTGGACTATACAGTTTTTGTGAGTGCAGCCACACTTTTGGTCAGTTCCTTGACCTGGAGACATAGGTCTGAAGCAGAGTCATCATCTTCGGCCGGCGTGTCTGTCTCAATAGGGGTCAGGGGAAAGGATGCTGCCCCCTGCTGGTATGTAGTTGCTGGTCGCCTAGAGGGCTCTGTGCCACTAGGATTTGGTTCATGCAGTACCTTACCTATTCTTAAAGTGTGCAAAGTCCAGTTCAGGATTTTGTAGGGCCTTTATATGCAGCTGTTCCTTTGAGTGTTAGACTGGAGTCCCTCTATAAACTGCTCCATTAGTAATCTATCTTCATCTTGCACACTGTCAGGGTCAACCTGCTTTATGGCCCTTAGCGCCTCCTGAAGGTTAAGAGCATAGTCCCGTATTCTGTCCTGCACCCTTTGTTTGCACCCAAAGAATCTCATTTTTTGTCTCTGCTGCAGTGCGAGTGTCAAAAATGTCCTTTAGTCTGGCCAAGATTTGGTTGACAGCACCTGTTATTTGGCCAATAAGGATACTGACTTTTCGACTTTCAGACACGGAGTACACTTTGAACAAACTTAATAGACTTTCCTTGAAATCGCTCAGGGTGTGCAACTCCCCTGAGTACTGCAGTAACCAGGTCGCTCCTGATATATATGGCATTGATAACGGCATTATGGGGACTGCAGATGTGGCCGTCACAGGATCTTGCTGCACTATGGGGGCTGTGGCTGCGTTTACCGCTGAATCTCCACCCGAGTTGGGCATTTTCTTCCCCCCTCAGTGAACCTCAGTCAAGCTCTGTTTACCTTTACTGTTGTCAGCAGCTGCTCTCCGATGGGTTGAATTGAGCTCCTCCTGGTCTCCAAGTCGGGACTTCCTGCTTTTCACTCGCTCACAATCGAGCGCAGCTCCAGCTTCACTTCACCCGCTGATGTCACAGCCCGGGCAGGGCTTTGCTTTGTGTCCTTTTTCTGGCTCTGCCCATGACAGCACACCCTCTTTGCTCGTGCCCACTGTGTTACACAGTTATGGCGGTGATTTGAAAGCTCTTTAAAATCTCTGGAATACAATTTAATAAAGTCTCTGGCACACAGTACCCGGCTATGCCCGGCTCCGAAAATGCTGTTCGTGATGCCAAAATGACGTGCCAACCAGGGCCGTGGGGTAGCCGGAATTGGACCGGACAGTACTATGGGGAAGGTCATGGGGCCATAATCCGTTTCCATGGCCCTGGCCATGTCATAAAGTAGAGGATAATTATGTGGTGTTTGGTTGTGACGCCACCTATGTGTTCGGCAATGGGTGGCCGACGGTGGGGTTTAGGTCCACTAGGGCTGATGGTGATGCAGCAAAGATGGTTCAGCTCCCCATTGGTAGTGCAGGGCCCCAGGGCAAATATATTTGATTGTTCAGAAGGTGGTGAACATTGGGGTGCAGAGAAAAAGTGAAGGACACAGCACAGAGAGGTGCAGTTTTCCTTACCTCTTATTTGAAAGTAGATGCAATCTGGGGTACCAATTACAAATGACGGATTGAGTCCTGCTTTCCTAGAGGCTTTCAGAGGATCC
Organism: Ranitomeya imitator; assembly: GCF_032444005.1. Taxonomy (NCBI): domain Eukaryota; kingdom Metazoa; phylum Chordata; class Amphibia; order Anura; family Dendrobatidae; genus Ranitomeya; species Ranitomeya imitator. The sequence goes on along the minus strand of NC_091283.1, from coordinate 721,564,043 downwards.
ACCCTGCCGGGTGGGGTTGGCGACTTTCCTTGTGCACTCTCTTTTAGGGTCCCTGCTGTTTGTAGCTAAGCTGCGGCCCTCTCCTGCATGATGATTTCTAACCTGTATGGCGTGCGCCTATTTCATGGCCACTGTCCTGGGCTCTTGGTCTGGTACCATGCTTTGAGGTGTTCAATGTGGCCAGGGAACTTGCAGTCCCCTGCCCTCAAGATTTGGCTGACAGGCCATACAGCACTCGCCCAGCCAAGGACTCTGGCGTCCTTTTTTATTCAGCGCTCTTCTCTGGGGTCAGCTATACACAGTTTTTATTCCCCTGAGCTCTTGTCTCGGCTCCTGCCCCTTCCCTCTCTACAGACCAACGGCCAATTTCCTCTCTCACTGTCCTGTCACGAGCGCCAGCTGGCTCCTGTTTCCATGACAACTCCCCTGTTCACTCTCTCAGCTGACTTCTTTCTGACTCACTAACCCCACCTGCTGGCCAGAATTTTTAAGGAAACTCCCCTTTCTGGCCTAGAGCAGGAATTGACATGTACACTGTTACCTGGCATGGGGACCTTCCTTCTTGCCTCCAGGCATGACATCACCCCTTAGAGAGAGGCACTGTCACCGTGGCAACCAGACTCTGGGGTGCTACACATACATGATCATCACTGAGGTTGGAATACTTATATCTTGCATATATTGAAAGCTGCTGTGCCTATTCTGTACAATACATAACAAGCATTATTTTAAAACCAACCTTTACATAGAAAATGTTGCATATATTTAAGGAATTTTAGCCAACTATCATTTTCAAAATTGCTTAAATCTAGCAAGCTTTGGAGTTTTTTTTAATTTGATCTACCTATTGGGCACTAAATTATCATATCAGTGGGGTTCAAAATAAGATACTGATGAGGCTACCTTGAATAATACTAACAGACATAACATGCCAATAATCAATGTCAATACGCCCCCATAAGCTATGAAATCAAGAAGGTCTTTTTCCTCATCTATTTCTGTTGCTTGTTCAGTGCCAACACATTCACGTGTCTACAAGTGCAGTTGTGAATTCGTGTGGTAGAGTCTGACCTAAGAACTGCCCCCTCCAGCATCCTATTTTTCTGCAGCTGAATACACACTGGCGTACAGTTTCTAAAGATCAGGGGGATCACTTATACATTTGCTAAACTTTGGACTCTATTACCCAGCTATACTTCCCCTGTAGCAATGTTACAGATTTTGGGTTGGGTTTGGGTTCCTATCTCCAACCATCGCATCCTCAGAAATTTTCACAATGACTGTGTCAATTAGAGAACATTTTGAATGCGGTTATAGTTTATTGAATTCCATCAACACAAAGGATAATGATTATATAGCTGTAATGAACATGCTGCATGTATTTCATAGGTATCAGAGTCAGTAGGCATGACCTTTTCTCCACATCACTTGTGTTGTTAGCATTGTGGCTTGCATGGATCTAGAATAGGAAAAACAAGTATTTATTATTCACATAAACTTTTGATAGCATTTACATATAGCGACTGGGCATGATCACAAAAGTGATGCTGTCATGAGGAAAGCCAATATTCTAGTAGTATAAAATAAAAATCTTCAGGTGGTTAAAATGACTCATTTACAAGGTGCAAAATTAGGTGTACAGATACTTATTGGGGTCATGTTTATGATCTCGGTTTCCAAATAAAAGACATCACAAAACGTATTTTTATACAGTATATAAACAAATGAGAAGTCTCAGGTTATGTACCTTGTGGACAGCATTTTTGATCTGGACATTTTTGATCCTTGCAGGCTGAAATTAAATAACATAGTAATTGAATAAGATATCATTAAATAATTTCATTAAAGCAATAATTCTTCTACATGTAAGGCAAGCTGAAGCCTCATTCAGTGTTACTTACTCAGATACAGACTGGATGACTTTTAAATCATTCTTTACTTTGAATTGTAATTATCTATATGCTATACTATTTTAGACCAACAGTTTCAGGTTCAAGAGCAGTCCCTAGACTAAAACATGTTATTATAAAGATTGACACTCCTTGTGTGTCCGATTGTCTTAGCATCAAATGGATTTCCAGCTTTCGTATACTACTCCTACAGTATCTAACAATGGACCAAAAGAGGTTTTCTGGGCAGAGCAGATGTCTGCAGGTCATTGCAACAGTGCTACTCCAGAGACTTTTTTTTCTCATAATTGATATAATACTATCTATGAAGTGCTGTCTTTGTTTTTTTTTTCCCACAAGTGTGACTATCTATAAAATATTAGAAATGTACTCCTACAGTATCTAACAATGGACCAAAAGAGGTTTTCTGGGCAGAGCAGATGTCTGCAGGTCATTGCAACAGTGCTACTCCAGAGACTTTTTTTCTCATAATTGATATAATACTATCTATGAAGTGCTGTCTTTGTTTTTTTTTTCCCACAAGTGTGACTATCTATAAAATATTAGAAATGTATGGTGGCTGTTTTAATACTTTTTGTGATTCCATTTTGGAGTAATACTGACACAGACTCATTTCCAGCTGTGCAACTGTCTTTTCACCCTATGAAAATCTACAACTTATTTATGCCCCTTAACGTATGTTTTGGTGCCAGAGCTCTTTCTGATAATGGAACATCCTGGCAGCACATATGCAGCGCCCCAGGGTCCTTGTCGTTGCAGTAATATCATTTCCCTCTAGGGGGGAGTAATGTTACATCTGAAGGCAATAAAGGAGATCACTTTACCAGGTATCACAAACCACACAACACACTTCACACTCCAGTCCACCAGGGGGAGCCGTGCTCCTATTTATTAGGGCACTCCTCAAAATTAGGTAAAACTGGTGGTCTGGATAGGAAGTCAGGCAGAAGCAAGCTGGGCATCACAAAGTTAGCTGCTATCTGAGCTTCGCTCAGGTAGTTGGTCCCAGACAGGGGTGGGATCCTGTCAGAGGCCTAGACAGAGGGTCACGGATCTGCGGCTGCCTACCGATGCGGCAGCATCCTAAGAAAGAGACACGAACAGCGAATTGTATTGTAGAGGGTGATAACCGAAGTCATAGCAAAAGGAGAGGAAACCAGAAGGAGTTCTGCCCTGCACAGGCTGCCTCCTTCTGAGGCACAGGATCCGGTAGCCGGAACACCGAGGGAGCAACGCCTCCATGCCTTGCTCCATAGACTGGCAGGACAGCTATCTCCACGTTACCTACCTGACCTATACCCAGGAGGCACAGTGGCAACTTATGGGGGCTGGGGCATGCTAGAGTCCCTGTAAAAAGACCCAGGCCACCAGTCATATGGGTTTGTTCCTATCCATCTGGGGGACAGAGAGAAACATAACACCAACAACAGTTTGTGAGGACCTTACCGAGAAGCTTAGCAGGATGGGACTACAACATCCAGGCGCGAGAGGAAGGCTACTGATTTCCACCTAGATAAGGGGACTCTGGATTTGCCTTCAAACCGGCCGGACTCTGCCTGCCCTGTGATCTGGTGCTCTGGACTGTGGATGCTGAAGCCTTCAGTAAAAAGGTAAAGAGACTGCAACCTTGTGTCCTCGTCATTCACTGCACCTCACACCATCCACCATCTATACAATGGGACGCCCTGGGGACATACTTCACCTGTGGGAAGGTATACCATCTAGCTGCCATAACATCACCCCAGCGGACTGCTAAGCAGTGTCGGTCACCCTGACCAAATACCACAGGTGGCGTCACGAACATTTCCCCTTTAAAGACCTTTCCCTTTTTACAATGGACTTCCCGAGGGCCACAGACCGGGCCAGCCACCGTGACATCCCCCTTGAGAACCGAAGGACCCGGTACCAAGTACCCCACTGCCCTATGGGGGCAATCCACATACAATAATTTTTTATGACATGCTGTGTAACAGGTGGTTTTGGGTGACTTTTGCTGTGGCTTCTCTTTGTGCCCATGGAGGTTTTTCAGTGGCCTCCTAAAAGTTTTGGTAAAGTAAGCTTATATTGAGTCACAATAATGCCCCCAAAATCTATATTGGTGCTGAAGTAATCTTTTGTACAACTTGGTGGTTGCATGGATCTATAATATAGCCGTGTGCATGAGATCAGACACTTAAATTTCCGAACTCTTGAAACTGAGATGCAGATAATAATGTATAATAAAGTAAGCAAATGGTTAACCTTCACAAATTAGTTTGTTTTCACACTTATAAACATAATAATGCCAATGAAATGTTTTTTTTTTAAATTTAGTGGGCAGGTATGTATTGAAAAACATTGAACATATTGCACTTTTTTTCTACAGGAAATTATTGCCTTCTGTGCTCTTTGTCGTCTTAATTTTAAGGGACATTGCATACTGTAAAAAAGTTTTCCAGTATACTAGCAGGACATATCAGTTACTACTATAACCTCTGGTAAAACTACCATATATATATATTTAGATCATTGCTAATATGTTAGTGGCATCATTATCAAATTCTATACTTACGATTTTGGCATTTGGGTTTTGGACAAGGTTCTTGGCAAGGTTTTGGGCAAGGCTCTGGACAAGGTGGTGGACAAGGCTCTGGGCATTTCTTCTGTTGTTTCTTTACTTCAGACATTGTTGGAAAGAGACGTTGGAAAGTCAGATATGATGATAGCTGAGTAAAACAAGCTTCTGTGTTTGATCTGTCAAAATGCAAGCTTTTTATACTTTTTAATACTGGAACAGATTATTAGCATCTCACATGAAAGAATGTCAGCCAATACAATATTTACATAGATATATATCAGGATATTTCCCTAAAAGATAGGTGTTGTCTCATAGAGAAAAATATCTTCTTCATTAATAATTTATCATGCAAATATTCTTAATCCAACATTAATAACAATGAGATGTGATTATTCATATTTAAGCATTTGTGCAATTTACATTATTATGCTTCCAAGTTTTAAAGAGATATAATATGGCAGGCTAGAAGTGAATGGGGACCTTATATAATTCTTTGTATAGCTGAATTTTATTGAGGTGTACTTATTTTTTTTTCTGTCAAATTCTATATGAAACTCAACCTCTCCAAAACTGAACTTCTGCTCCCACTGTCTACTAACCTCCCTAAATCTGACACTTCCGTCTCCATGGGTGGCACCATAATAACACCCCGGCAGCAGGCGCACTGTCTTGGTGTTCCGTTTGACACCAATCTCTCCTTCACTTCCCATATACAATCTCTTGCCCGCTCGTGCCGCTTACACCCAAAAAACATCTCTAGAATCTGCCCTTTTCTCACCAAGGAAGCAACAAAAACCCTCAGTGTTGCACTGATCCACTCCCGCCTGGACTACTGTAATTCCCTATTAATTGGCCTCCCCCTCACTCGACTTTCCCCTCTCCAGTCTGTCCTTAATGCAGCAGCCAGGGTCATTTACCTGGCTAATCGGTATTCAGATGCAGCCACTCTTCGCCAGTTGTTACACTGGCTGCCCATTCATTATAGGATCCAATTTAAGTACTTGTTCTCACCCACAAAGCTCTTCACAGTGCAGCACCCCCTTACATCTGCCATATTGGATGCGTCTATATATATTACAATACAGTGAATTAAAAAATGATACAGTATATTTCCAGTATAATATTACAGTATATAATGCTGTAGATTAGCCCCCGATGTATCCTGAAAGATGAGAAAAAGAGGTTAGATTATACTCACCGGGGTAGGTGGGGGGGTTCCGATCCCATTGGCGTCGTGGTCCGGGGCCTCCCATCTTCATATTATTATTATTATTTATTTATATAGCACCATTGATTCCATGGTGCTTTACATGAGAAGGGGTTGCATACAAGTTACAGATATCACTTACAGTAAACAAACTAACAATAACAGACTGATACAGAGGGGCGAGGACCCTGCCCTTGCGGGCTTACATTCTACAGGATTATGGGGAAGGAGACAGTAGGTTGAGGGTTGCAGGAGCTCCGGTGTTGGTGAGGCGGTAGCTTCGGTAGTGATGAGGCGTTAGCAGGGTCAGTGCAGGCTGTAGGCTTTCGTGAAGAGATGGGTTTTCAGGCTCCGTCTGAAGGATCCGAATGTGCTTGATAGTTGGACGTGTTGGGGCAAAGAATTCCAGAGGATGGGGGATATTCGGGAGAAGTCTTGGAGGCAGTTGGATGATGAGCGAATAAGTGTGGACTAGAGAAGGAGGTCTTGGGAGGACCGGAGATCACATGAGGGAAGATGTCGGGAGATTAGTTCAGAGATATATGGAGGAGACAGGTTGTGGATGGCTTTGTAGGTCAGTATTAGTAATTTGAACTGGATACGCTGAGGGAATGGGAGCCAGTGAAGAGATTTGCAGAGGGGGGAAGCAGAGGAGTAGCGAGGAGAGAGATAAATTAGTCGGGCAGCAAAGTTAAGAATGGACTGGAGAGGTGCAAGGGTGTTAGCAGGGAGGCCGCAGAAAAGGATGTTGCAGTAGTGAAGGCGGGAGATGATGAGGGCATGCACAAGCATTTTAGTAGATTGACGGTTGAGGAAAGGACGGATTCTGGAGTTATTTTTGAGCTTGAGGCGACAGGAGGTGGAAAGAGCTTGGATGTGCGGTTTGAAGGACAGGGCAGAGTCGAAGGTTACTCCGAGGCATCGGACTTTTGGGTCGGGGGGAAAGCATGATGCCATTGATTGCGATAGATAGGTCAGGTAATGAAGATCTATGGGATGAAGGAAAGATGAATCTTCATATCTTCATATGATGACGTCCACTTCTTGTCTTCTTGCTGCGGCTCCGGCACAGGCGTACTTTGTCTGCACTGTTGAGGGCAGAGCAAAGTACTGCAGTGGGCAAGCACCGGGCGTCTCTGACCTTTCCCGGCGCCTGTGCACTGCAGTACTTCGCTCTGTCCTCAACAGGGCAGACAAAGTACACCTGCGCCAGAGCTGCAGCTTGAATACAAGAAAAGGACATCATCGTAAGAAGATGGGAGGCCCCGAACCGGACTGCGACGCCCATCGAACTGGATCGCAGTGGTTTGTTCATTCACATGGGCTTTAAACTCCAGAGTTGTCTAGTCCCATACCTATAATTGCTATTGATTCTGCACCTTTGAGCCAGGGGACTTTCACTCAGATTGTCCGTGAGGTGAGCCTACAAATAGGGGCGTTGCACTCTGAGTCAACAGATTGTTATGTGTTGGGGGGTTTGCCGTCGCCTGTAGTTCTCGGTTTACAATGGCTCACGTTACACAACCCGGTGTTAGACTGGCAGACTAGGGAGATTACAAGATGGAGTGAGTTTTGTCAGGAACATTGCCTGGGCACTCTGCTGGCCGGGTTGAGTTCTCAGGTTTTGCCAGAATTCATCTCAGATTTTGAGGATGTATTCTCTGAGGAGGGGAGTCAAGAGCTACCTTCACACTGTCCTTATGATTACGTCATACGTCTCATTCCTGGTGCTAAACTGCCTAAGAGTAGGCTATACAACATCTCTGCCACAGAGAGACAGGCCATGAAGGACTATATCACGGAGAGTCTGGCCAAGGGTCATATCAGACCCTCGTCATCACCCATTGCTGCCGGGTTCTTCTTTGTAAAGAAGAAGGACGGGGGTTTATGCCCATGCTTAGACTTCCATGAATTAAACCAAATTGTGGTCCGGGATTCTTTTCTGCTCCCTCTTATTCCAGACCTCTTTAATCAAATTGTGGGGGCTAAATGCTTCTCCAAATTAGATCTCAGGGGGGGCATATAATCTCATTTGGATGAAGGAGGGGGGATGTCATCTAGGTAAACTTTATGTTCCTGCTAATCTTTGTCTTAGGGTAATTAATGAACATCATGATTCGGTCCTGGCTGGAGACCCTGGAAGTAAAGTTACTACGGACCTTCTCACTCGGCGTTTTTGGTGGTCTGGGGTAAATCATGATGTACAGGAATATGTCGCTGCCTGCTGTGTGTCTGCGCATTCCAAGACCCCTCGTACTCACCCGTCTGGGTCTCTCCAACCTCTGGAGATTGCCAGTAGACCTTGGAACCATTTGTCAATAGACTTCATCACTGACTTACCAGTTTCTGAGGGTAATACAGTTATTTTAGTCATAGTTGACAGATTTAGCAAGATGTCACATTTTATTGCCCTTCCCGCATTACCTAATGCCAAGGCTCTGGCACAGATCTTTATCAAGGAGATTGTGAGATTACATGGTGTTCCTTCAGATATTGTGTCAGGAGGGCTTTTTGCAGCCGGCTGGGGATTCATTTGTCGTTTTCTTCAGCTTTTCAACCTCAATCTAATGTAAATCAAAATCTTGAAACTTATCTCAGGTGTTTCATTTCAGAAAATCAGGAGGACTGGGTTAAGTACTTACCATTGGCAGAGTTTGCAATAAACAACCGTACTCATGAGTCCACTGGTAAGTCCCCGTTTTTCGGGGCATATGGTTTTCATCCTCAATTCAGTTCATTTCATAGGAAGGATATCTCGGGGGCACCTGAAGAGGAGAGATTTTCTTAGTCCATCACGTCCGTATGGCAAGGGGTTCTTGATAAGTTAAAGAGGATGAGTTCCAGATATAAGAATGTGGCTGATCGGAGACTTATGAAAGGTCTGGACCTATGTGTGGGTGATTGGGTTTGGTTGTCCTCAAAGAATATTAAACTGAGAGTTCCCTCGTGGAAATTGGGCCCTAGGTTTATTGGCCCTTATAGGATTGTGGCCGTCATCAATCCTGTTGCATTTCGGCTGGCTTTACCTCAGTCATTTAGGATTCATAATTAGTGTTGAGCGATACCGTCCGATACTTGAAAGTATCGGTATCGGATAGTATCGGCCGATACCCGAAAAATATCGGATATCGCCAATACCGATATCCGATACCAATACAAGTCAATGGGACATCAAGTATCGGAAGGTATTCTCATGGTTCCCAGGGTCTGAAGGAGAGGAAACTCTCCTTCAGGCCCTGGGATCCATAGGGAGGTGTAAAATAAAGAATAAAAATAAAAAATATTGATATATTTACCTCTCCGGCGGCCCCTGAACTCAGCGCGGGTAACCGGCAGGCTTCGTTGTTCAAAATCAGCGCTTTTAGGACCTGAGAAACACGTCCCGGCTTCTGATTGGTCGCGGGCCGCCCATGTGACCGCCACGCGACCAATCACAAGCCGCGACGTCACCGCAAGCTATTAGCGCGCTCATTTTTGAAAAATGAGCGCGTTAATGACTTTCAAAGACGTTGCGGCTTGTGATTGGTCGCGGCCACGCGACCAATCACAAGCCGCGACGTCACCGCAAGCTATTAACGCGCTCATTTTTAAAAATGAGCGCGTTAATGGCTTTCAAAGACGTAGCGGGTTGTGATTGGTCGCGGCCGCGACCAATCACAAGCCGCGACGTCACCGCAAGCTATTGACGCGCTCATTTTTAAAAATGAGCGCGTTAATGGCTTTGAAAGACATAGCGGCTTGTGATTGGTCGCGTGGCCGCGACCAATCACAAGCCGCGACGTCACCGCAAGCTATTGACGCGCTCATTTTTAAAAATGAGCGCGTTAATGGCTTTGAAAGACATAGCGGCTTGTGGTTGGTCGCGTGGCCGCGACCAATCACAACCCGCTACGTCTTTGAAAGCCATTAACGCGCTCATTTTTAAAAATGAGCGCGTTAATAGCTTGCGGTGACGTCGCGGCTTGTGATTGGTCGCGTGGCCGCGACCAATCACAAGCCGCTACGTCTTTGAAAGTCATTAACGCGCTCATTTTTCAAAAATGAGCGCGCTAATAGCTTGCGGTGACGTCGCGGCTTGTGATTGGTCGTGTGGCGGTCACATGGGCGGCCCGCGACCAATCAGAAGCCGGGACGTGTTTCTCAGGTCCTAAAAGCGCTGATTTTGAACAACGAAGCCTGCCGGTTACCCGCGGACTCACCAGGGGCCGCCGGAGAGGTAAATATATCAATATTTTTTATTTTAATCCTTTATTTTACACATCTCTATGTATCCGATACCGATACCCGATACCACAAAAGTATCGGATCTCGGTATCGGAATTCCGATACCGCAAGTATCGGCCGATACCCGATACTTGCGGTATCGGAATGCTCAACACTATTCATAATGTTTTTCATCGCTCCTTACTCAAGAGGTTTGTGGCATCACCTAATCCATCACCTTTAGCTCCCTCTCCAGTCCTTGTTGATGGAAATCTCGAGTTCCAGATAGCCAGGGTCATGGATTCTCGATTTGTTTGCCGGTCTCTACAATATCTAATACATTGGAAAGGGTACGGTCTTGAGGAGAGGATGTGGGTACCTGCAACCAATGTCCATGCAGTTAGGTTAGTTTGGGCATTTCATTCAGCTCATCTTGAGAAATCTGGTCCTGAGGTCCCGGAGGTCCCTCGTAGAAGGGGGGTACTGTCACGGGGCTACCGCAACAGACAGGTTCCAGAGAACCACAGCGCTCTGGGCCTCATTCACACACAATGAACAGAAGCTCTTCTCCTGAATTCTGACCTGGCTGTCTTGTGCCAGCAGTGCAGGAGTTAAACCTTGTTACTGAAGTTACTGAGAGCTATGTCTCTCAGCTGATTTGGTTTTGGTAATCTCCGCTCCTATATAGACTCAGCTTTGTTTACAACTGTTGTCAGTGATCAGTTCTGCTGCCTGGCTTGGAGTGAGAAGGAGCGTGGTATGAGGAGCTTGGAGGTTTATTTACAGAGATTGGTGTCTGCTGTTTTGGTTGCATGTAAAACCTGTTTTCCTTCCTAGTTTTTTCCTTCTCTTCCCTTCTCTGTGTTTCCTTTGTTGTGGTGTGAGCATTTGGTGAGTTTGAGACTTTTAGTTACCTTGTCTGTATACCCTGTTTAATTGTCATATTTATACACTGGTGCAGTCCACCTCCCTTGGGGGGAGAGGGGGCCACTGATAGGGTCTGCACAGGAGACAGGGATACGCTGGCGGCTCAGGCCTCCTAACCATTATAGGTACCCCTGAGATAAGGGAAAGCCAGGGCCCCATTATAGTGGCAGGGACAGGAGCGGGTCCCAGTATGCCGTCCTGCCCCTTTATTGCCGTTAACGGCGTGACACCTATGACATATACAAGTATTGGTAAACTGGATATGCAAAAAGGTGTAAAGCATAACTGACCTTGAAGATCAAAGTAATAGGGAAAGAGGAGGACGCTGTCCTGGAGACGAGTATTCCTAGGGAAAGTATGAAGATTATAAGGTAAAATAGAAATGGTAAAAAATGGTAAAGAACGGACCAGATGCATCAGAACCATGAGAAAACAGAAACATACCACAGAATGATAGAGAGTATGAGGGTCCGGAATGGCACAGACAGGGAGAAAAATCCCAAGAGCGACTATGAAGAGAGAAGCACAAAAAATAAAAGCAAAAGATGAAAATAAGATCAAAGTGCTTGTAGTGCTATAGAGTGTATGCAGCTGGCGGCGCCTAAGTAGTGTTGAGCATTCCGATACTGCAAATATCAGGTATCGGACGATATTTGCTGTATCGGAATTCCGATACCGAGTTCCGAGATTTTTGCGATATCGGAAATCGGAATCGGAAGTTCCTATAAGTTCCCAGTCATCTTCGGCGTGTGCGGTGCGTATGGTTCCCAGGGTCTGGAGGAGAGGAGACTCTCCTTCAGGCCCTGGGATACATATTCATGTAAAAAATAAAGAATAAAAAAAAAAAATATGGATATACTCACCCCTCCGATGAACCCTGGCTGTCAACGCTGCAAGCGTCTGCCTCCTTTCTTAAGAATGCAGAGAGTGAAGGACCTTCAATGACATCGCGGTCACGTGAGCGGTCTGACCTTGACGTCATCGAAGGTCCTTCACTCTCTGCATTCTTAGGAACGGAGGCAGACGCTTGCAGCGGTGACAGCCAGGGTTCGTCGGAAGGGTGAGTATATCCATATTTTTTATTTGTATTCTTTATTTTTTACATGAATATGGATCCCAGGGCCTGAAGGAGATTTTCCTCTTCTTCAGACCCTGGGAACCATCCAGGATCACTTCCGATATTTGTGTCCCATTGACTTGCATTGGTATCGGGTATCGGTATCGGCGATATCCGATATTTTTTGGATATCGGCCGATCCCATCCGATACCAATACTTTCAAATATCGGAAGGTATCGCTCAACACTACACCTAAGGCAAATACCTGTGGGTTCAGACATGGGGAGATCTGTGGTGGTGTGTGTCAACATTGGTGGCTAGTGGATTAAATAGCGACAGGACAGGAAGTGGAGGGGGGGGCAGGAAAGGGCGCGTGCAAAATGAAGGCAGAGAAACAGCGTGAGATGCGGCACTGTGGTGGTGCATGCACGGTAGAGGAATGGGGGAGAAGGCCGAGGACACATGGCGCCTGCGCGATATGGGATGGAGGTCAGGAGCGCAGGGAAACTGCGTGGAGCGCAATGCGCAGTGAGAAAACCGGGTAGCACTGAGAGATGTGTGTTCAGGGCGCCGTATGAGGGTGGCACACAAAGGCAGCAACATATATATATATATATATATATATATATATATATATATATATGTACTGTATATATAAAAATAGAGTGATGGGAATGGGGACAAGGAGAGGCGTGTAGGCATAGATAGAACGAGGGAAGGAAGAAATGGATGTACAAATGAAACATAGTGGCAGATGAAACAGATTTAGAGAGATAAAGAGAAGATAATGGAAAGTATGGATAGTATGAAAAAGTGACTGGGGCTGGATGAAATCAAGGAGAAAATGATGGAAAATAAGGCAAATAGAAGGACAGAAAAATACTTGATAGAGCCGAAAAAATAAAAATAATAAATAATAAAATATGGAAAAAATATATAAATAATGAAAAAAAGGAAAAAATAGAATAAAATTAGAAATAAAATAAAAATAAAAAAAAGGAAATGAAAATGTGAAAAAATATAATATAAAGTGAAATGAAAAAATAGAAATTGTGGAATTGATGGAGAGCTGATGAAAATAAAAATAATTGGAAAAAACTAGAAAATCGAGAAAAATCTATAAAAATAAGAATTAATAAAAATATAAAAAATAAAAGGAAAAAGATATAAAAAATAAATAATAAAAGTAAAAATAAAAATAAAAGTGGAGATGAACCTGGGTACTTACCCCAGTAAGATGTGACGGACTGATGTAGTCAAACTGCCTAGAAGTAGGGGGGGATAGGTTAGTACACTGGGTATAATAGAAAGGTCAGAATGCTACACATACATATCCACAATTTATACAGAAAATATAGGTTCAAGGCAAATGCAGGGTACATATGATAAACAGTTTGCGCGGTAATCTAGAATGAGCAAGAGAACACGTCGTCTCGTAGTGATTTGTCATCAGATCAAATCAAGTTCCCTATTTAAACCTTTAGGTGTGAGGGTTTGCAGGGTGTAAATCCAATGGGATTCTCGTTGTTTTAGTAGTTTTATGTGGTTACCACCCCTCCTTGGGCACTCAACCTGCTCAAGGACCTGAAAGCGCAGTTGGGAAACTGAGTGGTTAGCGGCTACAAAGTGGTACGGGAGGGGGAGACAGGTTTTTTTCAACGTATGGCTGGCGATTTATGGCTGGCGATTCGATCACGGATCTGCTGTGTCATTTCTCCAACATAGAGAAACGCGCATGGGCACTTGATGTCGTACACTACTTTGTTGGATTCACACGTAAAGAATCCTTTGATTGGGTACTGTTTGCCTGAGTGCGGGTGAGTTATTGTGCTGGATTTAATAACATTGGAGCAGCATGCGCGAGCCTAAAGAGGGGAATGTGCCGCGTCTTTCCATATCCAGGAAGGTTTGTCTGGGTGCTCTAGTTGAGTTGCCTATGTCTGCTTTAATGACTCAATCCCTAATGTTGTTGGGTCTACATTTCCACATAAGTAGTGGTATTTTGAAAGCCTCACACTGTGGGTAAGATCGTTGCAATAGAAGCCAATGTTTGCGAATGATATTTTACACTCTAGGCATGACAGGGTGGTGGGTATGGATAAAGGGAACCCGTTCAGGTTTTGTTTGGACAAATGAAATCGGGGATGGACTCAGGGCCAATGTTTTTTCTTTGGCGAGCAGACTACTAGGGTACTGTCTAGGCAACACAGAACCCAAAAAATGGGAAACAAGGAGCAAAAATCTAAAATTAATCAAGTTTATTAAATATCCATAAAAACATCAAAAATATTCAACAAATGTTTTTCAAGTGCCGGAATTGTCTCGAACTCTGATTTGCTACCTACCCGTCTTGATGACATGTTCTGCAAATTTGCAACTAGACAGTACCCTATGCATATACATATTAGTCCTAACCCTAAATCTCTATAGGTTACACTCCGTATACATTTAAGCAACACAGAACCCAAAAAATGGGAAACAAGGAGCAAAAATCTAAAATGAATCACGTTTATTAAATATCCATAAAAGCATCAAAAATATTCAACAAATGTTTTTCAAGTGCCTCAAGTCAAAACTAGAAATAGACAACAACGTTGACACACCATATTGACCCTAAGATATTACAAAAATAATGACGATCTCTTTATGGGATATAAAACAAATGCATTTACCATATATAATGGATGTAATCCTATTATTCACAAAACACTGAATCCCATATTGGTTCTAACAACATACTGAGAGGGCATACAGATAACCACCCCCACTAGGGTTGAGCGAAACGGGTCGAAAATTTTCAAAAGTCGCCGACTTTTGGCAAGGTCGGGTTTCATGTGTTGCTTAAAAGTATACCTCTATAGAGATTTAGGGTTAGGACTAATATGTATATGCATAGGGTACTGTCTAGTTGCAAATTTGCAGAACATGTCATCAAGACGGGTAGGTAGCAAATCAGAGTTGGAGACAATTCCGGCTACTCGTTTAAATTGAGACCGGGGCAGGCTGTTTTTAGTGGAGGCAGGATGGCAGCTATGATAGTGGAGAAGCTTGTTGGAATCTGTTGGTTTCGAGAACAGACCCATGCTGAGGGATCCATTTAGTCCCTTAATAACAGAGAATCCAGGAATGAGATTTTGGTTATGTCAAAGTTCAGTGTGAATTGAAGTTCAACTCGAATGGAGTTGAGATATTCAGTAAATGTGACCAAGGTATCTTGTGGGCCTGTCCATAGACAAAAAATATCGTCTATGAAGCGAAGCCAACACAAGTTATCAGTTCGAAACAAGGGGTTTGTGTAGACATAATCGCATTCAAAGGCATTCTCATGGTTCTGACGCGTCTGGTCCATTCTTTACCATTCTTTACCATTTCTATTTTAGCTTATAATCTTCATACTTTCCTTAGGAATACTAGTGCCTGTCTCCAGGACTGTGTCCTCCTCTTCCCCTATTACTTTCATCTTCAAGGTCAGTTATGCTTTACACCTTTTTGGTATCCAGTTTACCAATACTTGTATATGTCATAGGTATTCATCCTCTGCGAGGCTAGTCTCCTCCGCCGTCGCCATCCTTTATGCAGTCATGTTGATTCCATTTACTGCATACCTCCCATGGGCGACATTTATGTATGTGTGCTCTCTTTTTTGTATATTATTTGTATATATGTTTATTTTCTGGCCTTTGCCTTTATTGTGTATATACTCACCTGGTGCAAATGCACCTTATTCATGTACTATGGTTGTATAATTTGTATTGCTGTGCTTTTCTTGGCCATACGATCTCTAATATATTGTATCTTTATGTTTTTTCAGTGATGTTTGATAAAGACCCATCAAGGGGTTGAAACGTTACCTCAACATTGTCACTAGTCACTGTGGTGTTCATCAATAAAATTTCACGTATATGACGCAGTCTCAATTCATCCTCTGAGTGCGGTTGTTTCTTCTATACATGAGCCTACTGAATCAAGTCCAGGTTCAGCCTGCACCAGCTTCACACCTCCAGAGTGCACGCATTTCTCCTCAGTACCAGAGTCTAAGAAGGCAGAAACAATGAGCTTATTTTCACCAAGACGAATCTCGGCTGGCAAAAAAAATTGTGGCTTAACTATGGAGGAAACAAGTACACCCGAGTTGCCAACCACTCCACAACCCAGGCTCATTAGTTTTTTGGCGGCTGTCTTTGAGAAGGACACACATACGCATAATGACCCTTTCCGCCACAGAAAAAAACATACAGCTCCCTTACGCCTTACTACTGCTATCCCCTTAGATCGAGTTGCGCCACCTAACTGCATAGGTTCCCCTAGAGACTCGGGTTCTGGTAACTCCAAATTTGAGTCACCCTTAAAAAGCGGCGTCTCCTTAAGTCTCTGGCGCAGGCGGCGGTCTCCATGAATAGCTAGAGACATAGCAGCCTCTAGAGTAGCTGCTCTCTCCTGTAAGGCGAAGGCATCTTTAATCTTATCAGATAGTCCCTGATAAAATTGACTGCGAAGTGCGGGATCATTCCACAAAGTTTCAGTAGCCCATCTCCTAAATTCAGAGCAGTAATCCTCCACAGGCCGGTCTCCCTGGCTGAGGTGACGTATCGTGGACTCAGCGAGGGAGATGCGGTCAGGATCATCATACATGTGACCCAAGGCTCGAAAGAACTCCTCCACAGTCTGTAATGGCAAGGCGTCAGCGGGAAGTGAAAAAGCAGAGGCCTGGGGATCTCCTCGTAAGAGCGAGATTACAATCCCGACCCTCTGCTCCTCGGAACCTGAAGTGTGGGGACACAACTTAAAGTATAATTTACAGGCCTCCTTGAATGTAACAAACGTGTCATGCCTCTCAGAGAATCTGTCAGGTAATACTATCTTAGGCTCTAGTGCAGCTTGTGGAGGTGTGGCAACCCCTGCAGTGGCCGCCGGAGTGCGCTGTACCACCGCCGAGCGGAGGTCAGCCATCTCTAGACTGAGCTGCTGCAATTGTCCAGCCAAAGCAGCAATGGGATCCATATTGGACCGGAAACATTTTTTAGGTAAGTGATACTGTCATGCCGTAAACGGCAATAAAGGGGCAGGATGGCAAAATGGAACCCGTACCTGTCCCTGAGTCTATAAGGGGTCCTGACTTGCCCTTATCTCAGGGGCACCTATAATGGTTAGGAGGCCTGAGCTGCCAGCGTATCCCCGTATCCTGAGAGAACCCTATGAGTGGCCCCCTCTCCCCCCTCAGGAGGAAGGACTGCACAAAAATAGCAAAACGAAAAATAGACAGGGAAAACAGACAAAGTAAGTAAAATAGCAAACACCCTGAAAACTCACACAACCACAGAGGAAACACTGAGTAGGGAAAAAGGGGGAAAGAACAAAGGAGAGAAAACAGGTTTAACATGCAACCAAATAAGCAGAAAACAATCTTAGTAGATAAACCTCCAAGCTCCAACACTACACTCCTTCACACTCCAAGCCAGGCAGCTGAACTGATCACTGACAACAGTTGTAGTCAAAGCTAGGTCTATATAGAGGATGAGATTACCAAAACCAATTCAGCTGAGAGACCAAGCTCTCAGCAACTTTTAACAACAAGGTTATCTCCTGCACTGATGGCATAAAGCAGCCAAGTCAGAACTCAGGAGAAGAGCTTCTGTTCACTGTGTGTGAATGAGGCCTAGAGTGCTGCGGTTCCCTGAAGCCTCTTAGTTTCGGTAGACCCGTGACACACCCATTGCCCAGTCAGCAAAATGTAATGCCCTTAGCCATGCTTACTCATCTAAGTGTCTGTGGTGAAATGCACCCTGGCAGACATAGATTTAATCAAGGAATGGGTGATGTCTGCAACATGCTGGTGTAGAACAGGCACAGATTTCTTAGAGAAGTAATGGCAGCTGGGCAACTGGTACTGGGGGACTATAATGGTCATCAGCTTTCAGAAATGCCTGTAGAAGTGCAAGTAAAGTGCAAAACGGCCACTATCTGTCATGTCTTTCGTGTTTTGATAAAATCCCTGCACCTGCATTGTTAGCAATGGCTGGCTGTCAGCTGTATTTTATAGGACTAACTGTACTCCTGCTACTATTGCTACTGCTACTAAAAACCCACACACATATGGAGAACCCGCTAGGGCTACGGGGTACTCGGGCCGGGTCTGACAGTATTTCAGGGGGTGGTTACGGCAGCAGTGACCCAGTCCGTGGCCCTGGTCATCCAATGAAATTAATGAAATTAAGGAGAAATAAAGTCTATAGGGAGTTAGTTGTGATGCCACTTGTGGTGTTCGGCAATGGATAGCCGACGTTGCTTAAGGCGACTGCTGGGGCCTACGGTGACGCAGCTGGGATGGTTCTGCTCCCCACAGGTGGAGCGGGGCACCAGGGCTACCAGTATAGTTGGTAAGGGCTTATAGACAATGGGGTGCGGGACTGAGGGTGCGGGAAATTACTGAAAGACACAAGGATTGCAGTTTCCTTTACCTTTACATGGTAGTTGCAGGTTCAGTCCAGGGCACAGGTAACAGGTGAGGATGGGGTCCAGGCAGCCTGGAAGCAACTTGAGATCCACCTAGCCAGGGGGTGGGTTTGGAAGACTTCCTTCTGCGCTACTCTCGTAGGTCCTTGCTGCTTTAAGCTTTGTTCAAGTTCCTCTCCTGTGTGTTGCTTCTAACCTGTATAGCAGACAGCGTGAGCCTATCACGGCACTGCCTTTTCATTGGCAGGCTCTTGGTCTGTTGCAGTGCCTCTGGGTGTTCAGTGTGGCCAGGGAGATTGCAGTTCTCTGCCCTGCAGATTCAGCTGTCGGGGTATACAGTACTCACACAGCCAAGGACTCAGGCATCCTCTTTGTCAGCGCTCTGTTCTGAGGTGAGCCGGGCTACAGCTCCACTCCCCAGGTTCTCCTCGACTTGCCTGCTCTCCTCTCACTCTCCTCACTAGACGCAGACTAACTAACTTCACCTCCAGACCAGAACCAATAGGGAAGCTCCCCTGAAACCGGGTGTTAGGGCTCCCCCATCTTGTCTGGATTCAGAAAGGTTTTTCAATGCTGGTATTACCTGGTAAGGGGACCCCTCCTTGCTTCCAGGCATGATATCACCCCCTGTGAGGGAGGCAATGCCATTGTGGCAACCGGACACCTGGGGTGCCACAGATACCCTATGATTGTCCAGTATGTTGTATAGCTGCACTGTGCTTCTGATGTGATGTGTACTCTCTTGTGGATACACAAACGGCTCCTAAAGTAAGCATAACTTCATTCAAGAGTTGTTGACAAGCCATTATTTCTTCAATTTGCAAAATGCTAACCTGTTTCTGCTACCTAAATAAATGGATTTTTTTACATAGTTTGATAAAAAGTCATTGAAATTATTTATTTATTTTCAAAATAGTAAACACACATCTTTTATGGGCAATTATTTGCCACAAATCAGACAAATTTGCTGAAGCTGGTAAATTTGGATTTCAATCTGTTCCATCATCTCGGGTGGTTGCCATGACACATAGTTGTGTAATTTTAGAATTGCAATTTGAATTAAAATAGCAGCTAAAGAACATTAATGTTACTTATATCAGCTTGTACCCTTTTTTGGGTTTCAATAATTTCACTCTTCACTTCATGAATTGAAAGTAAGAATTCACAACACTGGTTTAATTTAAAATCTTACAGAAGCTGGCCATACATTTGATTTTTTTTTTTCTTTCAGTAGTGTAAACATGCATTCATTATTTTATTTTCTTTCTATGAAGAAGAAGAGAATAATCTGCTTCCAGACATGACTGTGCACATGATGCGCCCACCAGGGCCATGGGGTACCCAGAATCGGATCGGACAGTTCCATGGGGGAGGTCACGGGGCCGTGATCCGTTTCTGTGGCCCTGGCCATTTCATAAAATGGAGGATAACTATGTGGTGTTTGGTTGGCTATGGCGAGGAACTTGAGTTTAAAGGAACTGTAATTGTCGGGGTTCCTTTCAGTTGGACGAAGCTTCCTGCTAGCATAGGCAATCACTCTCTCTCTGCCTTTCTGCTCTTGTGACAACACTGCTCCCAATTCCTTGTTGCTGGTGTCAGTGTAAAGTACAAATGGTTGGTCATAGTCAGGGGAAGCCAGGACCTCATCTCCCGTGAGGGCCAATTTCAACCTGATAAAGGACTCTTCTATCCTTTTGTTCCACTCGAATGGAAAACTTTTGACTTGGACTTCTTGGATTGGCCCACTAGAAGATCTTGCAGGGGTGCAGCTATTTTGGTGAAGTCCTTGATGAATCTCTGGTAGTAGCCTACCAACCCAAGAAACCGCCTTCATGAATAGTGCTGGGTCTTTGCCAGTCCCCGATAATGGTGACTTTGTCAGGGTCTGGTGCCACACCTTCCGAACTTACCATATGGCCTAGATACTGCACCTTGGGCATCAAAAGGTGACATTTGGATGGCTTTACTTTCAAACCAAAGTAGGACAGGGCTTTGAATACTTCGACCAGTTGCTTCAAGTGGTCTTCATAGGTTTTGGAGAAGTTGATGTCATCCAAGTACAACAGAAGGGTTTCAAAGTTCTAAGGTCGGTTTCACATTTGTGGTTGTGTCCGCAGCGTTTCTAGCGCTTTTATCCGCATGCGTTGTGTATTCCTATATTTAACATTAGGGACGCCTGTGTTTTTGATTGTTCGCGGTTTGCCGCGTTTGACATCGCATGCGTCGTTTCGTCGTTTGCGTCTTGGCACGGAAATGCAACATGTAGTAATTTCTAGAGGCTTCAATTTGCTGCTGGAAACGCATGCGGTCGATTGCGCAAGGATTGCGAAAAAAAAACGCATTGCTGTCTATATGAACACATGTGTTCACAAGACATGCGTTTGCTTGCGTTCGTGAGCGCATGCGTTTCAATTGAAAACAACATGTCTAGACACTGATAAGCCACCCCCCATATAGTAGGTGATAAAGGGAGGTTGTGGACATTTGCAGGTCACTGCTCAGCAGACACTGAAGCAGACGAGACACAGGCTACATCTTGGAGGAAAACAAGACACTGAACAATGTGAGTATATTCTAGCCGATGCCTTTATTTCCTATTTTCTGTCTCTACATGTCCTAATGTCTTGCATTTCTTTCTTTCTACATGCATCAGAATGTCTTCTTCTTCATCTTCTCATGAGGAGTTTCTTCCTGGGCCATCGGAAGTCGAGCATGTCAGTGAGGTGAGTACTTGCCTCGTCAGATTGGTAAGTATTCACTGTCAAATCTACACATGTATAGAGGGATAATGATGCGCACTCAGGTCAGAAACGGCGAGGTGCTGGTAAAACAGACATTATCTGAGAAACAAGCACTCACATCACTGTAAAACAATAAATCAATTATTATTAAGCCAGCGGACAAAGGAGGGGCTACGGTCATCATGGACCATACTGCGTACTCTGGGGAGATACTACGTCAACTGTCTGACAGTGACACATATAGAATTATTCTAAGGGACCCTACCTTTGACATCCGCAGTAAAATCCAGTCTGTTATCATTACTTATACCGACAATGGCACGATTGACCAACAGACAGCCAAGTTCCTGTCCAACCCTCATCCAGTAACCCCTGTATTATATGTCCTCCCTAAAATACATAAATCGCTATCTAACCCCCCAGGTCGCCCCATCGTGGCATCCATGGATTCCATACTTTCACCCCTGTCGGTCTTTTTAGAAAATATTCTCCCACCACTAGTTAAGACTACCAGATCTTTTTTATTGGACACCGGGCATTTCCTTAGTGTTATTAGACAATTGAATACTGTACCGCCTGATAGCCTTTTAGTTACTATGGACGTAAATAGCTTATATACCTCCATCTCCCATGAAAAGGGTATCCTAGCGTCAAAATCATTATTGGAAACGTCTGATATGTCCACTAATTCCATACAACTATGTTTGGACCTACTCAAACTGGTTCTATATGAGAATTTCTTTTTTATACGAGGACACGTATTACGTCCAACGGCGGGACCGCGATGGGCTCAAATGTCGCGACTGCATACGCAAATTCGTTTATGAATGCATTTGAGGAGAATTTTGTTTACACGGATAGTAGATTTGAACAACATATTAACTGTTATCACCGTTACATAGATGATATTTTCTTCATCTGGACAGGACCCACTGACCTACTACAAACCCGCTGACCTACTACAAACATTTCATCAATCTCTCAACTCTGTTTATCCTGAGCTTCAATTCACCATGCACCACGATCATCAACAGATCTCCTTTCTAGATACCCTTGTGTACAAAGACGACCTGGGCCATCTTTCTACTGACATTTATTCTAAACCAACGGACCGCAACAGTCTCCTACACTATACAAGTAGTCATCCTAAAGCCACACGTAACAGTCTTCCCCACTCTCAATTCACTAGAGTAGCAAAGATAGTATCTGACCCTGCCATACTCCCCACACGCCTTGACGATATGTCCTTAAAATTCAGGGAAAGAAATTACCCCCAACACCTACTTGACCGAGAGAGATCACGGGTACTCGAACCACTACCACCACCTCTGAGACGAACCAACGGGAACAGGGTGCCTTTCGTGCACACGTTTCATCCATTCATGCCCAAAATTGAGTTGGTCATCAAAAAACACTGGCCATTACTAACAAGAGCCTATCCCAACATCTCAAGCTTCTCTGCGCCAGCTCTCCTGTGTAACAGGAGAGCCCCTAATCTTAAA
This sequence comes from Ranitomeya imitator, assembly GCF_032444005.1. Lineage (NCBI taxonomy): Eukaryota > Metazoa > Chordata > Amphibia > Anura > Dendrobatidae > Ranitomeya > Ranitomeya imitator. Next base: position 721,541,485 of record NC_091283.1, on the reverse strand, counting down.
GACAAACTAGTCAGGGCAGATATTGGCAGCTCACACCCAACTACCAGTCAAAGCGTTCTGGCAACACGCCACCACGGTACGTTCCCCTGTCTGAACTGTGCCTCTTGCTCGAATGTAATCAAATCAGATAATGTCACACACCCCAGAACGGACAAATCGTACCCCATCCACGGGTATTACACATGCAATTCCAACTTTGTGGTTTACGTGATTAAAATCCCCTTGTGGCCTCCTTTATGTAGGTGAAACAACGCAACATGTAAAGGATCGTATAGCAAGCCACAAGTCTACCATCCGCTGTGGTAAAACATGGCTGCCCATCCCTGAGCATTTCATCAAATTCAGGCATACGGTAGCGCAATCGAGATATCAAGTCATTGAACAGGTACCCAGACCGAGAAGGGGAGGGAATCACATCAGACAGCTTAAACTAAGAGAAACGTCCTGGATTCACAAGCTGGATACCCTATCCCCCAAAGGTCTCAATAGGGAAATGGACTGGCTATTATGATACTTTACTAATGTTACATTTTATTTTCCAGACACGGTGAGCCCACGGCCCATTAGGTGAGTTCCTCCCTCTAACCCCCCATTTTTTCCCAAGTGCAGGGGGACTCTGCTCACACATTGAAATTCGTTCCGCGTGGACTTCCCTTATGGAGCCTCACCAGTTACACATTCATATACAGTGCTCTGGGTCTAATCCTTTAATTTTTAACCCATACTAGTCCCATCACTCATATATGTTAATTCTAGGTTCATGCATGCAGGCATCCCGTAACACCTTAATTGTCACACTCCTTATTGGAGCCCTGTGGCACCCTTTAACACGTATCTATACATAGCTACATTTATTTTGTAACACAGGAATGCGGCATTACTTATCCTATACACCCGAGTTACTGCCCCCACATACTCCTAATACATAGCCTCATTACATTTATTCATAGCCTCATTACATTTATTTGTAGCCACACTTGCTACTTCATCCAGGCATCCATCAATACCTTATTTGGACACCTCATATCATGAGCCCTATTATGTTTAGTTACTCTATTTTACTGCGCAGGGCCGCACTTATGACGTGGTATGGAACATTCCCACACATCGCTAGCCCCAAGTCTAGATGTCCTTCTAGCACCTCAGTACAGTGCGGTGTCGGCCACACATATGACCGCGCACCGGCACACCCCTCTCCTGGCATCTAGTTGCCCATACTATAGTACATTGTCCACCGCGCATGCGCAGGCTGGCTCAGCAACAGAGCGCCGCGTCACTTCTGGGGCAAAGGGCTTCACTTCCGGTGCGGCGCCGCTATCAGCGGTACATAAAACCGGCCTGCTCCCTCACTCCTCACATGCCACCTACAGCAAGGTGCGGGTGCGCCACTCTACACGGCCGTCTGGGAGGTTACAGGTACTTTTACTTCCATCAATTGCGCTGCGCCACTTCCCTCGCTCCCACATCCCCTTATTCCATGGTTATCTCCCCCAGGCCCACCAAGGGAGTTGAGGCCTTCCTACATCGCCCAGCCAGGAGTTCCAAATCCTTGTTCCACGCTGCACTAAGGTAATTACATGCACAATTGATCTGTGGCCACCAATGCTTCCTAGTATGTCCTCTATAACAACATGTTATGGTGTTTTTCATAGGCCCACCAGAGGTCATCCCTTCAAACTATTTTCTATACCCCTACCTCCTACTTCTCTAAGGTAATTATATGTGCTGTATGATCCGACAGTGGCACTTCCACCCTACATGACCAGTTCTTAATACCTTGCATCCCACTTTACTCGGTACCTAGAGCCCATTAATATCTTGATATCTTACATCAGGGATCCCAACCTGACTCGGTACTTAGACTACATTAATGTTCCACGTACACCCTCGCTGCCACAACGGTTTACATGATAATGGTATAATAGGGTGCCATGGTCCATGTACCCCATCTCTACACCCCTTTTACGGTATTTACAGCTACCCGTTATAACCTTGCTATTTTTTTAACACAGCTATTATACACTAGGGGAACTTTCCTCCTGCCTAAACTTCTGCCACTTTTATACATTTGATCAGGAATCAAGGTAATCAGCCCATATTATTTCTACTATCCTCGTTATCTCCTACATCTTCTACGATTTCTTAATCTCAACACCTCTGCTCCTCATCAGCAGTCTATGTCCAACTTGGGCTGCTTTGTGCCTTTTGTTTATTTTTTATTTATTCTCTAATCTATGGTGTATATATGTATATATGACTACTATGTATTTATGGTATTTATTGTACTGTACTATTTTTGTGTTCCATTAATGTTGATAGGTTGATATCTGACAGTGTTTCTCTGTCTCCTTAGTAACCCCATGAATAAGACCCAGGAGGGTCGAAACGTCGGGTTCTATCTGCACGTAATTTCTTTTGGTGGCAACCTTGATTGTTAACACAATAAACTTTGTAATTTTTGCATCACATCAACTTTGAGTGTGCGGTAATTTTTGGTATATGACATCTACACATGTGACAATTTGAATTTTAATTTTTTTTATAGCTCTTCTTCAACTGCGGCAGAGACTGGGCAGGAGCAGCGGACTCAAGGTCGGGAGGAAAGATGGCAGCGGGTATGTATACAAGTCTGACTGTTTACTGTATCCTCAGTATAATATTCTTGAATCTTCCTTTCTTTCCATTCCTATATCTTTACTTTTTTCTTCTGGAATCCTTTTGTATGTTGACTTTCCTATTCATGCCATTTCTCAGCATCTTTTTTCTTTCTTTTCCTTATGTTAATTGTAGAAACTTTAATGACTTTATTTAATTTTTAGGTTCCACAACGGGAGGATGATCTAATAGAAAATGACCTCCTCATCTCCCTGGTCCACGAGCGAGTCCCGTTGTGGGACACCCGGGATCCACTGCACTCAAACAACGTCTCATTGCAGCGCCTATGGAAGGAGGTGGCCAAAGAGATGTGGGATGGCTTAGACAATGCCCCGACTTGGGTCCCAAAATGCATTTGGTAAGTATTGCACTGCAGTGTGAAGAAGCAGAAACCTTGGCCGTGCTCACTCAACTGTGTGTGATGAAAGAAACTCAGGAGTTTCTCTCATCACACACAATTGTGTGAGCACGGCCAAAAGTCCTTTTTCTGACCATAATGTTTTTTTTTAACAGTGGCCAAAGTCAAAACACGTTTGCGTTCGATGAAGGACCGCTTCAACAAGGACCTGCGTCAAGAGAGCCATGTTCCCAGTGGTTCAGGAGCAAGGATCAGACGATACAAATACTATCGAGTTCTGGCATTTTTAAGACCGGTCCTTGCCCAGAGAATGTAAGTATTGATCATGTGCATTAGGTTGTATTGTATTGCCATAATCTGTATTTTTCTATTCCACAGGATTTTGCGTCTGGTTAATTTTTTTATATTAATTTTCTTTTTCCTTTCTTCACAGCACATGGAGCACTACTCTTGGCCCAGGTTCTGGAGCGGTCCTTCATCCGACAGCCATGGACCCGTCCCAGCCATCCAGCAGCGCTGCAGCAAGTGGGCCTTCTACACTAACTGGAGACCAGGGAGCTGGTCCATCAGGTCTTCCCCTCTCGCAGTCCTCTTCCACTGCCCCCTTTTTTGGGCTCCTCCCGGCAGCGGCATAGGGCTTCGGACAGGTCACTCATGCCCAAGTTTTTGCACTTGAGGTTGGTTTTACACAAAGCAATCAAGGCTTTGGGTGACCGAATGGATGTTTCACATAACCTCTTGAATGCACGTATCCACGAGGTCACCAAAAGCCTTGACCAAGTGAAAGCCAACCTCTAGAGGCTAGCACATCATTTTTTTAACCAAATTGAGTAGGGCATGTTGGAACACCTTACTCCTGATCTCCAGCTGAGTGTCATGCAGGCCTACAATGCTGCTTACGTGCAGGCTATGCAGCAGGGTCGGTATTTCCAGAAGACAGTGTCGGCATATCCACATGTACCTTCACTGTCATGCTTAACCTCAATGCCGACCTCTGCTGCATACCACTGCACAGCCACCTCAATTCCTTCCACAGCCGGACACCACTACAGCACCACCACCATGCCAAGTGCAGTTGGACATCCCACCGCCACCATCATGACAACCGCTGCTCCTGCTTGGCCCTCTTCCGCCACCACCACGATGCAGCAGGACCCGGGCATGGCCTTCCGTACTGCCATCACCACGATGCAGCAGGACCCTGGCATGGCCTTATGCTCTACAAGTGCTATGGACTCTGGCATGGCTGCACGCTCTACGAGCACTATGGACTCTGGTATGGCTGCACGCTCTACGAGCACTATGGACTCTGTCATGGCTGCACGCTCTACGAGCACTATGGACTCTGGCATGGCTGCACGCTCTACAACCTTGCGACTGCAATTCTACTCGGCCAATCTTGATGGTAACCTCTTTATATCCCATCTGAGGCAAGGGCTGACAATTGCTGGCTAGTGTGGCAAGGTCTTTATCTGGGCAGTGAGAAATGTCTGAATAAACCAAGTACCACTTAACCCCTTCATTACCTTGGGATTTTCCATTTTTTGCTTCCCTTCTTCCCAGAGCCATATCTTTTTTATTTTTCCGTCAATATGGCCATGTGAGGGCTTGTTTTTTGCGAAACAAGTTGTATTTTTGAACGACATCATTGGTTTTAGCATGTCGTGTACTAGAAAACAGGAAAAAAATTCCAAGTGCCGTGAAATTGTAAAAAAAGTGCAATCCCTCACTTGTTTTTTGATTGGCTTTTTACTAGATTCACTAAATGCTAAAACTTACCTGCCATTATGATTCTACAGGTCATTACAAGTTCATAGACACCAAACATGGCTAGGTTCTCTTATCTAAGTGGTGAAAGACAATTCCAAACTTTGCTAAAAAAAAAAAATTGCGCCATTTTCCGTCACCCATAGCGTCTCCATTTTTCTCGCTACGCCGTTTAGCGATCAGGTTAATCCTTTATTTTTATTGATAGATCGGGCGACTCTGGACGCAGAAATACCAAATATGTGTAGGTTTGATTTTTTTTAATTGATTTATTTTGAATGGGGCGAAAGGGGGGTGGTTTAAACTTTTATATTTTTTTTATTTTTTTCACATTTTTTTTAACTTTTTTTTTTACTTTTGCCATGCTTCAATAGTCTCCATAGGAGGCTAGAAGCTGGCACAACGCGATCGGCTCTGCTACATAGCAGCGATCATCAGATCGCTGCTATGCAGCAGAAATGCGGGTGTGCTATGAGCGCCGACCACAGGGTGGTGCTAAAAGCAAGCCGGCATCAGTAACCATAGAGGTCTCAAGGGCGTCACGCGACCAATCACAAGCCGCGACGTCATCTAAGGTCCTTCAGGTGCTGATTCTTAGGAAGGAAGGCTGTGGGTTAGAACCAGGGCGCGTCGGAGGGTGAGTATATACCTATTAGGAATATACTCACCCTCGGACGCCCCCTCAGACGCTTCCTTCCTAAGAATGAGTGCCTGAAGGACCTTAGATGACGTTGCGGCTTGTGATTGGTCGCGTGACCGCCCATGTGACCGCTCACGCGACCAATTACAAGCCGCGACGTCATCGAAGGCCCTTCAGGCGCTCATTCTTAGGAAGGAAGGCTGCCGGTGAGAACCAGGGCGCGTCCGAGGGTGAGTATATCAATATTTTTTTATTTTTATTCTTTATTTTACACTTAAATATGAATTCCGATACCGATTCCCGATATCTTAAACATATCGGAACTCGGTATCGGAATTCCGATTCCAGATCAGAAGATCGCCGACCTCATGGCCGACCCCACACAGGGGTCGGGTCGGGTTTCATGAAACCCGACTTTGCCAAAAGTCGGCGACTTCTGAATCTGGCCGATCCGTTTCGCTCAACCCTACTCCTGAGGGTTAGCCCTTTGCCCCAGGGGTTGCTTGTTTAAATAACAGAATCTTGCAATATATCCTGCTTTGTTGCAGTGGCAACAGATGGGCTGTCCGTCCTCATAGTAATGATCGCTAGCTCTTCCTCTGGTTGGTGGGATTCTATTCTGCTGTCGCCACGGGACATCATCTGGACTGGAGGCCAGCTGGATCTTCTTCTTTGGAGCCACTTGTATGGACTATACAGTTTTTGTGAGTGCAGCCACACTTTTGGTCAGTTCCTTGACCTGGAGACATAGGTCTGAAGCAGAGTCATCATCTTCGGCCGGCGTGTCTGTCTCAATAGGGGTCTGGGGAAAGGATGCTGCCCCCTGCTGGTATGTAGTTTCTGGTCACCTAGAGGGTTCTGTGCCAGTAGGATTTGGTTCATGCAGTACCCAGATGGCCCTATCCTTAAAGTGTGCAAAGTCCAGATCAGGATTTTGTAGGGCCATTATATGCAGCTGTTCCTTTGAGTGTTAGACTGGAGTCCCTCTATAAACTGCTCCGTTAGTAATCTATCTTCATCTTGCACACTATCAGGGTCAACCTGCTTTATGGCCCTTAGAGCCTACTGAAGGTTAAGAGCATAGTCCCGTATTCTGTGCTGCACCCTTTGTTTGCACCCAAAGAATCTCATTTTTATCTCTGCTGCAGTGCGAGTGTCAAAAATGTCCTTTAGTCTGGCCAAGATTGGGTTGACAGTTCCTTTATTAGTGTCGGGCCAGGACTTTACTTCCCTTTGGGCAGCACCTGTTAACTGGCCAATGAGGATACTGACTTTTTGACTTTCAGACAGGGAGTACACTTTGAACAAACTAAATAGTCTTTCCTTGAAATTGCTCAGGGTGTGCAACTCCCCTGAGTACTGCAGTAACCAGGTCGCTCCTGATATATATGGCATTGATAACGGCATTATGGGGACTGCAGCTGTGGCCGCCACTGGATCTTGCTGCACTATGGGGGCTGTGGCTGCGTTTACCACTGAATCTCCACCCGAGTTGGGCATTTTCTTCCCCCCCTCAATGAACCTCAGTCAAGCTCTGTTTACCTTTACTGTTGTCAGCAGCTGCTCTCCGACGGGTTGGGACTTCCTGCTTTTCACTCGCTCACAATCGAGCGCAGCTCCAGCTTCACTTCACCCGCTGATGTCACAGCCCGGGCAGGGCTTTGCTTTGTGTTCTTTTTCTGGCTCTGCCCACGACGGCACACCCTCTCTGTTTGTGCCCACTGTGTTACACAGTTATGGCGGTGATTTGAAAGCTCTTTAAAGTCTCTGGAATAGAATTTACTAAGGTCTCTAACACACAGTGCCCGGCTATGCCTGGCTCCGAAAATGCTGTTGGTGAAGCCAAAATAACGCGCCCACCAGTGCTGTGGGGTAGCCGGAATTGGACCGGACAATTCAATGGGGAAGGTCATGGGGCCGTAATCCGTTTCCGTGGCCCTGGCAGGGTCATAAAGTGAAGGATAATTATGTGGTGTTTGGTTGTGACACCACCCATGTGTTCGACAATGGGTGGCCTACGGTGCGGTTTAGGTCCACTAGGGCTAATGGTGATGCAGCAAAGATGGTTCAGCTCCCCATTGGTAGTGCAGGGCCCCAGGGCAAATATATTTGATTGTTCAGAAGGTGGTGAACATTGGGGTGCAGAGAAAAAGTGAAGGACACAGAGAGGTGCAGTTTTCTTTACCTCTTATTTGAAAGTAGATGCAATCTGGGGTACCAATTACAGATGACGGATTGAGTCCGGCTTTCCTGGAGGCTTTCAGAGGATCCACCCTGCTGGGTGGGGTTGGGGACTTTCCTTCTGCTCTCTCTTTTAAGGTACCGTCACACTAAGCAACGCTGCAGCGATACAGACAACGATGTCGATCGCTGCAGCGTCGCTGTTTGGTCACTGGAGAGCTGTCACACAGACAGCTCTCCAGCGACCAACGATCCCGAGGTCCCCGGTAACCAGGTTAAACATCGGGTTACTAAGCGCAGGGCCGCGCTTAGTAACCCGATGTTTACCCTGGTTACCAGCGTAAACGTTAAAAAAGCAAACACTACATACTTACCTTCAGCTGTCTGTCCTACGGCGCTCTGCTTTCCTCTGCACTGTCAGCGCCGGTCAGCCAGAAAGCAGAGCGGTGACGTCACCGCTGTGCTTTCCGGCTGGCCGACGCTGACACAGGATGCAGGAGGAGTGCAGAGAAGCACAGCGCCGGGGACAGACAGCTGAAGGTAAGTATGTAGTGTTTGTTTTTTTAATGTTTACGCTGGTAACCAGGGTAAACATCGGGTTACTAAGCGCGGCCCTGCGCTTTGTAACCCGATGTTTACCCTGGTTACCAGTGAAGACATCGCTGGATCGGCGTCACACATGCCGATCCAGCGATGTCAGCGGGAAGTCCAGCGACGAAATAAAGTTTTGGACTTTCCTCAGCGACCAACGATCTCCCAGCAGGGGCCTGATCGTTGGTCGCTGTCACACATAACGATTTCCTTAACGATATCGTTGCTACGTCACAAAAAGCAATGATATCGTTAACGATATCGTTCAGTGTGACGGTACCTTTAGGGTCCCTGCTGCTTGTAGCTAAGCTGCGGCCCTCTCCTGCATGATGATTTCTAACCTGTATGGCGTGAGCCTATTTCATGGCCACTGTCCTGGGCTCTTGGTCTGGTACCATGATTTCAGGTGTTCAATGTGGCCAGGGAACTTGCAGTCCGCTGCCCTCGAGATTTGGCTGACAGGCCATACAGCACTCGCCCAGCCAAGGACTCTGGGTCCTTTTTTTTTCAGCGCTCTTCTCTGGGGTCAGCTATACACAGTTTTTATTCCCCTGAGCTCTTGTCTTGGCTCCTGCCCCTTCCCTCTCTACAGACCAACTGCCAACTCTCCTCTCTCTCTGTCCTGTCACAAGCTCCAGCTGGCTCCCGTTTCCATGACAATTCCCCTGTTCACTCTCTCAGCTGACTTCTTTCTGACTCACTAACCCCACCTGCTGGCCAGAATTTTTAAGGAAACTCCCCTTTCTGGCCTGGAGCAGGAATTGACATGCACACTGTTACCTGGCATGGGGACCTTCCTTCTTGCCTCCAGGCATGACATCACCCCTTAGAGAGAGGCACTGTCACCGTGGCAACCAGACTCTGGGGTGCTACACATACATGATCATCACTGAGGTTGGAATACTTATATCTTGCATATATTGAAAGCTGCTGTGCCTATTCTGTACAATACATAACGAGCAGTATTTTAAAACCAACCTTTACATAGAAAATGTTGCATATATTTAAGGAATTTTAGCCAACTATCATTTTCAAAATTGCTTACATCTAGCCAGCTTTGAAGATTTTTGAATTTCATCTACGTATTAGGCACTAAATGGTCATATCAGTGGGGTTCAAAATAAGATACTGATGAGGCTACCTTGAATAATACTAACAGACATAACATGCCAATAATCAATGTCAATACGCCCCCATATGCTATGAAATCAAGAAGGTCTTTTTCCTCATCTTTTTCTGTTGCTTGTTCAGTGCCAACACATTCACGTGTCTACAAGTGCAGTTGTGAATTCGTGTGGTAGAGTCTGACCTAAGAACTGCCCCCTCCAGCATCCTATTTTTCTGCAGCTGAATACACACTGGCGTACAGTTTCTAAAGATCAGGGGGATCACTTATACATTTGCTAAACTTTGAACTCTATTACCCAGCTATACTTCCCCTGTAGCAATGTTACAGATTTTGGGTTGGGTTTGGGTTCCTATCTCCAACCATCGCATCCTCAGAAATTTTCACAATGACAGTGTCAATTAGAGAACATTTTGAATGCGGTTATAGTTTATTGAATTCCATCAACAGAAAGGATAATGATTATATAGCTGTAATGAACATGCTGCATGTATTTCATAGGTATCAGAGTCAGTAGGCATGACCTTTTCTCCACATCACTTGTGTTGTTAGCATTGTGGCTTGCATGGATCTAGAATAGAAAAAACAAGTATTTAATATTCACATAAACTTTTGATAGCATTTACATATAGCGACTGGGCATGATCACAAAAGTGATGCTGTCATGAGGAAAGCCAATATTCTAGTAGTATAAAATAAAAATCTTCAGGTGGTTAAAATGACCCATTTACAAGGTGCAAAATTAGGTGTACAGATACTTATTGGGGTCATGTTTATGATCTCGACTTCCAAATAAAAGACATCACAAAACGTATTTTTATACAGTATATAAACAAATGAGAAGTCTCAGGTTATGTACCTTGTGGACACCATTTTTGATCTGGACATTTTTGATCCTTGCAGGCTGAAAATAAATAACATAGTAATTGAATAAGATATCATTAAATAATTTCATTAAAGCAATAATTCTTCTACATGTAAGGCAAGCTGAAGCCTCATTCAGTGTTACTTACTCAGATACAGACAAATAGGTTTTCTGGGCAGAGCAGATGTCTGCAGGTCATTGCAACAGTGCTACTCGAGAAACTTTTTTCTCATAATTGATATAATACTATCTATGAAGTGCTGTCTTTGTTTTTTCCCACAAGTGTGACTATCTATAAAATATTAGAAATGTATGGTGGCTGTTTTAATACTTTTTGTGATTCCATTTTGGAGTAATACTGACACAGACTCATTTCCAGCTGTGCAACTGTCTTTTCACCCTATGAAAATCTACAACTTATTTATGCCCCTTAACGTGTGTTTTGGTGCTAGAGCTCTTTCTGATAATGGAACATCCTGGCAGCACATACAGTTAGGTCCATATATATTTGGACAGAGACAACATTTTTCTAATTTTGGTTATAGACTTTACCACAATGAATTTTCAAACAAAACAATTCAGATGTAGTTGAAGTTCAGATTTTCAGCTTTCATTTGAGGGTATCCACATTAAAATTGGATGAAGGGTTTAGGAGTTTCAACTCCTTAACATGTGCCACCCAGTTTTTAAAGGGACCAAAAGTAATTGGACAGATTCAATAATTTTAAATAAAATGTTCATTTTTAGTACTTGGTTGAAAACCCTTTGTTGGCAATGACTGCCTGAAGTCTTGAACTCATGGACATCACCAGACGCTGTGTTTCCTCCTTTTTGATGCTCTGCCAGGCCTTCACTACAGTTGTTTTCAGTTGCTGTTTGTTTGTGGGCCTTTCTGTCTGAAGTTTAGTCGTTAACAAGTGAAATGCATGCTCAATTGGGTTGAGATCAGGTGACTGACTTGGCCATTCAAGAATATTCCACTTCTTTGCTTTAATAAACTCCTGGGTTGCTTTGGCTTTATGTTTTGGGTGATTGTCCATCTGTAGTATGAAACGACGACCAATCAGTTTTGCAGCATTTGGTTGGATCTGAGCACACAGTATGTCTCTGAATACCTCAGAATTCATTTGGCTGCTTCTGTCCTGTGTCACATCATCAATAAACACTAGTGACCCAGTGCCTCTGGTAGCCATGCATGCCCAAGCCATCACACTGCCTCCGCCGTGTTTTGCAGATGATGTGGTATGCTATGGATCATGAGCTGTACCACGCCTTCGCCATACTTTTCTCTTTCCATCATTCTGGTAGAGGTTGATCTTGGTTTCATCTGTCCAAAGAATGTTCTTCCAGAACTGTGCTGGCTTTTTTAGCAAAGTCCAGTCTAGAGTTTTTATTCTTGATGCTTATGAGTGGCTCGCACCGTGCAGTGAACCCTCTGTATTTACTTTCATGCAGTCTTCTCTTCATGGTAGATTTGGATATTGATATGCCGACCTCCTGGAGAGTGTTGCTCACTTGGTTGGCTGTTATGAAGGGGTTTCTCTTCACCATGGAGATTATTCTGCGATCATCCACCACTGTTGTCTTCTGTGGGCACCCAGGTCTTTTTGCATTGATGAGTTCACCAGTGCTTTCTTTCTTTCTCAGGATGTACCAAATTGTAGATTTTGCCACTCCTAATATTGTAGCAATTTCTCGGATGGGTTTTTTCTGTTTTCACAGCTTAAGGAAGGCTCGTTTCACCTATACGGAGAGCTCCTTTGACCTCATGTTTACTTCACAGCAAAACCTTCCAAATGCAAGCACCACACCTCAAATCAACTCCAGGCCTTTTATATGCTTAATTGAGAATGACATAACGAAGGGATTGTCCACACCTGTCCATGAAATAGCCTTGGAGTCAATTGTCCAATTACTTTTGGTCCCTTTAAAAACAGGGTGGCACATGTTAAGGAGCTGAAACTCCTAAACCCTTCATCCAATTTTAATGTGGATACCCTTAAATGAAAGCTAAAAGTCTCAACTTCAACTGCATCTAAATTGTTTTGTTTAAAATTCATTGTGGTAATGTCTATAACCAAAATTAGAAAAATGTTGTCTCTGTCCAAATATATATGGACCTAACTGTATGCAGCGCCCCAGGGTCCTGGTCATTGCAGTAATATAATTTCCCTCTAGGGGGGAGTGAGGTTACGTCTGAAGGCAATAAAGGAGATCACTTTACCAGGAATGACAAACCACACAACGCACTTCACACTCCAGTCCACCACGGGGAGCCGTGCTCCTATTTATTAGGGCACTCCTCACAATTAGGTTAAACTGGTGGTCTGGATAGGAAGTCAGACAGAAGCAAGCTGGGCTTCATCGAGTTAGCTGCTATCTGAGCTTTGCTCAGGTAGTTGGTCCCAGACAGGGGTGGGATCCTGTCAGAGGCCTAGACAGAGGGTCACGGAGCTGCGCCTGCCTACCGATGCGGCAGCATCCTAAGAAAGAGACACGAACAGCGAAATGTATTGTAGAGGGTGATAACCAAAGTCATAGCAAAAGGAGAGGAAACCAGAAGGAGTTCTGCCCTACACAGGCTGCCTCCTCCTGAGGCACAGGATTCGGTAGCCGGAACACAGAGGGAGCAACATCTCCATGCCTTGCTCCAGAGACCGGCAGGACAGCTAGCTCCACGTTACCTGCCTGACCTATACCCAGGAGGCACGGTGGCAACTTGTGGGGTCTGGGGCGTGCTAGAGTCCCTGTAAAAAGACCCAGGCCAACAGTCCTACGGGCTTGTTCCTATCCATCTGGGGGACAGAGAGAAACATAACACCAACAGTTGTGAGGACCTTACCGAGAAGCTTAGCAGGAAGGGACTACAACATCCAGGCGCTAGGGGAAGGCTACTGATTTCCACCTGAATAATGGGACTCTGGATTTGCCTTCAAACCGGCCGGACTCTGCCTGCCCTGTGATCTGGTGCTCTGGACTGGGGATGCTGAAGCCTTCAGTAAAAAGGTAAAGAGACTGCAACCTTGTGTCCTCGTCATTCACTGCGCCTCACACCATCCACCATCTATACAATGGGAAGCCCTGGGGACATACTTCACCTGTGGGAAAGTATACCATCTAGCTGCCATAACATCACCCCAGCGGACCCCTAAGCAGTGTCGGTCACCCTGAACGAATACCACAGGTGGCGTCACGAACATTTCCCGCATGACATCCCCCTTGAGAACCGAAGGACCCGGTACCGAGTACCCCACTGCCCTACGGGGGAAATCCACACACAATAATTTTTTATGAAATGTTGTGTAACAGGTCGTTTTGGTTGACTTTTGCTGTGGCTTCTCTTTGTGCCCATGGAGGTCTTTCAGTGGCCTCCTAAAAGTTTTGGTAAAGTAAGCTTATATTGAGTCACAATAATGCCCCCAAAATCTATATTGCTGCTGAAGTAATCTTTTGTACAACTTGGTGGTTGCATGGATCTATAATATAGCCGTGTGCATGAGATTAGACACTTAAATTTCTGAACTCTTGAAACTGAGATGCAGATAATAATGTATAATAAAGTAAGCAAATGGTTAACCTTCACAAATTAGTTTGTTTTCACACTTATAAACATAATAATGCCAATGAAATGGTTTTTTTTAAATTTAGTGGGCAGGTATGTATTGAAAAACATTGAACATATTGCACTTTTTTTCTACAGGAAAATATTGCCTTCTGTGCTCTTTGTCGTCTTAATTTTAAGGGACATTGCATACTGTAAAAAAGTTTTCCAGTATACTAGCAGGACATATCAGTTACTACTATAACCTCTGGTAAAACTACCATATTTATATATTTAGATCATTGCTAATATGTTAGTGGCATCATTATCAAATTCTATACTTACGATTTTGGCATTTGGGTTTTGGACAAGGCTCTTGGCAAGGTTTTGGGCAAGGCTCTGGACAAGGTGGTGGACAAGGCTCTGGGCATTTCTTCTGTTGTTTCTTTACTTCAGACATTGTTGGAAAGAGACGTTGGAAAGTCAGATATGATGATAGCTGAGTAAAACAAGCTTCTGTGTTTGATCTGTCAAAATGCAAGCTTTTTATACTTTTTAATACTGGAACAGATTATTAGCATCTCACATGAAAGAATGTCAGCCAATAAAATATTTGCATAAATATATATTAGGAATGGATATTTCCCTAAAAGATAGGTTTTGTCTCACAGAGAAAAATATCTTCTTCCTTAATAATTTATCATGCAAATATTCTTAATACAACATTAATAACAATCTGATGTGATTATTCATATTTAAGCATTTGTGCAATTTACATTATTATGCTTCCAAGTTTTAAAGAGATATAATATGGCAGGCTAGAAGTGAATGGGGACCTTATATAATTCCATGTATAGCTGAATTTTATTGAGGTGTACTTATTTTTTTTTCTGTCAAATTCTATATGAAACTCAACCTCTCCAAAACTGAACTTCTGCTCCCACTGTCTACTAACCTCCCTAAATCTGACACTTCCCTCTCCATGGGTGGCACCATAATAACACCCCGGCAGCAGGCGCACTGTCTTGGTGTTCCGTTTGACACCAATCTCTCCTTCACTTCCCATATACAATCTCTTGCCCGCTCATGCCGCTTACACCCAAAAAACATCTCTAGAATCTGCCCTTTTCTCACCAAGGAAACAACAAAAACCCTCAGTGTTGCACTGATCCACTCCCGCCTGGACTACTGTAATGCCCTATTAATTGGCCTCCCCCTCACTCGACTTTCCCCTCTCCAGTCTGTCCTTAATGCAGCAGCCAGGGTCATTTACCTGGCTAATCAGTATTCAGATGCAGCCACTCATCGCCAGTCGTTACACTGGCTGCCCATTCATTATAGGATCCAATTTAAGTACTTGTTCTCACCCACAAAGCTCTTCACAGTGCAGCACCCCCTTACATCTGCCATATTGGATGCATCTATATATATTACAATACAGTGAATTAAAAAATGATACAGTATATTTCCACCAAGTTCAATCTTCATGATCTAAGATGGTCTATCTATTCCTACTTTCATTTGTCATAGAATACCATTAATATGGATTTTATATTTGGACAAGGAACAAAAAATGCCTTAGTGCTCTTGGGCCTGTGGTATATTATATAGTTTTAAAGAGAACCTGTCACCCCCAAAATGGAAAATGAGCTAAGCCCACCAGCATCAGGGGCTTATCTACAGCATTCTGTAATGCTGTAGATTAGCCCCCGCTGTATCCTGAAAAATGAGAAAAAGAGGTTAGATTATACTCACCAGGGGGGGGGGGGAGAGGATCTGATCCTATTGACGTCGCGGTCTGGGGCCTCTCATCTTCATATTATTATTATTATTTATTTATATAGCACCATTGATTCCGTAGTGCTTTACATGAGAAGGGGTTACATACAAGTTACAGATATCACTTACAGTAAACAAACTAACAATGACAGACTGATACAGAGGGGCGAGGACTCTGCCCTTGCGGGCTTACATTCTACAGGTTTATGGGGAAGGAGACAGTAGGTTGAGGGTTGCAGGAGCTCCGGTGTTGGTGAGGCGGTAGCTTCGGTAGTGATGAGGCGGCAGCGGGGTCAGTGCAGGCTGTAGGCTTTCGTGAAGAGATGGGTTTTCAGGTTCCGTCTGAAGGATCCGAATGTGGTTGATAGTCAGACGTGTTGGGGCAAAGAATTCCAGAGGATGGTGGATATTCGGGAGAAGTCTTGGAGGCAGTTGGATGAGGAGCGAATAAGTGTGGAGGAGAGAAGGAGGTCTTGGGAGGACCGGAGATCATGTGAGTGAATATGTCGGGAGATTAGTTCAGAGATATATGGAGGAGACAGGTTGTGGATGGCTTTGTAGGTCAGTATTAGTAATTTGAACTGGATACGCTGAGGGAATGGGAGCCAGTGAAGAGATTTGCAGAGGGGGGAAGCAGAGGAGTAGCGAGGAGAGAGATAAATTAGTCGGGCAGCAGAGTTAAGAATGGACTGTAGAGGTGCAAGGGTGTTAGCAGGGAGGCCGCAGAAAAGGATGTTGCAGTAGTCAAGGCGGGAGATGATGAGGGCATGCACAAGCATTTTAGTAGATTGACGGTTGAGGAAAGGACGGATTCTGGAGTTATTTTTGAGCTGGAGGCGACAGGAGGTGGAAAGAGCTTGGATGTGCAGATTGAAGGACAGGGCAGAGTCGAAGGTTACTCCGAGGCATCGGACTTTTGGGTCGGGGGGAAAGCATGATGTCACTGATTGCGATAGATAGGTCAGGTAAGGAAGATCTATGGGATGGAGGAAAGATGAATCTTCCTATCTTCATATGATGACGTCCACTTCTTGCCTTCTTGCTGCGGCTCCGGCACAGGCGTACTTTGTCTGCACTGTTGAGGGCAGAGCAAAGTATTGCAGTGGGCAGGCGCCGGGTATCTCTGACCTTTCCCGGCGCCTGCGCACTGCAGTACTTTGCTCTGCCCTCAACAGGGCAGACAAAGTACACCTGCGCCAGAGCTGCAGCTTGAATACAAGAAAAGGACATCATCGTAAGAAGATGGGAGGCCCCGAACCGGACTGCGACGCCCATCGAACCGGATCGCAGTGGTTTGTTTATTCACATGGGCTTTAAACTCAAGAGTTGTCTAGACCCAACCTATAATTGCTATTGATTCTGCAACTTTGAGCCAGGGGACTTTCACTCAGATCGTCCGTGGGGTGAGCCAACAAATAGGGGCGTTGCATTCTGAGTCAACAGATTGTTATGTGTTGGGGGGTTTGCCGTCGCCTGTAGTTCTCGGTTTACCATGGCTCACATTACACAACCCGGTGTTAGACTGGCAGACTAGGGAGATTACAAGATGGAGTGAGTTTTGTCAGGAACATTGCCTGGGCACTCGGCTGGCCGGGTTGAGTTCTCAGGTTTTGCCAGAATTCATCTCAGATTTTGATGATGTATTCTCTGAGGAGGGGAGTCAAGAGCTACCTTCACACTGTCCTTATGATTATGTTATACGTCTCATTCCTGGTGCTAAACTGCCTAAGAGTAGGCTGTACAACATCTCTGCCGCAGAGAGACAGGCCATGAAGGACTATATCACGGAGAGTCTGGCCAAGGGTCATATCAGACCCTCGTCATCACCCATTGCTGCCGGGTTCTTCTTTGTAAAGAAGAAGGACGGGGGTTTATGCCCATGCTTAGACTTCCATGAATTAAACCAAATTGCGGTCCGGGATTCTTTCCCGCTCCCTCTTATTCCAGACCTCTTTAATCAAATTGTGGGGGCTAAATGCTTCTCCAAATTAGATCTCAGGGGGGGCATATAATCTCATTTGGATGAAGGAGGGGGGATGTCATTTAGGTAAACTTTATGTTCCTGCTAATCTTTGTCTTAGGGTAATTAATGAACATCATGATTCGGTCCTGGCCAGAGACCCTGGAAGTAAAGTTACTACGGACCTTCTCACTCGGCGTTTTTGGTGGTCTGGGGTAAATCATAATGTACAGGAATATGTCTGTTACCTCGGCTCCTGTTCCTGGCGCTCCTCCTGCTGCCGCCGAGTCCAGGTCAGCTGTTGTCCTTGCTGCATCCTCCTCACTCCGGGGCTCGGTGCTTGCATCCCGGCGCGCGTCCTCCCTGCACTCAGCTGCATGCTCCTGTGGGTTGCGCAGGCGCAGTAGGCTCTGACCGCGCGCGCTCCTTCTGCTCTTCTATCCCTCCATGACCTGACCCGGAAGTACTTCCTGCCAATCAAAGTCTGGCCTCAGGTATTTCTGGCCCTCCTCCCTTTGTCGAGGCGCCTGATTATTGTGTTTTCCTGCTTTAGTTAGGCCGCATAGTTTTCTGTGCTTTACCAGGCCTGTGCATTCCCAGTCTTGTGCCTTTCCAGCCCTGTGTTGTTTAACCTCTTGTTCTCCTGTTTTCTCTTTCAGTTCCTGCTGCTGTGTTCCGCAGTTCCTGTGTTTTCCCTTTCCTCAGTCCGTTCCTCAGCTTCTTTACTTCTCACCCAGGTTTTCCTCCGTCACCTTCTTTCCTTTCTGTTTTTCCCCGTTTTTCTCCCTGTTTCCTTTTCCTGGAGCCGATCCCTGGTCCTGGCCTCCGTGGTACTAGTTTTCCCTGTGCTTGCCTTCTAACAGTCCTTGTATAGGGGTTGGTTCCACTCTGGAGTGCTCGCTCAGGGGAGGTTCGGTGCCACGGTCCAGTGGGTCCACTGGGTCCACTCTTTGTTCCCGTCGCCTTCGGCGTTACAGACTGCACTCGGACTACATCTGAGTGCAGCCTGATTCTAACAGTATAATCAGGCCATGGACCCCGCTGGGGCCTCTGCCCAGAAGGAGTTGGTTTTCTTGCGTGAAAACCAGACTCGCATCATGTCTTTTATGAAGACAATGGATTCCCGCTTGTCTGCTTTACAAGCCACGGATCCTGGGAATGCTACTCAGTTGGCCAGCCTCCAGCAAGAGCTGGTACAGCAGCGTGATACCCAGGCGCACATCCTGTCTTATATGGCGTCCGTGGATGATCGCTTACATTCCTTGCAATCGGCTTCTTCGCAAAGTTCTTCCCGACCTCCTGATACTGCCACAGCGCCTTCTCCTCGTTTGGGTAAACCACCTCGCTACAGCGGCGATCCCAAACTGTGTCGGGGTTTCCTCAACCAGTGTCGTTTACACTTCGAGTTGTTGCCCCAACAGTACCCTACCGACCGGGCTAAGGTCGCCTTTATCGTGTCTCATTTGGAGGGTGAGGCCCTTTCCTGGGTGAATCCCCTCTGGGAACGAGACGATCCTATTGTGACCAGTATAGTCACCTTTTTGGACACTTTCAGAAGGGTTTTTTATGAGCCCAGAAGGCTCGCTTCCACGACTGAGGCTCTTTTTAATCTTCATCAGGGTACCCTCTCTGTGGGGTAGTATGCCATACGCTTTCGTACCCTATCTTCTGAACTAGGGTGGAACAACGAGGCGTTGGTAGGTACCTTTTGGCGTGGTTTTGTCGGGAAAGATTAAAGATGAGCTCGCAGGACAGGATACTCCTACTTCCTTGGAGGAGCTCATTTCACTTGCTACACGCATTGATTTGCGCTTCCAAGAGCGCTCTAGAGAGGCTGCTAGGGAGAGGAGGCCTATGCGCCCTTCCTCTTTCTCTGTTCAGTGTCCTCTCACTCTTCGGCCTTCGGTTTCTTCCGGTAGTGCTGCTCCTGAACCCATGCAGGTTGATCGGGTCAAGATGGCGGACCAACGCAGAAGAGAGAGGCTGGCACAAGGTCTTTGGTGGAGCATCTCATTTCCTGCGTTCATGTCCTGAGAGGCCGGGAAACGCCTCCACTTGGGCAGGTAAGAGAGGCCTCCCTAAGTGTGTTTGAACCCTCTCCACCTCTTACTCTTTCTGTTCTTATAATTCAGGGTCAGAGACGTGGCTCTGAACTAGCATATTTGGATTCGGGTGCGGCAGGTAACTTTATCCGGCTTAAGGAGGTGAAGAAATACCAGATTCCGGTGGTCGCCCTGAGATGTCCACGAATGATTGCTTCCGTTGATGGCAAGCCTCTGCAGGAGACCATCTCTATGGTTACCGAGGAGGTAACTCTGCAAGTGGGAGCTCTGCACCAGGAGAAGATTGCTCTCTACGTTTTGCCCAATTTGTCTCATCCCCTTTTGCTCGGTCTTCCTTGGCTTCGGACTCACGAACCCGTCCTGGATTGGCGTTCTGGTGAGATTCTTCGGTGGGGACATTCGTGTCAAGAGAGGTGCTTGGCTTCTGTCCGACCAGTTACGGTCTCTCAATCCTCGTCTGGCCCCGTGGGCTTGCCTCCTGCCTATTGGTCCTTTTCTGACATTTTCGACAAGAAAGAAGCCGAGACTCTTCCGCCTAATCGGCCCTATGATTGTCCTGTCGAGTTACGTCCCGGAACCACACCGCCCAGAGGTCGGATCTATCCTTTATCCCCTGCTGAGACGTCTGCCATGTCTGAGTACATCCAAGAAAATCTCGCTAAGGGTTTTATAAGGAAATCCTCCTAGCCTGCTGGTGCCGGCTTTTTCTTTGTGAAAAAGAAGGACGGCTCTTTACGTCCCTGCATTGACTATCGAGGTTTGAATGACATCACAGTAAAAAATAAATACCCTTTGCCGTTAATTCCAGAGCTCTTTGATCGCTTGAGAGGGGCACGGATTTTCTCGAAGTTGGACCCACGTGGAGCCTACAATCTCGTTCGTATTCGCCCAGGGGATGAGTGGAAGACTGCCTTCAACACCCGGGATGGACATTACGAGTATCTTGTCATGCCCTTTGGTTTGTGTAACGCTCCCGCAGTCTTTCAAGAATTTGTAAACGACATCTTTCGGGATCTGCTTTACTCCTGCGTTGTGGTCTACCTTGATGATATCCTCATCTTCTCACCGGATCTGTCTTCCCACAGAAGAAGCGTTCGTCTGGTCCTGCAGCACCTCCGGGAGAATCGCCTTTATGCTAAGATGGAAAAGTGTCTCTTCGAACGATCTTCTTTGCCCTTTTTGGGGTATATTGTCTCTGAGAATGGATTGGAGATGGATCCAGAGAAGTTGTCCGCTATCCTACAGTGGCCTCGTCCGGTTGGGGTGAAAGCTATCCAACGCTTCCTCGGTTTTGCTAACTACTACCGACAATTTATTCCGTATTTCTCGTCCATCATCAAGCCTATCTCCAACCTCACTCGGAAGGGATCCAGTTCTATTGTTTGGTCTTCAGAGGCCGAAGAGGCTTTCTCTAGTCTTAAACAGGCTTTCTCTACCGCACCAGTATTGCATCGGCCTGAGGAAGCAAATCAGAGTTGGAGACAATTCCGGCTACTCGTTTAAATTGAGACCGGGGTAGGCTGTTTTTAGTGGAGGCAGGATGGCAGCTATGATAGTGGATAAGCTTGTTGGAATCTGTTGGTTTCGAGAACAGACCCATGCTGAGGGATCCATTTGGTCCCTTAATAACCAGAGAATCCAGGAATGAGATTTTGGTTATGTCAAAGTTCAGTGTGAATTGAAGTACAACTCGAATGGAGTTGAGATATTCAGTAAATGTGACCAAGGTATCTTGTGGGCCTGTCCATAGATAAAAAATATCGTCTATGAAGCGAAGCCAACACAAGTTATCAGTTCGAAACAAGGGGTTTGTGTAGACATAATCGCATTCAAAGGCATTCTCATGGTTCTGATGCGTCTGGTCCATTCTTTACCATTCTTTACCATTTCTATTTTACCTTATAATCTTCATACTTTTCTTAGGAATACTAGTGCCTGTCTCCAGGACTGTGTCCTCCTCTTCCCCTATTATTTTCATCTTCAAGGTCAGTTATGCTTTACACCTTTTTGGTATCCAGTTTACCAATACTTGTATATGTCATAGGTATTCATCCTCTGCGAGGCTAGTCTCCTCCGCCGTCGCCATCCTTTATGCAGTCATGTTGATTCCATTTACTGCATACCTCCCATGGGCGACATTTATGTATGTGTGCTCTCTTTTTGTATATTATTTGTATATATGTTTATTTTCTGGCCTTTGCCTTTATTGTGTATATACTCACCTGGTGCATATGCACCTTATTCATGTACTATGGTTGTATAATTGGTATTGCTGTGCTTTTCTTGGCCATACGATCTCTAATATATTGTATCTTTATGTTTTTTCAGTGATGTTTGATAAAGACTAGTGTTGAGCGATACCGTCCGATACTTGAAAGTATCGGTATCGGATAGTATCGGCCGATACCCGAAAAATATCGGATATCGCCGATACCGATATCCGATACCAATACAAGTCAATGGGACATCAAGTATCGGAAGGTATTCTCATGGTTCCCAGGGTCTGAAGGAGAGGAAACTCTCCTTCAGGCCCTGGGATCCATAGGGATGTGTAAAATAAAGAATTAAAATAAAAAATATTGATATATTTACCTCTCCGGCGGCCCCTGAACTCAGCGTGGGTAACCGGCAGGCTTCTTTGTTCAAAATCAGCGCTTTTAGGACCTGAGAATCACGTCCCGGCTTCTGATTGGTCGCGGGCCGCCCATGTGACCGCCACGCGACCAATCACAAGCCGCGACGTCACCGCAAGCTATTAACGCGCTCATTTTTAAAAATGAGCGCGTTAATAGCTTGCGGTGACGTCGCGGCTTGTGATTGGTCGCGGCCACGCGACCAATCACAAGCCGCTACGTCTTTGAAAGCCATTAACGCGCTCATTTTTAAAAATGAGCGCGTTAATAGCTTGCGGTGACGTCGCGGCTTGTGATTGGTCGCGGCCACGCGACCAATCACAAGCCGCTACGTCTTTGAAAGCCATTAACGCGCTCATTTTTAAAAATGAGCGCGTTAATAGCTTGCGGTGACATCGCGGCTTGTGATTGGTCGCGGCCACGCGACCAATCACAAGCCGCTACGTCTTTGAAAGTCATTAACGCGCTCATTTTTCAAAAATGAGCGCGTTAATAGCTTGCGGTGACGTCGTGGCTTGTGATTGGTCGCGTGGTGGTCACATGGGCGGCCCGCGACCAATCAGAAGCCGGGACGTGATTCTCAGGTCCTAAAAGCGCTGATTTTGAACAACGAAGCCTGCCGGTTACCCGCGCTGAGTCCAGGGGCCGCCGGAGAGGTAAATATATCAATATTTTTTATTTTAATTCTTTATTTTACACATCTCTATGTATCCGATACCGATACCCGATACCACAAAAGTATCGGATCTCGGTATCGGAATTCCGATACCGCAAGTATCGGCCGATACCCGATACTTGCGGTATCGGAATGCTCAACACTAATAAAGACCCATCAAGGGGTTGAAACGTTACCTCAACATTGTCACTAGTCACTGTGGTGTTCATCAATAAAATTTCACGTATATGACGCAGTCTCAATTCATCCTCTGAGTGCGGTTGTTTCTTCTATACATGAGCCTACTGAATCAAGTCCAGGTTCAGCCTGCACCAGCTTCACACCTCCAGAGTGCACACATTTCTCCTCAGTACCAGAGTCTAAGAAGGCAGAAACAATGAGCTTATTTTCACCAAGACGAATCTCAGCTGGTAAAAAAAATTGTGGCTTAACTATGGAGGAAACAAGTACACCCGAGTTGCCAACCACTCCACAACCCAGGCTCATTAGTTTTTTGGCGGCTGTCTTTGAGAAGGACACACATACGCATAATGACCCTTTCCGCCACAGAAAAAAACATACAGCTCCCTTACGCCTTACTACTGCTATCCCCTTAGACCGAGTTGCGCCACCTAACTGCATAGGTTCCCCTAGAGACTCAGGTTCTGGTAACTCCAAATTTGAGTCACCCTTAAAACGCGGCATCTCCTTAAGTCTCTGGCGCAGGCGGCGGTCTCCATGAATAGCTAGAGACATAGCAGCCTCTAGAGTAGCTGCTCTCTCCTGTAAGGCGAAGGCATCTTTAATCTTATCAGATAGTCCCTGATAAAATTGACTGCGAAGTGCGGGATCATTCCACAAAGTTTCAGTAGCCCATCTCCTAAACTCAGAGCAGTAATCCTCCACAGGCCGGTCTCCCTGGCTGAGGTGACGTATCGTGGACTCAGCGAGGGAGATGCGGTCAGGATCATCATACATGTGACCCAAGGCTCGAAAGAACTCCTCCACAGTCTGTAACGGCAAGGCGTCAGCGGGAAGTGAAAAAGCAGAGGCCTGGGGATCTCCTCGTAAGAGCGAGATTACAATCCCGACCCTCTGCTCCTCGGAACCTGAAGTGTGGGGACGCAACTTAAAGTATAATTTACAGGCCTCCTTGAATGTAACAAACGTGTCGTGCCTCCCAGAGAATCTGTCAGGTAATGCTATCTTAGGCTCTAGTGCAGCTTGTGGAGGTGTGGCAACCCCTGCAGTGGCCGCCGGAGTGCGCTGTACCACCGCCGAGCGGAGGTCAGCCATCTCTAGACTGAGCTGCTGCAATTGTCCAGCCAAAGCAGAAATGGGATCCATATTGGACCGGAAACATTTTTTAGGTAAGTGATACTGTCATGCCGTAAACGGCAATAAAGGGGCAGGACGGCAAAATGGAACCCGTACCTGTCCCTGAGTCTATAAGGGGTCCTGACTTGCCCTTATCTCAGGGGCACCTATAATGGTTAGGAGGCTTGAGCTGCCAGCGTATCCCCGTATCCTGAGAGAACCCTATGAGTGGCCCCCTCTCCCCCCTCAGGAGGAAGGACTGCACAAAAATAGCAAAATGAAAAATAGACAGGGAAAACAGACAAAGTAAGTAAAATAGCAAACACCCTGAAAACTCACACAACCACAGAGGAAACACTGAGTAGGGAAAAAGGGGGAAAGAACAAAGGAGAGAAAACAGGTTTAACATGCACAGCCAAGGACACAGGCATCCTCTTTGTCAGCGCTCTGTTCTGAGGTGAGCCGGGCTACAGCTCCACTCCCCAGGTTCTCCTCGACTTGCCTGCTCTCCTCTCACTCTCTTCACTAGACGCAGACTGACTAACTTCACCTCCAGACCAGAACCAATAGGGAAGCTCCCCTGAAACCGGGTGTTAGAGCTCCCCCATCTTGTCTGGATTCAGAAAGGTTTTTCAATGCTGGTATTACCTGGTAAGGGGACCCCTCCTTGCTTCCAGGCATGATATCACCCCCTGTGAGGGAGGCAATGCCACTGTGGCAACCGGACACCTGGGGTGCCACACATACCATATGATTGTCCAGTATGTTGTATAGCTGCACTGTGCTTCTGATGTGATGTGCACTCTCTTGTGGATACACAAATGGCTCCTAAAGTAAGCATAACTTCATTCAAGAGTTGTTGACAAGCCATTATTTCTTCAATTTGAAAAATGCTAACCTGTTTCTGCTACCTAAATAAATGGATTTTTTTACATGGTTTGATAAAAAGTCATTGAAATTATTTATTTATTTTCAAAATAGTAAACACACATCTTTTATGGGCAATTATTTGCCGCAAATCAGACAAATTTGCTGAAGCTGGTAAATTTGAATTTCAATCTGTTCCATCATCTCGGGTGGTTGCCATGACACATAGTTGTGTAATTTTAGAATTGCAATTTGAATTAAAATAGCAGCTAAAGAACATTAATGTTACTTATATCAGCTTGTACCCTTTTTTGGGTTTCAATAATTTCACCCTTCACTTCATGAATTGAAAGTAAGAATTCACAACACTGGTTTAATTTAAAATCTTACAGAAGCTGGCCATACATTTGATTTTTTTTTCTTTCAGAAGTGTAAACATGCATTCATTATTTTCTTTTCTTTCTATGAAGAAGAAAAGAATAATCTGCTTCCAGACATCACTGTGCACATGATGCGCCCACCAGGGCCGTGGGGTACCCAGAATCGGATCGGACAGTTCCATGGGGGAGGTCACGGGGCCGTGATCCGTTTCTGTGGCCCTGGCCATTTCATAAAATGGAGGATAACTATGTGGTGTTTGGTTGGCTATGGCGAGGAACTTGAGTTTAAAGGAACTGTAATTGTCGGGGTTCCTTTCAGTTGGACGAAGCTTCCTGCTAGCATAGGCAATCACTCTCTCTCTGCCTTTCTGCACTTGTGACAACACTGCTTCCAATTCCTTGTTGCTGGTGTCAGTGTAAAGGACAAATGGTTGGTCATAGTCAGGGGAAGCCAGGACCTCATCTCCCGTGAGGGCCAATTTCAACCTGATAAAGGACTCTTCTATCCTTTTGTTCCACTCAAATGGAAATCTTTTGACTTGGACTTCTTGGATTGGCCCACTAGAAGATCTTGCAGGGGTGCAGCTATTTTGGTGAAGTCCTTGATGAATCTCTGGTAGTAGCCTACCAACCCAAGAAACCGCCTTCATGAATAGTGCTGGGTCTTTGCCAGTCCCCGATAATGGTGACTTTGTCAGGGTCTGGTGCCACACCTTCCGCACTTACCATATGGCCTAGATACTGCACCTTGGGCATCAAAAGGTGACATTTGGACGGCTTTACTTTCAAACCAAAGTAGGACAGGGCTTTGAATACTTCGGCCAGGTGCTTCAAGTGGTCTTCATAGGTTTTGGACAAGTTGATGTCATCCAAGTACAACAGAAGGGTTTCAAAGTTCTAAGGTCGGTTTCACATTTGTGGTTGTGTCCGCAGCGTTTCTAGCGCTTATATCCGCATGCGTTGTGTTTTCCTATATTTAACATTAGGGGCGCCTGTGTTTTTGATTGTTCGCGGTTTGCCGCGTTTGACATTGCATGCGTCGTTTCGTCGTTTGCGTCTTGGCACGGAAATGCAACATGTAGTAATTTCTAGAGGCTTCAATTTGCTGCTGGAAACGCATGCGGTCAATTGCGCAAGGATTGCGAAAAAAAAACCCGCATTGCTGTCTATATGAACACATGTGTTCACAAGCACATGCGTTTGCCTGCGTTCGTGAGTGCATGCTTTTCAATTGAAAACAACATGTCTAGACACTGATAAGCCACCCCCCACATAGTAGGTGATAAAGGGAGGTTGTGGACATGTGCAGACACTGAAGCAGACGAGACACAGGCTACATCTTGGAGGAAAACAAGACACTGAACAATGTGAGTATATTCTAGCCAATGCCTTTATTTCCTATTTTCTGTCTCTACATGTCCTAATGTCTTGCATTTCTTTCTTTCTACATGCATCAGAATGTCTTCTTCTTCTTCATCTTCTCATGAGGAGTTTCTTCCTGGGCCATCGGAAGTCGAGCATGTCAGTGAGGTGAGTACTTGCCTCGTCAGATTGGTAAGTATTCACTGTCAAATCTACACATGTATAGAGGGATACTGGTGCGCACTCAGGTCAGAAACGGCGAGGTGCTGGTAAAACAGACATCTGAGAAACAAGCACTCACATCACTGTAAAACAATAAATCAATTATTATTAAGCCAGCGGACAAAGGAGGGGCTACGGTCATCATGGACCGTACTGCGTACTCTGGGGAGATACTACGTCAACTGTCGCCCCATCGTGGCATCCACGGATTCCATACTTTCACCCCTGTCGGTCTTTTTAGAAAATATTCTCCCACCACTAGTTTAGACTACCAGATCTTTTTTATTGGACACCGGGCATTTCCTTAGTGTTATTAGACAACTGGATGCTGTACCGCCTGATAGCCTTTTAGTTACTATGGACGTAAATAGCTTATATGCCTCCATCTCCCATGAAAAGGGTATCCTAGCGTCAAAATCATTATTGGAAACGTCTGATATGTCCACTAATTCCATACAACTATGTTTGGACCTACTCAAACTGGTTCTATATGAGAATTTCTTTATATACGAGGACACGTATTACGTCCAACGGCGGGACCACGATGGGCTCAAATGTCGCGACTGCATACGCAAATGCGTTTATGAATGCATTTGAGGAGAATTTTGTTTACACTGATAGTAGATTTGAACAACATATTAACTGTTATCACCGTTACATAGATGATATTTTCTTCATCTGGACAGGACCCACTGACCTACTACAAACCCACTGACCTACTACAAACATTTCATCAATCTCTCAACTCTGATTATCCTCAGCTTCAATTCACCATGCACCACGATCATCAACAGATCTCCTTTCTAGATACCTTTGTGTACAAAGACGACCTGGGCCATCTTTCTACTGACATTTATTCTAAACCAACGGACCGCAACAGTCTCCTACACTATACAAGTAGTCATCCTAAAGCCACACGTAACAGTCTTCCCCGCTCTCAATTCACTAGAGTAGCCAAGATAGTATCTGACCCTGCCATACTCCCCACACGCCTTGACAATATGTCCTTAAAATTCAGGGAAAGAAATTACCCCCAACACCTACTTAACCGAGAGAGATCACGGGTACTCGAACCACTACCACCACCTCTGAGACGAACCAACGGGGACAGGGTGCCTTTCGTGCACACATTTCATCCATTCATGCCCAAAATCGAGTCGGTCATCAAAAAACACTGGCCATTACTAACAAGAGCCTATCCCAACATCTCAAGCTTCTCTGCGCCAGGTCTCCTGTGTAACAGGAGAACCCCTAATCTTAAAGACAAACTAGTCAGGGCAGATATTGGCAGCTCACACCCAACTACCAGTCAAAGTGTTCTGGCAACACGCCACCACGGTACGTTCCCCTGCCTGAACTGTGCCTCTTGCTCGAATGTAATCAAATCAGATAATGTCACACACCCCAGAACGGACAAATCGTACCCCATCCACGGGTATTACACATGCAATTCCAACTCTGTGGTTTATGTGATTAAATGCCCTTCTGGCCTCCTTTATGTAGGTGAAACCACGCAACATGTAAAGGATCGTATAGCAAGCCACAAGTCTACCATCCGCTGTGGTAAAACATGGCTGCCCATCCCTGAGCATTTCATCAAATTCAGGCATACAGTAGCGCAATTGAAATATCAAGTCATTGAACAGGTACCCAGACCGAGAAGGGGAGGGAATCACATCAGACAGCTTAAACTAAGAGAAACGTCCTGGATTCACAAGCTGGATACCCTATCCCCCAAAGGTCTCAATAGGGAAATGGACTGGCTATTATGATACTTTACTAATGTTACATTTTATTTTCCAGACACGGTGAGCCCACGGCCCATTAGGTGAGTTCCTCCCTCTAACCCCCCATTTTTTCCCAAGTGCAGGGTGACTCTGCTTATACATTGAAATTCGTTCCGCGTGGACTTCCCTTATGGAGCCTCACCAGTTACACATTCATATACAGTGCTCTGGGTCTAATCCTTTAATTTTTAACCCATACTCGTCCCATCACTCATATACGGTTAATTCTAGGTTCATGCATGCAGGCATCCCGTAACACCTTAATTGTCACACTCCTTATTGGAGCCCTGTGGCGCCCTTTAACACGTATCTATACATAGCTACATTTATTTTGTAACACAGGAATGCGGCATTACTTATCCTATACACCCGAGTTACTGCCCCCACATACTCCTCATACATAGCCTCATTACATTTATTCGTAGCCTCATTACATTTATTTGTAGCCACACTTGCTACTTCATCCAGGCATCCATCAATATTATGTTTAGTTACTCTATTTTACTGCGCAGGAGTTCCAAATCCTTGTTCCACGCTGCACTAAGGTAATTACATGCACGATTGATCTGTGGCCACCAATGCTTCCTAGTATGTCCTCTATAACAACATGTTATGGTGTTTTTCATAGGCCCACCAGAGGTCATCCCTTCAAACTATTTTCTATACCCCTACCTCCTACATCTCTAAGGTAATTATATGTGCTGTATGACCCGACAGTGGCACTTCCCCCCTACATGACCAGTTCTTAATACCTTGCATCCCACTTTACTCGGTACCTAGAGCCCATTAATATCTTGATATCTTACATCAGGGATCCCAACCTGACTCGGTACTTAGACTACATTAATGTTCCACGTACACCCTCGCTACCACAACGGTTTACATGATAATGGTATAATAGGGTGCCATGGTCCATGTACCCCATCTTTACACCCCTTTTACGGTATTTACAGCTACCCGTTATAACCTCGCTATTTTTTTACCACAGCTATTATACACTAGGGGAACTTTCCTCCTGCCTAAACTTCTGCCACTTTTATACATTTGATCAGGAATCAAGGTAATCAGCCCATATTATTTCTACTATCCTCGTTATCTCCTACATCTTCTACGATTTCTTAATCTCAACACCTCTGCTCCTCATCAGCAGTCTATGTCCAACTTGGGCTGCTTTGTGCCTTTTGTTTATTTTTTATTTATTCTCTAATCTATGGTGTATATATGTATATATGACTACTATGTATTTATGGTATTTATTGTACTGTACTATTTTGTGTTCCATTAATGTTGATAGGTTGATATCTGACAGTGTTTCTCTGTCTCCTTAGTAACCCCATGAATAAGACCCAGGAGGGTCGAAACGTCGGGTTCTATCTGCACGTAATTTCTTTTGGTGGCAACCTTGATTGTTAACACAATAAACTTTGTAATTTTTGCATCACATCAACTTTGAGTGTGCGGTAATTTTTTGGTATATGACATCTACACATGTGACAATTTTAATTTTAATTTTTTTTATAGCTCTTCTTCAACTGCGGCAGAGACTGGGCAGGAGCAGTGGACTCAAGGTCGGGAGGAAAGATGGCAGCGGGTATGTATACAAGTCTGACTGTTTACTGTATCCTCAGTGTAATATTCTTGAATCTTCCTTTCTTTCCATTCCTATATCTTTACTTTTTTCTTCTGGAATCCTTTTGTATGTTGACTTTCCTATTCATGCCATTTCTCAGCATCTATTTTCTTTCTTTTCATTATGTTAATTGTACAAACTTTAATGACTTTATTTAATTTTTAGGTTCCACAACGGGAGGATGATCTAATAGAAAATGACCTCCTCATCTCCCTGGTCCAGGAGCTAGTCCCGTTGTGGGACACCCGGGATCCACTGCACTCAAACAACGTCTCATTGCAGCACCTATGGAAGGAGGTGGCCAAAGAGATGTGGGATGGCTTGGACAATGCCCCGACTTGGGTCCCAAAATGCATTTGGTAAGTATTGCACTGTAGTGTGAAGAAGCAGAGACCTTGGCCGTGCTCACTCAACTGTGTGTGATGAAAGAAACTCAGGAGTTTCTCTCATCACACACAATTGTGTGAGCATGGCCAAAAGTCCTTTTTCTGACCATAATGTTTTTTTAACAGTGGCCAAAGTCAAAACACGTTTGCGTTCGATGAAGGACTGCTTCAACAAGGACCTGCGTCAGGAGAGACGTGTTCCCAGTGGTTCAGGAGCAAGGATCAGACGATACAAATACTATCGAGTTCTGGCATTTTTAAGACCAGTCCTTGCCCAGAGAATGTAAGTATTGATCACGTGCATTAGGTTGTATTGTATTGCCATAATCTGTATTTTTCTATTCCACAGGATTTTGCGTCTGGTTAATTTTTGTATATTAATTTTCTTTTTCCTTTCTTCACAGCACATGGAGCACTACTCTTGGCCCAGGTTCTGGAGCGGTCCTTCATCCGACAGTCATGGACCCGTCCCAGCCATCCTGCAGCGCTGCAGCAAGTGGGCCTTCTACACTAACTGGAGACCAGGGAGCTGGTCCATCAGGTCTTCCCCTTTCGCAGTCCTCTTCCACTGCCCCCTTTTTTGGGCTCCTCCCGGCAGCGGCATAGGGCTCCGGACAGGTCACTCATGCCCAAGTTTCTGCACTTGAGGTTGGTTTTACACAAAGCAATTAAGGCTTTGGGTGACCGAATGGATGTTTCACATAACCTCTTGAATGCACGTATCCACGAGGTCACCAAAAGCCTTGACCAAGTGAAAGCCAACCTCTAGACGCCAGCACATCATTTTTTTAACCAAACTGAGCAGGGCATGTTGGAACACCTTACTCCTGATCTCCAGCTGAGTGTCATGCAGGCCTGCAATGCTGCTTACGTGCAGGCTATGCAGCAGAGTCGGTATTTCCAGCAGACAGTGTTGGCATATCCACATGTACCTTCACTGTCACGCTTAACCTCAATGCCGACCTCTGCTGCATACCACTGCACGGCCACCTCAATTCCTTCCACAGCCGAACACCACTACAGCACCACCACCATGCCAAGTGCAGTTGGACATCCCACCGCCACCACCATGACAACCGCTGCTCCTGCTTGGCCCTCTTCCGCCACCACCACGATGCAGCAGGACCCGGGCATGGCCTTCCGTACTGCCACCACCACGATGCAGCAGGACCCTGGCATGGCCTTATGCTCTACAAGTGCTATGGACTCTGGCATGGCTGCACACTCTACGAGCACTATGGATTCTGGCATGGCTTTACGCTCTACGAGCACTATGGACTCTGGTATGGCTGCACGCTCTACGAGCACTATGGACTCTGGTATGGCTGCACGCTCTACGAGCACTATGGACTATGGTATGGCTGCACGCTCTACGAGCACTAAGGACTCTGGCATGGCTGCACGCTCTACGAGCCCTATGGACTCTGGCATGGCTGCACGCTCTACAACTTTGCGACTGCAATTCTACTCGGCCAATCTTGATGGTCACCTCTTTATATCCCATCTGAGGCAAGGGCTGACCATTGCTGGCTAGTGTGGCAAGGTCTTTATCTGGGCAGTGAGTAATGTCTGAATAAACCAAGTACCACTTAACCCCTTCATTACCTTGGGATTTTCCGTTTTTTGCTTCCCTTCTTCCCAGAGCCATATCTTTTTTATTTTTCCATCAATATGGCCATGTGAGGGCTTGTTTTTTGCGAAACAAGTTGTACTTTTGAACAACATCATTGGTTTTAGCATGTTGTGTACTAGAAAACAGGAAAAAAGTTCCAAGTGCCGTGAAATTGTAAAAAAAGTGCAATCCCTCACTTGTTTTTTGATTGGCTTTAAACTAGGTTCACTAAATGCTAAAACTAACCTGCCATTATGATTCTACAGGTCATTACAAGTTCATAGACACCAAACATGGCTAGGTTCTCTTATCTGAGTGGTGAAAAAAAATTCCAGACTTTGCTAAAAAAAAAAAAATTGCGCCATTTTTTGTCACCCGTAGCGTCTCCATTTTTCATGATCTGGGGTCAAGTGAGGCCTTATTTTTTGCGTGCTGAGCTGGTGTTTTTAATGATAGCATATTGCTGCAGATACGTTCTTTAACCCCTTCATGACCCAGCCTATTTTGACCTTAAAGACCTGGCCGTTTTTTGCAATTTTGACCAGTGTCCTTTTATGAGGTAATAACTCAGGAACGCTTCAATGGATCCTAGTTGTTCTGAGATTGTTTTTTCGTGACATATTGGGCTTCATGTTAGTGGTAAATTTAGGTCAATAAATTCTGTGTTTATTTGTGATAAAAACGAAATTTGCGAAAATTTTGAAAATTTCGCAATTTTCACATTTTTAATTTTTATTCTGTTAAACCAGAGAGTTATGTGACACAAAATAGTTAATAAATAACATTTCCCACATGTCTACTTTACATCAGCACAATTTTGGAAACAATTTTTTTTTTGCTAGGAAGTTATAAGGGTTAAAATTTGACCAGCGATTTCTCATTTTTACAACGAAATTTACAAAACCATTTTTTTTAGGGACCACCTCACATATGAAGTCAGTTTGAGGGGTCTATATGGCTGAAAATACCCAAAAGTGACACCATTCTAAAAACTGCACCCCTCAAGGTGCACAAAACCACATTCAAGAAGTTTATTAACCCTTCAGGTGCTTCACAGCAGCAGAAGCAACATGGAAGGAAAAAATGAACATTTAACATTTTAGTCACAAAAATGATCTTTCAGCAACAATATTTTTATTTTCCCAATGGTAAAAGGAGAAACTGAACCACGAAAGTTGTTTTCCAATTTGTCCTGAGTATGCTGATACCTCATATGTGAGGGTAAACCACTGTTTGGGCGCACGGCAGGGCTTGGAAGGGAAGGAGCGCCATTTGACTTTTTGAATGAAAAATTGGCTGCACTCTTTAGCGGACACCATGTCACATTTGGAGAGCCCCCGTGTGCCTAAAAATTGGAGCTCCCCCACAAGTGACCCAATTTTGGAAACTAGACGCACCAAAGAACTTATCTAGATGCATAGTGAGCACTTTAAACCCCCAGGTGCTTCACAAATTGATCCGTAAAAATGAAAAAAGTACTTTTTTTTCACAAAAAAATTATTTTAGCCTCAATTTTTTCATTTTCACATGGGCAACAGGATAAAATGGATCCTAAAATTTGAGGGCAATTTCTCCTGAGTACACCGATACCTCACATGTGGGGGTAAACCACTGTTTGGGCACATGGTAAGGCTCGTAAGGGAAGGAGCGCCATTTGACTTTTTGAATGAAAAATTAGCTCCAATTGTTAGCGGACACCATGTTGCGTTTGGAGAGACCCTGTGTGCCTAAACATTGAAACTCCCCCACAAGTGACCCTATTTTGGAAACTGGACCCCCCAAGGAACATATCTAGATGCCTAGTGAGCACTTTAAACCCTCAGGTGCTTCACAAATTGATCCGTAAAAATGAAAAAGTACTTTTTTTTCACAAAAAAATTTTTTCGCCTCAATTTTTTCATTTTCACATAGGCAAAAGGATAAAATGGATTGTAAAATTTGTTGGGCAATTTCTCCCGAGTACGCTGATACCTCATATGTGGGGGTAAACCACTGATTGGGCACACGGCAGGGCTCGGAATAGAAGGCGCGCCTTTTTACTTTTTGAATGGAAAATTAGCTCAAATTGTTAGCGGACACCATGTCGCGTTTGGAGAGCCCCTGTGTGCCTATGCATTGGAGCTCCCCCACAAGTGACCCCATTTTGGAAACTAGACCCCCCAAGAAACTTATCTAGATGCATACTGAGCAATTTAATCCCCCAGGTGCTTCACAGAAGTTTATAACGCAGAGCCATGAAAATAAAAAATAATTTTTCTTTCCTCAAAAATGATTTTTTAGCCTAGAATTTCCTATTTTGCCAAGGGTAATAGGAGAAATTGGACCATAAATGTTGTCCAGTTTGTCCTGAGTACGTAGATACCCCATATGTGGGGGTAAACCACTGTTTGAGCGTACGGCAGGGCTCGGAAGGGAAGGCACGCCATTTGACTTTTTAAATGGAAAATTAGCTCCAATCATTAGCGGACACCATGTCGCGTTTGGAGAGCCCCTGTGTGCCTAAACATTGGAGATCCCCCACAAATGACCCCATTTTGGAAACTAGACCCCCAAAGGAACTAATCTAGATGTGTGGTGAGCACTTTGAACCCTCAAGTGCTTCACAGAAGTTTATAACGCAGACCCATGAAAATAAAAAAAAAATTTTCTTTTCTCAAAAATGATTTTTAGCCCGCAATTTTTTATTTTCCCAAAGGTAACAGGAGAAATTGGACCCCAAAAGTTGTTGTCCAGTTTTTCCTGAGTACGCTGATACCCCATATGTGGGGGTATACCACTGTTTGGGTACATGCTGGGGCTCGGAAGTGAAGTAGTGACGTTTTGAAATGCAGACTTTGATGGAATGCTCTGCGGGCGTCACGTTGCGTTTGCAGAGCCCCTGATGTGGCTAAACAGTAGAAACCCCCCACAAGTGACCCCATTTTGGAAACTACACCCCGAAAGGAACTTATCTAGATGTGAGGTGAGCACTTTTAACCCCCAAGTGCTTCACATAAGTTTATGACACGGAGCAGTGAAAATAATAAATATGTTTTCTTTCCTCAAAAATAATTATTTAGCCCAGAATTTTTTAATTTTCCCAAGGGTAACAGTAGAAATTTGACCCCAATATTTGTTGTCCAGTTTCTCCTGAGTACGGTGATACCCCATATGTGGGGGTAAACTACTGTTTGGGCACATGCCGGGGCTCCGAAGTGAAGTAGTGACGTTTTGAAATGCAGACTTTGATGGAATGCTCTGCGGGCGTCACGTTGCGTTTGCAGAGCCCCTGATGAGTCTAAACAGTAGAAACCCCCCACAAGTGACCCCATTTTGGAAACTAGACCCCGAAAGGAACTTATGTAGATATGTGGTGAGCACTTTCAACCCCCAAGTGCGTCACAGGAGTTTATAACGCAGAGCCGTGAAAATAATAAATACGTTTTCTTTCCTCAAAAATAATTTTTAGCCCAGAATTTTTTATTTTCCCAAGGGTTACAGGAGAAATTGGACCCCAAAAGTTGTTGTCCAGTTTCTCCTAAGTACGCAGATACCCCATGTGTGGGGGTAAACCACTGTTTGGGCACACGTCGGTGCTCAGAAGGGAAGTAGTGACTTTTGAAATGCAAACTTTGATGGAATGGTCTACGGGCGTCACGTTGCGTTTGCAGAGCCCCTGGTGTGCCTAAACAGTTGAAACCCCCCACAAGTGACCCCATTTTGTAAACTAGACCCCCCAAGGAACTTATCTAGATATGTGGTGAGCACTTTGAACCCCCAAGTGCTTCACAGACGTTTACAACCCAGAGCCGTGAAAATAAAAAATCATTTTTCTTTCCTCAAAAATGATGTTTTAGCAAGCAATTTTTTATTTTGTCAAGGGTAACAGGAGAAATTGGACCCCAGTAATTGTTGCGCAGTTTGTCCTGAGTATGCTGGTACTCCATATGTGGGGGTAAACCACTGTTTGGGCACACGTCGGGGCTCGGAAGGGAGGGAGCACCATTTGACTTTTTGAATAAAAGATTGGCTGGAATCAATGGTGGCGCCATGTTGCGTTTGGAGACCCCCTGATGTGCCTAAACAGTGGAAACCCCTCAATTCTAACTCCAACACTAACCCCAACACACCCCTCACCCTTATCCCAACTGTAGCCATAACCCTAACCACAACCCTAACCCCAACACACTCCTAACCCTAACCACAACCCTAATTCCAACCCAACCCTAACCCTAAGGCTATGTGCCCACGTTGCGGATTCGTGTGAGATTTTTCAGCACCATTTTTGAAAAATCCGCTGGTAAAAGGCACTGTGTTTTACCTGCGGATTTACCGCGGATTTCCAGTGTTTTTTGTGCGGATTTCACCTGCGGATTCCTATTGAGGAACAGGTGTAAAACGCTGCGGAATCCGCACAAAGAATTGACATGCTGCAGAAAATACAACGCAGCGTTTCCGCGCGGTATTTTCTGCACCATGGGCACAGCGGATATGGTTTTCCATATGTTTACATGGTACTGTAAACCTGATGGAACACTGCTGCGAATCCGCAGCGGCCAATCCGCTGCGGTTCCGCAGCCAAATCCGCACCGTGTGCACATAGCCTAATTCTAAAGGTATGTGCACACGCTGCGGAAAACGCTGCGGATCCGCAGCAGTTTCCCATGAGTTTACATTTCAATGTAAACCTATGGGAAACAGAAATCGCTGTACACATGCTGCAGAAAAACTGCACGGAAACGCAGCGGTTTACATTCCGCAGCATGTCACTTCTTTCTGCGGATTCCGCAGCGGTTTTACAACTGCTCCAATAGAAAATCGCAGTTGTAAAACCGCAGTGAAATGCGCAGAAAAACCGCGGTAAATCCGCGATAAATCCACAGCGGTTTAGCACTGCGGATTTATCAAATCCGCTGCGGAAAAATCAGCAGAGGGCCAGAATACATGTGCACATACCGTACCCTAACCCTAACCCTAGTTCTAACTCCAACCTTAGTGGGGAAAAAAAAAAAAATCTTTATTTTATTATTGTCCCTACCCATGGGGGTGACAAAGGGGGGTGGGGTCATTTACTGTTTTTTTTTATTTTGATCACTGTGATAGGTTTTATCACAGTGATCAAAATTCACATTGGAACGAATCTGCCGGCCGGCAGATTCGGCGGGCGCACTGCGCATTTTTGAAGATGGCAGCGCCCAGGAAAGAAGACGGACGGACCCCGAGAGGCTAGGTAAGTATAAGGGGGGAGATCAGGGCACGGGGGGGCGTCGGAGCATGGGGTGGTGGATCGGACCATGGGGCGGTGGATCGTAACACTGGGGGGTGGATCGGAGCACAGGGGATGGATCAGAGTGCAGGGGGGTGGATCGGTGTGCGGGGGGGTGGATCGGAGTGCAGGGGGGGTGGATTGGAGCACGGGGGTGGGATTGGAGCACGGGGGAGCGGACAGGAGGACGGGGGATCAGAGCACAGGACGGAGGGGAGCGGACCACAGATCGGAGGGCTGGGGGGGCGATCGGTGGGGTGGGGTGGGGGCACATCAGTGTTTCCAGCCATGGCCGGTGATATTGCAGCATCGGCCATGGCTGGATTGTAATATTTCACCAGTTTTTTAGGTGAAATATTACAAATTGCTCTGATTGGCAGTTTCACTTTCAACAGCCAATCAGAGCGATCGTAGCCACGGGGGGGGTGAAGCCACCCCCCCCCCCGGGCTAAAGTACAACTCCTCCTGTCCCTGCAGGCCAGGTGAAATTACATTTAACCCTTTCACCCGGCCTGCAGGAGCCCAATCCGGCCATGACGCATATGCTGCGTCACAGGTCGGATTGGCACGGGTTTTCATGACGCATACGGTGCGTCAAAGGTCGGGAAGGGGTTAAATCGCCCATGATTGCATTTCAATGCAATGTCGCGACAACCAAAAAAACATAATTCTGGCGTTTCAATTTTTTTTCTCGCTACGCCATTTAGCGATCAGGTTAATCCTTTATTTTTATTGATAGATCGGGCGATTCTGGATGCAGAAATACCAAATATGTGTAGGTTTGATTTTTTTTTATTGATTTATTTTGAATGGGGCGAAAGGGGGGTGGTTTAAACTTTTATATTTTTTTTATTTTTTTCACATTTTTTTTAACTTTTTTTTTTTACTTTTGCCATGCTTCAATAGTCGCCATAGGAGGCTAGAAGCTGGCACAACGCGATCGCCTCTGCTCCATAGCAGCGATCATCAGATCGCTGCTATGCAGCAGAAATGCGGGTGTGCTATGAGCGCCGACCACAGGGTGGTGCTAACAGCAAGCCGGCATCAGTAACCATAGAGGTCTCAAGGACCTCTATGGTTACAATGCACAAGCATCGCTGACCGCCGATCATGTGACGGGGCCGGCGATGCGCTCATTTCCGGCCGCCCGGCCGGAAGTGCCGGTTAAATGCCGCTGTCAGCGTTAGACAGCGGCATTTAACTAGTAAATAGCGGCGGGTGAATCGCGATTTCTCCCGCCGCTATTGTGGGCACATGTCAGCTGTTCAAAACAGCTGACATGTTCCGGCTTTGATGCGGGCTCACTGCCGGAGCCCTGCATCAAAACGCGGTATCTAACCTTGGACGTACTATCCCGTCCGAGGTCAGAAAGAGGTTAAAGAGGATACATGGCATTGTTGTCACCTGGGAGCCGGAGTCCAAAAAAGCATTCATCAGGAAGCCATCAATCTCGACGGGCAGGACCAGCCGTCCTCCCACGTACTTGTCTCGCCAACTTGATGGGCCTGGTCATCTTACTCCTGAGGGTTGGCCCTTTGCCCCAGGGGTTGCTTGTTTAAATAACAGAATCTTGCAATGTATCCCGCCTTGCTGCAGTGGCAACAGATGGGCTGTCCGTCCTCATAGTAACGATCGCTAGCACTTCCTCTGGTTGGTGGGATTCTCTTCTGCTTTCGCCACGGGACATCATCTGGACTGGAGGCCAGCTGGATCTTCGTCTTTGGAGCCACTTGTATGGACTATACAGTTTTTGCAGCCACACTTTTGGTCAGTTCCTTGTCCTGGAGACATAGGTCTGAAGCAGAGTCATCATCTTCGGCCGGCGTGTCTGTCTCAATAGGGGTCAGGGGAAAGGATGCTGCCCCCTGCTGGTATGTAGTTGCTGGTCACCTAGAGGGCTCTGTGCCACTAGGATTTGGTTCATGCAGTACCCAGATGGCCTTATCCTTAAAGTGTGCAAAGTCCAGATCAGGATTTTGTAGGGCCATTATATGCAGCTGTTCCTTTGAGTGTTAGACTGGAGTCCCTCTATAAACTGCTCCGTTAGTAATCTATCTTCATCTTGCACACTGTCAGGGTCAACCTGCTTTTTGGTCCTTAGAGCCTACTGAAGGTTAAGAGCATAGTCCCGTATTCTGTGCTGCACCCTTTGTTTGCACCCAAAGAATCTCATTTTTATCTCTGCTGCAGTGCGAGTGTCAAAAATGTCATTTAGTCTGGCCAAGATTGGGTTGACAGTTCCTTTATTAGTGTCGGACCAGGACTTTACTTCCCTCTGGGCAGCACCTGTTAACTGGCCAATGAGGATACTGACTTTTTGACTTTCAGACAGGGGGTACACTTTGAACAAACTAAATAGTCTTTCCTTGAAATCGCTCAGGGTGTTGAACTCCCCTGAGTACTGCAGTAACCAGGTCGCTCCTGATATATATGGCATTGATAACGGCATTATGGGGATTGCAGCTGTGGCCGCCACTGGATCTTGCTGCACTATGGGGGCTGTGGCTGCATTTACCACTGAATCTCCACCCGAGTTGGGCATTTTCTTCCCCCCCTCAATGAACCTCAGTCAACCTCTTTTTACCTTTACTTTTGTCAGCAGCTACTCTCCGACGGGTTGGGACTTCCTGCTTTTCATTTACTCACAATCGAGCGCAGCTCCAGCTTCACTTCACCCGCTGATGTCACAGCCCGGGCAGGGCTTTGCTTTGTGTTCTTTTTCTGGCTCTGCCCACGACGGCACACCCTCTCTGCTTGTGCCCACTGTGTTACACAGTTATGGCGGTGATTTGAAAGCTCTATAAAGTCTCTGGAATACAATTTACTAAAGTCT
This sequence comes from Ranitomeya imitator, assembly GCF_032444005.1. Taxonomy (NCBI): domain Eukaryota; kingdom Metazoa; phylum Chordata; class Amphibia; order Anura; family Dendrobatidae; genus Ranitomeya; species Ranitomeya imitator. The sequence goes on along the minus strand of NC_091283.1, from coordinate 721,501,030 downwards.
CTAGCACACAGTGCCCGGCTATGCCTGGCTCCGAAAATGCTGTTGGTGAAGCCAAAATAACGCGCCCACCAGGGCTGTGGGGTAGCTAGAATTGGACCGGACAGTTCTATGGGGAAGGTCATGGGGCCGTAATCCGTTTCCGTGGCCCTGGCAGGGTCATAAAGTGAAGGATAATTATGTGGTGTTTGGTTGTGACACCACCCGTGTGTTCGGCAATGGGTGGCCTACGGTGCGGTTTAGGTCCACTAGGGCTAATGGTGATGCAGCAAAGATGGTTCAGCTCCCCATTGTTAGTGCAGGGCCCCAGGGCAAATATATTTGATTTTTCAGAAGGTGGTGAACATTGGGGTGCAGAGAAAAAGTGAAGGACACAGAGAGGTGCAGTTTTCTTTACCTCTTATTTGAAAGTAGATGCAATCTGGGGTACCAATTACAGATGACGGATTGAGTCCGGCTTTCCTGGAGGCGTCCTTTTTTTTTTCAGCGCTCTTCTCTGGGGTCAGCTATACACAGTTTTTATTCCCCTGAGCTCTTGTCTCGGCTCCTGCCCCTTCCCTCTCTACAGACCAACTGCCAATTTCCTCTCTCACTGTCCTGTCACGAGCGCCAGCTGGCTCCCGTTTCCATGACAATTCCCCTGTTCACTCTCTCAGCTGACTTCTTTCTGACTCACTAACTCCACCTGCTGGCCAGAATTTATAAGGAAGCTCCCCTTTCTGGCCTGGAGCAGGAATTGACAAGTACACTGATACCTGGCATGGGGACCTTCCTTCTTTCCTCCAGGCATGACATCACCCCTTAGAGAGAGGCACTGTCACCATGGCAACCGGACTCTGGGGTGCCACACATACATGATCATCACTGAGGTTGGAATACTTATATCTTGCATATATTGAAAGCTGCTGTTCCTATTCTGTACAATACATAACGAGCAGTATTTTAAAACCAACCTTTACATAGAAAATGTTGCATATATTTAAGGAATTTTAGCCAACTATCATTTTCAAAATTGCTTAAATCTAGCAAGCTTTGAAGATTTTTGAATTTGATCTACCTATTGGGCACTAAATTATCATATCAGTGGGGTTCAAAATAAGATACTGATGAGGCTACCTTGAATAATACTAACAGACATAACATGCCAATAATCAATGTCAATACGCCCCCATAAGCTATGAAATCAAGAAGGTCTTTTTCCTCATCTATTTCTGTTGCTTGTTCAGTGCCAACACATTCACGTGTCTACAAGTGCAGTTGTGAATTCGTGTGGTAGAGTCTGACCTAAGAACTGCCCCCTCCAGCATCCTATTTTTCTGCGGCTGAATATACACTGGCGTACAGTTTCTAAAGATCAGGGGGATCACATATACATTTCCTAAACTTTGGACTCTATTACCCAGCTATACTTCCCCTGTAGCAATGCTACAGATTTTGGGTTGGGTTTGGGTTCCTATCTCCAACCATTGCATCCTCAGAAATTTTCACAATGACAGTGTGAATTAGAGAACATTTTGAATGCGGTTATAGTTTATTGAATTCCATCAACACAAAGGATAATGATTATATAGCTGTAATGAACATGCTGCATGTATTTCATAGGTATCAGAGTCTGTAGGCATGACCTTTTCTCCACATCACTTGTGTTGTTAGCATTGTGGCTTGCACGGATCTAGAATAGAAAAAACAAGTATTTATTATTCACATAAACTTTTGATAGCATTTACATATAGCGACTGGGCATGATCACAAAAGTGATGCTGTCATGAGGAAAGCCAATATTCTAGTAGTATAAAATTAAAATCTTCAGATGGTTAAAATGACCCATATACAAGGTGCAAAATTAGGTGTACAGATACTTATTGGGGTCATGTTTATGATCTCGGCTTCCAAATAAAAGATATCACTAAACGTATTTTTATACAGTATATAAACAAATGAGAAGTCTCAGGTTATGTACCTTGTGGACAGCATTTTTGATCTGGACATTTTTGATCCTTGCAGGCTAAAAATAAATAACATAGTAATTGAATAAGATATCATTAAATAATTTCATTAAAGCAATAATTCTTCTACATGTAAGGCAAGCTGAAGCCTCATTCAGTGTTACTTACTCAGATACAGACTGGATGACTTTTAAATCATTCTTTACTTTGTATTGTAATTATCTATATGCTATACTATTTTAGACCAACAGTTTCAGGTTCAAGAGCAGTCCCTAGACTAAAACATGTTATTATAAAGATTGACACTCCTTGTGTGTCCGATTGTCTTAGCATCAAATGGATTTACAGCTTTCGTATACTACTCCTACAGTATCTAACAATGGACCAAAAGAGGTTTTCTGGGCAGAGCAGATGTCTGCAGGTCATTGCAACAGTGCTACTCGAGAAACTTTTTTCTCATAATTGATATAATACTATCTATGAAGTGCTGTCTTTGTTTTTTCCCACACATGTGACTATCTATAAAATATTAGAAATGTATAGTGGCTGTTTTAATACTTTTTGTGATTCCATTTTGGAGTAATACTGACACAGACTCATTTCCAGCTGTGCAACTGTCTTTTCACCCTATGAAAATCTACAAGTTATTTATGCCCCTTAAAGTGTGTTTTGGTGCTAGAGCTCTTTCTGATAATGGAACATCCTGGCAGCACATATGCAGCGCCCCAGGGTCCTGGTCATTGCAGTAATATCATTTCCCTCTAGGGGGGAGTGAGGTTACGTCTGAAGGCAATAAAGGAGATCACTTTACCAGGAATGACAAACCACACAACGCACTTCACACTCCAGTCCACCACGGGGAGCCGTGCTCCTATTTATTAGGGCACTCCTCACAATTAGGTAAAACTGGTGGTCTGGATAGGAAGTCAGACAGAAGCAAGCTGGGCTTCATCGAGTTAGCTGCTATCTGAGCTTTGCTCAGGTAGTTGGTCCCAGACAGGGGTGGGATCCTGTCAGAGGCCTAGACAGAGGGTCACGGAGCTGCGCCTGCCTACCGATGCGGCAGCATCCTAAGAAAGAGACACGAACAGCGAATTGTATTGCAGAGGGTGATAACCAAAGTCATAGCAAAAGGAGAGGAAACCAGAAGGAGTTCTGCCCTACACAGGCTGCCTCCTCCTGAGGCACAGGATCCGGTAGCCGGAACATAGAGGGAGCAACGTCTCCATGCCTTGCTCCAGAGACCGGCAGGACAGCTAACTCCACATTACCTGCTTGACCTATACCCAGGAGGCACGGTGGCAACTTGTGGGGTCTGGGGCGTGCTAGAGTCCCTGTAAAAAGACCCAGGCCACCAGTCATACGGGCTTGTTCCTATCCATCTGGGGGACAGAGAGAAACATAACACCAACATTTGTGAGGACCTTACCGAGAAGCTTAGCAGGAAGGGACTACAACATCCTTGTGCTAGAGGAAGGCTACTGATTTCCACCTGGAATAGGGGACTCTGGATTTGCCTTCAAACCGGCCGGACTCTGCCTGCCCTGTGATCTGGTGCTCTGGACTGTGGATGCTGAAGCCTTCAGTAAAAAGGTAAAGAGACTGCAACCTTGTGTCCTCGTCATTCACTGCGCCTCACACCATCCACCATCTATACAATGGGAAGCCCTAGGGACATACTTCACCTGTGGGAAAGTATACCATCTGGCTGCCATAACATCACCCCAGCGGACCCCTAAGCAGTGTCGGTCACCCTGAACGAATACCACAGGTGGCGTCATGAACATTTCCCATGTGACGTCCCCCTTGAGAACCGAAGGACCCGGTACCGAGTACCCCACTGCCCTACGGGGGCAATCCACACAATAATTTTTTATGAAATGCTGTGTAACAGGTGGTTTTGGGTGACTTTTGCTGTGGCTTCTCTTTGTGCCCATGGAGGTCTTTCAGTGGCCTCCTAAAAGTTTTGGTACAGTAAGCTTATATTCAGTCACAATAATGCCCCCAAAATCTATATTGCTGCTGAAGTAATCTTTTGTACAACTTGGTGGTTGCATGGATCTATAATATAGCCGTGTGCATGAGATTAGACACTTAAATTTCTGAACTCTTGAAACTGAGATGCAGATAATAATGTATAATAAAGTAAGCAAATGGTTAACCTTCACAAATTAGTTTGTTTTCACACTTATAAACATAATAATGCCAATGAAACGGTTTTTTTTAAATTTAGTGGGCAGGAATGTATTGAAAAACATTGAACATATTGCACTTTTTTTCTATTACAGTACAGGAAATTATTGCCTTCTGTGCTCTTTGTCGTCTTAATTTTAAGGGACATTGCATACTGTAAAAAAGTTTTCCAGTATACTAGCAGGACATATCAGTTACTACTATAGCCTCTGGTAAAACTACCATATTTATATATTTCGATCATTGCTAATATGTTAGTGGCATCATTATCAAATTCTATACTTACGATTTTGGCATTTGGGTTTTGGACAAGGCTCTTGGCAAGGTTTTGGGCAAGGCTCTGGACAAGGTGGTGGACAAGGCTCTGGGCATTTCTTCTGTTGTTTCTTTACTTCAGACATTGTTGGAAAGAGACGTTGGAAAGTCAGATATGATGATAGCTGAGTAAAACAAGCTTCTGTGTTTGATCTGTCAAAATGCAAGCTTTTTATACTGGAACAGATTATTAGCATCTCACATGAAAGAATGTCAGCCAATACAATATTTACATAGATATATATCAGGATATTTCCCTAAAAGATAGGTGTTGTCTCACAGAGAAAAATATCTTCTTCCTTAATAATTTATCATGCAAATATTCTTAATCCAACATTAATAACAATCAGATGTGATTATTCATATTTAAGCATTTGTGCAATTTACATTATTATGCTTCCAAGTTTTAAAGAGATATAATATGGCAGGCTAGAAGTGAATGGGGGTCTTATATTATTCCATGTATAGCTGAATTTTTTCGAGGTGTACTTATTTTTATTTCTGTCAAATTCTATATGAAACTCAACCTCTCCAAAACTGAACTTCTGCTCCCACTGTCTACTAACCTCCCAAAATCTGACACTTCCATCTCCATGGGTGGCACCATAATAACACCCCGGCAGCAGGCGCACTGTCTTGGTGTTCCGTTTGACACCAATCTCTCCTTCACTTCCCATATACAATCTCTAGCCCGCTCATGCCGCTTACACCCAAAAAACATCTCTAGAATCTGCCCTTTTCTCACCAAGGAAACAACAAAAACCCTCAGTGTTGCACTGATCCACTCACTCTTGGACTACTGTAATGCCCTATTAATTGGCCTCCCCCTCACTCGACTTTCCCCTCTCCAGTCTGTCCTTAATGCAGCAGCCAGGGTCATTTACCTGGCTAATCAGTATTCAGATGCAGCCACTCTTTGCCAGTCGTTACACTGGCTGCCCATTCATTATAGGATCCAATTTAAGTACTTGTTCTCACCCACAAAGCTCTTCACAGTGCAGCACCCCCTTACATCTGCCATATTGGATGCATCTATATATATTACAATACAGTGAATTAAAAATGATACAGTATATTTCCACCAAGTTCAATCTTCATGATCTAAGATGGTCTATCTATTCCTACTTTCATTTGTCATAGAATACCATTAATATGGATTTTATATTTGGACAAGGAAAAACAAATGCCTTAGTCCTCTTGGGCCTGTGGTATATTTTATAGTAATAAAGAGAACCTGTCACCCCCAAAATGGAAGATGAGCTAAGCCCACCAGCATCAGGAGCTCATCTACAGCATTCTGTAATGCTGTAGATTAGCCCCCGATGTATCCTGACAAATGAGAAAAAGAGGTTAGATTATACTCACCGGGGGAGGGGGGGGGGGGGGAGAGGATCTGATCCTATTGACGTCGCGGTCCGGGGCCTCCCATCTTCATATTATTATTATTATTTATTTATATATATAGCACCATTGATTCCATGGTGCTTTACATGATAAGGGGTTACATACAAGTTACAGATATCACTTACAGTAAACAAACTAACAATGACAGACTGATACAGAGGGGCGAGGACCCTGCCCTTGCGGGCTTACATTCTACAGGATTATGGGGAAGGAGACAGTAGGTTGAGGGTTGCAGGAGCTCTGGTGTTGGTGAGGCGGTAGCTTCGGTAGTGATGAGGCGGCAGTGGGGTCAGTGCAGGCTGTAGGCTTTCGTGAAGAGATGGGTTTTCAGGTTCCGTCTGAAGGATCCGAGTGTGATTGATAGTTGGACGTGTTGGGGCAAAGAATTCCAGAGGATGGGGGATATTCGGGAGAAGTCTTGGAGATGGTTGGATGAGGAGCGAATAAGTGTGGAGGAGAGAAGGAGGTCTTGGGAGGAACGGAGATCACGTGAGGGAAGATGTCGGGAGATTAGTTCAGAGATATATGGAGGAGACAGGTTGTAGGTCAGTATTAGTAATTTGAACTGGATACGCTGAGGGAATGGGAGCCAGTGAAGAGATTTGCAGAGGGAGGAAGCAGAGGAGTAGCGAGGAGAGAGATAAATTAGTCAGGCAGCAGAGTTAAGAATGGACTGGAGAGAGGTGCAAGGGTGTTAGCAGGGAGGTCACAGAAAAGGATGTTGCAGTAGTCAAGGCGGGAGAAGATGAGGGCATGCACAAGCATTTTAGTAGATTGACGGTTGAGGAAAGGACGAATTCTGGAGATATTTTTGAGCTGGAGGCGACAGGAGGTGGAAAGAGCTTGGATGTGCGGTTTGAAGGACAGGGCAGAGTCAAAGGTTACTCCGAGGCAGCGGACTTCCGGTACGGGGGAAAGCATGATGTCACTGATTACGATAGATAGGTCAGGTAAGGAAGATCTATGGGATGGAGGAAAGATGAATCTTCATATCTTCATATGATGACGTCCTCTTCTTGTCTTCTTGCTGCGGCTCGGCACAGGCGTACTTTGTCTGCCTTGTGGGCATGCACCGGGCGTCTCTGACCTTTCCCGGCGCCTGCGCACTGCAGTACTTTGCTCTGCCCTCAACAGGGCAGACAAAGTACGCCTGCGCCAGAGCTGCAGCTTGAATACCAGAAAAGGACATCATCGTAAGAAGATGGGAGGCCCCGAACCGGACTGCGACGCCCATCGAACCGGATCGCAGTGGTTTGTTCATTCACATGGGCTTTAAACTCAAGAGTTGTCTAGACCCAACCTATAATTGCTATTGATTCTGCACCTTTGAGCCAGGGGACTTTCACTCAGATTGTCCGTGGAGTGAGCCTACAAATAGGGGCATTGCACTCTGAGTCAATAGATTGTTATGTGTTGGGGGTTTGCCGTCGCCTGTAGTTCTTGGTTTACCATGGCTCACGTTACACAACTCGGTGTTAGACTGGCAGACTTGGGAGATTACTAGATGAAGTGAGTTTTGTCAGGAAAATTGCCTGGGCACTCGGCTGGCCGGGTTGAGTTCTCAGGTTTTGCCAGAATTCATCTCAGATTTTGATGATGTATTCTCTGAGGAGGGGAGTCAAGAGCTACCTTCACACCGTCCTTATGATTGCACCATACGTCTCATTCCTGGTGCTAAACTGCCTAAGAGTAGGCTATACAACATCTCTGCCCCAGAGATACAGGCTATGAAGGACTATATCACGGAGAGTCTGGCCAAGGGTTATATCAGACCCTCGTCATCACCCATTGCTGCCGGGTTCTTCTTTGTAAAGAAGAAGGACGGGGGTTTATGCCCATGCTTAGACTTCCATGAATTAAACCAAATTGCGGTCTGGGATTCTTTCCCGCTCCCTCTTATTCCGGACCTCTTTAATCAAATTGTGGGGGCTAAATGCTTCTCCAAATTAGATCTCAGGGGGGCATATAATCTCATTCGGATGAAGGAGGGGGGATGTCCTTTAGGTAAACTTTATGTTCCTGCTAATCTTTGTCTTAGGGTAATTAATGAACATCATGATTCGGTCCTGGCCGGAGACCCTGGAAGTAAAGATACTACAGACCTTCTCACTCGGCGTTTTTGGTGGTCTGGGGTAAATCATGATGTACAGGAATATGTCGCTGCCTGCTGTGTGTTTGCGCGTTCCAAGACCCCTCGTACTCGCCCATCTGGGTCTCTCCAATCTCTGGAGATTCCCAGTAGACCTTGGAACCATTTGTCAATAGACTTCATCACTGACTTACCAGTTTCTGAGGCTAATACAGTTATTTTAGTCATAGTTGACAGATTTAGCAAGATGTCACATTTTATTGCCCTTCCCGCGTTACCTGATGCCAAGGCTCTGGCACAGATCTTTATCAAGGAGATTGTGAGATTACATGGTTTTCCTTCAGATATTGTGTCAGGAGGGCTTTTTGCAGCCGGCTGGGGATTCATTTGTCGTTTTCTTCAGCTTTTCATCCTCAATCTAATGGTCAAACAGAACATGTAAATCAAAATCTTGAAACTTATCTCAGGTGTTTCATTTCAGAAAATCAGGAGGACTGGGTTAAGTACTTACTGTTGTCAGAGTTTGCAATAAACAACCGTACTCATGAGTCCACTGGTAAGTCCCCGTTTTTCGGGGCATATGGTTTTCATCCTCAATTCAGTTCATTTCATAGGAAGGATATCTCGGGGGTGCCTGAAGAGGAGAGATTTTCTTCGTCCATAGCGACCGTATGGCAAGGGGTTCTTGATAAGTTAAAGAGGATGAGTTCCAGATATAAGAATGCGGCTGATCGGAGACTTATGAAAGGTCTGGACCTATGTGTGGGTGATTGGGTTTGTTTGTCCTCAAAGAATATTAAACTGAGAGTTCCCTCATGGAAATTGGGCCCTAGGTTTATTGGCACTTATAGGATTGTGGCCGTCATCAATCCTGTTGCATTTCAGCTGGCTTTACCTCAGTCGTTTAGGATTCATAATGTTATTCATCGCTCCTTACTCCAATGGTTTGTGACATCACCTAATCCATCACCTTTACCTCCCTCTCCGGTCCTTGTTGATGGAAATCTCGAGTTCCAGGTAGCCAGTGTCATGGATTCTCGATTTGTTCGCCGGTCTCTACAGTATCTAATAGATTGGAAAGGGTACGGTCTTGAGGAGAGGATGTGGGTACCTGCAACTGATGTCCATGCGGTTAGGTTAGTTTGGGCATTTCATTCAGCTCAGCCTGAGAAATCTGGTCCTGAGGTTCCGGAGGTCCCTCGTAGAAGGGGGGTACTGTCACGGGGCTACCGCAACAGAGAGGGCCTCATTCACACATGATGAACAGAAGCTCTTCTCCTGAATTCTGACCTGGCTGTCTTGTGCCTGCAGGGCAGGAGTTAAACCTTGTTACTGAAGTTACTGAGAGCTATGTCTCTCAGCGGATTTGGTTTTGGTAATCTCCGCTCCTATATAGACTCAGCTTTGTCTACAACTGTTGTCAGTGATCAGTTCTGCTGCCTGGCTTGGAGTGAGAAGGAGCGTGGTATTAGGAGCTTGGAGGTTTATTTACAGAGATTGGTGTCTGCTGTTTTGGTTGCATATAAAACCTGTTTTCCTCCATAGTTTTTTCCTTCTATTCCCTTCTCTGTGTTTCCTTTGTGGTGGTGTGAGCATTTGGTGAGTTTGAGACTTTTAGTTACCTTGTCTGTATACCCTGTTTAATTTTCATATTTATACACTGGTGCAGTCCACCTCCCTTGGGGGGAGAGGGGGCCACTGATAGGGTCTGCACAGAAGACAGGGCTACGCTGGCGGCTCAGGCCTCCTAACCATTATAGGTACCCCTGAGATAAGGGAAAGCCAGGGCCCCATTATAGTGGCAGGGACAGGAGCGGGTCCCAGTATGCCGTCCTGCCCCTTTATCGCCGTTAACGGCGTGACACCTATGACATATACAAGTATTGGTAAACTGGATATGCAAAAAGGTGTAAAGCATAACTGACCTTGAAGATGAAAATAATAGGGTAAGAGGAGGACGCCGTCCTGGAGACGAGTATTCCTAGGGAAAGTATGAAGATTATAAGGTAAAATAGAAATGGTAAAAATGGTAAAGATCGGACCAGACGCGTCAGAACCATGAGAAAACAGAAACATACCAATGATAGAGAGTACGAGGGTCCGGAATGGCACGGACAGGGAGCAAAATCCCAAGAGCGACTATGAAGAGAGAAGCACAAAAAATAAAAGCAAAAGATGAAAATAGGATCACAGTGCTTGTAGTGCTATAGAGTGTATGCAGCTGGCGGCGCCTAAGTAGTGTTGAGTAGGGTTGAGCGATTTTTAGTTTTTTAGGTTCGAGTCGGGTTTTGCGAAACCCGACTATCTCAAAAATCGAGTCGAGTGAAATCGGCCGATTATCGCAAAAAGTCGGGGATCGACCGAAACACGAAACCCAATGCAAGTCAATGGGGAAGCATAGTCGGGAGTGAGTGTAGGCCAGGAAAACACCTACAGTGCCCATTTTAATGGCAAAAACATCCATTCTTGTTACTGAAGCTTGTCAATCTTAATTTACCTTATAATAATAGTTAGGCATTGGAAATTGGGGGTCATTTGGCTAAAGTTGTGGGGGGTAGGGCTGGTTCAAGTATTTAGTGGGCCCAGGAAATGTGGACCACGTCACGGCAGTGGAGCAGGGAGAGGTAAGTATTTCAACTTTGCAAGTGCTGTGATCCTGAGCAAGCGGGGGGGGGGCACTGGTTGGCATTGGCACTGGCACAGGGTCCCTCAAAGTACGGCGGTGTGTTTGCACGGCGGGGGTACCTCCCATCGGCAGTGACACTTTTGCGTACTATGAGGGGCTCTGTGCCAGTGACGTCGTCAATGAGTATTTTCCCCCACCTGATGAAGGAACCTGCACTTTCATCTGCACCTTAATCTTTGTCACCATGTAAGGTGGTATGGTATGCAGGAAGGGGAAACTGACTTTCAGCAGGGTCACATTCTGGCTGTGTAGCGTGCACGGGGAATGTAGCATTCTGGGTCAATATACCAGCAGACTCATCTATCACTGGCTGGGCAATGGCCAGGATGAGGAGGAAACACAGATATAGGCCCAAATAATAAAGTGGGCTAAATGCATTTCAAAATTGGTAACAGGACTAACCAGGGGGCATTGCTTTGTTCAGTGGAGTACAACTGTAATGAGAGGCTGACACAGTGAGTAGGCTCAAATCAGTAAGTAGGCTAAATGCAGTTCAAAACTGTTAACAGAAGTAATCAGGCGGCACTGGTTTGTTCAGTGGAGGAGAACATCAAGGAGTGGCAGACACCGTTAGTAGGGCCAACAAAACAAGTAGGCCAAATGCAGTGTTATATTAAAAACAATTTAATGAGAGCCTGAAGATAGAAGCTAGGGAAAGGCAACCTGGAGAACACCTTGGAGCGGCAGACACCGTCCCTACAACCCAGACCCAACTTGTAGGCCAAATGCAGTGTTGTTTCAACAACTACTTAACAAGAGCTTGAAGCTAGAAGCTAGGGAGAGGCACCCTGGAGAACACCTTGGAGCGGCAGACACCGTCTCTAGAACCCAGACCCAACTTATAGGCCAAATGCAGTGTTGTTTCAACAACTACTTAACAAGAGCATGAAGATAGAAACTGCCTCTCCCGGCAACCTGGAGAACACCTTGGAGCGGCAGACACCGTCCCTACAACCCAGACCCAACTTGTAGGCCTAATGCAGTGTTGTTTCAACAACTACTTAACAAGAGCTTGAAGATAGAAGCTATGGAGAGGCACCCTGGAGAACACATTGGAGCGGCAGACACCGTCTCTAGAACCCAGACCCAACTTGTAGGCCTAATGCAGTGTTGTTTCAACCACTACTTAACAAGAGCTTGAAGATAGAAGCTAGGGAGAGGCACCCTGGAGAACACCTTGGAGCGGCAGACACCGTCCCTACAACCCAGACCCAACTTGTAGGCCAAATGCAGTGTAATATTAACAACGACTTAACGAGAGCCTGAAAATGGAAGTTCAGGACAGGAAACCAGGAAAACAGCAAGGAGCGGCAGACACCGCTAGTAGGCCCCAACCCAACTAGTAGGCCAAATGCAGTGTAATATTAACAACTATTTCACGAGAGCCTGAAAATGGAAGTTCAGGACAGAAAACCAGGAGAACAGCAAGGAGCGGCAGACACCGTTAGTAGACCCGAACCCAACTTGTAGGCCTATTGCAGTGTAATATTAACAACTACTTAACGAGAGCATGAAAATGGAAGTTCAGGACAGGAACCCAGGAGAACAGCAAGGAGCGGCAGACACCGTTAGTAGGCCCCAACCCAACTAGTAGGCCAAATGCAGTGTAATATTAACAACTACTTAACGAGAGCCTGAAAATGGAAGTTCGGGACAGGAAACCAGGAGAAGAGCAAGGAGCGGCATACACCGTTAGTAGGCCCCAACCCAACTAGTAGGCCAAATGCAGTGTAATATTAACAACTACTTCATGAGAGCCTGAAAATGGAAGTTCAGGACAGAAAATCAGGAGAACAGCAAGGAGCGGCAGACACCGTTAGTAGGCCCCAACCCAACTTGTAGGCCTGTTGCAGTGTAATATTAACAACTACTTAACGAGAGCATGAAAATGGAAGTTCAGGACAGGAAACCAGGAGAACAGCAAGGAGCGGCATACACCGATAGTAGGCCCCAACCCAACTAGTAGGCCAAATGCAGTGTAATATTAACAACTACTTAACGAGAGCCTGAAAATGGAAGTTCGGGACAGGAAACCAGGAGAAGAGCAAGGAGCGGCATACACCGTTAGTAGGCCCCAACCCAACTAGTAGGCCAAATGCAGTGTAATATTAACAACTACTTCATGAGAGCCTGAAAATGGAAGTTCAGGACAGAAAATCAGGAGAACAGCAAGGAGCGGCAGACACCGTTAGTAGGCCCCAACCCAACTTGTAGGCCTGTTGCAGTGTAATATTAACAACTACTTAACGAGAGCATGAAAATGGAAGTTCAGGACAGGAAACCAGGAGAACAGCAAGGAGCGGCATACACCGTTAGTAGGCCCCAACCACACTAGTAGGCCAAATGCAGTGTAATATTAACAACTACTTAACAAGAGCCTGAAAATGGAAGTTCAGGACAGGAAACCAGGAGAACAGCAAGGAGCGGCATACACCGATAGTAGGCCCCAACCCAACTTGTAGGCCAAATGCAGTGTAATATTAACAACTACTTAACGAGAGCCTGAAAATGGAAGTTCAGGACAGGAAACCAGGAGAACAGCAAGGAGCGGCATACACCATTAGTAGGCCCCAACCACACTAGTAGGCCAAATGCAGTGTAATATTAACAACTACTTCACGAGAGCCTGAAAATGGAAGTTCAGGACAGAAAACCAGGAGAACAGCAAGGAGCGGCATACACCGTTAGTAGGCCCCAACCAAACTAGTAGCCCCGCTGCAGTTTTAAAATTCCGATAGGCTGAAAACCTGACAATTGGAGGTCATTTTTTTGAAGAGGACAGCTGTATAGAGTGGCACAGACAGACACTGCTAGTAGGCCTTACACCACAAATTTGGCTCAACGCAGGTTTAAAAAAGGTCACATGGGTACACGGTCAGCATTGGTGTGGTCAGTGGAGGACAATTGGAAGGAGGGACCGCAGACAGACTTATTAGGCCTAAAATAAAAAAAGGAGGCTCTATGCACTTTTAATTAGGTTCCTGGGGTACACAGGCAGCATTGGTGTGGTCAGCAGAGCACTATTGGAAGGAGGGACCGCAGACAGACTTAGGAGGCTTGAACTAAAGAAAGTAGGCTCTATGCACTTTTAATTAGGTTCCAGTGGTACACAGGCAGCATTGGTGTGGTCAGTGGAGGACTATTGGAAGGAGGGACCGCAGACAGACTTAGTAGGCCTAAAATTAAAAAAGTAGGCTCTATGAACTTTTAATTAGGTTCCAGGGGTACACAGGCATCATTGGTGTGGTCAGCGGAGGACTATTGGAAGGAGGGACCGCAGACAGACTTAGTAGGCATAAAATTAAAAAAGTAGGCTCTATGAACTTTTAATTAGGTTCCAGGGGTACACAGGCAGCATTGGTGTGGTCAGTGGAGGACTATTGGAAGGAGGGACGGCAAACAGACTTAGTAGGCCTAAAATAAAAAAGCAGGCTCTATGCACTTTTAATTAGGTTCCAGGGGTACACAGGCAGCATTGGTGTGGTCAGCAGAGGACAATTTGAAGGAGCGACCGCAGACAGACTTAGTAGGCCTAAAATTAAAAAAAATAGGCTCAAAGCACCTTCGATTATGTGGCAGGGGTACACAGACAGCATTGATGTGGTCAGTGGAGGACGATTGGAAGGAGTGTCTGACACAGTTAGTACTCCCAATAAAGAAATACCATATATACTCGAGTATAAGCCGAGATTTTCAGCCCAAATTTTTGGGCTGAAAGTGCCCCTCTCGGCTTATACTCGAGTCACGGTCTGTGGAAGGGTCGGCGGGTGAGGGGAAGAGGGCGCTGAGGCATACTCACCTAGTCCCGGCGCTCCTGACACTGCCCCTGCCTGTCACACTGTCTCCGGGTGCCGCAGCTCTTCCCCTGTACAGCGGTCAGGTGGGACCGCTCATTAGAAAAATGAATATGGACTCCACTCCCATAGGGGTGGAGCCACATATTCATTCCTCTGAGCGGTGCCAGTGACCGCTGACAGGAAGAGCTGCGGCACCCAGAGACAGTGTGACAGGCAGGGGCAGCGTCAGGAGTGCCGGGACTAGGTGAGTATTTTATATTCACCTGTCCGCATTCCACCCGCCGGGCGCCGCTCCATTTTCCCAGCGCCGCTCTGTCTTTCCGGTGTCTCTCCGCTCTGACTGTTCAGGTCAGAGGGCGCGATGACGCATATAGTGGGCGCGCCGCCCTCTGCCTGATCAGTCAGTGCGGAGAGACGCCGGGACCGGACGCTGGGAGCTGCAAGCAAGAGAGGTGAGTATGGCATTTTTTTTATTATTGCAGGCGCTGCAATGGCACAGCTTTATACGGAGCATCTATGGGGCAAGAATGAACGATGCAGAGCACTATATGGCACAGCTATGGGGCAATAATGAAAGGTGCAGAGCACTATATGGCACAGCTATGGGGCAATAATGAACGGTGCAGAGCACTATATGGCACAGCTATGGGGCAATAATGAATGGTGCAGAGTACTATATAGCACATCTATGGGGCAATAATGAACGGTGCAGAGCACTATATGGCACAGCTATGGGGCAAGAATGAAGGGTGCAGAGCACTATATGGCACAGCTATGGGGCAAGAATGAACGGTGCAGAGCACTATATGGCACAGCTATGGTGCAATAATAAACGGTGCAGAGCACTATATGGCACAGCTAGGGGGCAATAATGAACGGTGCAGAGCACTATATGGCACAGCTATGGGGCAAGAATTAACAGTGCAGAGCACTATATGGCAGAGCTATGGGGCAATAATGAACGGTGCAGAGCACTATATGGCACAGCTATGGGGCAAGAATTAACAGTGCAGAGCACTATATGGCAGAGCTATGGGGCAATAGTGAACGGTGCAGAGCACTATATGGCACAGCTATGGGGCAAGAATGAACAGTGCAGAGCACTTTATGGCACAGCTATGGGACAATAATGAACGGTGCAGAGCACTATATGGCACAGCTATGGGGCAAGAATGAACGGTGCAGAGCACTATATGGCACAGCTGTGGGGAAATAATGAACGGTGCAGAGCACTATATGGCACAGCTATGGGGCAATAATGAACGGTGCAGAGCACTATATGGCACAGCTATGGGGCAAGAATGAACGGTGCAGAGCACTATATGGCAAAGCTATGGGGCAAGAATGAACGGTGCAGAGCACTATATGGCACAGCTATGGGGCAAGAATGAACGGTGCAGAGCACTATATGGCACATCTATGGGGCAATAATGAACGGTGCAGAGCACTATATGGCAGAGCTATGGGGCAATAATGAACGGTGCAGAGCACTATATGGCACAGCTATGGGGCAATAATGAACGGTGCAGAGCATTATATGGCACAGCTATGGGGCAATAATGAACGGTGGAGAGCACTATATGGCACAGCTTTCTATGGTACATCTATGGGGCAATAATGAACGGTGCAGAGCACTATATGGCACAGCTATGGGGCCATAGCTGTGCCATATGGAGCATCTATTTTTATTATAAAAATTCACTGGAAGCTGCTGCATTTTCCACCCTAGTCTTATACTCGAGTCAATAAGTTTTCCCAGTTTTTTGTGGCAAAATTAGGGGGGTCGGCTTATACTCGGGTCGGCTTATACTCGAGTATATATGGTAGATGTTAATGTCTCGCAAAACAACAAAACCCCCCAAAAAAGGGTGGCATACTTAGGTACAGGGGTGGGCTTCTCTGTTGAGTTTCAGACATAATAATTTGGCGCTAAGTATTTACTGGTGTCAATATAGGACACTGACCCTGACTATTTTAACTAGCATCATACATATCAACAAATTGGTATTGTCAGTGCCAGGCATTGAAGGATGTCAGCGCATAGACTAAACATTGGTGGAGCTGTGAGAGATAATTTTGCAAGTGGTAGAACAGTGTTTGAGCTTAGGGGGGAAACTCTCTTGTGGCCAGCGGTACAGGCCCAGGGCCCCTCATGTTACAATGGTGTGTCTGACGTTGGGTGCGCGCCACCACCACCAGACACACTTTATTGTACTATGAGGGACCCAGTGGCAGTGGCGTCGACCAAAAGCGGGCACACCCACCTCTTCAGACAAACGGCACTCTCACGGGTGCTTGCGCCAAGTGGTGAGACCACGGCCCCGTGGGGGGAGTTAGCCCATTTAGGGAGGTGTAAACATGTCATATGCTGGACAAACAGCTGCTGCAAATTAAGAGATTGGAGCAGTCAGTAAGACCAGTCCACAAGCAAGACCTTTTCTTAGGAAAGCTAGGTGTCAGCCGGGAAAGGTGGGGCAAAATAATTCGAAATCCATGAGTGGTTCATTTTAATGAAGGTTAGATCATGAACATTTTGGGTAGCCAAATGAGTCCTTTTTTCGGTCAATATTGAACCAGCAGCACTGAATACTCTTTCTGATAGCACACTAGCTGCTGGGCAAGCAAGCTCCTGCAATGCATATTCTGCCAATTCGGGCCAGGTGTCTATTTTGGATGCCCAGTAATCAAATGGGAATGACCGTTGAGGGAGAACATCGATAAGGGATGAAAAATAGTTAGTAACCATACTGGACAAATGTTGTCTCCTGTCACTTTGAATTGATGCTGCAGTACCTGTCCTGTCTGCGGTCATTGCGAAATAACTCCACAACCTGGTCAGAAAACCCCTCTGTCCAACGCCACTTCTGATTTGTGCACCTCTAACACCTCTGCCCTGTTGCCCCCTGCAGCTCGTGTGAGAACTATCACCGGCGCTGTGTGCTGGGAATGCCTGAATCAAACGGTCTACAAGAGTTGCTTGTTTTGTTGCTAATATTTGTTCGAGGTTCTCATGTGGCATGATGTTTTGCAATTTGACTTTATAGCGAGGATCAAGGAGGCAGGCCAACCAGTGATCGTCATCGGTAGGGTTGAGCGACTTTTACTTTTATAGGATCGGTTCGGGTTTCACGAAACCCGACTTTTTCAAAAGTCGGGTCGAGTGAAATCGGCCAATCCTATAAAAAAGTTAGGGTCGGGGTCGGCCGAAACACGAAACCTAATGCAGTGCATTGGGTTTCCAATGGTTCCCAGGGTCTGAAGGAGAGGAAACTCTCGTTCAGGCCCTGGGATCCATATTTAAGTGTAAAATAAAGAATTAAAATAAAATATATTGCTATACTCACCCTCTGACGTGCCGTGGTACTAACCGGCAGCCTTCCTTCCTTAGAATCAGCGCGTGAAGGGCCTTAGATGACGTCGCGGCTTGTGATTGGTCGCGCGACCGCCCATGTGACCGCTCGCACGACCAATCACAAGCCGCGACGTCACCGAAGGTCCTTCAAGCGCTGATTCTTAGGAAGGAAGGCTGTCGGAAAGAAGCAGGGCGCGTCCGAGGGTGAGTATATTCCTATTACGTATATTCTCACCCGCGGACGCGCCCTGCTTCTTTCCGGCAGCCTTCCTTCCTAAGAATCAGTGCTTGAAGGACCTTCGGTGACGTTGCGGCTTGTGATTGGTCGCGCGAGCGGTCACATGGGCGGTCGCGCGACCAATCACAAGCCGCGACGTCATCTAAGGCCCTTCACGTGCTGATTCTAAGGAAGGAAGGCAGCCGGTTAGTACCAGGGCGCGTCAGAGGGTGAGTATAGCAATATTTTTTATTTTAATTCTTTATTTTACACTTAAATATGGATTCCGATACCGATTTCCGATATTGCAAACATATCGGAACTCGGTATCGGAATTCCGATACCAGATTCAGAAGATCGCCGACCTCATGGCCGACCCCACACAGGGGTCGGGTCGGGTTTCATGAAACCCAACTTTGCCAAAAGTTGGTGACATATGAAAATGGCCGACCCGTTTCGCTCAACCCTAGTCATCGGTCATCATTTTTAGAATGCGTGGCTCCCTTTTGAGGATATGTAAGGCTTAATCCGCCATGTGGGCCAAAGTTCCAGTTGTCAAATCGGCGCTTGAGCTTGGTTGAGGGGTAGTTTCTGGCAAATCTACGTCACTTGTCTCCCTCAAAAAGCCTGAACCCGGCCTTGCAACGCCACCGGTTTCTATTGGCCCCGGAGAAGCTTCCTCATTCGAAAAATACTCATCCCCATCATCCTCCTTGTCCTCCTCCTCTTCGCCCACTACCTCATCCTGTAGACTGCCCTGACCAGACAATGGCTGACTGTCATCAAGGCTTCCCTCTTCCTCGGCTGCAGACGCCTGCTCCTTTATGTGCGTCAAACTTTGCATCAGCAGACGCATTAGGGGGATGCTCATGCCTATTATGGCGTTGTCTGCACTAACCAGCAGTGTGCATTCCTCAAAACACTGAAGTACTTGACACAGGTCTTGTACCTTCGACCACTACACACCTGACAACTCCATGTCTGCCATCCAACTACCTGCCCGTGTATGTGTATCCTCCCACAAATACATAACAGCACGCCTCTGTTCGCACAGTCTCTGAAGCATGTGCAGTGTGGAGTTCCACCTTGTTGCAATGTCGATGATTAGGGGATGCTGTGGAAGGTTCAAAGACCGCTGATGGTTCTGCATACGGCTGGAGTGCACGGGCGAACAGCGGATATGCGAGCAAAGTCTGCGCACTTTGAGGAGCAGGTCGGGTAACCCCGGATAACTTTTCAGGAAGCACTGCACCACCAGGTTTAAGGTGTGAGCCAGGCAAGGAATGTGTTTCAGTTGTGAAAGGGCTATGGCAGCCATAAAATTCCTTCCGTTATCACTCACTACCTTGCCTGCCTCAAGATGTACAGTGCCCAGCCATGACTGAGTTTCTTGCTGCAAGAACTTGGACAGAACTTCCGCGGTGTGCCTGTTGTCGCCCAAACACTTCATTGCCAATACAGCCTGCTGACGCTTGCCACTAGCTGTCCCATAATGGGACACCTCGTGTGCAACAGTGGCAGCTGCGGATGGAGTGCTCATGTGACTGCGGTCTGTGGACGAGCTCTCGCTTCTGCAGGAGGACGAGGAGGAGGAGGAGGGGGGCGAACGTCTATAGCCAACTGTTTCCTAGACCGTGGGCTAGGCAGAACTGTCCCAATATTGCTGTCCCCTGTGGACCCTGCATCCACCACATTAACCCAGTGTGCCGTGATGGACACGTAATGTCCCTGGCCATGCCTACTGGTCCATGCATCTGTTGTCAGGTGCACCTTTGTACTCACAGATTGCCTGAGTGCATGGACGATGCGGTCTTTTACGTGCTGGTGGAGGGCTGGGATGGCTTTTCTCGAAAAGAAGTGTCGACTGGGTAGCTCGTAGCGTGGTACAGCGCAGTCCATCAGGGCTTTGAGAGCTTCGCTTTCAACTAACCGGTAGGGCATCATCTCTAACGAGATTAGTCTAGCAATGTGGGCGTTCAAACCCTGTGTACGCGGATGCGAGGATGAGTTCTTCCTTTTCCTAACGAGAGTCTCATGTAGGGTGAGCTGGACTGGAGAGCTGCAGATCGTGGAACTAGCGGGGGTGCCGGTGGACATGGCAGACTGAGAGAGGGATGGAGATGGTATTCTTGCTGGTGCCCTACATGCAGTGTTTCCTACCACAAACCTGGTGATTCCCTGACTGCTTTGGCCTGGTGACGAAACCTGCACATTTACTGCAGGTGGTGCGGGAAATGGTGGGCTTACAGTGAGGGAAGGGATGTAGCGTTGCTGACTAGCTTCATTGGCCGAGGGTGCTACAACCTTAAGGGACGTGTGGTAGTTAGTCCAGGCTTGCAAATGCATGGTGGTTAAATGTCTACGCATGCAACTTGCATTTAGACTTTTAAGATTCTGACCTCTGCTTAAGGTAGTTGAACATTTTTGACAGATGACTTTGCGCTGCTCATTTGGATGTTGTTTAAAAAAATGCCAGACTGCACTCTTTCTACTATCGGATACCTTTTCAGGCATCGCAGACTCAGCTTCTTTAACCGGATGACCACGCTGTCCTACAACTGGTTTTGCCACGCGTTTTTGGCCAGATACGGGCCTGGCAGATGGAACCTGTTGCGATGTTGATGCCTGCTGCGGCTCCTCCTCCTCCGCTTCAGAGCTACTGCTGCCTGCACCCTGTTCCCCCAATGGCTGCCAATCGGGGTCAA
Organism: Ranitomeya imitator; assembly: GCF_032444005.1. Taxonomy (NCBI): domain Eukaryota; kingdom Metazoa; phylum Chordata; class Amphibia; order Anura; family Dendrobatidae; genus Ranitomeya; species Ranitomeya imitator. Next base: position 721,480,329 of record NC_091283.1, on the reverse strand, counting down.
CAACTGGGTCATCTATGACCTCCTCTTCTACCTCGTGTGCAACTTCATCTGTGTCACCGTGTGAGCTGGTGGTATAGCGTTCGTGACGGGGCACCATAGTCTCATCACAGGGTCACATTCTGGATCAGTACACTGCGAGGGCAATGTTCTGGTCTGAGTCAAATGAACAGCATAGTAATCTGGCTGTGGCTGTGCATCTGTGCACTCCATGTCGATTCAACTTGTAATGGGCATGACCTGTTAACTATTTCACTTTCTAACCCAGGAACGGTATGTGTAAAGAGCTCCATGGAGTTACCCGTTGTGTCGCCTGACGCATCCTTCTCTGTTGTTCTTGGTGTGGAAGACAAGGAAGCGACTTGTCCCTGACCATGAACATCCACTAACGACGCGCTGCTTTTACATTTAGCAATTTCAGAAGAGGAGGCGAAAGAGCTAGAGGCATGGAAAGCCAAAACTTGTTTTTGCTGCTCCGGCTTTAAAAGCGGTTTTCCTACTCCCAGAAGAGGGAGCGTTCGAGGCCTTGTGTAGCCAGACGACGAAGCTGGCTCAACAACTCGAGACTTAGGTGCTATATTGCTTTTCCCAGACCACCTGATGCTCCACCACCACTACCATCATTACCAGCTGGCAATGACCTCCCACGGCCACGACCTCTTCCACCAGACTTCATCATTGTTTGAAAAACGTCACCAAACTAACGGTATTTGTTACTGTACAACCAGTTACAAGGTGAATTCAAACTTCTGTTGGATTTATATATCCCTTTATAGGTGTGTGAGACTGCAGGGAAAATCAGGCCCAATGTATAACAGTACACAGCTTCAGTGGCAGACAGATATGCCACTAACAGGACTGACGCAGATGCACACACTACCAATAAAAATCTCCCCCTTTTTATATTTTCAGGGAGAATATTGAAGAAATGTGGCCCACTCTTATACAGTATATGTTCTGTGGCATAAAATGAAAGACAGATGCCACACACAGGACTGGCACTGAGGCAGAATTGCCAATCTTAATCTCCCACTAGTTTTATTTTTTCCTGGGAGAATTGTCAAGAAATTAGGCCCAGTGTTACACACTAGTTTTTCTGTGGCACAAAATGAGAGACAGATGCCACACACAGGACTGGCACAGAGGCAGAATGGCCAATCTTAATCTCCCACTTGTTTTACTCTATTGTGGGAGAATTGTCAAAAAATCTGGCACCGTGCTACACACTAGGTTTTATGTGGCACAAAATGAGAGACAGATGCCACACACAGGACTGGCACTGAGGCAGAAATGTCAATCTTAATCTCCCACTATTTTTTTTCTGGGAGAATTGTCAAAAAATCTGGCCCAGTGTTACACACTAGGTTTTATGTGGCACAAAATGAGAGACAGATGGCACACACAGGACTGGCACTGAGGCAGAAATGCCAATCTTAATCTCCCACTATTTTTTTTTGGGGGGGGGAGAATTGTCAAAAAATCTGGCACCGTGTTACACACTAGGTTTTCTGTGGCACAAAATGAGAGACAGATGCCACACACAGGACTGGCACTGAGGCAGAAATGCCAATCTTAATCTCCCACAATTTTTTTTTCCTGGGAGAATTGTCAAAAAATCTGGCACCGTGTTGCACACTAGGTTTTATGTGGCACAAAATGAGAGACAGATGCCACACACAGGACTGGCACTGAGGCAGAAATGCCAATCTTAATCTCCCACAATTTTTTTTTCCTGGGAGAATTGTCAAAAAATCTGGCACCGTGTTACACACTAGGTTTTATGTGGCACAAAATGAGAGACAGATGCCCCACACACGACTGGCACAGAGGCAGAATGGCCAATCTTAATCTCCCACTATTTTTTTTTCTGGGAGAATTGTCAAAAAATCTGGCCCAGTGTTACACACTAGGTTTTATGTGGCACAAAATGAGAGACAGATGCCACACACAGGACTGGCACTGAGGCAGAAATGCCAATCTTAATCTCCCACAATTTTTTTTTCCTGGGAGAATTGTCAAAAAATCTGGCACCGTGTTACACACAAGGTTTTATGTGGCACAAAATGAGAGACAGATGGCACACACAGGACTGGCACTGAGGCAGAAATGCCAATCTGTTGTGAATTCCGCTCTTGGGCTCCCTCCGGTGGTTGTAAGTGGCACTTTTGTGAGTTCTGCTCTTGGGCTCCCTCTTGTGGTTTCTAGTGGTATGGCTGCTCCTTGGAGTTAGCTGTCTTCAGCTGCTTCCACTGATCATCTTTTCTGCTCGGCTATTTATGCCTGGCTCTGTCCTTCAGCCAGTGCCACTTGTAAATGGTTCCTGGTTGGATTCACATCTCTTTGGAGTTCCCTGTTATCCTGACCAGTTCAGCAAAGCTAAGTTTTTGCTTGCTCTTTTCTGTTCACAGTTTGTGGACTTATCCGTTCTGTGCTTCTATGTTTGTCCAACGTTATCAGTATGAATTAATTCTGTCTTGCTGGAAGCTCTGGGAAGCAGATTTACCCTCCACACCTTTAGTCAGGTGTGGAGATTTTTAGTAAACTCTGCGTGGATTTTTGTAGTGTTTTATACTGACCGCACAGTATTCCATCCTGTCCTATCTATCAAGTTAGACTGGCCTCCTGTGCTCATCCTGGTTTCATTCTGTGTATGTCTTTTCCCTCTCCACTCACAGTCATTATTTGTGGGGGGCTAATCTATCCTTTGGGGATTTTCTCTGAGGCAAGATAGTTTTCCTGCTTCTATCTTTAGGGGTAGTTAGCTCTTAGGCGGTGACGAGATGCCTAGGGAGAGTTAGGAGCACCCCACGGCTACTTCTAGTGTTGTGTTGAGCTTAGGGACTGCGGTCAGTACAGTTACCACTTCCTTCAGAGCTCGCTCCATGTTGCTCCTAAACCACCGCATCATAACACCAATGTTAACCTCCCACTTTTTTTGGGAGAATTGTCAAAAAATCTGGCACCGTGTTACACACTAGGTTTTCTGTGGCACAAAATGAGAGACAGGTGCCACACACAGGACTGGCACAGAGGCAGAATGGCCAATCTTAATCTCCCACTATTTTTTTGGGGGGAGAATTGTCATAAAATCAGGCCCAGTGTTACACACTAGGTTTTATGTGGCACAAAATGAGAGACAGATGCCACACACAAGACTGGCACTGAGGCAGAAATGCCAATCTTAATCTCCCACTATTTTTTTTTTCCTGGGAGAATTGTCAAAAAATCTTGCACCGTGTTACACACTAGGTTTTATGTGGCACAAAATGAGAGACAGATGCCACACACAGGACTGGCACTGAGGCAGAAATGCCAATCTTAATCTCCCACTATTTTTTTTCTGGGAGAATTGTCAAAAAATCTGGCACCGTGTTACACACTAGGTTTTATGTGGCACAAAATGAGAGACAGATGCCACACACAGGATTGGCACTGAGGCAGAAATGACAATTTTCATCTCCCACTTGTTTTACTTTATTGTGGGAGAATTGTCAAGAAATCAGGCCCAGTGTTACACACTAGGTTTTCTGTGGCACAAAATGAGAGACAGATGCCACACACAGCACTGGCACTGAGGCAGAATTGCCAATCTTAATCTCCCACTATTTTTTTTTATTTATGGTAGAATTGGCAAGAAATCAGGCCCACTGTTAGACTGTATGTTTTCTGTGCCAGAAAATGAGACACAGATGCCACACACAGGACTGCCACTTATGCAAATTTGCCAATTTTAATCTGCACCCTTTTTTTTTTCTTCAGGAAGACTAGTGAATAAATCTGGGCCACTGTATTAGAGTATATTTTCTGTGGCAGAAAGTGGCTTGAAGAGATATAACGAAAAAAAAAAAAAAGGAACTGTACTACAATTACTATCTCCCTGCAGTAATCTCAGCAAAGTATGGCAGGCAGCAATAACAAGGAGTGGACTGCTGCACGAAAAAGTCAAAAGTGTGGACAAACAAACAAGATAGCTGTGCAGAAAGGAAGGAGCAACAGGATTTGGGCTTTGAAAAAAGCAGTTGGTTTGCACAGCGGCGTACACACAGCAATGCAGCTATCAGGGAGCCTTCTAGGGCAGCCCAATGAGCTACAGCGCTGAGGAAAAAAAAATGTACCCTCCACTGTCCCTGCAAACAAAAGGTGGTGTTGGACAGTAGAAATCGCGACAGCACAAGCGGTTTGGGGGTTAATGTACCCTGCCTAACGCTATCCCTGCTTCTGACGAAGCGGCAGCAACCTCTCCCTATGCTCAGATCAGCAGCAGTAAGATGGCGGTAGGCGGGAACGCCCCTTTATAGCCCCTGTGACGCCGCAGAAATCAAGCCAATCATTGCCATGCCCTTCTCTAAGATGGTGGGGACCAGGAACTATGTCATCACGCTGCCCACACTCTGCGTCCACCTTCATTGGCTTAGAAATGGCGCTGAACGCATCATCGAAACGCGACTTTGGCGCTATTGTCACGTACCGCGTGGCCAACCCCACACAGGGATCTGGTTGGGTTTCATGAAATCCGACTTTGCTAAAAGTCGTCGACTTATGAAAATGACCTATCCGTATCGCTCAACCCTAGTGTTGAGCATTCCGATACTGCAAATATCGGGTATCGGCCGATATTTGCTGTATCAGAATTTTGATACCGAGTTCCGAGATTTTTACGATATCGGAAATCGGAATCGGAAGTTCCTATAAGTTCCCAGTCATCTTCGGCGTGTGCGGTGCGTATGGTTCCCAGAGTCTGGAGGAGAGGAGACTCTCCTTCAGGCCCTGGGATACATATTCATTTAAAAAATAAAGAATAAAATAAAAAATATTAATATACTCACCCCTCCGACAAACCCTGGCTGTCACCGCTGCAAGCGTCTGCCTCCGTTCCTAAGAATGCAGAGAGTGAAGAACCTTCTATGACGTCGCGGTCACGTGAGTGGTCAGGTGCGTGATATGGGATGGAGGTCAGGAGCGCAGGGAAACTGCGTGGAGCGCAATGCAAAGGTGGCGCATGCGCAGTGAGAAAACCGGGTAGCACTGAGAGTTTCCTCTCCTTCAGGCCCTGGGAACCATCCAGGATCACTGCCGATATTTGTGTCCCATTGACTTGCATTGGTATCAGGTATCGGGTATCGGTATCGGCGATATCCGATATTTTTTGGATATCGGCCAATCCCATCCGATACCGATACTTTCAAATATCGGAAGGTATTGCTCAACACTATGCCTAAGACAAATACCTGTGGGTTCGGACATAGAGAGATCTGTGGTGGTGTGTAGGCTTGAGCGAAACGGATCGGACAAATTCAAAAGTCGCCGACTTTTGGCAAAGTCGGGTTTCATGAAACCCGACCCGATCCTAGTGTGGGATCGGCCATGCGGTCGGCGATCTTCGTGCCAAAGTCACGTTTCGTATGACGCGCTTGGCGCCATTTTTTCAGCCAATGAAGGAGCGTGGGCAGAGTGATGACATAGGTCTTAGGGGCGTGGACGCCTATCGCCATCTTGTCGCTTGTGCGCTGTAGTGATTTGCAATGTGTAACACCAGCTTTTCTGTTCAGGGATGGAGGAGAGAGAGAGAGAGAGAGAAAAAAAAAATTACCCATTGACTTTGCATTGGGTTTCGTGTTTCGGTCGATCCCCGACTTTTCGCCATAATCGGACGATTTCACTCGACTCGACTTTTGAGATAGTCGGGTTTCGCAAAACCCAACTCGACCCTAAAAAAGTAAAAGTCGCTCAACCTTAGTGGTGTGTGTCAACATTGGTGGCTAGTGGATTAAATAGTGGCGGGACAGGAAGTGGAGGGGGGGCAGGAAAGGGCGCGTGCGAAATGAAGGCAGAGAACCAGCGTGAGACGCATGCATGGTAGAGGAATGGGGAGAAGGCCGAGGACACATGGCGCCTGCGAGATATGGGATGGAGGTCAGGAGCGCAGGGAAACTGCGTGGAGGCAATGCAAAGGTGGCGCATTCTCAGTGAGAAAACCGGGTAGCACTGAGAGATGTGTGTGCAGGGCGCCGTATGAGGGCGGCACACAAAGGCAGCAACATATATATATATATGGAAACAGGAACACATGGGCTACTTGCTACTGGGGAGTTCCACCACTCCTCTTGGGCTATCTGCACAAAAGCTGTTCTACCCTGTATGCACACATGGATTTTTCCTCTCTGAACCCTGTTCACACAGGTTATATACAGATGATCAGGTTTTTAAATACATCAGATAGGGATTGCATACATTAGTTAGGACTGCTCTGATAAGGGTATACCGTGAAGATTGGTAGAGCAGCTTAGTATACATTTTTTGCAAAAAACGTATCAACCAAATACCCTGTTTTTTACATCTTTTACTAGCACTTGCGGATTACTGCAACATTTTTTCAAACTGAGTGTTTTTGGTTTTACTATTCTCTTTTGTGTCTTCAGGTTTCTTGGTGGTGTGTGAACATGATCATACAGACTTGTTCACTGTGCAAGTAGCCCATGTGTTCCTGTTTCCATAATTGTTCTCTTGTGTCTACAAGACTGGGGAGTTCCACCACTCCTCTTGGGCTATCTGCACAAAAGCTGTTCTACCCTGTATGCACACATGGATTTTTCCTCTCTGAACCCTGTTCACACAGGTTATATACAGATGATCAGGTTTTTAAATACATCAGATAGGGATTGCATACATTAGTTAGGACTGCTCTGATAAGGGTATACCGTGAAGATTGGTAGAGCAGCTTAGTATACATTTTTTGCAAAAAACGTATCAACCAAATACCCTGTTTTTTACATCTTTTACTAGCACTTGCGGATTACTGCAACATTTTTTCAAACTGAGTGTTTTTGGTTTTACTATTCTCTTTTGTGTCTTCAGGTTTCTTGGTGGTGTGTGAACATGATCATACAGACTTGTTCACTGTGCAAGTAGCCCATGTGTTCCTGTTTCCATAATTGTTCTCTTGTGTCTACAAGACTGGGGAGTTCCACCACTCCTCTTGGGCTATCTGCACAAAAGCTGTTCTACCCTGTATGCACACATGGATTTTTCCTCTCTGAACCCTGTTCACACAGGTTATATACAGATGATCAGGTTTTTAAATACATCAGATAGGGATTGCATACATTAGTTAGGACTGCTCTGATAAGGGTATACCGTGAAGATTGGTAGAGCAGCTTAGTATACATTTTTTGCAAAAAACGTATCAACCAAATACCCTGTTTTTTACATCTTTTACTAGCACTTGCGGATTACTGCAACATTTTTTCAAACTGAGTGTTTTTGGTTTTACTATTCTCTTTTGTGTCTTCAGGTTTCTTGGTGGTGTGTGAACATGATCATACAGACTTGTTCACTGTGCAAGTAGCCCATGTGTTCCTGTTTCCATAATTGTTCTCTTGTGTCTACAAGACTGGGGAGTTCCACCACTCCTCTTGGGCTATCTGCACAAAAGCTGTTCTACCCTGTATGCACACATGGATTTTTCCTCTCTGAACCCTGTTCACACAGGTTATATACAGATGATCAGGTTTTTAAATACATCAGATAGGGATTGCATACATTAGTTAGGACTGCTCTGATAAGGGTATACCGTGAAGATTGGTAGAGCAGCTTAGTATACATTTTTTGCAAAAAACGTATCAACCAAATACCCTGTTTTTTACATCTTTTACTAGCACTTGCGGATTACTGCAACATTTTTTCAAACTGAGTGTTTTTGGTTTTACTATTCTCTTTTGTGTCTTCATATATATATATATGGGCAGCACGGTGGTGCAGTGGATAGCACTGCAGCCTTGCAGCGCTGGGGTCAACATCTGCAAAGAGTTTGTATGTTCTCTCCGTGTTTGCGTGGGTTTCCTCCGGGCACTCTGGTTTCCTCCCACATCCCAAAGACATACTGATAGGGATTCTAGATTGTGAGCCCCATTGGGGACAGCGATGATAATGTGTGCAAATTGTAAAGCGCTGCGGAATATGTTAGCGCTATACAAAAATAAAGATTATTATTATTATTATATATATGTACTGTATATATAAAAATAGAGTGATGGGAATGGGGACCAGGAGAGGCGTGTAGGCATAGATACAATGAGGTAAGGAAGGTAAGGAAGAGATGGATGGACAAATGAAACATAGTGGCAGATGAAACAGATTTGGAAAGTATGGATAGTGTGAAAAAGTGACTGGGGCTGGATGAAAGCAAGGAGAAAATGAGGCAAACAGAAGGACGGAGAAAATGAGGCAAACAGAAGGACAGAAAAATACTGGATAGAGCCGAAAAAATATAAATAAAAATAATAAATAATAAAATATGGAAAAAATGTATAAATAATGAAAAAAAGGAAAAAATATAATAAAATTGGAAATAAAATTAAATAAAAAAAGGAAATGAAAATGTGAAAAAATATAATATAAAGTGAAATCAAAAAATAGGAATTGTGGAATTGATGGAGAGCTGATGAAAATAAAAATAATTGGAAAAAAACTAGAAAATCGAGAAAAATCAATAAAAATAAGAATTAATAAAAATGTAAAAAATAAAAATGTAAAAAAAATAAAAAAAGGAAAAAGATATAAAAAATAAATAATAAAAGTAAAAATAAAAATAAAAGTGCAGATGAACCTGGGTACTTACCCCAGTAAGATGTGATGGACTGATGTAGTCAAACTGCCTAAAAGTAGGGGGGGATAGGTTAATACACTGGGTATAATAGAAAGGTCAGTATGCTACACATACATATCCACAATTTATACAGAAAATATAGGTTCAAGGCAAATGCAGGGTACATATGATAAACAGTTTGCGCGGTAACCTAGAATGAGCAAGAGAACATATCGTCTCGTAGTGAATTGTCATCAGATCAAATCAAGTTCCCTATTTAAACCTTTAGGTGTGAGGGTTTGCAGGGTGTAAATCCAATGGGATTCTCGTTGTTTTAGTAGTTTTATGTGGTTACCACCTCTCCTTGGGCGCTCAACCTGCTCATGGACCTGAAAGCGCAGTTGGGAAACTGAGTGGTTAGTGGCTATAAAGTGGTACGGGAGGGGGAGCCAGGTTTTCTTGCAACGTATGGCTGGCGATTTATGGCTGGCGATTCGATCACGGATGTGCTGTGTCGTTTCTCCAACATAGAGAAACGCGCATGGGCACTTGATGTCGTACACTACATTATTGGATTCACACGTAAAGAATCCTTTGATTGGGTACTGTTTGCCTGAGTGCGGGTGAGTTATTGTGCTGGATTTAATAACATTGGAGCAGCATGCGCAGCCTAAACAGGGGAATGTGCCGCGTCTTTCCGTATCCAGGAAGGTTTGTCTGGGTGCTCTAGTTGAGCTGCCTATGTCTGCTTTAATGACTCAATCCCCAATGTTGTTAAGGTACCGTCACTAGAGTTGAGCGACCTTGACCTTTTTAGAGTCGAGCCGGGTTTCGCGAAACCCGACTATCTCAAAAGTCGGGTCGAGTGAAATCGGCCGATTATGACGTAAAGTCGGGATCGACCGAAACACGAAACCCAATGCAAGTCAATGGGGCAGCATAGTCGGCAGTGAGTGGGGGCCAGGAAAACACCTAGAGTGCCCATTTTAATGTCAAAACCATCCATTCTTCTTAATGAAGCTTGTCAAGCGTAATTTACCTTATAATAATTGGAAGGCATTTGAAATTGGGGGTCATTTGGCTAAAGTTGTGGTGGGTAGGGCTGGTTCAAGTAATTAGTGGGCCCAGGAAATCTGGACCACGTCACGGCAGTGGAGCAGGGAGAGGTAAGTATTTCAACTTTGCAAGTGCTGTGAACCTGAGCAAGCAGGGGGGGCCCACTCGTTGGCATTGGCACTGGCACAGGGCCCCTCAAAATACAGCGGTGTGTTTGCACGGTGGGGGCGCCTCCCACCGGCAGCAACACTTTTGCGTACTATGAGATGCCCTGTGCCAGTGACGTCACCAACTAGTATTCCTCCCCCCACCTGATGAAGGAACCTGCACTTTCATCTGCACCTTCCTCTTTGTCCCCGTGTAAGGTGGTATGGTATGCGGGAAGAGCAACCTGACTTTCAGCAGGGTCACAATGTTGTTGTGTAGCATGCACGGGAAATGTTGCGTTATGGGTCAATGTACCAGCAGACTCATCTATCACTGGCTGGGCAATGGGCAGGATGAGGAGGAAACACAGATATAGGCCCAAAGAATAAAGTTGGCTAAATGCAGTTCAAAATTGGTAACACAGGCATAACCAGGGGGCATTGCAGTGGAGGACAACTGGAATGAGAGGCTGACACAGAGAGTAGGTCCAAATCAGTAAGTAGTCGAAATGCAGTTCAAAATTGGCAACCGTAGTAAACAGGCGGCACAGCTTTGTTCAGTGGAGGAGAACAGCAAGGAGTGGCAGACACCGATAGTAGGCCCCAACCCAACTAGTAGGCCAAATGCAGTCTAACATTAACAACTACTTAACGAGCGCCTGAAAACGGAATTTCAGGACAGGAAACCAGGAGAACAGCAAGGAGTGGCAGACACCGATAGTAGGCCCCAAACCAACTAGTACGCCAAATGCAGTTGTTCCGTTTAACCACAATTTAATGAGAGCCTGAAGATAGAAGTTCAGGAAAGGCAACCAGGAGAACACCTTGGAGTGGAACACACCATCTCTCTACACCCCATACCCAATTTGTAGGCCTAATGCAGTGTAGTTTCCAAGAAGTACTAAACGAGAGCCGAAAGATCGAAGCTCAGGAAAGGCAACCTGGAGAACACCTTGGAGTGGAACACACCATCTCTCTACACCCCATACCCAATTTGTAGGCCTAATGCAGCGTAGTTTCCAACAACTACTAAACGAGAGCATGAAGATCGAAGCATTGGCGAGGAAACCTGGGGAACACCTTGGAGTGGAACACACCATCTCTCTACACCCCATACCCAATTTGTAGGCCTAATGCAGCGTAGTTTCCAACAACTACTAAACGAGAGCCGGAAGATCGAAGCTCAGGAAAGGCAACCTGGAGAACACCTTGGAGTGGAACACACCATCTCTCTACACCCCATACCCAATTTGTAGGCCTAATGCAGTATAGTTTCCAAGAACTACTAAACGAGAGCCGGAAGATCGAAGCTCAGGAAAGGCAACCTGGAGAACACCTTGGAGTGGAACACACCATCTCTCTACACCCCATACCCAATTTGTAGGCCTAATGCAGTGTAGTTTCCAAGAACTACTAAACGAGAGCCGGAAGATCGAAGCTCAGGAAAGGCAACCTGGAGAACACCTTGGAGTGGAACACACCATCTCTCTACACCCCATAGCCAATTTGTAGGCCTAATGCAGCGTAGTTTCCAACAACTACTAAACGAGAGCATGAAGATCGAAGCATTGGCGAGGAAACCTGGGGAACACCTTGGAGTGGAACACACCATCTCTCTACACCCCATACCCAATTTGTAGGCCTAATGCAGCGTAGTTTCCAACAACTACTAAACGAGAGCCGGAAGATCGAAGCTCAGGAAAGGCAACCTGGAGAACACCTTGGAGTGGAACACACCATCTCTCTACACCCCATACCCAATTTGTAGGCCTAATGCAGTGTAGTTTCCAAGAACTACTAAACGAGAGCCGGAAGATCGAAGCTCAGGAAAGGCAACCTGGAGAACACCTTGGAGTGGAACACACCATCTCTCTACACCCCATACCCAATTTGTAGGCCTAATGCAGTGTAGTTTCCAAGAGCTACTAAACGAGAGCCGGAAGATCGAAGCTCAGGAAAGGCAACCTGGAGAACACCTTGGAGTGGAACACACCATCTCTCTACACCCCATAGCCAATTTGTAGGCCTAATGCAGCGTAGTTTCCAACAACTACTAAACGAGAGCATGAAGATCGAAGCATTGGCGAGGAAACCTGGGGAACACCTTGGAGTGGAACACACCATCTCTCTACACCCCATACCTAATTTGTAGGCCTAATGCAGCGTAGTTTCCAACAACTACTAAACGAGAGCCGGAAGATCGAAGCTCAGGAAAGGCAACCTGGAGAACACCTTGGAGTGGAACACACCATCTCTCTACACCCCATACCCAATTTGTAGGCCTAATGCAGTGTAGTTTCCAAGAACTACTAAACGAGAGCCGGAAGATCGAAGCTCAGGAAAGGCAACCTGGACAACACCTTGGAGTGGAACACACCATCTCTCTACACCCCATACCCAATTTGTAGGCCTAATGCAGTGTAGTTTCCAACAACTACTAAACGAGAGCCGGAAGATCGAAGCTCAGGAAAGGCAGCCTGGAGAACACCTTGGAGTGGAACACACCATCTCTCTACACCCCTTACCCAATTTGTAGGCCTAATGCAGCGTAGTTTCCAACAACTACTAAACGAGAGCATGAAGATCGAAGCATTGTCGAAGAAACCTGGGGAACACCTTGGAGTGGAACACACCATCTCTCTACACCCCATACCCAATTTGTAGGCCTAATGCAGCGTAGTTTCCAACAACTACTAAACGAGAGCCGGAAGATCGAAGCTCAGGAAAGGCAACCTGGAGAACACCTTGGAGTGGAACACACCATCTCTCTACACCCCATACCCAATTTGTAGGCCTAATGCAGTGTAGTTTCCAAGAACTACTAAACGAGAGCCGGAAGATCGAAGCTCAGGAAAGGCAACCTGGAGAACACCTTGGAGTGGAACACACCATCTCTCTACACCCCATACCCAATTTGTAGGCCTAATGCAGTGTAGTTTCCAACAACTACTAAACGAGAGCCGGAAGATCGAAGCTCAGGAAAGGCAACCTGGAGAACACCTTGGAGTGGAACACACCATCTCTCTACACCCCATACCCAATTTGTAGGCCTAATGCAGTGTAGTTTCCAACAACTACTAAACGAGAGCCGGAAGATCGAAGCTCAGGAAAGGCAACCTGGGGAACACCTTGGAGTGTAACACACCATCTCTCTCCACCCGATACCCATTTTGTAGGCCTAATGCAGTGTAGTTTTCTACAACTACTAAACGAGAGTCGGAAGACCGAAGCAATGGCAAGGAAACCTGGGGAACACCTTGGAGTGTAACACACCATCTCTCTCCACCCCATACCCAATTTGTAGGCCTAATGCAGCCTAATTTCCGACAACTACTAAACGAGAGCATGAAGATCGAAGCTCAGGAAAGGCAACCTGGGGAACACCTTGGAGTGTAACAAACCCTCTCTCTACACCACGGAAGGGCTGATTCTTAGGAAGGAAGGCTGTCGGAAAGAAGCAGGGCGCGTCCGAGGGTGATTATATTCTTATTAGGTATATACTCACCCTCGGACGCGCCCTGCTTCTTTATTTGTAATGAATATTGTTGAGCGATACCTTCCGATATCGGAAAGTATCGGTATCGGTTGGGATCGGCCGATATTCAAAAAATATCGGATATCGCCGATACCGATACCCGATCCCAATGCAAGTCAATGGGACCAAAATATCGGAATTAAAATAAACCCTTTCTTTCCTTGTAGGTTCATTCTACATCAAGGAAAACAACTAAGAATAATGTAGGATGTATTGTGGGAGGTGGCGGAGACATTAAAGGCAATGAGGTTTAGCCCAATCAAATAGAATAGCATGCTTTTTTTTTTTTTTAAAAGACGTTCGGAGTGAAAAAGATATTGAGTATGTAAATTTTTTTTTATTTTGTCAGATATTGATGTTTCACTATTCCACGCCCTTCCCCTTCTTTTTTTTCTTTTTTTTTTTTACTTTTCCCACACTTTCATCTTCATCATCATCAGCATCTTTGACATCAACTTCTTCTTCACCTTATTCATCTTCTTCTTCATCTTCTACCTATTTTTTTTTTTATTACATTCTTCATATTCATTTTATTCAACTATTATTATTCTTCCTATTCTACATATTCTTTTTATTCCACTGTTATTATTCTTCCTATTCTACTTCTTCATCATATTCTCATTTGTGACAGGCATTCCCGTAGTTGTTATCTATAAAAGTTGGAAGATTACACCTTCCGTTCTGCCAGTCACAAAAGTTACATTTGTCCGCGTTCAGTTTGGCCTGCAGCATCAGGCTTTATCCAGGGGCACCACGAGGAGGAACGGACTCACCCCCATACACTGCTTAGTCTTCTTCTGCATATAATTTAGATAATATCTTTTGCTCTGATATTAAGTCTTATGCTTAATGTTCTTCTGCTCTTTGTTCTGCAGCCTCTTGTTCTTCTGCTTCTCGGTCTTCCATGTCGTCGTCTCCAGGGTCGTCGTCTCCAGTGTCGTCATCTCCGCCGTCGTCGTCTCAGCCGTCGTCGTCTCCACCGTCGTCGTCTCCGCCGTCGTCATCGGGGTGGTCTTCCGGGTCGTCGTCGTCGTCATCGGGGTGGTCTTCCGGGTTGTCGTCATCGGGGTGGTTTTCCGGGTCGTCGACTTTAGGGTCTTAAACTTGGAAATGTAGCAGAAGGTACAAGAAGGCTGAGAAAATGCCAAGAACCAGCTGATGGAACTGGAACTCGGATGGCTACCCGAAGGTTCAAGAGCCTATGGAACTACCGAGGACCAGCTGACGTTACTGGAACCCGGTTACTAAGCAGGAGGTACCCGTGCTAAAAAGCACTACCAAGGACCGCCTGGCGTTGGCGGAACTCGGATACCCAGAAGGAGGCACCTAAGCCAAAGGCTCTGCCCGGAACCAGCTGACGTTACTGGAACCAGGATGGGGAGCAGAAGGTACAAGAGCAAAAGACACTGCCGAGAACCAGCTGACTAGTCTTGAAAGATAGGAGACAAAAAAAGCGCAAATAGGGTCTTATCCCCAGGATTGTTCTTAATCAATTGTGAGAGAACTGCTCACCTGGTGGTACACAGTACAAGCGTGTAGTTGTCAGCTGCTGCAGATCCACAGGTCGGCGTTGCGACCTCTCAGAACCGTTATAATAAATGAAATGTGGATTACATCCGCGCTGCTGCGACAAATAATAGATCCAGATATACTGTTAGGGTGTTCGGGTGGTTTATTCAACGCGTTTCGAAGCTCAAAGGCTTCTTCTTCAGGAAGTTTCCACACAAAGATACCTATCTTTGTGTGGAAACTTCCTGAAGAAGAAGCCTTTGAGCTTCGAAACGCGTTGAATAAACCACCCGAACACCCTAACAGTATATCTGGATCTATTATTTGTCGCAGCAGCGCGGATGTAATCCACATTTCATTTATTATAACGAGAACCAGCTGACGGTACTGGAACCCGAATGGGTAGCCGAAGGTCCAAGAGCCAATGGAACTACCGAGGACCAGCTGACATTACTGGAACCCGGTTACTAAGCAGGAGGTACCCGTGCCTGAAAGCACTACCAAGGACCACCTGACGTTGGTGGAACTTGGATACCCAGAAGGAGGCACCTAAGCCAAAGGCTCTGCCCGGAACCAGCTGATGGTACTGGAACCAGGATGGGGAGCAGAAGGTACAAGAGCAAAAGACACTGCCGAGAACCAGCTGACGGTGCTGGAACCAGGTGGTGGACCCCAAGGCCCACAGGAGAGGAGAGAACAGCTAGGCCGCGAGGCAGCCGCAGTTACCGAACCCCAACAGTCCTACAGGGGGAGCTGGGCCTACTGGCACTACAGAACCAGCCTTGACTACCAGTTCACGCAGCCCACATAGGAAGCTCCTAAACTGGAGGCACCCTGGAGTTGGCTAACCCGACTGCAACACGACGGGGCAAACATAGGCGTCTGAGCGAGTTTGACACACCCCGGAAACAGCTGACGGTGCTGAAACCAGGTTTGGCACGAGGGAGTACCTGTGACAAAAACACTGCCGAGAACCAGCTGGCGGTGCTGGAACCCAGATGCGTTGCCCCAGTGTGCAAGAGCCAATGGCACGACCGAGGACCAGCTGACAGTGCTGGAACCCGGTTACTAAGCTGTAGGTGCCCGCGCTTAAAAGCACTACCAAGGACCGCCTGACGTTGGCGGAACTCGGATACCCAGGAGGAGGCACCTAAGCCAAAGGCTCGGCCCGGAACCAGCTGACGGTGCTGGAACCAGGTGGTGGACCCCAAGGCCCACAGGAGAGGAGAGAACAGCTAGGCCGCGAGGCAGCCGCAGTTACCGAACCCCAACAGTCCTACAGGGGGAGCTGGGCCTACTGGCACTACAGAACCAGCCTTGACTACCAGTTCACGCAGCCCACATAGGGAGCTCCTAAACTGGAGGCACCCTGGAGTTGGCTAACCCGACCGCACCACGACGGGGCAAGCATAGGCGTCTCAGTGAGCTTGACACAACCCGGAAACAGCTGACGGTGCTGAAACCAGGCTTGGCACGAGGGAGTACCTGTGTCAAAAACACTGCCGAGAACCAGCTGGCGTTGCTGGAACCCAGATGCGTTGCCCCAGTGTGCAAGAGCCAATGGCACGACCGAGGACCAGCTGGCGGTGCTGGAACCCGGTTACTAAGCTGTAGGTGCCCGCGCTTAAAAGCACTACCAAGGACCGCCTGACGTTGGCGGAACTCGGATACCCAGGAGGAGGCACCTAAGCCAAAGGCTCGGCCCGGAACCAGCTGACGGTGCTGGAACCAGGTGGTGGACCCCAAGGCCCACAGGAGAGGAGAGAACAGCTAGGCCGCGAGGCAGCCGCAGTTACCGAACCCCAACAGTCCTACAGGGGGAGCTGGGCCTACTGGCACTACAGAACCAGCCTTGACTACCAGTTCACGTAGCCCACATAGGAAGCTCCTAAACTGGAGGCACCCTGGAGTTGGCTAACCCGACCGCACCACGACGGAGCAAGCATAGGCGTCTCAGTGAGCTTGACACAACCCGGAAACAGCTGACGGTGCTGAAACCAGGCTTGGCACGAGGGAGTACCTGTGACAAGAACACTGCCGAGAACCAGCTGGCGGTGCTGGAACCCAGATGCGTTGCCCCAGTGTGCAAGAGCCAATGGCACGCCCGAGGACCAGCTGGCGGTGCTGGAACCCGGTTACTAAGCTGTAGGTGCCCGCGCTTAAAAGCACTACCAAGGACCGCCTGACGTTGGCGGAACTCGGATACCCAGGAGGAGGCACCTAAGCCAAAGGCTCGGCCCGGAACCAGCTGACGGTGCTGGAACCAGGTGGTGGACCCCAAGGCCCACAGGAGAGGAGAGAACAGCTAGGCCGCGAGGCAGCCGCAGTTACCGAACCCCAACAGTCCTACAGGGGGAGCTGGGCCTACTGGCACTACAGAACCAGCCTTGACTACCAGTTCACGCAGCCCACATAGGAAGCTCCTAAACTGGAGGCACCCTGGAGTTGGCTAACCCGACCGCACCACGACGGGGCAAGCATAGGCGTCTCAGTGAGCTTGACACAACCCGGAAACAGCTGACGGTGCTGAAACCAGGCTTGGCACGAGGGAGTACCTGTGACAAGAACACTGCCGAGAACCAGCTGGCGGTGCTGGATCCCAGATGTGTTGCCCCAGTGTGCAAGAGCCAATGGCACGACCGAGGACCAGCTGGCGGTGCTGGAACCCGGTTACTAAGCTGTAGGTGCCCGCGCTTAAAAGCACTACCAAGGACCGCCTGACGTTGGCGGAACTCGGATACCCAGGAGGAGGCACCTAAGCCAAAGGCTCGGCCCGGAACCAGCTGACGGTGCTGGAACCAGGTGGTGGACCCCAAGGCCCACAGGAGAGGAGAGAACAGCTAGGCCGCGAGGCAGCCGCAGTTACCGAACCCCAACAGTCCTACAGGGGGAGCTGGGCCTACTGGCACTACAGAACCAGCCTTGACTACCAGTTCACGCAGCCCACATAGGAAGCTCCTAAACTGGAGGCACCCTGGAGTTGGCTAACCCGACCGCACCACGACGGGGCAAGCATAGGCGTCTCAGTGAGCTTGACACAACCCGGAAACAGCTGACGGTGCTGAAACCAGGCTTGGCACGAGGGAGTACCTGTGACAAGAACACTGCCGAGAACCAGCTGGCGGTGCTGGAACCCAGATGCGTTGCCCCAGTGTGCAAGAGCCAATGACACGACCGAGGACCAGCTGGCGGTGCTGGAACCCGGTTACTAAGCTGTAGGTGCCCACGCTTAAAAGCACTACCAAGGACCGCCTGACGTTGGCGGAACTCGGATACCCAGGAGGAGGCACCTAAGCCAAAGGCTCGGCCCGGAACCAGCTGACGGTGCTGGAACCAGGTGGTGGACCCCAAGGCCCACAGGAGAGGAGAGAACAGCTAGGCCGCGAGGCAGCCGCAGTTACCGAACCCCAACAGTCCTACAGGGGGAGCTGGGCCTACTGGCACTACAGAACCAGCCTTGACTACCAGTTCACGCAGCCCACATAGGGAGCTCCTAAACTGGAGGCACCCTGGAGTTGGCTAACCCGACCGCACCACGACGGGGCAAGCATAGGCGTCTCAGTGAGCTTGACACAACCCGGAAACAGCTGACGGTGCTGAAACCAGGCTTGGCACGAGGGAGTACCTGTGACAAGAACACTGCCGAGAACCAGCTGGCGGTGCTGGAACCCAGATGCGTTGCCCCAGTGTGCAAGAGCCAATGGCACGACCGAGGACCAGCTGGCGGTGCTGGAACCCGGTTACTAAGCTGTAGGTGCCCGCGCTTAAAAGCACTACCAAGGACCGCCTGACGTTGGCGGAACTCGGATACCCAGGAGGAGGCACCTAAGCCAAAGGCTCGGCCCGGAACCAGCTGACGGTGCTGGAACCAGGTGGTGGACCCCAAGGCCCACAGGAGAGGAGAGAACAGCTAGGCCGCGAGGCAGCCGCAGTTACCGAACCCCAACAGTCCTACAGGGGGAGCTGGGCCTACTGGCACTACAGAACCAGCCTTGACTACCAGTTCACGCAGCCCACATAGGAAGCTCCTAAACTGGAGGCACCCTGGAGTTGGCTAACCCGACCGCACCACGACGGGGCAAGCATAGGCGTCTCAGTGAGCTTGACACAACCCGGAAACAGCTGACGGTGCTGAAACCAGGCTTGGCACGAGGGAGTACCTGTGTCAAAAACACTGCCGAGAACCAGCTGGCGTTGCTGGAACCCAGATGCGTTGCCCCAGTGTGCAAGAGCCAATGGCACGACCGAGGACCAGCTGGCGGTGCTGGAACCCGGTTACTAAGCTGTAGGTGCCCGCGCTTAAAAGCACTACCAAGGACCGCCTGACGTTGGCGGAACTCGGATACCCAGGAGGAGGCACCTAAGCCAAAGGCTCGGCCCGGAACCAGCTGACGGTGCTGGAACCAGGTGGTGGACCCCAAGGCCCACAGGAGAGGAGAGAACAGCTAGGCCGCGAGGCAGCCGCAGTTACCGAACCCCAACAGTCCTACAGGGGGAGCTGGGCCTACTGGCACTACAGAACCAGCCTTGACTACCAGTTCACGTAGCCCACATAGGAAGCTCCTAAACTGGAGGCACCCTGGAGTTGGCTAACCCGACCGCACCACGACGGGGCAAGCATAGGCGTCTCAGTGAGCTTGACACAACCCGGAAACAGCTGACGGTGCTGAAACCAGGCTTGGCACGAGGGAGTACCTGTGACAAGAACACTGCCGAGAACCAGCTGGCGGTGCTGGAACCCAGATGCGTTGCCCCAGTGTGCAAGAGCCAATGGCACGCCCGAGGACCAGCTGGCGGTGCTGGAACCCGGTTACTAAGCTGTAGGTGCCCGCGCTTAAAAGCACTACCAAGGACCGCCTGACGTTGGCGGAACTCGGATACCCAGGAGGAGGCACCTAAGCCAAAGGCTCGGCCCGGAACCAGCTGACGGTGCTGGAACCAGGTGGTGGACCCCAAGGCCCACAGGAGAGGAGAGAACAGCTAGGCCGCGAGGCAGCCGCAGTTACCGAACCCCAACAGTCCTACAGGGGGAGCTGGGCCTACTGGCACTACAGAACCAGCCTTGACTACCAGTTCACGCAGCCCACATAGGAAGCTCCTAAACTGGAGGCACCCTGGAGTTGGCTAACCCGACCGCACCACGACGGGGCAAGCATAGGCGTCTCAGTGAGCTTGACACAACCCGGAAACAGCTGACGGTGCTGAAACCAGGCTTGGCACGAGGGAGTACCTGTGACAAGAACACTGCCGAGAACCAGCTGGCGGTGCTGGATCCCAGATGTGTTGCCCCAGTGTGCAAGAGCCAATGGCACGACCGAGGACCAGCTGGCGGTGCTGGAACCCGGTTACTAAGCTGTAGGTGCCCGCGCTTAAAAGCACTACCAAGGACCGCCTGACGTTGGCGGAACTCGGATACCCAGGAGGAGGCACCTAAGCCAAAGGCTCGGCCCGGAACCAGCTGACGGTGCTGGAACCAGGTGGTGGACCCCAAGGCCCACAGGAGAGGAGAGAACAGCTAGGCCGCGAGGCAGCCGCAGTTACCGAACCCCAACAGTCCTACAGGGGGAGCTGGGCCTACTGGCACTACAGAACCAGCCTTGACTACCAGTTCACGCAGCCCACATAGGAAGCTCCTAAACTGGAGGCACCCTGGAGTTGGCTAACCCGACCGCACCACGACGGGGCAAGCATAGGCGTCTCAGTGAGCTTGACACAACCCGGAAACAGCTGACGGTGCTGAAACCAGGCTTGGCACGAGGGAGTACCTGTGACAAGAACACTGCCGAGAACCAGCTGGCGGTGCTGGAACCCAGATGCGTTGCCCCAGTGTGCAAGAGCCAATGGCACGACCGAGGACCAGCTGGCGGTGCTGGAACCCGGTTACTAAGCTGTAGGTGCCCGCGCTTAAAAGCACTACCAAGGACCGCCTGACGTTGGCGGAACTCGGATACCCAGGAGGAGGCACCTAAGCCAAAGGCTCGGCCCGGAACCAGCTGACGGTGCTGGAACCAGGTGGTGGACCCCAAGGCCCACAGGAGAGGAGAGAACAGCTAGGCCGCGAGGCAGCCGCAGTTACCGAACCCCAACAGTCCTACAGGGGGAGCTGGGCCTACTGGCACTACAGAACCAGCCTTGACTACCAGTTCACGCAGCCCACATAGGAAGCTCCTAAACTGGAGGCACCCTGGAGTTGGCTAACCCGACCGCACCACGACGGGGCAAGCATAGGCGTCTCAGTGAGCTTGACACAACCCGGAAACAGCTGACGGTGCTGAAACCAGGCTTGGCACGAGGGAGTACCTGTGACAAGAACACTGCCGAGAACCAGCTGGCGGTGCTGGAACCCAGATGCGTTGCCTATTAAAGATTGTCTTCCTAGAGCCCCAACTAGCGGTGTTGGAGCTAAGGGTAAGCAGGGGGAGCAGAGTGTAGGCCGAAGCCTGCACTGGAGGCAGCTTTGTGTCTGCGTTGCGTTTGCAGGACACTTTGCCGGCTACACAGTGGGGGAACAGCTGGCGTTGCTGAACCCCACTAACACAATGGCGTGTGTTTTTCTCTGTGCAGCTAGCACTTGCGGTCAAAAACTAGCGATGTTAGAGCCCGTGTTGAAGCAGGAGGAGGAGGAGAGGAGCAGAGTGTAGGCCGAAGCCTATTTGAACCAATTTCAAAGGAAACCTTTAACCCCCCCTCAGGTGTTACAAAGTACAAGAGACACACCTTGTGCAGTATTAATGCTGCACAAGTGAAAGGTTGCTCTATTAATTTGTCTACTTGCACACGCTGAATGAAAGACGTACACAATTTAGCCCATTCTACAGTCAAACTGTAGTGGATGCGTGACTTGGCTTTTTAAGGAGACGCAGCACAGGTGTCCCAAATAACGCCTTGGTGCTTGGCGCAGCTTCCTGAGCGTTGTTATTTGCTGTACAGGAGTCTGCACTCTTGTGTTATCCCTTGGCAATGCCCTGTTAGAGCTGCCCGTCTTATGACCTCATTTCATGTTGGCCGGTGCGGTTAACGATGGCCATAAATCCCAGACCCACAGTGCCTTTTCATAAAGTCACACTGCGGTGCTGTGATTCGTGGCCTTGAGCAGTAAATATTTTGGCCGCTCACACACGTCCTTACACCTGCTTCAGACTGGGCGGCCTCTGCTGATCCCTTCTCGCATGCCGCGGCCATGAGGCTGCACAGTCTGAAGAAGGCGGAAGGAGATGAGTTAAGACAGGTGAAGATATGCACTGCTCGTGCCCATCAATCACACCCTCGCAGTCAAAATATATGAGACAACGGGGGGCGTTGTGTCGGGCAGGGGGGACGCACAGGCACAGCCAGCCAACCAATGATGTCAGGAGACGGGCAGCGCTAACAATGGGGGTGCTGCGTGTCTTTAAAAAGGAAAGTCACACCTCAGGGACATTGTAATGGTCTGTAATGAGACACATTTTGTACTTGTTGAGTTCCACGTGTGCAAGGAGAAAAAGTCAGCCACCTTGTACAAATGCAGCAGTACTGCTGTACAAGGTGGCTGTTATACATAGAAACACCTGGGGGGGTGGGGGGCAGGCTCCCTTCAATTTCAGTTCATGTGCCTGCGTGGCGTTTGCAGGACATGTTGCCAGCTACACAGCAGGGGAACAGCTGGCGGTGCTGAACCCCACTAACACATTGGCTGGTGTTTTTCTCTGTGCAGCTAGCATGTCCGGGCAGAAACTGGCGTTGTTTGAGCCCAGGGTCAGCAGGAGGAGGAGAGGAGCAAAGTGTAGGCCGAAGCCTGCACTGGTGGCAGCTTTTGGTCAGTTGTGCCAGCGTGGCTTGTGCTGGACACGATGCCGACTACACAGCAGGGGAACAGCTGGCGGTGCTGAACCCCACTAACACATTGGCTGGTGTTTTTCTCTGTGCAGCTAGCATGTCCGGGCAGAAACTGGCGTTGTTTGAGCCCAGGGTCAGCAGGAGGAGGAGAGGAGCAAAGTGTAGGCCGAAGCCTGCACTGGTGGCAGCTTTTGTTCTGTTGTGCCAGCGTGGCTTGTGCTGGACACGTTGCCGACTACACAGCAGGGGAACAGCTGGCGTTGCTGAACCCCACTAACACATTGACTGGTGTTTTTCTCTGTGCAGCTAGCAGTTCCGGGCAAAAACTAGCCGTGTTTGAGCCCAGGGTCAGCAGGAGGAGGAGAGGAGCAGAGTGTAGGCCGAAGCCTAGTTGAACCAATTTCAAAGGTTACCTTTAACCCCCCCTCAGGTGTTGCAAGGTACAAGAGCCACACCTTGAACAGCATTAATGATGCACAAGTCAAAGGTTGCTCTATTTAATTTTGCTCCTTGCACACGCTGAATTAAACACGTACACTATTTAGCCCATTATACTGTCAAACAGTAGTGGAGGCGTGACTACTAGTCTTTTTAAGGAGACGCAGCACAGGTGTACAAATTTACACCTAGGTGCTGGGCACAGATTCCTTACCGTTGTTATTTGCAGTACAGGAAACTGCGCTCTTGTGTTATCCCTTGGCAATACCCTGTTAGTGCAGGCCGTCTCATGACCTCATTTCATGTTGGCCGGTGCGGTTAACGATGGCCATAAATCCCAGACCCACAGTGGCTTTTCCTAAAGTCACACTGCGGTGCTGGGATTCGTGGCCTTGTGCAGTAAATATGTTTGCCGCTCACACATGTCCTTACACCTGCTTCAGACTGGGCGGCCTCAGCTGATCCCTTATCGCATGCCGCGGCCATGAGGCCGCACAGTCAGAAGAAGGCGGAAGGAAGGGAGTGAAGACAGGGGAACATATGCACTGCTCGTGCCCATCAATCACACCCTCGCAGTCAAAATATATGAGACAACGGGGGGCGTTGTGTCGGGCAGGGGGGACGCACAGGCACAGCCAGCCAACCAATGATGTCAGGAGACGGGCAGCGCTAACAATGGGGGTGCTGCGTGTCATTAAAAAGGAAAGTCACACCTCAGGGACATTGTAATGGTCTGTAATGAGACACATTTTGTACTTGTTGAGTTCCACGTGTGCAAGGAGAAAAAGTCAGCCACCTTGTACAAATGCAGCAGTACTGCTGTACAAGGTGGCTGTTATACATAGAAACACCTGGGGGGGTGGGGGGCAGGCTCCCTTCAATTTCAGTTCATGTGCCTGCGTGGCGTTTGTAGGACACGTTGCCAGCTACACAGCAGGGGAACAGCTGGCGGTGCTGAACCCCACTAACACATTGGCTGGTGTTTTTCTCTGTGCAGCTAGCATGTCCGGGCAGAAACTGGCGTTGTTTGAGCCCAGGGTCAGCAGGAGGAGGAGAGGAGCAAAGTGTAGGCCGAAGCCTGCACTGGTGGCAGCTTTTGGTCAGTTGTGCCAGCGTGGCTTGTGCTGGACACAATGCCGACTACACAGCAGGGGAACAGCTGGCGGTGCTGAACCCCACTAACACATTGGCTGGTGTTTTTCTCTGTGCAGCTAGCATGTCCGGGCAGAAACTGGCGGTGTTTGAGCCCGGGGTCAGCAGGAGGAGGAGAGGAGCAGAGTGTAGGCCGAAGCCTGCACTGGTGGCAGCTTTTGGTCGGTTGTGCCAGCGTGGCTTGTGCTGGACACGATGCCAACTACACAGCAGGGGAACAGCTGGCGGTGCTGAACCCCACGAACACATTGACTGGTGTTTTTCTCTGTGCAGCTAGCAGTTCCGGGCAGAAACTAGCGGTGTTTGAGCCCAGGGTCAGCAGGAGGAGTAGAGGAGCAGAGTGTAGGCCGAAGCCTAGTTGAACCAATTTCAAAGGTTACCTTTAACCCCCCTCAGGTGTTGCAAGGTACAAGAGCCACACCTTGTGCAGCATTAATGCTGCACAAGTAAAAGGTTGCTCTATTTGGTTTGCTCCTTGCACACGCTGAATAAAACACGTACACTATTTAGCCCATTATACTGTCAAACAGTAGTGGAGGCGTGACTTGTCTTTTTAAGGAGATGCAGCACAGGTGTCAAAATTTACACCTAGCTGCTGTGCGCAGATTCCTGAGCGTTGTTATTTGCTGTACAGGAGTCTGCGCTATTGTGATCCCTTGGCCATGCGCTGTGAGCGCTTCCTGTCTTCTGACCTCATTTAATGTCGGCCGTTACGGTTAGCGATGGACATGAATCCCAGACCCACAGTGTGTTTTCAAAAAATCACACTGCGTGGCTGGGATTCATGGCCTTGTTCAGTAAATATGTTTGATGCTCACACATGTCCTTACACCTGCTTCAGACTGGGCGGCCTCATCTGATCCCTTATCGCCTGCCGCGGCCATGAGGACACCCAGTCTGAAGAAGGCGGAAGGAGATGAGTGAACACAGGCAAACATATGCACTGCACATGCCCATCAATCACACCCTCGCTGTCCAAAAAAATAAGACACCGAGGGGCGTTGTTTCGAGCAGGGCAGACGCACAGGCGCAGCCAGCTAACCAATGATGTCAAAAGACGGGCAGCGCTAACAAGGGTGGTGCTGCGTATCATTAGAAAGGAAAGTCACACCTCAGGGACAGTGGAATGGTCTCAATGAGACACATTTTGTACGTGTTGAGTTTCACGTGGGCAAGGAGAAAAAGTCAGCCACCTTGTACAAATGCAGCAGTACTGCTGTACAAGGTGGCTGTTTTACATAGAAACACCTGGGGGTGGGGGGCAGGCTCCCTTCAATTTCAGTTCATGTGCCTGCGTGGCGTTTGCAGGTCACATTGCAAGCTACACAGCAGGGGAACAGCTGGCGTTGCTGAACCCCACTGACACATTGACTGGTGTTTTTCTCTGTGCAGCTCGCATGTCCGGGCAAAAACTGGCGTGTGTTAGAGCCCAGGGTCAGCAGGAGGAGGAGAGGAGCAATGTGTAGGCCGAAGCCTGCACTGGTGGCAGCTTTTGGTCAGTTGTGCCAGCGTGGCTTGTGCTGGACATGATGCCGGCTACACAGCGGGGGAACAGCTGGCGGTGCTGAACCCCACTAACACATTGGCTGGTGTTTTTCTCTGTGCAGCTAGCACTTCCGGGCAGAAACTGGCGGTGTTTGAGCCCAGGGTCAGCAGGAGGAGGAGAGGAGCAGAGTGTAGGCCGAAGCCTGCACTGGTGGCAGCTTTTGGTCAGTTGTGCCAGCGTGGCTTGTGCTGGACACGATGCCGACTACACAGCAGGGGAACAGCTGGCGGTGCTGAACCCCACTAACACATTGACTGGTGTTTTTCTCTGTGCAGCTAGCAGTTCCGGGCAAAAACTAGCGGTGTTTGAGCCCAGGGTCAGCAGGAGAGGAGCAGAGTGTAGGCCGAAGCCTAGTTGAACCAATTTCAAAGGTTACCTTTAACCCCCCTCAGGTGTTGCAAGGTACAAGAGCCACAACTTGTGCAGCATTAATGCTGCACAAGTAAAAGGTTGCTCTATTTGGTTTGCTCCTTGCACACGTTGAATAAAACACGTACACTATTTAGCCCATTATACTGTCAAACAGTTGTGGAGGCGTGACTTGTCTTTTTAAGGAGACGCAGCACAGGTGTCAAAATTTGCACCTAGGTACTGGGCGCAGATTCCTGAGCATTGTTATTTGCTGTACAGGAGTCTGCGCTATTGTGATCCCTTGGCCATGCGCTGTGAGCGCTTCCTGTCTTCTGACCTCATTTCATGTCGGCCGTTGCGGTTAGCGATGGACATGAATCCCAGACCCACAGTGTGTTTTCAAAAAATCACACTGCGTGGCTGGGATTCGTGGCCTTGTGCAGTAAATAGGTTTGCCGCTCACACATGTCCTTACACCTGCTCCAGACTGGGCGGCCTCAGCTGATCCCTTATCGCCTACCATGGCCAGGAGGCCGCACAGTCTGAAGAAGGCGGAAGGAGATGAGTTAAGACAGGCGAACATATGCACTGCTCGTGCCCATAAACCACACCCTCGCTGACAAAATAAATATGACAACGAGGGGCGTTGTTTCTAGCAGGGCGGATGCACAGGCGCAGCCAGCTAACCATGATGACAAAAGACGGGAAACGCTACCAAGGGGGGTGCTGCGTATCATTAGAAAGGAAAGTCACACCTCAGGGACAGTGGAATGGTCTCAATGAGACACATTTTGTACGTGTTGAGTTCCACGTGGGCAAGGAGAAAAAGTCAGCCACCTTGTACAAATGCAGCAGTACTGCTGTACTAGGTGGCTGTAATACATAGAAACACCTGGGGGTGTGGGGCCAGGTTCCCTTTAATTTCAGTTCATGTGCCTGCGTGGCGTTTGCAGGTCACGTTGCCGGCTACACAGCAGGGGAACAGCTGGCGTTGCTGAACCCCACTAACACATTGGCTGGTGTTTTTCTCTGTGCAGCTAGCACTTCCGGGCAAAAACTAGCGGTGTTTGAGCCCAGGGTCAGCAGGAGGAGGAGAGGAGCAGAGTGTAGGCCGAAGCCTGCACTGGTGGCAGCTTTTGTTCTGTTGTGCCAGCGTGGCTTGTGCTGGACACGTTGCCGACTACACAGCAGGGGAACAGCTGGCGGTGCTGAACCCCACTGACACATCACCTAGTGTTTTTTCTGTGTAGACAACACTTCCAGGTGGCAACTGACAGTGTTGAAACCCAGGGAATCAAAGAGGAGCAGAGTGTAGGCCGAAGCCTGCAGTGGAGCAAGTTGAAAGGGAACCTTTAACCCCCCCCCCCCAGGCATTTGTTGCTGAAAGAGCCATCTTGTACAGCAGTAATACTGCACATGGAAAATGGTGGCTCCGAAAATTATGCTCCTTGCAAACGCTGAAGTACACACTCATATAATGTGTCCCCTCACACCGTCAAACCATCCCGGAAGTGGGACTTTCCTTTGTAATGTGACACAGCACAGCCGTCATTCCAACCCCCTTGGTGCCGGGCGCCACCTCCTCAACGTTGTTTGGTTCTGTCACGGAGCCCGCGCTGTAATGTTATCCCTTGGCCATGCACAGTTAGCGGTGCCCGTCTTCTGACATCATGTAGGTGTCAGGCTGGCAGTGCCTGTGCGTCCAAGCTGCCCGAGATCCAACCTTGCAGTGTCATCTAATGTAGTCCCACTGCGGGCCAGGGATCCATGGGCATGAGCAGTGCATATCATCGCCTCTCACTCACCTCCTTCCTGCTTCTTCAGACTGTGCGGCGTCACGGCCGTGGCATGCTATTAGGGATCAGCTGACGCCGCCTAGTCTGAAAAAGCGTGAAGAAGGGGAGTGAGAGGCTAGTATATGCACTGCGCATGGCCATGGATACCAGGCCCACTGTGGGATCACATTAGACGACACTGCGAGGTGTGATTTCGGGCAGCGTGGACGCACAGGCGCAGCCAGGACGACAACAAATGATGTCAGAGGACGGGCAGCGCAAACTGTGCATGGCCAAGGGATAACATAACAGCGCAGGGTCCATGACGGAATCAAACAACGCTAAGGAGGCAGCGCACGGTGCCAAGGGTGTAGCAATGACGGCTGTGCTGCGTCACATTACAAAGGAAAGTCCCACCTCCGGGACGGTTGGACGGTGTGAGGGGACACATTACATGAGTGTGTAGTTCAGCGTTTGCAAGGAGCATAATTTCAAGAGCGACCTTTCCCTTGTGCAGTATTAGTGCTGCACATGGTGGCTCTTTCAGTAACAAACGCCTAGGGGGGGGGGACAGGTCCCCTTACATTTTATTTGTGCCAGCGTGGCGGTCGCATGACACGTTGCCGGATACACAGCTGGGGATCAGCTGACGTTACTGAACCCCAATAACAGAGGAGCGACTGTTGACTGTGCACACAGCACTTCCAGGCACCAACTGGCGGTGTTAGAGCCCAGGGACAGCAGGAGGAGCAGATTGGAGGTATTGCCGCACACACAGCTGGGGATCAGCTGACGTTACTGAACCCCAATAACAGAGGAGCGACTGTTGACTGTGCACACAGCACTTCCAGGCACCAACTGGCGGTGTTAGAGCCCAGGGACAGCAGGAGGAGCAGATTGGAGGTATTGCCGCACACACAGCTGGGGATCAGCTGACGTTACTGAACCCCAATAACAGAGGAGTGACTGTTGACTGTGCACACAGCACTTCCAGGCACCAACTGGCGGTGTTAGAGCCCAGGGACAGCAGGAGGAGCAGAGGAACAGAGTGTAGGCCGAAGCCTGATTGGAGCAAGTTGAAAGGGAACCTTTAACCACCCCCCCCAAGACGTTTGTAGCTGAAAGAGCCATCTTGTGCAGCACTAAGGATGCAAAAGGAAAAGGTTGCTCTTTTAATTATGCTCCTTGCAAACACCGAAGTAAACACTAAAAATGTGTCCCTTTATACCGTTAAACCGTTCCGGAGGTGCGAATTTCCTTCGTAATGGGACACAGCACAGCTGTCATTCCTATCCCCTTGATGCCGTGCGCTGCCTCCTCAGCGTTGTTTTAAGCTGTCACGGAGCCTGCGCTGTTCTGTTAGCCCTTGGCCATGCCCAATTAGCGCTGCCTGTCTTCTGACATAATTTGGTGTCAGGCTGTCAGTGCCTGTGCGTCCACGCTGCTCCAGATCCCACCTCGCAGTCTCGTCTAACGTAATCCCACTGCGGGCCTTGGAACCATGGGCATGCACAGTGCATAACCTCGACTCTCACTCCCCTCCTTCCCTCTTCTTCAGACTGTGCGGTGTCACGGCCGTGGCATGCTAGGGATCAGCTGACGGCGCACAGTCTAAAGAAGGCGGAGGGAAATGAGCGAGAGCCCGAGGGGAAGATATGCACTGCGCATGCCCATGGATCCCAGGCCCGCAGTGTGACTCAATCAGAAGACACTGCGAGGCGGGATCTCGGGCAGCGCGGCCGCACAGGCGCAGCCAGCCTGACACCAAATTATGTCAGAAGACAGGCAGCACAAATAGGGCATGCCCAAGGGATAACAGAACAGCGCAGGCTCCGTGACAGCTTAAAACAACGCTGAGGAGGCAGCGCATGGCACCAAGGGGGTAGGAATGACGGCTGTGCTGCGTCACGTTACGAAGGAAAGTCCCAGCTCCGGGACGGTATAACGGTATCAGTGAACACATTTTATAAGTGTTAAGTTCTGCGTGTGCAAAGAGCTAAAAAAAAAGAGCTACCTTTTCCTTGTGCAGCATTACTGCTGCACAAGATGGCTCTTTCAGTAACAAACGACGGGGGGGGGACAGGTTCCCTTACGTTTAGGTTGTTGTGCCAGCGTGGCGGTCGCAGGACACATTGCCGGCTACACAGCTGGGGATCAGCTGACGTTACTGAAACCCAATAACACTGGGTCGTATGTTTTTACTGTGCAGCCTGCACTTCTGAGCCGCAACTGGCGGTGTTGGAGCCCAGGAATAGCAGTTCAGGTGGTAGAAAGATGAACACAGCAGGAGACCTGGATGACACCCAATTACTTAATCAGGCAAAGGAGTGGCAAATTCCTGCGAGATCCAGGCCTGGTTCATTTTCAGGAAAGTAAGCCGGTCAACGTTATCGGAGGATAGTCGCATGCGACGGTCTGTTAGTACACCACCTGCGGCACTAAAGACACGTTCCGATAAGACACTAGCCGCAGGGCAAGCCAGCACCTCCAATGCATACTGGCTTAGCTCTGGCCATGTATCCAGCTTAGAGACCCAAAACTTGAACGGGGAAGAGCCGTCTGGGAGTACAGTAAGAGGGCAAGCCATGTAGTCTGTCACCATCTGACGGAACCGTTGCCTCCTGCTGACTGGAGCCGCCGGTGATGGTGTAGACATTTGGGGCGGGCACACAAAAGTGTGCCAGAGTTGTGCCATACTGGGCTTGCCTTGGGCAGAGGCACTGCTTCTGCTCCCTCTTTGGGCAGAGCCTCCCCCACTGCCTCGATGCACTGAGCTGCTTTGTAAAGCACTAGCAGCACTCCTCTCAGTTGGACAGGAGAAGATGATGGAATTCACCAGTGTGTCGTGGTACTCCCGCAATTTACGCTCCCGGGTCAACGCAGGGATGAGGTTTTGGACGTTGTCCCGGTAGCGAGGATCGAGGAGGGTGAACACCCAATAATCAGGCATGTTGAGAATGTGGTCGATGCGGCGGTCGTTTCTCAGGCACTGCAGCATGAAATCCACCATGTGCTGCAGAGTGCCAACTGGCCCAGAAACGCTGTCCCCTGCTTGAGACATGATCTCTGCCCGCTCGTCATCACCCCACCCTCGCTGTACACACTGACCACTGGACAATTGTGTCGCTCCCTCCTCTGGACGGAGCTCTTCCTCCTCCATTGACTCCTCCTCATCCTCCTCACAAATTGGCCCCTGCGTACCCCTTTGTGAGGAACCACGTGGCGCTGACTCTCCAGAAGCTGATGGAAAAGGTGACTCCTCATCCTCCACCTCTTCCGCCACATCATCCCTTAACCCTTGCAAAGTTTGCTGAAGCAGGCAGATAAGGGGGACAGTCATGCTGACTAGTGCATCATCTGCACTTGCCATCCGCGTGGAATAATCAAAAGGACGCAAAACCTGGCAGACGTCCTTCATAGTGGCCCACTCTGTGGTTGTGAAGTCTGATCGGCGCTGACTGCGACTTCTTTGCGCCTGATGCAGCTGGTACTCCATAACTGCTTGCTGCTGCTCACACAACCGCTCCAACATATGTAACGTGGAATTCCACCGGGTAGGTAGGTCACATATGATGCGGTGTTCCGGAAGGCGGAATCGGCGCTGCAGAGCAGCAATGCGGGATCTGGCCAAGCTGGAACGCCGCAAGTGAGCACACTCTAGGCGGACCTTGTGCAGCAGGGCATCAAGATCCGGATAGTCCCTCAGAAAACTCTGCACAACCAAATTGAGCACATGTGCCAGACATGGGATGTGAGTGAGGTTGCCAAGGGCCAAAGCTGCCACCAGATTTCGGCCATTGTCACACACTACCATGCCTGGCTGGAGATTCGCTGGCAGTAACCACACATCGCTCTCCTGCTTGATGGCATTCCAGAGCTCCTGCGCTGTGTGGCTTCGATGCCCCAATGAAACTAGTTTCAAGACGGCCTGCTGACGTTTGGCCACGGCTGTGCTCATGTCGGTCATAGGTAAACGTTCACGGGTCCATGTGGAGGTGGACTGTGACGGATCCTGCAGAGAGGAATCAGAGGAACTGGTGTAAGAGGAGGAGTCGATGCGTACAGACTGGATTCCTGCAATCCTTGGAGTGGGCAGGACACGTCCTGCGCCACTCGCACGATCTGTACCTGGCTCAACAACATTAACCCAATGGGCAGTGAGGGAAACATATCGCCCCTGTCCATGCTGACTGGTCCACGCATCGGTGGTGAGGTGGACCTTGCTACTGACGGCGTTCAGTAGCACATGTTTTATGTTTGCCTCAACATGCCTGTGCAGGGCAGGGACAGCCTGCCTGCTGAAGTAAAAGCGGCTGGGCACCTTGTACTGTGGGACTGCCAATGCCATCAAGTCACGGAAGCTGTCAGTCTCCACCAGCCTGAACGAGAGCATTTCCAGGGACAACAGTTTGGCAATGCCTGCATTCAGAGCCTGTGCTCGGGGGTGGTTGGCCGAGAATGCCCGCCTTTTCTCCCATGCCTGGACTACCGATGGCTGTAGAGTAGACTGGGAGTGTGAGGATGACTGGGAAGGTGGTGCTGTGGGTGGAATTACACTAGGTCTCTGGACAACAGTGGAGGAAGAGGCAACACGAGATGAAGAGGTGGTAGCTGCCGCTGTTGGTTGGCTTACGTCTTCACTGTGTTTCTGTAACTCCACCGCGTGCCTGTTCCGCACATGTTTCCACATATTTGTGGTATTGAGGTTGCTGACACTTTTACCTCTTTTTACTTTCTGATGACACAGCTTGCATTTGACAAAACAAATGTCATCTGCAACTGTGTCAAAAAAGGACCAGGCACTGCAAGTCTTGGGAGCGCCCTTTTTGGCTTTGGAAAGAGACAGGCTCCTAACGGGTGCCAAAGTGGAGGCTACAGGCTCCGCAGTCTTCCCCCTCCCTCTCCCTCTTTGGCCCGTAAGGGGAAGCTCTTCCTCAGAGCTGCTCCCACCACCTTCCTGTTCCTCACGCCACGATGGGTCAAGGACCTCATCATCTCCACTACCCTCTGCCACCAACTGCTCCTCCTGGGTAGTCTCGGCAGCACAGTACGCATCAGAAAGCGGCACCTGAGTTTCATCATCAGATGCGTACTGCGCTGTGGTCACCGGAGGCACTGGCCCACCTGCCTCTTCAGAGTCAGAGAGATAAAGCTTTTGGGCATCACTGCACACTGCCTCTTCTTCCATTTCTCCAATGCTGCTTGGCTGGCCCCCTGTTTCCAAGCCAAGAGATTCAGAGAACAGAAGTAGAGACGGCTCCTGTCCTGGGCTCTCTGACTGCCTGGCCAATTTGGCAGGTGGTGAAGAGACAGATGGCTGCTCTCCAGTGCTCTGTGCCTGAGAGGATGTGGCACTAACTGAAGTCGATGCCGAGGCGTTAGCTGCCATCCACCCGACAACGGCTTCAATTTGGTCTTCACGTAGCAGCGGTGCACGGCGCTCTCCGACAAAGCTGCGCATGAAGGACTGTTCCCTGCTGAAACTGAGTGACGACGAGTCACCGGCGCCCGCAGCAGGCACAGAATCACAACGTCCTCTCCCTGCTCCTCTCCCTGCTCCGCGCCCACGCCCACGTGCCTTACTCCCTGCCCTCTTCATCTTGGTTGACAGATAAAGATAAGCAGAAAAGTACTAAGGCCTTAGTGTGCTTATTCCTGAAATGCTCCTCCTAACAGGTGTAAGAAACACTAATGTTGTAAATTGTGGACTAAACTTTATTATTTTTCAAATGTGGCCTACACAAGTGTTAAGTTGTGTTTGGTGAACTTAACTTTTTTTTTGGTGCAGATCGGGCTACAGAGCTAGTTTAAATCACACGGAGACCGTGCAGACAGCCGTAAACGGCGCTGCAAGGCCAAAAAACCCTCCTCTCGGTTATCCTATATAGTGTTTTTCCACTATTTAGCTGGATACGAGTGGAAAGACACTAATAGGAATTTTTTTTTTCAAATTTTAAACTTGCTGCACTATTTGAAAAAAAGGAAATTGTTTTTCAAGGTATGAGGCAGTAACGCACCCTGAGCTGAATCCAACCGGCTATGGCTGCAC
This sequence comes from Ranitomeya imitator, assembly GCF_032444005.1. Classification (NCBI taxonomy): domain Eukaryota; kingdom Metazoa; phylum Chordata; class Amphibia; order Anura; family Dendrobatidae; genus Ranitomeya; species Ranitomeya imitator. The sequence goes on along the minus strand of NC_091283.1, from coordinate 721,446,376 downwards.
ACAGACTACAGGGCGAGCTGCGCTCACACAGAGACCGTGCAGACAGCCGTAAACGGCGCTGCAAGGCCAAAAAACCCTCCTCTAGGTTATCCTTTATAGTGTTTTTCCACTATTTAGCTGGATACGAGTGGAAAGACACTAATAGGAATTTTTTTTTTCAAATTTTAAACAGGCTGCACTATTTGAAAAAAAGTAAAATTTTTCTCAAGGTATGAGCCAGTAACGAACCCTGAGCTGAATCCAACCGGCTATGGCTGCACACAGACTACAGGGCGAGCTGGGCTCACACGGAGACCGTGCAGACAGCCGTAAACGGCGCTGCAAGGCCAAAAAAACCTCCTCTAGGTTATCCTATATAGTGTTTTTCCACTATTTAGCTGGATACGAGTGGAAAGACACTAATAGGAATTTTTTTTTTCAAATTTTAAACTGGCTGCACTATTTGAAAAAAAGGAAATTGTTTTTCAAGGTATGAGGCAGTAACGCACCCAGAGCTGAATCCAACCGGCTATGGCTGCACACAGACTACAGGGCGAGCTGCGCTCACACAGAGACCGTGCAGACAGCCGTAAACGGCGCTGCAAGGCCAAAAAACCCTCCTCTAGGTTATCCTATATAGTGTTTTTCCACTATTTAGCTGGATACGAGTGGAAAGACACTAATAGGAATTTTTGTTTTAAAAATTTTAAACAGGCTGCACTATTTGAAAAAAAATAAAATTTTTCTCTAGGTATGAGCCAATAACGAACCCTGAGCTGAATCCAACCGGCTATGGCTGCACACAGACTACAGGGCGAGCTGGGCTCACACGGAGACCGTGCAGACAGCCGTAAACGGCGCTGCAAGGCCAAAAAACCCTCCTCTAGGTTATCCTATATAGTGTTTTTCCACTATTTAGCTGGATACGAGTGGAAAGACACTAATAGGAATTTTTGTTTTAAAAATTTTAAACAGGCTGCACTATTTGAAAAAAAATAACATTTTTCTCTAGGTATGAGCCAGTAACGAACCCTGATCTGAATCCAACCGGCTATGGCTGCACACAGACTACAGGGCGAGCTGGGCTCACACGGAGACCGTGCAGACAGCCGTAAACGGCGCTGCAAGGCCAAAAAACCCTCCTCTAGGTTATCCTATATAGTGTTTTTCCACTATTTAGCTGGATACGAGTGGAAAGACACTAATAGGAATTTTTTTTTTTCAAATTTTAAACAGGCTGCACTATTTGAAAAAAAGTAAAATTTTTCTCAAGGTATGAGCCAGTAACGAACCCTGAGCTGAATCCAACCAGCTATGGCTGCACACAGACTACAGGGTGAGCTGGGCTCACACGGAGACCGTGCAGACAGCCGTAAACGGCGCTGCAAGGCCCAAAAACCCCCCTCTAGGTTATCCTATGTAGTGTTTTTCCACAATAGAGCTGGAGACTGGTGGAAAAACACTAATATGAAATTTGAGAAAAAATGTGCAGCAGGCTGCACTAAGAGCAAAAAAGGACAACTGTGTGAGGCAGTGTGAACCCCCCCTGAGCTGAATACAACCGGGTATATGGCTGCACACAGACTACAGAGTGAGCTGCACACACACACACACACACAGAGACCTTGCAGAACGCTGTTAAAACAGCGCTGCAAGGCAAGAGCAAGGTGAACAGTGAAGAACACACAGCGTTTTGCTAAATTAGCCTTTGGAAAGGAAAATAAAGCAATTAGCTAGCTCGACTGGCCCTCAGTTAGAACACAGCGTCCTGTCCCTAACTGAAATCACAGCAGAGTGAGCGCAAAATGGCGGCAGCGTTTTTTATAGTGCAGAGTGACATCATTTCAGCAGCCAATCCAAGCCTTGCCAGTACTTACATGCCCACCATGCTAAACAGGATGTGCCCACACTTCCAATCATTCCTCATTGGCTGCTGCGTTCAGTTTGAATTCTGGGAACTTCCGATTCCGGTATCCGATACGCGGGAAGTATCGGAATTTGGTATCGGAATTCCGATACCGCAAATATCGGCCGATACCCGATACTTGCGGTATCGGAATGCTCAACACTAGTAATGAATGTTTATTTGCAATGTGGTTTTGACTTACTCTATTTTTTTGGTAAATAATGATTTTATTATTTTCATTGTTTTGCATCTTCTTGGCAATAATATAAAGAAGACGCGACAGGACAACACTCGGTGGATGCCATATCTGTGTTTTAAATTGAAAAAAACTTTCAGTTAACTACTTGCAGGAGAAAGTTATTGTAGCTGGTGGCCATTTTTCGTACTGTACCAGATTTTTGTTGTATGTGTTTGTTTTTAATGTTAAAATGTCTGCATTTGATATCTCTCCAGTATTTTCTTTTTTATAAGCAAAATACTTATTTTTATATTTTCTGATGTTGGTTCCAGGGGTACACGGGCAGCAGTGGTGTGGTCAGTGGAGGCCTATTGGAAGGAGTGACCGCAGACAGGCATCGAAGGCCTAAAATAATAACACATGGCTGTAGGCAATTTTAAATTGGTTCCAGGGGTACACGGGCAGCAGTGGCCTGGTCAGTGTAGTAGTAGTAGAAAGAATGGACCGCAGACAGGCATCGAAGGCCTAAAATAAAAAAATTGGGCTGGCTGTAGGCAATTTTAAATTGGTTCCAGGGGTACACGGGCAGCAGTGGTGTGGTCAGTGGAGGCATATTGTAAGGAGTGACCGCAGACAGGCATCGAAGGCCTAAAATAATAACACATGGCGGTAGGCAATTTTAAATTGGTTCCAGGGGTACACGGGCAGCAGTGGTGTGGTCAGTGGAGGCCTAGTGGAAGGAGTGACCGCAGACAGGCATCGAAGGCCTAAAGTAAAAAAATTGGGCTGGCTGTAGGCAATTTTAAATTGGTTCCAGGGGTACACGGGCAGCAGTGGTGTGGTCAGTGGAGGCACAGTGGAAGGAGTGACCGCAGACAGGCTTCGAAGGCCTAACATAACAAAAATGTCAATACAATGGTATTGTCAGTGGCAGGCATTGAAGGATGTCAGCGCATAGACTAAACATTGGTGGAGCTGTGAGATAATTTTGCAAGTGGTAGAGCACTGTTTGAGCTGGGGGGGGGAACTGTCTTGTGGCCGGCGGTACAGGCCCAGGACCCCTCATATTACAACGGTGTGTCTGACGTTGGGTGCGCACCACCACCGCCAGAGACACTTTATTGTACTAGGAGGGACCCAGTGGCAGTGCCGTCGACCAAAAGCGGGCACACCCACCTCTTCAGACAAACAGCACTCTCACGGGTGCTGTCGCCAAGTGTCGATACCACGGCCCCGTGTGGGGAGTTTGGCCATTTAGTGAGGTGTAAACATGTCGTATGCTGGACAATCAGGTGCAGAAAATTACGAGATTGGAAAAGGCATTCAGAATAGTCCACCGGCAAGACCTTTTCATAGGAAAGCTAGGTGTCGGCCGGGCAAGGTGGGGCAAAAGATTTCGAAATCCAGTTGTGGTTCATTTTAATGAAGGTTAGATCATCTACATTTTGGGTAGCCAGACGAGTCCTTTTTTCTGTTAGTATTGAACCTGCGGCACTGAATACTCTTTCTGATAGGACACTAGCTGCCGGGCAAGCAAGCTCCTGCAATGCATATTCTGCCAATTCTGGCCAGGTGTCTAATTTTGATGCCCAGTAATCAAATGGGAATGACGGTTGAGGGAGAACATCGATATGGGATGAAAAATAGTTTGTAACCATACTGGACAAATGTTGTCTCCTGTCACTTTGAATTGATGCTGCAGTACCTGTCCTGTCTGCGGTCATAGCAAAATCACTCCACAACCTGGTCAGAAAACCCCTCTGGCCAACGCCACTTCTGATTTCTGCCCCTCTAACTCCTCTGGTCTGCTGGCCCCTGCAGCTCGTGTGAGAACGATCACGGGCGCTGTGTGCTGGGAATGCCAGAAGCAAACGGTCATCAAGAGTTGATTGTTTGGTTGCTAATATTAGTTCCAAGTTCTCATGTGGCATTATATTTTGCAATTTGCCTTTATAGCGAGGATCAAGGAGGCAGGCCAACCAGTAATCGTCATCGTTCATCATTTTAGTTATGCGTGTGTCCCTTTTGAGGATACGTAAGGCATAATCCGCCATGTGGGCCAAAGTTCCAGTTCTCAAATCTGCGGTTGTGCTTGGTTGAGGGGCAGTTTCAGGCAAATCCACGTCACTTGTGTCCCTCCAAAAACCAGAACCCGGCCTTGCCGCGCCACCAATTTCCAGTGGCCCCGGAAAAGCTTCCTCATTAAAAATATAATCATCCCCATCATCCTCCTCGTCCTCCTCCTCCTCTTCACCCGCTAACTCGTCCTGTACACTGCCCTGGCCAGACAATGGCTGACTGTCATCAAGGCTTTCCTCTTCCTCAGCTGCAGACGCCTGATCCTTTATGTGCGTCAAACTTTGCATCAGCAGACGCATTAGGGGGATGCTCATGCTTATTATGGCGTTGTCTGCACTAACCAGCCGTGTGCATTCCTCAAAACACTGAAGGACTTGACACATGTCTTGAATCTTCGACCACTGCACACCTGACAACTCCATGTCTGCCATCCTACTGCCTGCCCGTGTATGTGTATCCTCCCACAAAAACATAACAGCCCGCCTCTGTTCGCACAGTCTCTGAAGCATGTGCAGTGTTGAGTTCCACCTTGTTGCAACGTCTATGATTAGGCGATGCTGGGGAAGGTTCAAAGAACGCTGATAGGTCTGCATACGGCAGGAGTGTACGGGCGAACGGCGGATATGTGAGCAAAGTCCACACACTTTGAGGAGCAGGTCGGATAACTCTGGATAACTTTTCAGGAAGCACTGCACCACCAGGTTTAAGGTGTGAGCCAGGCAAGGAATGTGTTTCAGTTGGGAAAGGGAGATGGCAGCCATGAAATTCCTTCCGTTATCACTCACTACCTTGCCTGCCTCAAGATCTACAGTGCCCAGCCACTACTGCGTTTCTTTCTGCAAGAACTCGGACAGAACTTCCGCGGTGTGTCTGTTGTCGCCCAAACACTTCATAGCCAATACAGCCTGCTGACGTTTGCCAGTAGCTGCCCCATAATGGGAGACCTGGTGTGCAACAGTGGCAGCTGCGGATGGAGTGGTTGTGCGACTGCGGTCTGTGGACGAGCTCTCGCTTCTGCAGGAGGACGAAGAGGAGGAGGAGGGGGTGCGAACGGCTACAGCCAACTGTTTCCTAGACCGTGGGCTAGGCAGAACTGTCCCAAACTTGCTGTCCCCTGTGGACCCTGCATCCACCACATTTACCCAGTGTGCCGTGATGGACACGTAACGTCCCTGGCCATGCCTACTGGTCCATGCATCTGTTGTCAGGTGCACCTTTGTGCTCACAGATTGCCTGAGTGCATGGACGATGCGCTCTTTAACATGCTGGTGGAGGGCTGGGATGGCTTTTCTGGAAAAAAAGTGTCGACTGGGTAGCTCGTAGCGTGGTACAGCGTAGTCCATCAGGGCTTTGAAAGCTTCGCTTTCAACTAACCGGTAGGGCATCATCTCTAACGAGATTAGTCTAGCTATGTGGGCGTTCAAACCCTGTGTACGCGGATGCGAGGCTAAGTACTTCCTTTTTCTAACCATAGTCTCATGTAGGGTGAGCTGGACTGGAGAGCTGGAGATCGTGGAACTAGCGGGGGTGCCGGTGGACATGGCAGACTGAGAGACGGTGGGAGATGGTATTGTTGCCGCCGGTGCCCTAGATGCAGTGTTTCCTACTACGAAACTGGTGATTCCCTGACCCTGACTGCTTTGGCCTGGCAAAGAAACCTGCACAGATACTGCAGGTGGTGCGGAAAATGGTGGCCCTACACTGCCGGAAGGGATGTTGCGTTGCTGACTAGCTTCATTGGCCGAGGGTGCTACAACCTTAAGGGACGTTTGGTAGTTAGTCCAGGCTTGCAAATGCATGGTGGTTAAATGTCTATGCATGCAACTTGTATTGAGACTTTTCAGATTCTGTCCTCTGCTTAAGGTAGTTGAACATTTTTGACAGATGACTTTGCGCTGATCAATTGGATGTTGTTTAAAAAAATGCCAGACTGCACTCTTTCTAGCATCGGATACCTTTTCAGGCATTGCAGACTGAGCTTTAACCGGATGGCCACGCTGTCCTCCAACAGGTTTTGGCTTTGCCATGCGTTTTGGGCAAGATACGGGCCCGGCAGATGGAACCTGTTGCGATGTTGATGCCTGCTGCGGCCCCTCCTCCTCCGCTTCAGAACTGCTGCCGCCTGCACCCTGTTCCCAGAATGGCTGCCAATCGGGGTCAAGATCTATTACCTCTTCTTGTAGCTCGTGTGCAACTTCGTCTGTGTCACCGTGTCGGTCGGTGGTATAGCGTTCGTGATGGGGCAACATAGTCTCATCAGGGTCTGATTCTTGATCATTACCCTGCGAGGGCAATGTTGTGGTCTGAGTCAAAGGACCAGCATAGTAGTCTGGCTGTGGCTGTGCATCAGTGCACTCCATGTCAGATTCAACTTGTAATGGGCATGGACTGTTAACTGCTTCACTTTCTAAGCCAGGGACGGTATGTGTAAAGAGCTCCATGGAGTAACCCGTTGTGTCGCCTGCTGCATTCTTCTCTGTTGTTGTTTTTGCTGAAGAGGACAAGGAAGCGACTTGTCCCTGACCGTGAACATCCACTAACGACGCGCTGCTTTGACATTTACCAGTTTCACGAGAGGAGGCAAAAGAGCTAGAGGCTGAGTCAGCAAGATAAGCCGAAACTTGCTCTTGCTGCTCCGGCTTTAAAAGCGGGTTTCCTACTCCCAGAAAAGGGAGCGTTCGAGGCCTTGTGTAGCCAGACGACGAACCTGGCTCCACAGCTCCAGACTTAGGTGCAATATTTTTTTTCCCACGACCAGCTGATGCTCCACCACTACCCTCATTACCAGCTGACAATGAACGCCCCCGGCCACAACCTCTTCCACCAGACTTCCTCATTGTTTTAAAAACGTAAACAAACTAACGGTATTTGTTGCTGTCACACAAATTACACGGTGAGCTATAACTTCAGTATGATTTAGCTACCCCTTTACAGGTGAGTGAGACCACAACGAAAATCAGGCACAATGTTACACACTCTGTTGTTGGTGGCAACAAATGAGAGAGATGCCACACACGCAGGACTGTCACTGAAGCACAAATGTAAATATTAATCTCCCACTGATTTGATTTTTTTTTTTTTTCAGGGAGACTTTAGGAAAAAAAAAAATAGAATAAAATGATTTTTTCAGGAAGAATTTAGAAACCAAATAAAATAAAATGATTTCTTCAGGGAGAATTTAGAAAACAAATAAAACAAAAAAAGGCTTTCTATGGCCCACTGAGTGAGAGATGACGCACACAGGAGTCAGGAGTGGCACACAAGCCCAGAGGCCAATATTTATCTCCCGCTGATTGATGTAGTGATTTTTTCAGGTAGATTTTGGAACCCAAATCAAGCTAAAAAAATAATAGGCTTTCTATGGCCCACAATTGGAGAGAGAGAGAGAGATGGCACACCCAGGAGTCAAGACTGGCACACAAGCAGAAAGGGCAATATTAATCTCCCACTGATTTGTTTTTTTTTTTTTTTCAGGGAGACTTTAGGAAAAAAAAAATAGAATAAAATGATTTTTTCAGGAAGAATTTAGAAACCAAATAAAATAAAATGATTTTTTCAGGGAGAATTTAGAAAACAAATAAAACAAAAAAAGGCTTTCTATGGCCCACTGAGTGAGAGATGACGCACACAGGAGTCAGGAGTGGCACACAAGCCCAGAGGCCAATATTTATCTCCCACTGATTGATGTAGTGATTTTTTCAGGTAGATTTTGGAACCCAAATCAAGCTAAAAAAATAATAGGCTTTCTATGGCCCACAATTGGAGAGAGAGAGAGAGATGGCACACCCAGGAGTCAAGACTGGCACACAAGCAGAAAGGGCAATATTAATCTCCCACTGATTTGTTTTTTTGTTTTTTTTCAGGGAGACTTTAGGAAAAAAAAATAATAGAATAAAATGATTTTTTCAGGAAGAATTTAGAAACCAAATAAAATAAAATGATTTTTTCAGGGAGAATTTAGAAAACAAATAAAACAAAAAAAGGCTTTCTATGGCCCACTGAGTGAGAGATGACGCACACAGGAGTCAGGAGTGGCACACAAGCCCAGAGGCCAATATTTATCTCCCACTGATTGATGTAGTGATTTTTTCAGGTAGATTTTGGAACCCAAATCAAGCTAAAAAAATAATAGGCTTTCTATGGCCCACAATTGGAGAGAGAGAGAGAGATGGCACACCCAGGAGTCAAGACTGGCACACAAGCAGAAAGGGCAATATTAATCTCCCACTGATTTGTTTTTTTGTTTTTTTTCAGGGAGACTTTAGGAAAAAAAAATAATAGAATAAAATGATTTTTTCAGGAAGAATTTAGAAACCAAATAAAATAAAATGATTTTTTCAGGGAGAATTTAGAAAACAAATAAAACAAAAAAAGGCTTTCTATGGCCCACTGAGTGAGAGATGACGCACACAGGAGTCAGGAGTGGCACACAAGCCCAGAGGCCAATATTTATCTCCCACTGATTGATGTAGTGATTTTTTCAGGTAGATTTTGGAACCCAAATCAAGCTAAAAAAATAATAGGCTTTCTATGGCCCACAATTGGAGAGAGAGAGAGAGATGGCACACCCAGGAGTCAAGACTGGCACACAAGCAGAAAGGGCAATATTAACCCCTTACCGGCATCGGACGTACTATACCGTCCGATGCCGGCTCCCCTGCTTTGATGCAGGGCTCCGCGGTGAGCCCGCACCAAAGCCGGGACATGTCAGCTGTTTTGAACAGCTGACATGTGCCCGTAATAGGCGCGGGCAGAATCGCGATCTGCCCGCACCTATTAACTAGTTAAATGCCGCTGTCAAACGCAGACAGCGGCATTTAACTACCGCTTCCGGCCGGGCGGCCGGAAATGACGTCATCGCCGACCCCCGTCACATGATCGGGGGTCGGCGATGCTTGTGAATGGTAACCATAGAGGTCCTTGAGACCTCTATGGTTACTGATTGCCCGTCGCTGTGAGCGCCACCCTGTGGTCGGCGCTCACAGCACACGTGCAATTCTGCTACATAGCAGCGATCAGCAGATCGCTGCTATGTAGCAGAGCCGATCGTGCTATGCCTGCTTCTAGCCTCTCATGGAGGCTATTGAAGCATGGCAAAAGTTTAAAAAAAAGTTTAAAAAAATGTGAAAAAAATAAAAAAACATAAAAGTTTAAATCACCCCCCTTTCGCCCCAATCAAAATAAATCAATAAAAAAAATATCAAATCTACGCATATTTGGTATCGCCGCGCTCAGAATCGCCCGATCTATCAATTAAAAAAAGTATTAACCTGATCGCTAAACAGCGTAGCGGGAAAAAAATTCGAAACGCCAGAATTACGTTTTTTTGGTCGCCGCGACATTGCATTAAAATGCAATAACGGGCGATCAAAAGAACGTATCTGCACCGAAATGCTATAATTAAAAACGTCATCTCGGCACGCAAAAAATAAGCCCTCAACCGACCCCAGATGATGAAAAATGGAGACGCTACGAGTATCGGAAAATGGCACAATTTTTTTTTTTTTTTTTTTAGCAAAGTTTGGAATTTTTTTTCACCACTTAGATAAAAAATAACCTAGTCATGTTTGGTGTCTATGAACTCGTAATGACCTGGAGAATCATAATGGCAGGTCATTTTTAGCATTTAGTGAACCTAGCAAAAAAGCCAAACAAAAAACCAATGTGGGATTGCACTTTTTTTGCAATTTCACCGCACTTGGAATTTTTTTCCTGTTTTTTAGTACATGACATGCTAAAACCAATGATGTCGTTCAAAAGTACAACTCGTCCCGCAAAAAATAAGCCCTCACATGGCCAAATTGACGGAAAAATAAAAAAGTTATGGCTCTGGGAAGGAAGGGAGCGAAAAACGAACACGGAAAAACGAAAAATCCCCCGGTCATGAAGGGGTTAATCTCCCACTGTTTTTTTTTTTTTTTTTTTTTTTTTCAGGGAGACTTTAGGAAAAAAAAATAATAGAATAAAAAGATTTTTTCAGGAAGAATTTAGAAGCCAAATAAAATAAAATGATTTTTTCAGGGAGAATTTAGAAAACAAATAAAACAAAAAAAGGCTTTCTATGGCCCACTGAGTGAGAGATAACGCACACAGGAGTCAGGAGTGGCACACAAGCCCAGAGGCCAATATTTATCTCCCACTTTTTTTTTTTTGTTCCAGGGAAAATTTATAAACCCAATAAAAAAAATAATAAATAGGCTTTCTATGGCCCACTATCTGAGAGAGAGAGAGAGATGGCACGCTTAGGACTGGCACACAAGCCCAAAGGCCAATATTAATCTCCCTTTTTTTTTTCAGGGAGAATTTATAAAACCAAAAAAAAATAAATAAATAGGCTTTCTATGGCCCACTATTTGTGAGAGAGATGGCACGCTCAGGACTGGCACACAAGCCCAGAGGCCAATATTAATCTCCCACTTTTTTTTTTTTTTTCCAGGGAAAATTTGTAAACCCAATAAAAAAAATAATAAATAGGCTTTCTATGGCCCACTATCTGAGAGAGAGAGATGGCACGCTTAGGACTGGCACACAAGCCCAAAGGCCAATATTAATCTCCCACTGATTGATTTATTGATTTTTTTAGGTAGAATTTAGAACCCAAATAAAGCAAAAAAAAAAAAAAAGGGCTTTCTATGGCCCACTGAGTGAGTGATGATGCACACAGGAGTCAGGAGTGGCACACAAGCCCTGAGGCCAATATTTTTCTCCCACTGATTGATGTAGTGATTTTTTCAGGTACATTTTAGAACCCAAATCAAGCAAAAAAATAAATAGGCTTTCCATGGCCCACTATTTGTGAGAGAGATGGCACGCTCAGGACTGGCACACAAGCCCAGAGGCCAATATTAATCTCCCACTTTTTTTTTTTGTTCCAGGGAAAATTTATAAACCCAATAAAAAAAATAATAAATAGGCTTTCTATGGCCCACTATCTGAGAGAGAGAGATGGCACGCTTAGGACTGGCACACAAGCCCAAAGGCCAATATTAATCTCCCACTGATTGATTTATTGATTTTTTCAGGTAGAATTTAGAACCCAAATAAAGCAAAAAAAAAATAAAATGGGCTTTCTATGGCCCACTGAGTGAGTGATGATGCACACAGGAGTCAGGAGTGGCACACAAGCCCTGAGGCCAATATTTTTCTCCCACTGATTGATGTAGTGATTTTTTCAGGTAGATTTTAGGACCAAAATCAAGCAAAAAAATAAATAGGCTTTCTATGGCCCACTGACTGAGAGATGGCACACACAGGAGTCAAGAGTGGCACACAAGCCCTGAGGCCAATATTTTTCTCCCACTGATTGATGTAGTGATTTTTTCAGGTAGATTTTATAACCCAAATCAAGCAAAAAAATAAATAGGCTTTCTATGGCCCACTGAGTGAGAGATGGCACACACAGGGATGGCACTCTAGCAGAAATGTCAATCTTAATCTCCCACAAAAAAAAAAAAAAAAACAGGGAGTGTCCTTCAATTACTATCTCCCTGCAGTAATCTCAGCCAGGTATGGCAGGCAGCAATAAGGAGTGGACTGATGCACAAATTAAATAAAAAGTGTGTACAAACAAAAAAGATAGCTGTGCAGAAAGGAAGGAACAAGAGGATTTGTGCTTTGAAAAAAGCAGTTGGTTTGCACAGCGGCGTACACACAGCAATGCAGCTATCAGGGAGCCTTCTAGGGCAGCCCAATGAGCTACAGCGCTGAGGGGAAAAAAAAAAAAAATGTAGCTTCCACTGTCCCTGCACACCGAAGGTGGTGTTGGGCAGTGGAAATCGCTACAGCACAAGCGGTTTGGTGGTTAATGGACCCTGCCTAACGCTATCCCTGCTTCTGACGAAGCGGCAGCAACCTCTCCCTAAGCTCAGATCAGCAGCAGTAACATGGCGGTCGGCGGGAACGCCCCTTTATAGCCCCTGTGACGCCGCAGACAGCAAGCCAATCACTGCAATGCCCTTCTCTAAGATGGTGGGGACCAGGACCTATGTCATCACGCTGCCCACACTCTGCGTTTACCTTCATTGGCTGAGAAATGGCGCTTTTCGCGTCATTGAAACGCGACTTTGGCGCGAAAGTCGCGTACCGCATGGCCGACCCCGCACAGGGGTCGGATCGGGTTTCATGAAACCCGACTTTGCCAAAAGTCGGCGACTTTTGAAAATGAACGACCCGTTTCGCTCAACCCTAACCGTCACACTAAGCGACGCTGCAGCGATACCGACAACGATGTCGATCGCTGCAGCGTCGCTGTTTGGTCACTGCAGAGCTGTCACACAGACAGCTCTCCAGCGACCAACGATCCCAAAGTCCACTGATAACCAGGGTAAACATCGGGTTACTAAGCGCAGGGCCACGCTTAGTAACCCAATGTTTACCCTGGTTACCAGCGTAAACGTAAAAAAAACAAACACTACATACTTACCTTCCGTGTCTGTCCTCCGGCGTTCTGCTTTCCTCTGCACTGTCCTCTGCCGGCGCTCACAGCCAGTGCAGAGAAGCACAGCGCCGGGGACAGACACGGAATGTAAGCATGTAGTGTTTGTTTTTTTTACGTTAATGCTGGTAACCAGTGTAAACATCGGGTTACTAAGCGCGGCCCTGCGCTTAGTAACCCGATGTTTACCCTGGTTACCAGTGAAGACATCACTGAATCGGCATCACACACGCCAATTCAGCGATGTCTGCAGGGAGTCCAGCGATGAAATAAAGTTCTGGACTTTCTGCAGCGACCAACGATCTCCCAGCAGGGGCCTGATCGTTGGTCGCTGTCACACATAACAATTTCCTTAACGATATCGTTGCTACGTCACAAAAAGCAACGATATCGTTAACGATATCATTATGTGTGATGGTACCTTTAGGTCTACGTTTCCACATAAGTGGCAGTATTTTGAAAGCCTCACACTGTGGGTAAGATCGTTGCAATAGAGGCCAATGTTTGCGAATGATATTGAACACTCTAGTCATGACAGGGTGGTGGGTATGGATAAAGGGAACCCGTTCAAGTTTTGTTTGGACAAATGAAATCGGGGATGGACTCAGGGCCAATGTTTTTTCTTTGGCGAGCAGACTACTAGAGTACTGTCTAGTTGCAAATTTGCGGGATATGTCATCAAGACGGGCAGGTAGCAAATCAGAGTTGGAGAAAATGTGGGCTACTCGTTTAAATTGAGACAGGGGCAGGCTGTTTTTAGTGGAGGCAGGATGGCAGCTATGATAGTGGAGAAGGCTGTTGGAATCTGTTGGTTTCGAGAACAGACCCATGCTGAGGGATCCTTTGGGTCCCTTAATAACCAGAGAATTCAGGAATGAGATTTGGGTTATGTCAAAGTTCAGTGTGAATTGAAGTTCAACTCGAATGGAGTTGAGATATTCAGTAAATGTGACCAAGGTATCTTGTGGGCCTGTCCATAGACAAAAAATATCGTCTATGAAGCGAAGCCAACACAAGTTATTGGTTCGAAACAAGGGGTTTGTGTAGACATAATCGCATTCAAAGGCATTCTCATGGTTCTGACGCATCTGGTCCGTTCTTTACCATTCTTTACCATTTCTATTTTACCTTATAATCTTCATACTTTCCTTAGGAATACTAGTGCCTGTCTCCAGGACTGTGTCCTCCTCTTCCCCTATTACTTTCATCTTCAAGGTTAGTTATGCTTTACACCTTTTTGCATATCCAGTTTACCAATACTTGTATATGTCATAGGGATTCATCCTCTGCGAGGCTAGTCTCCTCCGCCGTCGCCATCCTTTATGCAGTCATGTAGATTCCATTTACTGCATACCTCCCATGGGCGACATTTATGTATGTGTGCTCTCTTTTTTGTATATTATTTGTATATATGTCTATTTTCTGGCCTTTGCCTTTATTGTATATATACTCACCTGGTTCAAATGCACCTTATTCGTGTACTATGGTTGTATAATTGGTATTGCTGTGCTTTTCTTGGCCATACGATCTCTAATATATTGTATCTTTATGTTTTTTTCAGTGAGGTTTGATAAAGACCCATCAAGGGGTCGAAACGTTACCTCAACACTGTCACTAGTCCCTGTGGTGTTCATCAATAAAATTTCACGGATATGATGCAGTCTCAATTCATCCTCTGAGTGCGGTTGTTTCTTCCTATACATGAGCCTACTGGAACAAGTCCAGGTTCAGCCTGCACCAGCTTCACACCTCCAGAGTGCACTCATTTCTCCTCAGTACCAGAGTCTAAAGGTACCTTCACACTGAGCAACGCTGCAGCGATACCGAAAACGATGTCGATCGCTGCAGCGTTGCTGTTTGGTCGCTGGAGAGCTGTCACACAGACAGCTCTCCAGCGACCAACGATGCCGGTAACCAGGGTAAACATCGGGTTACTAAGCGCAGACCGCGCTTAGTATCCCGATGTTTACCCTGGTTACCAGCGTAAAAGTAAAAAAATATCCAACCCTACATACTTACCTTCCGCTGTCTGTCCCCCGGCGTTCTGCTTCTCTGCGCTGTGTAAGCACAGCGGCCGGAAAGCACAGCGGTGCCGTCACCGCTGTGCTTTCCGGCTGGCTGGCGCTCACAGCCAGTGCAGGAAAGCACAGCGCCGGGGACAGAAAGCGAAAGGTAAGTATGTAGTGTTTGTTTTTTTAACTTTTACGCTGGTAACCAGGGTAAACATGGGGTTACTAAGCGCGGCCCTGTGCTTAGTAACCCGATGTTTACCCTGGTTACCAGTGAAGACATCGCTGAATCGGCGTCACACACACCGATTCAGCGATGTCTGCAGGGAGTCCAGCGACGAAACAAAGTTCTGGACTTTCTGCAGCGACCAACGACATCACAGCAGGATCCTGATCGCTGCTGCGTGTCAAACTGAACGATATCGCTAGCCAGGATGCTGCAACGTCACGGATCGCAAGCGATATCGTTCAGTGTGACAGTACCTTAAGAAGGCAGAAACAATGAGCTTATTTTCACCAAGATGAATCTCGGCTGGTAAAAAAAAATTGTGGCTTAACTATGGAGGAAACAAGTACACCCGAGTTGCCAACCACCCCACAACCCAGGCTCATTAGTTTTTTGGCGGTTGTCTTTGAGAAGGACACACATACGCATAATGACCCTTTCTGCCACAGAAAAAAACATACAGCTCCCTTACGCCTTACTACTGCTATCCCCTTAGACTGAGTTGCGCCACCTAACTGCATAGGTTCCCCCAGAGACTCGGGTTCTGGTAACTCCAAATTCGAGTCACCCTTAAAAAGCGGCGTCTCCTTAAGTCTCTGGTGCAGGCGGCGGTCTCCACGAATAGCTAGAGACATAGCAGCCTCTGAGAGTAGCTGGTCTCTCCTGTAAGGCGAAGGCATCTTTAATCTTATCAGATAGTCCCTGATAAAATTGACTGCGAAGTGCGGGATCATTCCACAAAGTTTCAGTAGCCCATCTCCTAAACTCAGAGCAGTAATCCTCCACAGGCCGGTCTCCCTGGCTGAGGTTACATATCGTGGACTCAGCGAGGGAGATGCAGTCAGGATCATCATACACGTGACCCAAGGCTCAAAAGAACTCCTCCACAGTCCATAACGGCAGGGCGTCAGCGGGAAGTGAAAAAGCAGAGGCCTGGGGATCTCCTTGTAAGAGCAAGATTACAATACGGACCCTCTGCTCCTCGGAACCTGAAGTGTGGGGACGCAACTTAAAGTATAATTTACAGGCCTCCCTGAATGTAACAAACTTGTCGTGTCCCCCAGAGAATCTGTCAGGTAATGCTACCTTAGGCTCTAGTGCAGCTTGTGGAGGTGCGGCAACCCCTGCAGTGGCCACCGGAGTGCGCTGTACCACCGCCGAGCGGAGGTCAGCCACCTCTAGACTAATCTGCTGCTGCAATTGTCCAGGCAAAGCAGCAATGGGATCCATATTGGACCGGAAACATTTTTTAGGTAAGTGATACTGTCATGCCGTAAACAGCAATAAAGGGGCAGGACGGCAAAATGGAACCCATACCTGTCCCTGAGTCTATAAGGGGTCCTGACTTGCCCTTATCTCAGGGGCACCTATAATGGTTAGGAGGCCTGAGCTGCCAGCGTATCCTTGTATCCTGGGAGAACCCTATGAGTGGCCCTCTCTCCCCCCTCAGGAGGAAGGACTGCACAAAAATAGCAAAATGAAAAATAGACAGGGAATACAGACAAAGTAAGTAAAATAGCAAACACCCTGAAAACTCACACAACCACAGAGGAAACACTGAGTAGGGAAAAAAGGGGGAAAGAACAAAGGAGAGAAAACAGGTTTAACATGCAACCAAATAAGCAGACAACAATCTTAGTAGATAAACCTCCAAGCTCCATCACTACGCTCCTTCAAACTTCAAGCCAGGCAGCTGAACTGATCACTGACAACAGTTGTAGTCAAAGCTAGGTCTATATAGAGGATGAGATTACCAAAACCAATTCAGCTGACAGATCAAGCTCTCAGCAACTTTTAGCAACAAGGTTATCTCCTGCACTGCTGGCATAAAGAATCCAAGTCAGAACTCAGAAGAAGAGCTTCTGTTCACTGTGTGTGAATGAGGCCCAGAGTGCTGCGGTTCCCTGAAGCCTCTTAGTCTCGGTAAACCCGTGACACACCCATTGCCCAGTCAGCAAAATGTAATGCCCTTAGCCATGCTTACTCATCTAAGTGTCTGTGGTGAAATGCACCCTGGCAGACATAGATTTAGTCAAGGAATGGGTGATGTATGCAACATGCTGGTGTAGCACAGGCACAGCTTTCTTAGAGAAGTAATGGCAGCTGGGCAACTGGTACTGGGAGACTACGATGGTCATCAGCTTTCGGAAATGCCTGTAGAAGTGCAAGTAAAGAGCAAAACGGTCACTATCTATCATGTCTTTCGTGTTTTGATAAAATCCCTGCACCTGCATTGTTAGCAATGGCTGGCTGTCAGCTGTATTTTATAGGACTAACTGTACTCCTGCTGCTGCTACTGCTACTGCTAATAAAACACCCACACACATATGGAGAACCCGCTAGGGCCATGGGGTACTCAGGCCGGGTTTGACAGTTCTTAAGGGGGTGGTAACGGCAGCAGTGACCTCATCCGTGGCCCTAGTCATCCAATAAAATTAATGAAATTAAGGAGAAATAAAGTCTATAGGGAGTTAGTTGTGATGCCACCTGTGGTGTTTGGCAATGGATAGCTGACGTTGCTTAAGGCGAATGCTGGGGCCTATGGTGACGCAGCTGGGATGGCTCTGCTCCCCACAGGTGGAGCGGGGCCCCAGGGCTACCAGTATAGTTGGTAAGGGATCATAGACGATGAGGTGCAGGACTGAGGGTGCGGGAAATGACTGAAAGACACAAGGATTGCAGTTTCCTTTACCTTTACTTGGTAGTTGCAGGTTCAGTTCAGGGCATGGGTAACAGGTGATGATGGGGTCCAGGCAGCCTGGAAGCAACTTGGGATCCACCTAGCCAGGTGGGTTTGGAAGCCTTCCTTCTGCGCTACTCTCTTAGGTCCTTGCTGCTTTAAGCTTTGTTCAAGTTCCTCTCCTGCGTGTTGCTTCTAACCTGTATAGCAGACAGCGTGAGCCTATCACGGCACTGCCTTTTCATTGGCAGCCTCTTGGTCTGCTGCAGTGCCTCCGGGTGTTCAGTGTGGCCAGGGAGATTGCAGTTCTCTGCCCTCCAGATCAAGCTGTCGGGGCATACAGTACTCACACAACCAAGGACTCTGGCATCCTCTTTGTCAGCGCTCTGTTCTGAGGTGAGCCGGGCTACAGCTCCACTCCTCAGGTTCTCCTTGACTTGCCTGCTCTCCTCTCACTCTCCTCACTAGACTCAGACTGACTAACTTCACCTCAAGACCAGAACCTATAGGGAAGCTCCCCTGAAACCGGGTGTTAGAGCTCCCCCATCTTGTCTGGATTCAGAAAGGTGTTGGATGCTGGTATTACCTGGTAAGGGGACCCCTCCTTGCTTCCAGGCATGACATCACCCCTGTGAAATTGTCGCATGTGACTATACTGGAAGGTAATCCATCAGTATTGTAATGAGAAAATGTATGTATGTGTAAATCTTCATGGACCAAAAGGTCCTAAATAAATTGATAAATAGTAGTAGATGTAATATATAGTCCAAAATGAGATTGTAGCTCCTTTTTTTTACTCATAAAATGGCTGGAGATCACTATAAAAGGCTATCAGTCATTTTTGACCGAAGAGTACAAGTGTATAAAAAATTGTGGAGCAAAAAGTAAACATAAAAAAAATATATAACAATACGCATAGTAAGAACCCCTTAAATGAGGATAAGTCAATCAACCACAAGTTTCAGAACCGCATCTTGAATATTTTAAAAAATATTAAAGTTCAAAATCGGTCATTTTTAACTGAAGTCAACAGCAGGGTTAAAGGATCCCACTGATTCTGACAATATTTTCTCAGGACATATTGTACTGTATGATAATGGTAAAATGTGTTCAATATGACTTGCATTTATTTGTAAAAATATCATAAATTTGCCAAAAATTTAGCAATTTTCACACTTTAATTTTTTATGCCCTTAAATCCGAGTTATTTCACACAAAACAGTTAATACATCACATTTCCAACATGTCTACTTTACATGCCTAAGCAGTGGAAGTGAAAAAATGTAGGAAACTGGACCCTTCACGGAATTTATCTAGACATGTCGTAAGTACCTTGAACCATCAGGTGCTTCACAGAAGTTAATAGCATTGAGCCATGAAAATAAAAAAATCAAATTTTTTTGCACACTTTTTTTTCACAAGGCTAACAGGGGAAAATGGACTGCAAAATTTGTTGGGAATTTTTTCCTGAGTACACCAATGCCTCATATGTGGCTGCACAGTATTACTTAGCCATACGGCGAGACTCAGGAAGGATAGAGTTCAATTTTATTCCTGGAAGGCAGATTTTGCTATAATAATTTGCTGACTCCATATACAGAGTCCCTAAGTGTTAGAAGAGCAGAATCCTCATTATAGAAAATCTTTTGCTGGGTTTCTGTCTGAATGACATTTTTCAGAGATTTACATGGAAATCCCGGTGATGGCTGTTATGATCTGGTGGCCTAGGAGCAGCATGAGACGTACTCTGGAGAAGGTGGTACCTTTACTGACCGCAAACCCTGAACTAGCAGCACAACTAGAAGTAGCCGTGGGGGGTACCTAACACTCCCTAGACCCCTCGACACAGCCTAAGAACTAACTTCCCCTAAAGACAGAAACGGGAAAACTATCTTGCCTCAGAGAAAATCCCCAAAGGATAGACAGCCACCCACAAATATTGACTGTGAAAGGAGAGGGAAATAACATACACAGACATGAAATCAGGATTTAGCATAGGAAGCCATACTAGCTAAAAAGGAAGAATAGGACAGAGTACTATGCGGTCAGTATTAAAACACTAGAAAATATCCACCACAGAAAATACAAAACACCACATCTGACTAAAGACATGGAGGGTATTTCTGCATCTCCAGAGACACAGCTAGGCTGCAAAAAATCCTTCACAGACAAAGCTGGACAAAACAAAACAAGAAAATGCACAGACTATAAGGTCCACAGCATGTGGACAGCAAAAACAAGGCCCGAACTTATCTTTGAAAAAACGAACAGCAGACCAGGAGAGACCAGGAATGGATGTGAATCCTCCAAAAACAATGGACAACTGGCACTGACTAAAGGATAAAGCAGGACTTAAATAGCCCAGCCCAAATTGCAAAAAATGGATACACCTGATAAATGCTGCGATCCAACTACCGCAATACTACCACTCATAACCACCGGAAGGAGCCCAAGAGCAGAATTCACAACAGTACCCCCCCCCCTTGAGGAGGGGTCACCGAACCCTCACCAGAGCCCCCAGGCCGATCAGGACGAGCCAAATGAAAGGCAGGAACCAAATCGTCATCAAAGCACAGGATAAATGTGAGCCAGGCCTCACGGCAATCTTTGGGAGGCAAAATGAACAAATCAACAGTAGGTGAAGAATTGGTTTATTTATTTTTACATATAAATTTATTAGCTGCAAATCTATTTTTTGGGGTGATGCATTTAAATTTCAAATGATTGGCTCATTTCTAGTAAATACAATTTTAACAGATTGAGAACAGCATTGTTCACATCTATATTTTCCCTTTTTCCCACCATCTTCTCTATCCTATTATTAAACTATTGATTGCTAATATTTATTTTCTATCATTTCTGTTGTAAAAACCCTTGTGGGAGAGATAAGAATGGGTATAATGACTATTGACCATTTTTTACACAGAAGCCAAAATGTAAAGAAGAATTAGCTTATTTGGTTGTGTGATACTGTCGCTTATATTTCAGCTTTTAATCTTATTTAAAGTATTAATGATGTATAAAAAGAATGGCTATCGCGCTACAACTGCGGTCTAAAAGACAACTGCTGTTCCAAAAAGAAAAAACCTTAGAAATCTATATCACAACATGTTACCGCCTTATAATATAGTGGATAATCTATTAGGAACTGTAACTGTAGATACCAATGGTGTGCAGTAAGTGGGTGATAATCACACTATTACCACTTATTATAATTGTTGCTACTGTGTTAGGATAAATGTATATACACTTGCTTGCAATGGCAGTGACCCTCAAATAGGTCATAAAAGTTGATTGAGCAAGGTCGATTTCTTACACAATTAGCATTAGTTAGGTGTTCGGTGCTTGCATGTTCCTCCACACCGTAAGTTGTAGGCAGATAGGCGTCCCGATGTCTGTATAGCTAATGACTGTTTTGCAGAGCCAGTAACACCCCGGCCGGCATCATCGCTGGATGCTCGGGAAGAAAACAGGAAAAAAGGCAGCTGCTAGTGGTCGCCACAGCGGGCACAGTGCTTGTCTTGGTATCAGCAGCTCCAAAAAAAAAAAGAACAAAACTTTTTTTAGCGCCAGTGTGTTTTTGCTTTTTTCTTTGTCAAAGTACTAATGATTATAAAGACCCCAAAGTATGGCATTTTTACCATTAGTTGCTCTTATCTGTCCATGTTCCCAGATTGCCTATATCTTTTTTCAATGGGAAAGGAGAAAAAAATGTATTAAAGTAACACTATATAACTATTACTCTTACCATCACTGTGGAGGTCCTAATTGTTGTTACATCAATGCTGTCACAATTTTCCACATGACTGCCTCATTTAATTTGGCTTTCAGAGATGTGGCTTTCAGTGGCTTGAATGCATGAAATGCAGGTATAGAACAGACTATCACATTATTGAAGTAAGAATATTTCTAAATAATATTTTACTAGAATTTTTTTTTAATTGTTATGAAGTCTATTGCAAAGGCAGTTTTCATAAACTCTTACAGCCTTATCAAATATGTCCTTAGGTGAGCTTTACGAGTAGGAAAGGACGCTTCAAAGAGACTAAACAAGGAGTAAAGGAACTTTCTCACATGGTAAATTCCAATTAAACTCTAAACTCTAAGCTCATCCTCCTTTGCAAATAAGGGCAAGCTTTGCACACTTCTGCAATCAAACATGAATACCTAACTTGCACCGGTATAGTCTAAAAAAATCTTGAAAAACAACACAGTGCAAAAAGACTTCGTTAAGTACTAAATATGAGTATGAAAATAAATTAAAATCACTGAACATTAAAGAGTGGATTTGTTTCACTTTACTCTCCTTTAGATTATGTGAAAATATATGCCATCTAATGCAAAATGAATGTACCGGTAATAATGAAAATTTTGCAATACATGAACAACAGGTCCTATTATTCTAATCAGTGTTTCTCAACTGAGAAATTATCATTCTTAATGATAGGATTACAAGTAGATAATGGGGACTGGCTCACAACATAGTAATACTTTTCTATAGCTTCTGCATAGCAATTTTTCTATTAGTATGCACTCATTGCTTAATAGTTAATAAAGTTAATTGCTGGTTTAAATTATAAAATGTGGAAGCAAATTACCTTAGTTAGACTAACCTATAAGCATGTATAAAATTCCTAATAATAACACATGTTACATACTAGATTATCAGACTGGACTGTCACGGTTTAATTGAAAATGTATGATAAATGTGTGAGTATATCTTTTGAAATTTAAATTTGTCGACTTCCCCTCAGAATTGACGAGAATAAATGTGTGCAAATATCAGTTATTAGAAAGCTTGCAATTATTAGAAAAAGAAACATAGGGGAGAGGAGAGAGAAAGAACCCCTTGAACACAAGAGCTTACAATCTATAGGCAAGAATAGGAGAACTCCACTGGCTATAAGAGCTTACTCTCAACAGGAGAACATCTCATAAGTTCTGACACTCTCCAAGAGAGAAAGAGGACCCTGCTAATCTTAAAGGGTTTGTCCAGTAGTAGGACAACCCTTTGTCGATGTGAATATTTGTCGCCGATAAAATAAAAAATACTAATAATCTTTATATAGCGCTAACATATTCCGCAGCGCTTTACAGTTTGCACACATTATCATCACTGTCCCCGATGGGGCTCTCAATCTAAATTCCCTATCAGTATGTCTTTGGAATGTGGGAGGAAACCGGAGTACCCGGAGGAAACCCACGCAAACACGGAGAGAACATACAAACTCTTTGCAGATGTTGTCCTTGGTGGGGTTTGAACCCAGGACTCCAGCGCTGCAAGGCTGCTGTGCTGTCCACTGCGCCACCGTGCGCAGATTATACTCATCTCCCATGCCGACACCGTTCCAGTAGTGTTATCACTCACATTCCCATAGCCCTTGTGTGGTTGTGAGGACACAGTGCTCAATCAACACTGGCATCACTGAACTCGCCTTCAGAGAAGCTACTTTTTGATAGCGAGGGTGGTCACTGAGTGGAACAGGCTGCCATGAGAGGTTGTGAGTTCACTTTTAATGGAAGTCTTCAAACAGAGGCTGGACAGACATCTGTGGGAACTGGTTTAGTGTATCCTCTGCTGCATTGAGCATGGGGTTGGACACGATGACCCTTGAGGTGCCTTCAACTTTAAAATGATTCAGACAAATTTAACATCAAGAGGAAGTGAAATGGCAGCTGCAGCCTTGACTTCCTTTTGAAGTTTGATTTGTCTGAAGACAGGTACATTGATGCCAGCGGGGATTGGGTGCCAAGCTCACGTGTAATAACAACCCAAACGAGAACACCAGGAACATATAAGGCCATGTGAGGTTTTTTTCTGCAGGGCAAGTTATACTTTTGAACGATATCATTGGTTTTAACAATTCGTGTACTGGAAAATGGGAAAAAAATTCCAAGTGCGGCGAAACTGCAAAAAGAGTGCAATTCCTTGGTATTTTTTTACCATGTTCACTAAATGCTAAAACTGACCTGCCATTATGATTCTCCAGGACATTATGATTTCTCAGATGCCAAACATGTATAGGTTCTTTTTTATTTTAGTGATGAAAAAAAAAATAAAAAAATTGAGAAAAGGCGCCATTTTCCAAGACCTGTAGCGTCTCCATTTTTCGTGATCTGGAGGTAAGTGAGGGCTTATTTTTTTAACGCTAAGCTGATGTTTTTATTGATAATATTTTGGTGTAGATACAATGCTTTGATTGCATGTTATTGCATTTTATTGCAATGGAGGGGAAACATATAGAGGAGGGTGCTCAAACAACAATCTTTAATAAATGTTTAAAATAACATAAAACATGGTGGGCCAAAAAAGTAGCTTCACAGAATGGCAGGCAGACATATAAATATAACAGCAACAGACAATTTTAATACCTATAAAGTTGAAACATCAAAACTGAGTATAAATGCTTGTAAGTAAAATGACCCTATTTCATGTAAAGGACTCAGTGCTGAAACAGAACAAAGGACTTGATCAGTGACACTACAGAGACAATAATGTAATATTGCTAATAGGTTGCTGGATGTTTACCTGAAGCATGTGATGGAGCCAAATCCCTTACGCATGTTTTGGCAGTGTGCCTTCATCAGTAGTAGTAGTAGCGGTGACACAAAAAAGTTAAAAGTAATTCTGGCATATTTTTTTCTCATTACGCCATTTAGCAATCGGGTTAATTCTTTTTTTATATTTAAAAATTGGGCGAATCTAAGTGCGGCAATTCCAAGTATGTGTATATTTGATTTTTAATTGTTTTATTTTGAATGGGGTGACAGAGGGGGGATTTGAACTTTTGTATTTTTTATTTTTTTAATATTTTTTAAAACATTTTGTGTGTACTTTTTGCATGATTCAATAGTCTCTATGGGAGAATGGGAGACAAGAATCTGCAGTCCTTTGATCGCCTCTGCTACACACAGGTGATAATCAGATCACCTGTGTGTAGCAGAAATGCTCTCTTGCTATAAGCGCCGACCGCGTGGCGTTGCTCATAGCAACTTGGCAATAACAATCACAGAGGTCTGCTGCAGACCTCTGGCTGTCATGCCAACCCATTGGTGACCCCGTCACATGATCACGGGTCTCCCCTGGGTCGGCATGACAACCATAGGTCTGCAGCAGACCTCTCTGATTGCCATTACCAGATTTCAGGATTAGTGACCAGTTTCCTGTGCGAATTAAGTGCTGCTGTAAGAGATTGACAGCAGCATTTAACTAGTTAACTGCCGTGGGTGGATCGTGATTCCACCTGCGGCTGTTGCGAGAACATGTCAACTGTATGTGATCATGTGCCTCGAAGGGTGCTAAGGTGTTAATTATATGAGAGAGAGGAAATGTGAGGACCCCATGATCATAAGAATTTCCATTCTACAGGCAAGAGACAGAGAGAGAAGACCCTACTGATCATAAGAGCTTATGAATTTCAGGAAATTTAAGAAAACTGCCTGAAAAGCAGCGTAAAATAAAATACAATTATAAACTATATACCTGTTACATTTCAGCATCATAAAAAGGTTTCATTTCTCAGGACTCCCTTATGATTCCAAACTACAAAAACAGCTTTTGTTCAAGTAAACTCAATTTGAACTGCAGAAAATCTCTTAAATAAAAAAAAATCTCCATGCATGTGTTATGACTGTGACACAACAGCGGCACATGCAGCTACCGAGCCAAACAGCTGATCAGCGGGCCATGTATCCGGGTTCCTTCTGCAGCTTATTCGGCAACCATTATCATCAGGGTCACCAAACCTAATAAACTTGCTGATCATGCCCAGTGCAAGTTTTTATGTCAGTGCAGAGCTGCTTCATCTCCATGCTGTAGAAGCAACCAGTCTGCAAAAAATGATTGGCCCAGAGTGGGACAAAGTAAAAAAATTAGAAAAAAAAGTAAAAAAATATTTTTAAATAATTGTGAAATATTTTTTTTTCAAAAAATCAAAAATAAAAAAAAAATAAAAAGATATATATCTAAATAAATATTTGAATGAAAAAAACAAAACAATAAAAGTACACATTTTTGGTATCATCACGTCCACAACGATCCGACCTATAAAACTGACCTACTAGTTATTATCATTATTATTATTATTATTATTTATTTATATAGCACCATTAATTCCATGGTGCTGTACATGAAAAGGGGTTACATACAAATACAAATATCACTTACAGTAAACAAAATTAACAATGACAAACTGATGTAGAGGGAACAGGACCCTGCCCTTCCGGGCTTACATTGTACAGTATTATAGGGAAGGAGACAGTAGATTGAGGATTGCAGTAGCTCCGATGGTGCTGAGGTGGCCATGTTGTCATTACAGGCTGTAAGCTTCTTTGAAGAGGTGGGTTTTCAGGTTTCTTTTGAAGGATCCAAATGTGGTAGATAACCGGATATGTTGGGGCAGAGAATTCCAGAGGATGGGGGATATTCGGGAGAAGTCTTGGAGGCGATTGGGTGAGGAGCGAATAAGTGTGGAGGAGAGAAGGAAGCCTTGGGAGGACAAGAGATTATATGAGGGAAGATATTGAGAGATTAGTGTGGAAATATATACGGAGGAGAAAGGTTATGGATGGCTTTGTAGGTCAGTATTAGTAGTTTAAACTAGATACGCTGGGAAATTGGGAGCCAGTGAAGGAATTTGCAAAGAGGGGAAGCAGGAGTGTAGCAAGGAGAGAGATTAATTAGTCGGGCAGCAGAGTTAATTTACTAGTTACCCTCTTTAGTAAACATCATAAAAAATAAATAAAAAACAAGCCAGATAACAATGCTTTATCATCATTAGTGTTGCGCATTCCGATACCGCAAGTATCGGGTATCGGCCGATATTTGCGGTATCGGAATTCCGATCCTGAGTTCCGATATTTTTGCGATATCGGGAATCGGGATCGGGATGAATATTCATGTGTAAAATAAAGAATAAAAAAAAAAAATATGAATATACTCACCCTCGGACGCGCCCTGGTTGTAACCGCTGCAACCGGCAGCCTCCGTTCCTAAGAATGAGCGAGTGAAGGACCTTTGATGACGTCGCGGTTTGTGATTGGTCGCATGAGCGGTCACATGAGCGGTCACGCGACCAATCACAAGCCGCGACGTCATCGAAGGTCCTTCACCCTGCATTCTTAGGAACGGAGGCTGCCAGTTACACCGCTAAGGTTCAGGGTCCATCGGAGGGGTGAGTATATCCATATTTTTTATTTTTATTCTTTATTTTTTACATGAATATGGATCCCAGGGCCTGAAGGAGAGTTTCCTCTCCTTCAGACCCTGGGAACCATTCCAGGATCACTTCCGATATTTGTGTCTCATTGACTTTTATTGGTATCGGGTATCGGTATCGGCGATATCCGATATTTTTCAGATATCGGGCGATACAATCCGATACTGATACTTTCAAATATCGGAAGGTATCGCTCAACACTAATCATCATACTGCCGAACAAAAAGTGGAATAATACGCAATCAAAAAGACAAAAAGACAATAAAGACAAATAACCATGCTACTGGTGAAAACGCCATTTTGTCCCGCAAAACACAAGATGTCACACAGCTCCATCAGCGGAAAAATAAAAAAATTATAGCTCTTAATAAAGCAATGCAAAAATTATTATTTTTTCTGTAAAATAGTTTAAATTGTATAAAAGTGCCAAAACAGTAAAACTAAATTAATGAGATATTGCTGTAATCGTACAGACTAAAAAAATAAAACTGCCTTATAAATTTTACCACACACAGAATGGCATAAACCTCCCAAAAGAAATTCCTGAATTGCTGGTTTTTGTTTGTTTTCCCTCACAAAAATTGGAATGGAAAGCGATCAAAAAATAACAAGTGCCCGAAAATGATACCAATAAAAACGTCAACTCGTCCCACAAAAAACAAGGCAGCACATGATTCTGTGTGCCAAAATATGGAAAAATTATACTCAAAATGTGGGGATACAAAAACTATTTTTTGCAATAAAAAGTGTCTTTTAGTATATGACAGCAGCCAAACATAAAAACCTGATATAAATCTGGTATCCCTGTAATTGCACCAACCAGAAGAATAAAGTCACATAATTACTTATACCGCACGAGAAACAGCGTAAAAAATGAATAAAACCAATTCTTTGTCTACTGTTCAGTTTTTCATTCTGCCTCCCAAAGATCACAGTAAGGCTTGGTACACATTTATCCTCCGCTCTGCGTTGAGAGCTTACATCTGGGTTTCCATGTAAATCTCTGAAATACGTGTTTCAGACGGAACCCTCGGAGAAATTTCCCTATAATGAGGCAGATGGAGGCACTGTAGGCTCCATCTGGCCTGTGATCCATTGGTATCCATCTTTTTAGGATTGCATAAAAGTGCCATGGGCACAGTTTTGTGCACGTCTGAAAAGAAGGACACCGCTGAAGAGAGGCCAGACGGAGACCAGAGTAACTCAGCTGCTTCATTATAGTGAATAGATCCCTCAGGGTTTTCTTCTGAATCACGTCACTCAGAGATTTACATGGAAACCCCAAAGTAAGTGCTCAGTGTTGAGTGCCATATAAATATGATCCCAAACATTATGTAAAATGTTCCCAATAAAAGCTTCAACTCAATCCATAGCAGAATGGCAGGTGCTCAATCAGATCCGTTATCTGTTAAAGGAAATATAGGGGGGTTCCACATTACTGAAAGTACTAAGGCTAGGTTCACATTGCGTTATGGCAGTACATTTAACGGACTACGTTACACCGTGGCATAACGCGGTGTAACATAGTCCGTTAACGCTGCCATAGACTGCAATGTCGGACGCATCGCTAGTGCACGCCCACAATGGGCATGCGCTAGCGATGTGCCGTCATTGAGTGAGAGACCCTGAGACGTGGGCTGCAGCATTTCCGTGTCTGTCACCACTAGCGCAGATAGAGCTAGCAGATGCTCTATCTGCGCTAGCGCAAAGTAACGCCGGCACTTGCGCTAGCAGCAGCCCGTTAGTGTATGTGCTGAACGGGCTGCTGTTAACGCAATGTGAACCTAGCCTAAAGCTCTGGAAAAGCGAAATGCAAAGTACTGGTCACCACAGCGGCAGTTTGCAATTTTCACTTGGCAACATTCCATGCTGCATGTTTCTGGAAAATGCCTATGGAGTCAAATTCAGCACTACACCTGTAGATAAATTCCCAAAGGGATATAATTTCCAAAATGGGGTCACTTGAGCGGGGATTCTGCTTTTCTAGCAATTGCTCTGTTTATGGAGTTGGCAAACTAGTCGAGGAAAATCTGTGCTCCAGTAGGCAAATAACTCTCCGTTCCTCCCGAGTCTCTCCGTATGGCTAAGTAGTACTGTACAGCCACATATGGTGTATTGCCACATTCAATAGAAATTGTGGGACATTATTTTTTTAAAAATTTCAGGTTAAAACTAAAAATAAATGAAATAAAAATGTAGTTATTTTTTCTTCATTGCTCCATGGTATAAAATTCTGCGACACATCCATGGTGTCAATATGATCACTTCACCCCTAAATTAATTCATTGAGAGGTGTAGTTTGTAAAACAGGGTCACTTATGGGGTTCTGCTGTTCTTGCACCTCATGGGCTCTCTCAGTGGGTCATTGTACCTGCAAAATATAACAGCTAAATCTGGACCTCAGATTGTTGTAAAAAAAAATTCTTATCCCTTAGAAAAATTAAAAACAGTGGGCTACAACAATATTATTGTGAGGAAAATGTGATTTTATTATTTTCTCAGCTCAACGTTATAACCTTCTGTGAAGCACCAGGGGGTTCAAGGTGCTTACCATGCATCTAAATACATTCCTTGAGGGGTCTATTTTCCAGGGTTTTCACTGTTTAGGCACATCATGTGCTCTCCAAATGGGACATGATGTGCGCTAATGATTCCAGAAAATGTTACATTCAAAAAGTCGAATGGCGCTCCTTCCTTTCTGAGCTCTGCTGTGAGTCAAAACAGTGGTTTTCTCCCTCAAATGGGGTATCGGCATACTCAGGAGAAATTGCACAACAAATTGTATGGTATAATTCCTCCTGTTACCTGTATGAAAATTCAATATTATGAGCTAAAAACATATCTGGGGGAAAATTTTATATTTTTTTTATTTTTACAGCTTAATGTTATAAAGTTCTGTGAAGCACCTGAGGGTGCAATGTGCTTACCACACATCTAGATCAGTTCCCTGAGGGGTCTAGTTTCCCACAAGTTATCACTTTTGGGGGATTTTCATTGTTTAGTCACATCAGAGGCTCTCCAAACTCGACATGGCGTCTGACAATTGTTGCAGGAAATTCTGCATTCAAAAAGTCAAATGGTGCTCCTTACCTTCCGAGTAGTGTTGAGCATTCCGATACCGCAAGTATCGGGTATCGGCCGATATTTGCGGTATCAGAATTCCGATACCGAGTTCCGATATTTTTATGATATCGGGAATCGGGATCGGGATGAATATTCATGTGTAAAATAAAGAATAAAAATAAAAAATATGAATATACTCACCCTTGGACGCTCCCTGGTTGTAACCGCTGCAACCGGCAGCCTCCGTTCCTAAGAATGAGCGAGTGAAAGACCTGCGATGACGTCGCAGCTTGTGATTGGTCGCATGAGCGGTCACATGAGCGGTCACGCGACCAATCACAAGCCGCGACGTCATCGAAGGTCCTTCACCCTGCATTCTTAGGAACGGAGGCTGCCGATTACACCGCTAAGGTCCAGGGTCCACCGGAGGCGTGAGTATATCCATTTTTTTTATTTTTATTCTTTATTTTTTACATGAATATGGATCCCAGGGCCTGAAGGAGAGTTTCCTCTCCTTCAGACCCTGGGAACCATTCCAGGATCACTTCCGATATTTGTGTCCCATTGACTTGTATTGGTATTGGGTATCGGTATCGGCGATATCCGATATTTTCGGATATCGGCCGATACAATCCGATACTGATACTTTCAAATATCGTTAGGTATCGCTCAACGCTACTTACGAGCCCTCCTGTGTGTCAAAACAGTGTTTTTCTTCCTCATACGGGGTATCGTCGTGCTCAGGAGAAATTGCGCAAGAAATTTTGAGGTTTTGAAAAATTTCCTGTTACCCTTGTCAAAATAATAATTTTGGATCTGAGTTAAATTTTTTTGGAATCAAAGTTAAATGTTCATTTTTTTCCACATTCCAAAAATTCTTGTGAAGCACCTGAAGGGTTAACAAACTGCTTGAATGTGGTTTTGAGCAGCATCTTGAGGGGTGCAGTTTTTAGAATGGTGTCACTTTGTGGTATCTTCTATCATACATACCCCTCAAAGTTACTTCAAATGTGATGTGGTCCCTAAAAAAATGATGCTGTAAAAATGAGAAATTGCTGAGGAGAAGCCGCTTAAAGAAAAAGTTACAGGTCCGTGAGAGCCAGAAATCTTGCATGTTTTTAGTTGACCAAATTCTTATTTCCACCATAATTCGCTAAATAAATCTTGCCAAATCAGAGATGTTGATTTTCTGGATTTATTTTCCCATTGTGACTCTCATAGTTGTGGTCTACCTATGATGTCAATTACAGGCCTCTCTCATGTTTTTAAGTAGGAGAACTTGCACAATTGGTGGCTGACTAAATATTTTTTTTCCCCCCGACTGTGTACAGGACAAAAATACTAATTCTCTATGAAATGTAAATAATTGTTATACAGTTTACAATAATAACCTAAGTACAGTTATTGCTGAAGGCATAAGTGATTTATATTTTATGAACAAAGGCCATAATTTAGAAGATGATTAGTTATGTTTAACGACAGTACACCCATTTAGTCCATCATTAAAGTGACGTTAAATTAATACATTTGAACACAATCTGGCATTAACAATCATTATATTGCAAAAGAAGCATTAAAACCAGCAATTAGTGGCAAATAAAAGCACTATCCTTTACCAGATCAGAAAGAACAGTTTTAAATATCTAAGCTTATTATCTTGACTTGCTACCAACTTTTATCATGTCAGCCAAAGGTGGAAGTACCCAGTGCTCAAAGCCAGCATGTGACAAGTGCTCAGATCGTAAGTAAACTATTTTATTTCATTTTATTAAATATCATTAATTGCTCTGCTTGGAAAATGATTTATTAAATTGTTTTCTGTGCTTTATGGAACATTTTAATCTCATGACATCAATGCATTGTCAGTCCTTTTCATTTTTTTTTCCACAAATGGGATAAGAGGCAGTTTTCCCTATTGCACTGCTAGCATCAAATTCTCTTTTAACAGAGCAATTAAAAAATGATCAGAGGCAATATGGACAACATTAAAGACAGCATAACCCTATATAGGATTAGAAAACATATTTAATCTCTAACAATCATGATAGGTTTCCATTGGAATTGCAAAGCAAATATTGTTTTGTGCGTGAAAGCAGCTGAGATGTTACCTACAACATGGGTATAGGTGCATTACTGTTTTTGCTTAAAAAAATACATAAATATTAATGTTTAGCTAATCTTGCAAAAACTGTAGGTTTTAGTTATACACAATAGTGTCCAAGCGAAATACCCATATATAAACAGATTACATTAATGGGACTCTGTCACCAGGTTTTTTCTATGTAATCTAAGAGCACCATAATGTAGGAGCCGAAACTATGATTCCAGCAATGTGTTTCTTACTGGGATTTGTTTTGCAGCTTCAATACAATCAGTGTTTTACCAGCAGGAGATTATCATCACAGGAAAATTAGCTCCATGCCTCATAGTCCAACCATACCCCAGCACTAATTATCAGCACTCTCTCAATGTACAATGCAGACATAAAGCTGTGGTATGGGGTGGGCTATACACAGCTCAACACCTAAGCTGTACCCAGTGAACTACGTGATATATCTCTGTAATTAGGGTCTCTGCCAATATTTCATGCTGCTTTCAGATTACATGACAAAACCTGCTGACAGATTCCCTTTAAATTACCCAATAAGGCTTGATCAAACGCCTATATGTTTAGCTGCCTGGAGCCCTAATCAGTCATTCATGGAGCCTATTTCGAATATGTTGAATATGCTGCACAAACAATCTTTTAAATAACGTATCCATCATGTGCAAAGATAACAAGAAATATAGTAATATACTTAGAAGTTGATATGTGGATGGGAGCTTTAAATCATTACCTCTTGTGCGCACAATGATTCTCAGTATCAGGCCAGGGTCACACTAGTGTAGAATACAGACGAGTGCTATGCTATCTCATCACCGTATTTTTTTACCTATATCGTCCAAGTCTTGCCAATGCAAGCCTATGGGTGCTATAAAAAATCGGACACCACACAAACCATCTGTCTAGCTTGTGACAAATACGCACACATTTTCCTCATTTCAGCCCATTGAGTAATTTAATTCCATGGTGAAAAGCAGTGAAAAATGTAAAACCATACGCGTATCTTATGGATGTCATACGGATTGGAGAAAATCACATCATTGCATTGCAAACACATTAGACATGGATGACCATACAGAGAACACTTGTGCGACTCTTTGCAGGGAGACTCGGACCGATTTTTCTTACGTTTAGTGTGACCCCAGCCTAAAAGACAGAAGTGTATCTAGCTGAGTTCACATTGCCATCAGATCCTTACTGATTAACCATGAAAATGGAATGTTTATTTCAGAAAATTTGCTGAAACTAGTACAATTTGATGGAAAGACAAAAATATTATTTTGGCGTTTTTTCTTGTGCAGTTGTAAAATGTGTTTAAATCACATGTCTAAAGGAAATGTATCATCAGAAAATAACTTTTGTTAATTTCAACTTTTGTGTTAAATGTGTTAAATGTATTGTTAAATGTAAAAAAAAGTTAAATTTCCATGCCACAATTAGTATTAAGAACATAAATGAGAAATCCTGCAATATTCATAGTATCCACATGGTTTTTTTTAGACTCTACCTTCCTGTTTTATCCACAAATTCATTAGCAGCAATGAACAAACTCTGACCCTATCTTTTGTGTGGAAACATCTAATGAGTAGTGTTGAGCATTCCGATACTGCAAGTATCGGGTATCGGCCGATACTTGCTGTATCGGTATTCCGATACCGAGTTCCGATATTTTTGTGATATCGGAAATCGGTATCAGAGTGTGCGGTGCGTATGGTTCCAAGGGTCTGGAGGAGAGGAAACTCTCCTTCAGGCCCTGGGATCCATATTAATGTAAAAAATAAAGAATAAAAATAAAAAATATGGCTATACTCACCCCTCCAAAGGACCCTGGCTGTCACCTCTGCGAGCGTCTGCCTCCGTTCATGAGACTGTAGTGAGTGAAGGACCTTCGGTGATGTCACGGTCAGGTGAGCGGTCACGTGACGTCATCGAAGGTCCTTCACTCTCTACAATTCTCAGGAACGGAGGCGGACGCTTGCAGCGGTGACAGCCAGGGTTCTTCGAAGGGATGAGTATAGCCATATTTTTTATTTTTATTCTTTATTTTTTACATTAATATGGATCCCAGGGCCTGAAGGAGAGTTTCCTCTCCTTCAGACCCTGGGAACCATCAAGGATACTTTCCGATATTTGTGTCCCATTGACTTGTATTGGTATCGGAACTCGGTATCGGCGAGATCCAATATTTTGCCGGTATTGGCCGATACCATCCGATACTTTCAAATATCGGAAAGTATCGCTCAACACTACTAATGAGTGTGTGCAAAAGTTTTTCTGTCTAAAACTGAGGCAGAATTGTGATGTTCAGTGGGAAAAATAAGTTTTCCCACCTACAAAGAATGGAGAAATCTGTAATTTTTATCATGGGCACACTTCAACTGTTAGAGACAGAATCAAAAAAAATCCAGAAAATAAGATTGCATTATTTTTACATAATTAATTTGCATTTTATAGCATGAAATAAGTCTTTGATCACCTACCAACCATCAAGAGTTCTAGCCCTCACAGACCTGTTACTTTTTCTTTAAGAAGCCCTCCTACTGTGCTCTCATTACCTACATTAATTGCACCTATTTTAACTCTTTACTTGTATAAAAGACAACTGTCCACACACTCAATCAATCACAATCCAACTTCTCGGACCATGGCCAAGACCAAAGAGTGCCTAAGGATACCAAGGACAAAATTATAGACCTGTACAAGGCTGTGATGCGCTACAGGACAATAGGCAAACAGCTTGGTGAGAAGGCAACAACTGTTGCCGCAATTATTCGAAAATAGAATAACCACAAGATGACTGTTCATGGGGCTCCATGAAAAATTTAGCTTGATGCAGTAAGGATGATTCTGAGAAAGGTTTGAAATCAACCCAGAACTGCACGGTAGTACATAGTCAATATTCTGAAGACAGCTGGAACCACAGTCTCAAACATTACCATTAGTAACACACTATGCCATCATGGATTAAAATCCTGCAGGGCACCCAAGGTTCCCCTGCTCCCTCCAGCACATGTCCAGGCCTGTTTGAACTTTGTCAATGACCATCTGGATGATCCAGAGGTGGTATGGGAGAAGGTCATGTGGTCCGATGAGACCAAAATAAAACTTTATGGTATCAACTCCATTCATTGTGTTTGGAGGAAGAAGAAGGATAAGTACAATTCCAAGTATACCATACCAACTAAGAAGCATGATAGGGGAAACATCATACTTTGGTGGTGATTTTCTGCAGAGGGAAGAGGATGACTGAAGGGAGAATGGATGGGGTCATGTATCGCAAGATTTTGTCCATCAACCTTGTTAACTCAGTAAGAGAATTAAAGATGGGACATGCCTGGATCTTCCAGAATGACAATGACTCCCAACACACAGCCAGGGCAACTGAGGAGTGGCTCCTTTAAAATCATTTCAAGGTCCTGGAATGGCCTAGCCAGTCTCCAGACCTGAATCTGATAGAAAATATTTGGAGTAATAATAATAATAATATTTTTTATTTATATAGCACCAACAAATTCCGCAGCACTTTACAATAAGCGGGGACATGTTCAGACAATAAATCCAGTACAAGTTAAAACAATTTAAACAGTGACATTAGGGGTGAGGTCCCTGCTCGCAAGCTTACAATCTACAAGGAAATGGGGGGACACAATAGGTGAAAAGTGCTTGTTATTTCAGGTCTGGCAATTATAATAAATAGGGATTTTCATATAAAGCTGCATGATCCGGTCATCAGCCCGTGTGTATAAGTGCAATAGTCAAGTATCAAGAGCAGTTATCATGTGCATGGAGGGTGTGGAGACAGATGAGTAGTAGGGTGCAGATTCACATGCAGATAATATTTGGAAGGAGGGAACAGGACAAAGTTAGTTTACTGAGTAGTTGATTTGGTAGGCTTGTTTGAAGAGATGGGTTTTTAAAGCGCGCTTGAATAGGTCGGGGCTAGGTATCAGTCTGATCGTCTGGGGAAGTGCATTCCAGAGAGCTGGCGCAGCACGAGAGAAGTCTTGGAGACGGAGGTGCGAGGTTCGGATTACGGGGGATGTTAGTCTTAGGTCATTTGTAGAACGGAGGGCACGTGTAGGGCGATAGACGGAGATGAGAGAGGAGATATAAGGCGGTGCAGAACTGAGGAGAGCTTTGTGGGTGAGAGAGATGAGTTTATACTGGACCCTGTAGCGAATGGGTAGCCAGTGTAATGATTGGCACAAGATGGAGGCATCGGTGAAGCGGCTGGACAGAAATATGACCCTGGCTGCCGCATTTAAGATGGATTGGAGAGGAGAAAGTTTGGAAAGAGGGAGACCGATCAGAAGAGAGTTGCAGTAGTCCAGACGAGAATGAATAAGAGCGACAGTAAGAGTCTTAGCAGTTTCAAAGGTGAGAAAAGGTCGGATTCTGGAGATGTTTTTAAGATGCGGGTGACAAGAGCGAGTGAGTGATCGGATATAGGGAGTAAATGAAAGTTCAGTGTCGAATATCACCCCAAGACAGCGGGCATGCTGCTTGGGAGTTATAGTTGAACCCTCCAGGGTAATTTCGATGTTGGGTAGAGTGAGGTTAGTAGAAGGGAGAAACAGAAGTAGTTCAGTTTTGGAGAGATTTAGTTCAGGAGAGAGCCGTAAGGAGGAGTGGGCCAAGGTTTCTGCTGCAGTGTGTGCTGAATTGATCAAGAGCTGCAGGAAACGTCTGACCTGTGTAATTGCAAAGAAAGGATTCTCTGTTAAATTTTAAGTTCTGTTTTTCTATTGCATCACATACATATTTTATGCAATAAAATGCAAATTAATTGTGTAAAAATCATACAATGTGATTTTCTGGATTTTTTTTCTTTACATTTTTTCCTTACATTCTGTCTCTCACAGTTGAAGTGTAACTACAATAAAAATTACAGAGCTCTTGATTCTTTTTAGGTGTGAAAAGTCTGCAAAATCGGCAAAATTTACATTTTTCCCCACTGTACATACTATGTGTCACATTTATTCATAATATTTATAAAAGATTTGCTCTTTTCTAAAAATGTATATACATTTTTTTTGCTTTTAATCTAAAAGTCAAATAATACATTTTGTAGACAATTTAAAAAAATGCATCAAATTTATTATCATGCATGAGTTACTGTTATAAATGTGTTTTATTTTAAGATTTGTCTTATTTTATGCAGTCTCATAATTGGAAAGGAATACAAAACATGAGAAAATCTTCCCTATTTTTTCAAATAATGTTCAAAAGGTCCACCCAGAAGTTTGCAGAAATAATATATCTTTGTATCTTGTTAGCTAGTGTATAAATTTAGTCTTAACTACTGTGGACTCTCAGAGATTTCATATTTTTCCAGCCAAATCTTGTTGAGCATGTTTTATTTTAAGGGGGGTGTCTGGCCTTAGGCTACAAGTCTGAAGTCACCCTATGTGACTGCAGACTTGTGAATCCTCACATTGTGTGCACTGCATGCTTTCAAAATACCCTGGTCGTGGCACCAAACACATGACTGCAAATATATGATTTGCAAACATGCAGCAGCGTGCCGACTAAACATGTGCGGCTCGTTGAATGCAAGTATATTGGGGGAGGCCTGACAAGTCTAATCAGAATGTGGCTAGAAGTATTCAAATTGCAAACTTACAGTCACATGACCACCTGCTCCCAGCACCAGAGGATCCTGACAGCACACATTGTGAGTTCTGTGAGGATTCACAACTCTACAGTTGCATGGAGTGTCTGAAGATTTATAGCCCAAGTCTGCACAACCCCTTTACAGATATTTTGCTGAAATTAAATGAAAAAAGAAAGGGTAGTCATATTTATTGTCATCTTCAAACTAGCTTCTCTAAATTGTAAGTTCAGAATAAATTTTAGCAAATTATTTCTGAATAGCTCACTAAAAGGTTTCTGGTTGTAATATTTTTTTCAAAAATAATCAACACATTATAATATGAAAATAGCAATTTCTCTGTTACGATGGATTCACACATATCAATTTTTAAAAAAATTGCCACTGTAGCTGTTGCTACATATCAATTTTTAAGCCTAAACCAGGAGCAGAATCTACAGGAATGTGGAATATAATGGAAATATTTGTGCAGATTATGAGTGACTTTAAACGTGGAAAACTTGTGAAATGCTTCTTCTAGGTATAATTTATTAACAAAAATCTGGCACTTTAACAAGGGTATATAGACTTTTCATATCCACTGTGTACAGCTCTGGCAAAAATTAAGAGACTAAAACATCAAAACCCTGTCAACGGCAGCCCAATCTCCTGACCTGAACCCCATTGAAAACCTCTGTAATAAAGAGGATGATGGATAATCACAAGCCATCAAACAAAGAAGAACTACCGTATATACTTGAGTATAAGCCGACCCGAGTATAAGCCAAGACCCCTACTTTTGCCACAAAAAACTGGGTAAAATTATTGACTCGAGTATAAGCCTAGTGTGGAAAATGCAGCAGCTACCGGTAAATGTTAAAAATAAAAATAGGTACCAATAAAAGTAAAATTAATTGAGACAGCAGTAGGTTAAATGTTTTTGAATATCCATATTGATCAGGAGCCCCATATAATGCTCCATACAGTTCATGATGGGCCAGATAAGATTCTCCATATTGAAATATGCCCCGTATAATGCTGCACAAAGGTTGATTATTGCCCCATACGATGCTCCATAGAGACATTTGCACCATACAATGCTGCACAAATGTTGATTATGACCCCATAAGATGCTCTATTGAGACATTTGCCCCATACAATGCTGCATAAAGGTTAATAAGGGCCCCATAAGTTGCTCCATACAGACATTTGCCCCATACAATGCAGCACAAATGCTGATTATGGCCCCAGAAGATGCTCCATAGAAACATTTGCCCCATATGCTGTTGCTGCGATTTAAAAACAAAAACATGACATACTCACCTCTCGTCGCTCAGGCCCCTAGCACTTGCAATATTCACCTGTCCCATTTCCACCGCCAGGTGCCTCTCTGTCTTCCGCTTCCTCTGCAGTGACTGTTCAGGCAGAGGGAGCGCACTATACACACCATCGTGCCCTCTGACCTGAACAGTCACTGCAGAGGACGCGGAAGACGGAGCGGTGCCCAGTGGTGGAACGAGGATAGGTGAATATCACGCAGTGCTCACCCTTCCCATTATACTCACCTGCTACCGGCGCAGTCCCTGCTTCTTTCTTTCAGATGGTCTCCGGGCGCTCACAGCTTCTTCCAGCGTTGAGCGGTCACTGGTACTGCTCATTACAGGAATGAATCTGCGGCTCCACCGCTATGGGAGTGGAGTCACGTCCATATTCATTACTGTAATGAGCGGTACCATGTGACCACTCAACACAGGAAGAAGCTGTCAGCGCCCAGAGACCATCAGAGATGCAGGGACCTTGTCAAGAGCAGGTGAATATGTCACAGCCGCTGATCCCCCTCCCCCACCAATAATGACTCAAGTTTAAGCTGAGAAGGGCACTTTCAGCCTAAAAAAATGGGCTGAAAATCTCAGCTTATACTCGAGTATATAAGGTACTTAAATTTTAGCGCCAAAAGCAGTGTGAAAGACTGGTGGAAAGCATGCCAAGATGCATGAAAGCTGTAAATAAAATAAAAATCAGGGTTATTCCACAAAATATTGATTTCTGAACTCTTAAAGTTAAAGTTAAAACATTAGTATTATTGTTTCTAAATGATTATGAACTTGTTTTCTTTGCATTATTTGAGGTCTGATAGTACTGTTTTTTTAATTTTGACCATTTTTGTTAGGAGACGTGTTGTCAGAAGTTTATAGAATAAAAGAACAATTTACATTTTACTCAAAAATATACCTATAAAGAGAAAAATCAGACAAACTGAACATTTTGCAGTGGTCTCTTAATTTTTGCCATATCTGTATCAGTTATCTTTGCATGATGATTCACCATTTATAAGCATTTGCTTCATAGGTGTGATAGCAAACTATATATTGTAAGCCTTTTTATCTTTCTGCCTTGTGTGCTCATATGCAAATGATTATCAGATTAGTTAGAGAATAATTTGAATAGAGGACTCATTATTTTTATACTGTACTGATCACTGAATTGCAATTTTATTTTCCTGTTCTACCTTTACATAATGACACATCATTAGCCTGTCATCATGTAGTTAAAATATTAGGTACTCAATTACAGAATATTTCTGTACATTCTAAAGTAACTCATACACTATTTATTCCTAACACAATTTACTGACTTAATATTTATGAGTACTTGTATCCAAAATAGCTCTCATGCATAAGTTAGGAAATAGCCAACGTACTATATAACCATTAGACATGACTACAGATAAACAAGAAGGGATATTAATCATAATTGAGATAATAATGAAATAAAATGTTTCGTACACTTGTTAGATTCTTGGGTTTAAATTCCAGTATCATGTCGGATGCAGCTAGTTTAGTATGCACCCACGGTGCTGGTTGTCTATTAGCGCGCGTGTGTGGAGGGTTTTAAGGGGTTACCAATAGCATTATGTAAGCAAACAATATTTTTTTGGTATGTGGTATTTCACAGCTATCTTCTTTTAAAGACTAGAATCAAATGTGCCTTTTTGCAGCTGTGTTGTAATGCATTTTATGAGCAAAGGCAAGAAGTGAATCTAAAGAGAAGAAAAACTATAATCAAACAATTATTATGTTTTCTTGCTTTGGCTTTGCAAACTGCATTTTTATTTCATCCTTAGTAAGACTATTGTTAAAAAAGTGGTGCAAATAAACTTAAAAAAATGATTTTTCTCTATAGCTTGTCAACAAACTACACAGAAAGACTGTTGTGGAGGAAGTTCTGGATGTGGAGGAAGTTCTGGATGTGGAGGAAGTTCTTCTGGATGCGGAGGAAGTAGCGGACAATGTGGAAGTGGTAGACAGCACACCCACTGCCATCATACTACCCCTGGTATGTGAATTTTCCATACTACATATGATACACAGACACAATGGAGCTATTTGGTGACATCTGTTGAAGTTCACAGTCTTTTTGCTAACCTTAATTGTGGCTTAGCTGTGCCTTTTTGGCTCTTGAAATGCATATCCAGCCCTAAGTAAATCCAGAGCTAAGTAAAATCAAAGAAATGGAATCCAATTCTGGATTATTAGGCATCCATAAAAATGTATATGAAACCAGTTCCAAATTAGAAAATCTACAAATACAATTTTAATTTGTGGATCATTAGATCATAAATCAGTTATGTCGTATTCTAATGCAAATTATCCAAATTAGTCTAAGTACTGATATTCTTTTTATCTCTTTCAATTTTTAGATCCTTGCCAGAAGAAATGAGAGGAAAAAAGAAGCAATGGGAGAGCTGAAAAATCATTTTAATTTAGCTTTTAAGTAATTAATTTAATTAATCAAGACTGCATACCTCTAATACTAACCCTTACAATCAAGCTATTAAATAAATCTAACATGGTATTCATCCTATATAATGCTCAGCTTATTTTACACCACTTTTAAATTGGCAGATGAAGAAATGAAATAGAGTCAAACCGATCATGAAAGTGATGATACAGGAAAATGAGGTGCAGAAAAAAAAACATAAAACGTTATGTAAAGCATGAAAGATTCAGGTCTCTCAGAAGGGAAGAATTTATCATATCTAATTGATATTTAAATAGAAAAAATAAGTCTTAAAACAGGGAGCTTCTTTTTTTCATAATTTTTTCTAACATTATGTGGTTAGAAAATACCCATTACCATTTTTATGGATGAGTGAGAACTAAAATGCTCAGATGCTTGTTACTCAAACTGAGCAATTACTAATGCTCGGATGCTCATTTCGATTAGCGCGTATAATGGGAGTCAATGGAAAATACTAGCATTTTTCCAGGCGACACTACAAAGAGGTCTGGGGGAGGGCAATTAAAATATGGATGGAAAAAGTGCTGAATGTAAGGAGAAGATGATTTGGAAGACCCCTGAAATCATCTCTGACTCCCAGATCACTACTGAGAACAATGGTTTGAAACTTTTACTAAAATTTAAGGACTGACAATAAAACATTCAAAATCAAAGAGAAATTGGAGATAATAGGAAAAAAAGTTAAGAAATAAACTTTCTTGTATAATGACTTGTATATACGGCAAAATTTTAAAAGGATTTAAAAAAAACAATTTAAGTAAATCAAAATTAATATTTTTATTTAAAATTGGAAAATTTTGTGTAATTTATGAAAGAAGGAAGGAAGAACAGTCAAAATTTGATTGAAGAGGGGCTCAGAAACATCATTTATTAGACATAAAGGAAGGTCTTATGCACATTCTATTTAATTTTCATGTAATGGTATTCCTAGACTCAAAATGGCTATGCACTGCAAATCCATTCACATTAGAAGGCACCAATATAATATATAATGATAATAAAATGATAAGAACCTTATCACAGGTGACGCAGCTCGCCATATTCCCTGCGCCAGGACACATGATTTATTTATCAAGTGGAAAACAGAATATACAATGGGTTATCCTATTCACACTAACCGCTACACCGGACTACATTTACCCAGTCTGTTTATCAGACCCACAACACTGGTAATTTTCCCTTTGCTAGGACACATGATTCCTTAACTCAGCAGCATACAGTTTCTGATTAAGGTCTACTCGAACGAAAACGTTTAATTGGTCACTGTGTGCAAAATATATTGGAACCCCTTTTTTTTCAAAAGGATACATTTTGAGTGCCAAGTTTTTAACTTATATTGTTATCACTCCTTTGTCAGCACTAAGAACCCTTTT
Source organism: Ranitomeya imitator (assembly GCF_032444005.1). NCBI lineage: Eukaryota > Metazoa > Chordata > Amphibia > Anura > Dendrobatidae > Ranitomeya > Ranitomeya imitator. The sequence goes on along the minus strand of NC_091283.1, from coordinate 721,403,736 downwards.
AGACAAGACGCTAGCAGCAGGTCAGCGCAACACCTCCAAGGCATAAAGGGACAGCTCATGCCAGTTTTGAGATACAATAGTTGAAGGTCGCAGCAATATTAAGGAGTATGGTGGTTTTGTCCAGGTATTGCTTGACCATCTTTAAAAAGTTTTTCCACCATGTCAAAAATACCCGGTCATCCGGGCTGGAGGCTGGGAATGTGTCAAGAAATTGGCCCAGGCCTTTGACAGTGTACCCCTGCCTCTGCTGTCCCTGGTGTGTGTTTCTCTTGCCTCTCCTCCTTGGTTGGGTCAAGGAAGATTGCCCCCTGCTGCTAGCGTTGTCTGATGGGAATTTTTTCATTAAATTTTTCACAATGTCCTTGGGGTATGGCACTATTTTAGTAGATCTCTCCACCTTAGGAGAACATCTAGTACTCTTTTTTGGCCAAGTATATATAACTAGATGGTGGCACAATTCTAACTCATCGTGTATTCTAGAATATATGTATATAAATAACAGCCACATAGCATAGAGCAGAGGCCACGTAACACAGACAGCCATGTAGAATATTACACAGCCATGTAGTATATAGGAGCCACGTAGTATATAACACAGACACGTAGTATATGACATAGCCCACGTAGTATAAAACAGTGCCTATGCAGTATATAACAGCTCACGTAGTATATAACACTTCCCATGTAGTATATAACACAGCCCACGTAGTATATAACACTGCCCAAGTAGTATATCACACTGCCTATGCAGTATATAACACTACCCATGTAGTATATAACACTGCCCATGTAGTATATATTACACTGCCAACGTAGTATATAACACTGCCCATGTAATATATAACACAGCTCACATAATATATAACACTGCGCACATAGAATATAACACTGCCCTCGTAGTATATAACACTGCCCACATAGTATATAACACTGCCCACATAGTATATCACACAGCCCATGTAGTATATAACACTGCCACAAAGTATGTAACACAGCACACGTAATATATAGCATCCACGCAGTATACAACACAGGACACGTAGTATTTAACATTGCCCACGTAGTATATAAAATTGCCCACGTAATACATAACACTGCCCACGAAGTATATAACACAGCCCACATAGTATATAACACTGCCATGCAGTATATAGCATCCACACAGTATATAACACAGCCCATGTAGTATATAACACAGCCAATGTTGTATATAACACAGCCCACGTAGTATATAACACTGCGCATATAGTATATAACACAGCCCGCGTAGTATATAACACTGCCACTTAGTATATAACACAGCCCACATAATATATAGCATCCATTCAGTATATAACACAGCCCACGTAGTATATAACACTTCCCACGTAGTATATAACACTGCGCACATAGTATATAACACAGCCCATGTAGTATATAACAATGCCACAAAGTATGTAACACAGCACACGTAATATATACCATCCACGTGGTTTATAACACAGCCCACGTAGTATATAACACTGCCCACGTAGTATATAACATTGCCCATGTAGTATATAACTCTGCCCATGCAGTATATAACACAGCCCACAAAGTATATAACACAGCCCACATAGTATATAACACTGCCACGTAGTCTATAACACAGCCCACATCATTTATAGCTTCCACGCAGTATACAACACAGGACACGTAGTATTTAACATTGCCCACGTAGTATATAAAATTGCCCACGTAGTATATAACACTGCCCACGAAGTATATAACACAGGCCATACAGTATATAACACTGCCCACGTAGTATATAGCAGCCTTGCAGTATATAACACAGCCCAAGTACTATATAGCACTATGGGCACCATATCCCTGATAAAAGAAGAATGAAAATAAAAAATAGTTGTATACTCACCCTCCGGTGTCCAGCGAAGCTGTCCCTATGCGCGCGATGCGGCCGCCAGCTTCCGTTCCCAGTGATGCATTGCGAAATTACTCTCTCACGAGACCGCAATGCATGGCCTGGCGCGTCACGATAAGCGGGAAAGGTGCCGGAAGGTGAGTATATAATTATTTTTTTTTCCTATTTTTAACATTAGATTTTTTACTATTGATGCTGCATAGGCAGCATCAATAGTAAAAAGTTGGTCACACAGAGTTAATAGCAGCGTTAACGGACTGCGTTACACCGTGGCATAACACGGTGTAACGCAGCCATTAACCCTGTGTGAGTGCTGACTGGAGGGGAGTATGGAGGGGGCACTGACAGAGAGTAGGAAGGGGCGAAGTCACGGCCGGACTGTGCCATTCGCTGATTGGTTGCAGCCGGAAGCCGTGACCAATCAGCGACGCAGGATTTCCGTGACAGACAGACAGACAGACAAACAGGCAGAAGTGTCCCTTAGACGATTATGTATATATAGAGATGCAATGGCCATGGGAAAAGCAGCGGTACATAAAGTCAGCCATATGTGCCAAGCTCCTTAAAGCCAACACTTCTCAGTCTTTGCCATGATGATGACTCTCCTTCTCCTCTTCGATTTCTTCTTCAGCAGCCCTCAGGTTATGACCAATATCACACACGACCATGCCTGGTTGTCTGTTCAGCAGAGAGAGCCTCAGATCTGTCTGGCCTGTTATTCCTTTTAATAACTCTGCCATAATGTCTTCTAGTATTGAAAGATAGGAGACAAAAAAAGCGCAAATAGGGTCTTATCCCCAGGATTGTTTCTGATCAATTGTGAGAGAACTGCTCACCTGGTAGTACACAGTACAAGCGTGTAGTTTGTCAGCTGCTGCAGATCCACAGGTCGGCGCTGCGACCTCTCAGAACCGTTATAATAGATGAAATGTGGATTACATCCGCGCTGCTGCGACAAATAATAGATCCAGATATACTTGCAAGATGTTCGGGTGGTTTATTCAACGCGTTTCGAAGCTCATGGCTTCTTCTTCAGGAAGTTTCCACACAAAGATAGCCTTTGTGTGGAAACTTCCTGAAGAAGAAGCCATGAGCTTCGAAATGCGTTGAATAAACCACCTGAACATCTTACAAGTATATCTGGATCTATTATTTGTCGCAGCAGCGCGGATGTAATTCACATTTCATCTATTATAACGATAATGTCTTCTAGACAAATCAACTTCAGCAGAGCCTGTTGCTGCTCCACTGCCGCAGTGCTGCTGAGCTTCCAACTTCCGGTTGATGTGGACAGCATACTCTGAGATACCAAACCGGAGATGAAGGAGGGGGTGCAGGAACTGGTGAATAAGGAAAGTGGTGTAAAAACTGGTAGAAGAATGACAAGCAATCCTTGGCATCGTTAGCACTTGTGACGTGCAAGGGCAGGACTTGGCCCCTGCCTCCACAATGTTCACACAGTGTGTCATCAGGGAAATTTAGCATCCCTGGCCACAAATGCTTGGCAAACAGCCTTGAAATTAGCCCATTTAGTGTTTGGGCATTGGGTGGGTGGCTGCTATCTTTCTTTGTCATTCCAATGCCTGGGATAGAGACAGCTTAACGCTGTGCTGGGACAAGGATTTGTAAGTGACTGATGATGGTGCCTCTTAATGTGCAAGCACAGGTTCTGGGTGGGAGACATTTGTGCCAGTGTCATGGACAGGGGAGTGGCAAGCACCTAGCACAGGAAAATAAGCAGTGGGGTCACCTGCTGGCACAAATTGTGGACTCAGGCATTCAGCCCACAGAGTCGGGTGCTTAGATGACATGTGCCTGATCCTGCTGCTGGTGGTTAGGCACTTAGTAGTCAGGCCCCTGATGATAGTGGCATGGCATAGGTTGCAAATGAAAAAACCCGAGGCAATTAATCAGATATAAATGCCAAAAAAGTTTAGTCATATGACCAGTCATACTGCACTAACGTTTCGACCATATGGCCTTTATCAAAGGAATTATCTACAAAACATAACAAACAAAAATAACCATCAAAGTAAAAATTAATGATAGAAATCATCATAAGGTAATTCACAACTGGTCAAGAGTGAACATGAGAAGAAATAAAGTAAAACACAAGAGAGATATCATACAAAACTAGAAAGAAGATATACACTAGTAGAATCGTCCCCATATATCAAAAGGAAGATATGGAAACTGTAGGAATAAAAAATAATAAGCTCAATATAAGACCAATATGTCAAACATAATAATAAATGAAAAAATCATATACTATCTGATGTCTGTAATAGTGAAAGCCAGTAATGAAATTGCATTATGCAAAAGAACCAGGATAGAGCAATATTTACCTGTATGAGGGTGTAAGGATATATACTGTGGAGAGTAAAGGTATGCAATTAGTAAAACAAAGCCAGTGCACTTTGAAACAGAAAGTGCCCAGAGAAAGTGAAACAATACTTGGTAATAGAGCCAACAGGGAGCAGGGATATACCGCTGTGGTGATGAGGTGCAAAGAGTGATGGTATGGCACTTATTTATAGAAACAGTGAGACGCTGAAGGCCCTTAGTGGGGCACAGCGTGCGAGGTGTATGGATATAAACGCATGCGCAAGGGTTCAGAGCGGTGCTTGCGTACTAGAAAGAAGGGTCCGGAAGTGGGGCAAGTATGGAGATCTGTGATGACACCGCTGCAGTCGGTGCAGTGGTTGTGATGGATAGACAATACTATGTGGATGAGATTTACTCTCAGTTAAATGATGTTGATGCCTATCTTCCCATTGCTCATGACCCTACTTTTATCATTGACAAAGAAATTCGCACTATGGCCCATCATTTCAGTTCTTTGGGACTTATTGACAGTAAATTATGTGATTTCCTCATTAATCTACATCCGATCTGTCCTGTATGTTACACATTACCCAAAATTCACAAAAACCTCACACATCCCCCTGGCAGACCTATCGTTGTTTCAACCGGTTCATTACTTTCTCCTTTGGCAATGGTTCTAGAAAAAATTATTTCTCCCTTTTTACATTATATCTCATCTTTTCTTCGTGATACATCCCACTATTTGACATTTATTCGTGATCTCAAACTAGTTCTGACCAATTGTTATATAGTCTCTCTTAAAGTTAACAGTCTGGACACAAATATTAATCAGGAAGGAATTCAAGCTGTTCAAGACTTTCTGGATAACACAACACAATTCAGTTCTGACCTAAAACTCTTTTGTATCTCGTTACTTACACTAATACTTCCAATTTTTTTCTCTGCAATTAACTGGTACTGCAATGGGTAGTAACGTAGCGCCTTCTTATGCTAATATTTTCATGACACAATTTGAATCCCGATTCGGCTACCTCACCCCCTCTTACAGCAGTATTGTTTCCTCTGGAAGAAATACATAGACAATATTTTCCTGATCTGGTGTGGTGATATCGACTCCCTTTTATCTTTCTACCAGGATATTAACCAAAGTGTGGAAAAACTGACTTTTTCCATACAATTTGATCAGAAAGCTATCTCCTTCTTGAATACTCTAGTTATTATCAATGAAAACAGATCACTATCTACTGACCTCTTCGTAAAACCAAAGTACAGCTAAAGTCTGTTTGATTTCACTAGTTGCCACCCTCAAAATATCAAGAAATCTCTTCCTAAATCTCAATATCATAGAATTATGGGTCTGAAAACTTTCTGCACCAACTGTATATTCTATCTCTAAAAAAATATTTGATTGAAAAACAAAACTACTGTATAAACAATAAAGTACACAAATTTGGTATCGCCGCATCTGCAGTGACCTGACCTATAAAACTGTGCCAATAGATAACCCCTTTAGTGAACACCATAAAAAAATAAAAAGCAAGGTAAAAAACAATGCTTTATCATCATACTGCTGAAGAAAAGTGTAATAACATGCAATCAAAAAGAGAGATATAAATAAGATACTGCTGAAAACTTCATCTTGTGCCACAAAAAACAGGCCACCATACACTTCCATCAGCAGAAAAATAAAAAGTTATAGCTCTCAGAGTAAAGTGATATAAAAATAATTATTTTTTCTTTAAAATAGTTTTCATTGTATAAAAGTGCCAAAACATAAAACAAAACTATAAATGAGGCATCGCTGTAATCGTACCGACCCAAATAATAAAACTGCCTTATCAATTTTACCACACACGGAACGGCATAAACCCCACAAAATAAATTCATGAATTGCTGTTTTTTGTTCATTCTGCCTCCCAAAAATCAGAATAGGAAGCAATTAAAAAATGTAATGTGCCCGAAAATGGTTTTATTAAAAAACGTGAACTCTTCCCACAAAAAACAAGACCCCACATAACTTTGTGGGCCAAAATGTGGAAAAATTATAGCTCTCAAAATATGGTGATGAAAAAACTATTTTTTGCAATTTAAAGGGTCTTTTAGTGTGTGTGTGTGTGTGTGTGTGTGTGTGTGTGTGTGTGTGACAGCAGCCAAACATGAAAACTTGCTAAAAGGTCTCTTTCACACATCTTGATATTTCAGGTACTGGAGATGTCAGTGTCTGTGTTTGTAATACGTGTGGCACACTTGTGGCAACTGTGTGCCACATCAGTACCACACAGACGGGTGCCAGGAAAGAAGCATTACAGTAAGCACTGTTCCCCGGTGCTGGGTGTTTTAATCAAGCATAGGGAAAAAATATGGAATCACTCAATTCTGAGGAAAAAATTATGGAATCACCCTGTAAATTTTCATACCCAAAAATAACACCTGCATCAAATTACATCTGCTCATTTTTCTGCATCTAAAAAGGAGTGATCACACCTTGGAGAGCTGTTGCACCAAGTGGACTGACATGAATCATGGCTCCAACACGAGAGATGTCAATTGAAACAAAGGAGAGGATTATCAAACTCTTAAAAGAGGGTAAATCATCATGCAATGTTGCAAAAGATGTTGGTTGTTCACAGTCAGCTGTGTCTAAAATCAGGACCAAATACAAACAACATGGGAAGGTTGTTAAAGGCAAGCATACTGGAAGACCAATGAAGACATCAAAGCATCAAGACCGGTAACTTCAAGCAATATGTTTCCAAAACAGGAAATGCTCAACAAAACATATGAGGAACGAATGGGTGGAAACTGAAGTCAACGTCTATGACCGAACTGTAAGATACCACCTAAAGGAAATGGGATTTACATACAGAAAAGTTAAACGAAAGCCATCATTAACACCTAAACAGAAAAAAACAAGGTTACAATGGGCTAAGGAAAAGCAATCGTGGACTGTGAATGACTGGAGGAAAGTCATATTCAGTGATGAATCACAAATCTGCATTGGGCAAGGTGATGATGCTGGAACTTTTGTTTGGTGCCGCTCCAATGAGATTTATAAAGATGACTGCCTGAAAAGAACATGCAAATTTCCACAGTCATTGATGATATGGGACTGCATGTCAGGTAAAAGCACTGGGGAGATAACTGTCATTACTTCAATGAATGCACAAGTTTATGTTTATATTTTGTGCAAATTGTCTCTTCTGCAAAAAAGAGGACTTAAAACTCTATAGCGCCACCTGTTGGAAGAAACGATTCTACAAGTTTATATTTTGGACACTTTTCTTATCCCATCAATTGAAAGGATGTTTGGGGATGATGAAATCATTTTTCAAGATGAAAAAAGACACATAAGATCAAGGTCATGGCCTGCAAATAGTCCGGATCTCAATCCAATTGAAAATCTTTGGTGGAAGTTGAGGAAAATGGTCCATGACAAGGCTCCAACCTACAAAGCTGATCTGGCAACAGCAATCAGAGAAAGTTGGAGCAAGATTGATGAAGAGTACTGTTTGGCATTCATTACATCCATGCCTCAGAGATTGCAAGCTCTAAAAGCCAGAGGTCGTGCAACAAAATACTAGTGATTTTTTTGTCTGTTTGTTTTTCATGATGCCATCATTTTTTCCTCAGAAATGGGTGATTCCATATTTTTTCACTATGCTTCGTTATAAAAAGTAACCATTACTGACTACCACATTTTTTGTTCTTGATTTCTTTTAGGGTTTCTTAAAGCCAGAAAGTTGCTATTTCAAATGACTTTAGTTTTGTGCAATGTCTGTGTTCTGCTATTTTTCTACAAAATTAAACAACTGAATAAACATCCTCCAAGGCGGGTGATTCCATAATTTTTGCCAGGGTTAACAGTGACAGCAGGAGCGGTGATGGGGTATTCGTCAGCCACCGCCTGCGCTATAAGTTAATAAATGAAAAAAATGGCATAGGTTCCTCTGTATTTTTGATATCCAGCCAGTCCAAACTCACTGCTGGGGGCTCCAACCCTCAGCTGTCATCTTCAGCAAGGTTGGTTAACAAGAATAGAGGGGTCTCCACAATGATTTTTAATAATTATTTAAATAAATAATTTTAAAAAATTGTGTGAGGTCTCACCAATTTTTGACAACAAGCCTTGCTAAAGTTCACAGCTGGGGGCTGGTATTCTCAGGCTGGTATAGGGCCATGGATATTGACCCCCATCCTAAAAATAACAGCCCACAGCTGCCCAGAAAAGGCACATCTATTAGTTGCCCTGCTCTTCCCACTTGCCCTGTAGCAGTGGCAAGCTGGGTTCATATTTGTGGGGTTTGAAATATGAGTTCACATATAGGGGGTTTCTGTTGTTCTGGCACCTCAAGGGCTCTGCTAATGTGACATGGCACCCTCAAACCATTCCAGCAAAATCTGAACTTTCATATGGTGCCTCGTCCCTTCTGACCTTTGCACTGTGCCTCAAAAGTAGTATTCCCCTACATATGGGGTATTGTAGTACTCAAGAGAAATGGCCCAACAACTTTTGGTGTCCAATTTCTCCTGTTACCCTTTGTAAAATAAAAACATAAGAGGCGAAAAGATAATTTTTGTGGAATAAATATGATTTTTTTTGTTTACAGCTCTTATAAACTTCTGCGATATTCTTGGGGGTTAAAAGTGCTCACCACACATCTAGATAGGTTCCTTAGGGGTCTAGTCTCCAAAAAGTGTCAGTTGTGGGGGGTTCCACTGTTTAGGCACATCAGGGGCTCTCCAAACATGACATGGCGTCCGATCTCAATTCCGGCCAATTTTTAATTAAAACATCAAATGGCCCTCCTTCCCCCCCGAGCAGTGCCATGTACCCAAACAGTGGTTTACCCCCACATATGGGGAATCAGTTTACTCAGGATAAATTGCACAATAACTTTTTGGGTCCAATTTCTCCTATTACCCTTGGGAAAATAAAAAATTAGGGGTGAAAGGTTCATTATTGTGGAAAAATTGTTTTTTTATATTTTTATGGCTCTACATTATAAATTTCTGTGAAGCACCTGCTGGTTCAAAGTGCTCACCACTAGGGTTGAGCGAAACGGGTCGGCCATTTTCAGAAGTCGCCGACTTTTGGCAAAGTCGGGTTTCATGAAACCCGACCCGACCCCTGTGTGGGGTCGGCCATGAGGTCGGCGATCTTCTGATCTGGAATCGGAATTCCGATACCGAGTTCCGATATGTTTAACCCCTTCCCGACCCATGACGCCACGTAGGCATCATGAAAGTCGGTGCCAATCCGACCCATGACGCCTATGTGGCGTCATGGAAAGATCGCGTCCCTGCAGATCGGGTGAATGGGTTAACTCCCATTTCACCCGATCTGCAGGGACAGGGGGAGTGGTAGTTTAGCCCGGGGGGGTGGCTTCACCCCCCCGTGGCTACGATCTCTCTGATTGGCTGTTGAAAGTGAAACTGCCAATCAGAGCGATTTGTAATATTTCACCTATTAAAACTGGTGAAATATTACAATGAAGCCATGGCCGATGCTGCAATATCATCGGCCATGGCTGGAAACACTAATGTGCCCCCACCCCACCCCACCGATCGCCCCCCCAAGCCACCGATCTGTCCGGTACACTGCTCCGGCTCCCCTCCGTCCTGTGCTCCGCTCCCCCCGTGCTCTTGTCCGCTCCCCAGTGCTCCAATCACACCCCCGTGCTCCGATCCAACCCCCTGCACTCCGATCCACCCCCCCGTGCATCATCCACCCCTGTGCTCCGATCGACCCCCCTGTGCTCCGTTCCACCCCCCGTGCTCCGTTCCACCCCCCGCGCTCCGATCCACCCCCCCATGCTCCGATCCCCCCCCGTGCTCCCCCCCACCCCATCATACTTACCGATCCTGCCGGGGTCCGTCCATCTTCTCCCTGGGCGCCGCCATCTTCCAAAATGTAGGGTAGGGACAATAAAAAAAATAAAGAATTTTTTTTTCCCACTAAGGTTAGAATAGGGTTAGGGTTAGGGTTAGGGCTAGGGCTAGGGTTAGGGTTAGGGTTAGGCTTAGGGCTAGGGCTAGGGTTAGGGCTAGGGCTAGGGTTAGGGTTAGGGTTAGGGCTAGGATTAGGGCTAGGGTTAGGGTTTCGGTATGTGCACACGTATTCTGTTCCTCTGCAGATTTTTCCGCTGCGGATTTGATAAATCCGTAGTGCTAAACCGCTGCGGATTTATGGCAGATTTACCGCGGTTTTTTTGCGCATTTCACTGCGGTTTTACAACTGCGATTTTCTATTGGAGCAGTTGTAAAACCGCTGCGGAATCCGCAGAAACAAGTGACATGCTGCAGAATGTAAACCGCTGCGTTTCCGTGCAGTTTTTCTGCAGCATGTGTACAGCGATTTTTGTTTCCCATAGGTTTACATTGAACTGTAAACTCATGGGAAACTGCTGCGGATCCGCAGCATTTTCCGCAGCATGTGCACATACCTTTAGAATTAGGCTATGTGCACACGGTGCGGATTTGGCTGCGGATCCGCAGCAGTGTTCCATCAGGTTTACAGTACCATGTAAACCTATGGAAAACTAAATCCGCTGTGCCCATGGTGCGGAAAATACCGCACGGAAACGCTGCGTTGTATTTTCCGCAGCATGTCAATTCTTTGTGCTGGAAATCCGCGGTAAATCCGCAGGTAAAACGCAGTGCCTTTTACCCGCGGATTTTTCAAAAATGATGCTGAAAAATCTCACACGAATCCACAACGTGGGCACATAGCCTTAGGGTTAGGGTTGGAATTAGGGTTGTGGTTAGGGTTAGGGATGTGTTGAGGTTAGGGTTGTGGTTAGGGGTGTGTTGGGGTTAGGGTTGTAATTAGGGTTATGGTTACAGTTGGGATTAGGGTTAGGGGTGTGTTGGGGTTAGTGTTGGAGGTAGAATTGAGGGGTTTCCACTGTTTAGGCACATCAGGGGTCTACAAACGCGACATGGCGCCACCATTGATTCCAGCCAATCTTGTATTCAAAAAGTCAAATGGTGCTCCCTCACTTCCGAGCCCCGACGTGCGCCCAAACAGTGGTTTACCCCTCATATGGGGTATCAGTGTACTCAGGACAAACTGCGCAACAATTACTGGGGTCCAATTTCTTCTGTTACCCTTGTGAAAATAAAAAAATGCTTGCTAAAACATCATTTTTGAGGAAAGAAAAATGATTTTTTATTTTCACGGCTCTGCGTTGTAAACGTCTGTGAAGCACTTGGGGGTTCAAAGTGCTCACCACATATCTAGATAAGTTGCTTGGGGGGTCTAGTTTCTAAAATGGGGTCACTTGTGGGGGATTTCTACTGTTTAGGCACACCAGGGGCTCTGCAAACGCAATGTGACGCCCACAGACCATTCCATCAAAGTCTGCATTTCAAAAGTCACTGCTTCCCTTCTGAGCCCCGACGTGTGCCCAAACAGTGGTTTACCCACACAAATGGGGTATCTGCGTACTCAGGAGAAACTGGACAACAACTTTTGGGGTCCAATTTCTCCTGTAACCCTTGGGAAAATAAAAAATTCTGGGCTAAAAATTATTTTTGGGGAAAGAAAACGTATTTATTATTTTCACGGCTCTGCATTATAAACTTCTGTGAAGCACTTGGGGGTTCAAAGTGCTCACCACATATCTAGATAAGTTCCTTTCGGGGTCTAGTTTCCAAAATGGGGTCACTTGTGGGGGTTTCTACTGTTTAGCCACATCAGGGGCTCTGCAAACGCAATGTAATGCCCGCAGAGCATTCCATCAAAGTCTGCATTTCAAAACGTCACTACTTCACTTCCGAGCCCCGGCATGTGCCCAAACAGTGGTTTACCCCCACATATGGGGTATCAACGTACTCAGGACAAACTGGACAACAACATTTGGGGTCCAATTTCTCCTATTACCCTTGGCAAAATAGGAAATTCCAGGCTAAAATATCATTTTTGAGGAAAGAAAAATTATTTTTTATTTTCATGGCTCTGCGTTATAAACTTCTGTGAAGCACCTGGGGGTTTAAAGTGCTCAATATGCATCTAGATAAGTTCCTTGGGGGGTCTAGTTTCCAAAATGGGGTCACTTGTGGGGGAGCTCCAATGTTTAGGCACACAGGGGCTCTCCAAACGCGACATTGTGTCCGCTAACAATTGGAGCTAATTTTCCATTCAAAAAGTCAAATGGTGCGCCTTCCCTTCCGAGCCCTGCCGTGTGCCCAAACAGTGGTTTACCCCCACATATGAGGTATCAGCGTACTCGGGAGAAATTGCCCAGCAAATTTTAGGATCCATTTTATCCTATTTCCCATGTGAAAATGAAAAAATTGAGGCGAAAATAATTTTTTTGTGAAAAAAAAGTACTTTTTCATTTTTACAGATCAATTTGTGAAGCACCTGAGGGTTTAAAGTGCTCACTAGGCATCTAGATAAGTTCCTTGGGGGGTCTTGTTTCCAAAATGGGGTCACTTGTGGGGGAGCTCCAATGTTTAGGCACACAGGGGCTCTCCAAACGCGACATGGTGTCCGCTAACGATGGAGATAATTTTTCATTCAAAAAGTCAAATGGCGCTCCTTCCCTTCCGAGCCTTACCATGTGCCCAAACAGTGGTTTACCCCCACATGTGAGGTATCGGTGTACTCAGGAGAAATTGCTCAACAAATTTTAGGATCCATTTTATCCTGTTGCCCATGTGAAAATGAAAAAATTGAGGCTAAAAGAATTTTTTTGTAAAAAAAAAGTACTTTTTCATTTTTATGGATCAATTTGTGAAGCACCTGGGGGTTCAAAGTGCTCACTATGCATCTAGATAAGTTCCTTGGGGCGTCTAGTTTCCAAAATGGGGTCACTTGTGGGGGAGCTCCAATTTTTAGGCACACGGGGGCTCTCCAAATGTGACATGGTGTCCGCTAAAGAGTGGAGCCAATTTTTCATTCAAAAAGTCAAATGGTGCTCCTTCCCTTCCAAGCCCTGCCGTGCGCCCAAACAGTGGTTTACCCCCACATATGAGATATCAGCGTACTCAGGACAAATTGTTCAACAACTTTCGTGGTTCAGTTTCTCCTTTTACCATTGGAAAAATAAAAAAATTGTTGCTAAAAGATAATTTTTGTGACTAAAAAGTTAAATGTTCATTTTTTCCTTCCATGTTGCTTCTGCTGCTGTGAAGTACCTGAAGGGTTAATAAACTTCTTGAATGTGGTTTTGAGTACCTTGCGGGGTGTATTTTTTAGAACGGTGTCACTTTTGGGTATTTTCAGCCATATAGACCCCTCAAACTGACTTCAATTGTGAGGTGGTCCCTAAAAAAATGGTTTTGTAAATTTCATTGTAAAAATGAGAAATCGCTGGTCAAATTTTAACCCTTATAACTTCCTAGCAAAAAAAAATTTTGTTTCCAAAATTGTGCTGATGTAAAGTATACATGTGGGAAATGTTATTTATTAACTATTTTGTGTCACATAACTCTCTGGTTTAACAGAATAAAAATTCAAAATGTGAAAATTGCGAAATTTTCAAAATTTTCACCAAATTTCCGTTTTTATCACAAATAAACGCAGAATTTATTGACCTAAATTTACCACTACCATGAAGCCCAATATGTCACGAAAAAAACAATCTCAGAACCGCTAAGATCCGTTGAAGCGTTCCTGAGTTATTACCTCATAAAGGGACACTGGTCAGAATTGCAAAAAACGGCAAGGTCTTTAAGGTCAAAATAGGCTGGGTCATGAAGGGGTTAAGATATCGGGAATCGGTATCAGAAATCATATTTAAGTGTAAAATAAAGAATAAAAATAAAAAAAAATTGATATACTCACCCTCGGACGCGCCCTGGTTCTCACCGGCAGCCTTCCTTCCTAAGAATGAGCGCCTGAAGGGCCTTCGATGATGTTGCGGCTTCTGATTGGTCGCGTGAGCAGTCACATGGGCGGTCACGCGACCAATCACAAGCCGCGACATCATCTAAGGTCCTTCAGGCGCTAATTCTTAGGAAGGAAGCGTCCGAGGGCGCGTCCGAGGGTGAGTATATTCCTAATAGGTATATACTCACCCTCGGATGCGCCCTGGTTCTAACCCGCAGCCTTCCTTCCTAAGAATCAGCGCCTGAAGGACCTTAGATGACGTCGCGGCTTGTGATTGGTCGCGTGACCGCCCATGTGACCGCTCACGCGACCAATCACAAGCCGCGACGTCATCGAAGGTCCTTCAGGCGCTCATTCTTAGGAAGGAAGGCTGCCGGTGAGAACCAGGGCGCGTCCGAGGATAAGTGTATCAATATTTTTTATTTTGATTCTTTATTTTACACTTAAATATGGATCCCAGGGCCTGAAGGAGAGTTTCCTCTCCTTCAGATCCTGGGAACCATTAGAAACCCAATGCAATGCATTGGGTTTCGTGTTTCGGCCGACCCCGACCCCGACTTTTCTATAGGATCGGCCGATTTCACTCGACCCGACTTTTGAGAAAGTCGGGTTTCGTGAAACCCGACCCGATCCTATAAAAAAAAAAGTCGCTCAACCCTACTCATCACTAGTGTTGAGCATTCCGATACCGCAAGTATCGGGTATCGGCCGATACTTGCGGTATCGGAATTCCGATACCGAGATCCGATATTTTTGTGATATCGGGTATCGGTATCGAATTAATAGGGATGTGTAAAATAAAGAATTAAAATAAAAAATATTGATATGCTCACCTCTCCGGCGGCCCCTGGACTTCACGCTGCTAACCGAGAGGCTTCTTTGTTTAAAAAGCGCGCCTTTCGGACCTGTGAATGACGTCCCGGCTTCTGATTGGTCGCGTGCCGCCCATGTGACCGGCACGCGACCAATCAGAGGCCGCGACGTCATTCGCAGGTCCTCAATTCCTAGCATTAGCAGTTTTGTGAATGAGAATGACGTCGCGGCTTCTGATTGGCCGTGTGCCGCCCATGTGACCGGCACGCGGCCAATCAGAAGCCGCGACGTCATTCTCATTCACAAAACTGCTAATACTAGGAATTGAGGACCTGCGAATGACGTCGCGGCCTCTGATTGGTCGCGTGCCGGTCACATGGGCGGCACGCGACCAATCAGAAGCCGGGACGTCATTCACAGGTCCGAAAGGCGCGCTTTTTAAACAAAGAAGCCTCCCGGTTAGCAGTGTGAAGTCCAGGGGCCGCCGGAGAGGTGAGCATATCAATATTTTTTGTTTTAATTCTTTATTTTACACATCCCTATGGTTCCCAGGGTCTGAAGGAGAGTTTCCTCTCCTTCAGACCCTGGGAACCATGAGAATACCTTCCGATACTTGATGTCCCATTGACTTGTATTGGTATCGGATATCGGTATCGGCGATATCCGATATTTTTTGGGTATCGGCCGATACTATCCGATACCGATACTTTCAAGTATCGGACGGTATCGCTCAACACTACTCATCACTCATCTAGATAAATTCCTTGGAGGGTCATCTTTCCAAAATTATGTCACTTTTGGGGGTTTACACTGTTTAGGCACATCAGGGGCTCTCCAAATATGATATGGCGTCTGATCTCAATTGCAGCCAATTTCCATTGAAATAGTGAAACAGCTCTCCTTCCCTTCTGAGCTTTGCCATGCACCAAAACAGTTATTTATCCCCATATATGGGGTATCATCATACTCAGAACAAATTGCATAACAAGTTTTGTTGTCCAATTTCTCCTGTTAACCTTGGTAAAATAAAAAAGTGTAACAACTCTGCTGGCATCACGGCATGGCCTCTCATCTCTCATACTATCTTACCCACTGCTCCAGGCCATGATGTGGTTTCTGTTTCTTGCCAGCTCCATATTCTGTTCTTATGCTCTCTGCATGCTTCCTGGCTGTGTGCTCTCTGGTTCTTATAGGAATCAGGTGCACCTGACCAATTACCAAGAGGCTTCCAGTATTTAGTGCAGCTCCACCCAGTGGACTGGGCCTGTGCAATGTGTTAGCTCAGTTTGTGTTTAGCTTCTGAGTTTGCCAGGCCTTGATCTGTGTTTCTCCCTCTCTAGAGGCTTTTCTCTGTGGTTTTACCTTGATCTTGTTGTCCGCCCTCCAGGAGGCAGAATATCCTGGTCCCTGTGTCTTTGTCCTTGTGTCTTGTTCCATTGCCTTGTTTGTACTTAGTCTTATCTCAGTCTCCTTGTCTGTGGCTTCCTTCCCTGTAGTGTCTGTCCTTGTGTTCTCAGTCTGCTTATGCTCTGCACTCTTGCAGCTCTGCCTGCTCTGTACCTTTGTGGCTTTACCTCTGCTCCGCTCTACTCTGCTTAGCTTCTGCTGCTGCAGTATTCTCTTGCTGCAGCTCCTCTCCGCATTCCTTCTTGCTGCTTTTCCGCTCCTATCTGCAGCCTTGCACTTCTTTTCCTGTGTGAACAGGTCCCAACCTGTTCCTTCATTCTCCTTTCCTCTTGGCTTGTTTCCGTACCAGCATCTTCTGTGTGAACAGGTCCTAACCTGTTCCTTCATTTTCCTTTCCTTCTGGCTTGTTTCCGCACCTGCATCTCCTGTGTGAACAGGTCCCCACCTGTTCCTTCATTCTCCTTTCCTTCTGGCTTGTTTCCGTACCTGCATCTCCTCTGTGAACAGGTCCCAACCTGTTCCTTCATTCTACTTTCCTTCTGGCTTGTTTCCGTACCTGCATCTCCTGTGTGAACAGGTCCCAACCTGTTCCTTCATACTTCATTCCTTTCTGCTTGTTTTCATACCTGCACCTCCAGTGTGAACAGGTCCCTACCTGTTTCTTCATACTACATTTCCATGGTTTGCCAGCCCTGTGTTCTCTGCTGTGCCTGCCAGCCCTGTGTTCTCTGCCTTGCCTGCCAGCCCTGTGTACTCTGCCAAGCCTGCCAGCCCTGTGTTCTCTGCTGTGTCTCTGTCAGCCCTGTTTCTCAGCCGTGCCAGCCTACTCATCTGAGTTTCTGCCATGCTCTTCTGCCAGTCCTGCCTCATGCCCGCACCTGTCCTAGTGTTCCTGTTCTCCAAGTGGGATCAGCAGCCACAGCCAGACACCACCCTCGAGTAGCACCTGGCAGCTACCTGCTGCACAAGCCTGACCTCACCATCAGAGGCTCCAGTGAAAACCCAGGCAGCTGTCATAGTCACGCCCCTTCCAGGGTAGTCTGGTTTGTGGCACAGTTGGGCCACAAATCCCTCGAGCTCACGCCCACCAGTCAGGGCATGAGCGTGACAAAAACTAGGAGCGAAAAGATCATTTTTGTGAAAAAAAGATGATTTTTTTCTTTTTATGGCTCTTATAAACATCGGTGAAGCACTTAGGGGTTCAAAGTGCTGACCACTAGAGTTGAGCGACCTTGACCTTTTTAGAGTCGAGCCGGGTTTTGCGAAACCCGACTATGTCCAAAGTCGGGTCGAGTGAAATCGGCCGATTATGACGTAAAGTCGGGATCGACCGAAACACGAAACCCAATGAAAGTCAATGGGGCAGCATAGTCGGCAGTGAGTGGGGGCCAGGAAAACACCTAGAGTACCCATTTTAATGTCAAAACCATCCATTCTTCTTAATGAAGCTTGTCAAGCGTAATTTACCTTATAATAATTGGAAGGCATTTGAAATCGGGGGTCATTTGGCTAAAGTTGTGGGGGGTAGGGCTGGTTCAAGTAATTAGTGGGCCCAGGAAATCTGGACCACGTCACGGCAGTGGAGCAGGGAGAGGTAAGTATTTCAACTTTGCAAGTGCTGTGAACCTGAGCAAGCAGGGGGGGGCCACTCGTTGGCATTGGCACTGGCACAGGGCCCCTCAAAGTACAGTGGTGTGTTTGCACGGCGGGGGCGCCTCCCACCGGCAGCAACACTTTTGCGTACTATGAGAGGCCCTGTGCCAGTGACGTCGCCAACTAGTATTCCTCCCCCCACCTGATGAAGGAACCTGCACTTTCATCTGCACCTTCCTCTTTGTCCCCGTGTAAGGTGGTATGGTATGCGGGAAGAGCAACCTGACTTTCAGCAGGGTCACAATGTTGTTGTGTAGCGTGCACGGGGAATGTTGCGTTATGGGTCAATGTACCAGCAGACTCATCTATCACTGGCTGGGCAATGGGCACGATGAAGTGGAAACACAGATATAGGCCCAAAGAAGAAAGTGGGCTAAATGCAGTTCAAAATTGGTAACACAGGAATAACCAGGGGGCATTGCAGTGGAGGACAACTGGAATGAGAGGCTGACACAGAGAGTAGGGCCAAATCAGTAAGTAGTCGAAATGCAGTTCAAAATTGGCAACCGTAGTAAACAGGCGGCACAGCTTTGTTCAGTGGAGGAGAACAGCAAGGAGTGGCAGACACCGATAGTAGGCCCCAACCCAACTAGTAGGCCAAATGCAGTCTAACATTAACAACTACTTAACGAGAGGCTGAAAATGGAATTTCAGGACAGGAAACCAGGAGAACAGCAAGGAGTGGCAGACACCGATAGTAGGCCCCAAACCAACTAGTACGCCAAATGCAGTTGTTCCATTTAACCACAATTTAATGAGAGCCTGAAGATAGAAGCTCAGGAAAGGCAACCTGGGGAACACCTTGGAGTGTAACACACCATCTCTCTCCACCCCATACCCATTTTGTAGGCCTAATGCTGTGTACTTTTCTACAACTACTAAACGAGAGTCGGAAGACCGAAGCAATGGCAAGGAAACCTGGGGAACACCTTGGAGTGTAACACACCATCTCTCTCCACCCCATACCCAATTTGTAGGCCTAATGCAGCCTACTTTCCGACACCTACTAAACGAGAGCATGAAGATCGAAGTTCAGGAAAGGCAACCTGGGGAACACCTTGGAGTGTAACACACCATCTCTCTCCACCCCATACCCATTTTTTAGGCCTAATGCAGTGTACTTTTCTACAACTACTAAACGAGAGTCGGAAGACCGAAGCAATGGCAAGGAAACCTGGGGAACACCTTGGAGTGTAACACACCATCTCTCTCCACCCCATTCCCCATTTTTTAGGCCTAATGCAGCCTACTTTCCGACACCTACTAAACGAGAGCATGAAGATCGAAGCTCAGGAAAGGCAACCTGGGGAACACCTTGGAGTGTAACACACCATCTCTCTCCACCCCATACCCATTTTGTAGGCCTAATGCAGTGTACTTTTCTACAACTACTAAACGAGAGTCGGAAGACCGAAGCAATGGCAAGGAAACCTGGGGAACACCTTGGAGTGTAACACACCATCTCTCTCCACCCCATTCCCCATTTTTTAGGCCTAATGCAGCCTACTTTCCGACACCTACTAAACGAGAGCATGAAGATCGAAGCTCAGGAAAGGCAACCTGGGGAACACCTTGGAGTGTAACACACCATCTCTCTCCACCCCATACCCATTTTGTAGGCCTAATGCAGCGTACTTTTCTACAACTACTAAACGAGAGCATGAAGATCGAAGCTCAGGAAAGGCAACCTGGTGAAAACCTTGGAGTGTAACACAACCTGTCTCTACACCCCATACCAAATTTGTAGGCCTAATGCAGCGTAGTTTCCACCAACTACTAAACGAGAGCCGGAAGATCGAAGCTCATGAAAGGCAACCCGGGGAACACCTTGGAGTGTAACACAACCTCTCTCTACACCACGAAAGGGCTGATTCTTAGGAAGGAAGGCTGTTGTAAATAAGCATTGCGCGTCCGAGGGTGATTATATTCTTATTCGGTATCTACTCACCCTCGGACGCGCCATGCTTCTTGATTTGTAATTAATGTTTATTTGCAATGTGCTTTTGACTTACTCAATTATTTTTTTAATTATTGATTTTATTAAATTAATAGTTTAACATCTTATTGGAAATAATTTAAAGGAGACGCGACAGGACAACACTCGGTGGATGCCATATCTGTGTTAACAACTCCAAAAAACTTTCAGTTAACTTCTTGCAGGAGAAAGAAATTGTAGCTGTTGGACCTTTGTAGTACAGTTCCAGATATTTGTTGTGTGTTTGTTTTGATTGTTAAAATGTCTGCATTTGAGATCTCAACACGATCTTATTTTTTATAATCAAATTAATTTTTTAAATATTTTATTAGGTTGGTTCAAGGGGTACACGGGCCGCAGTAGACAGGTCAGTGGAGGCCTAGTGGAAGGAGGGACCGCAGATGCGCCACTGTTTCACCCATACACAATTAGTAGGCCTAATGCAGTGTAGTTTCCACCAACTACTAAACGAGAGCCGGAAGATCGAAGCTCATGAAAGGCAACCCGGGGAACACCTTGGAGTGTAACACAACCTCTCTCTACACCACGAAAGGGCTGATTCTTAGGAAGGAAGGCTGTTGTAAATAAGCATTGCGCGTCCGAGGGTGATTATATTCTTATTCGGTATCTACTCACCCTCGGACGCGCCATGCTTCTTGATTTGTAATTAATGTTTATTTGCAATGTGCTTTTGACTTACTCAATTATTTTTTTAATTATTGATTTTATTAAATTAATAGTTTAACATCTTATTGGAAATAATTTAAAGGAGACGCGACAGGACAACACTCAGTGGATGCCATATCTGTGTTAACAACTCCAAAAAACTTTCAGTTAACTTCTTGCAGGAGAAAGAAATTGTAGCTGTTGGACCTTTGTAGTACAGTTCCAGATATTTGTTGTGTGTTTGTTTTGATTGTTAAAATGTCTGCATTTGAGATCTCAACACGATCTTATTTTTTAGAATCAAATTAATTTTTTTTATATTTAATGATGTTGGTTCAAGGGGTACACGGGCAGCAATAGACAGGTCAGTGGAGGCCTAGTGGAAGGAGTGACGGCAGACAGGCATCAAAGGCCTAACATTGGGCTGGCTGTAGGCAAGTTAAAATTGGTTCCAGGGGAACACGGCCATCAGTGGCCTGGTCAGTGTAGTTGTAGTTGAAAGAACGGGACGCAGACAGGCTTCGAAGGCCTAACATAATAACATAGGGCTGGCTGTAGGCAAGTTAAAATTGGTTCCAGGGGAACACGGCCATCAGTGGCCTGGTCAGTGTAGTTGTAGTTGAAAGAACGGGACGCAGACAGGCTTCGAAGGCCTAACATAACAAACTTGGGCTGGCTGTAGGCACTTTTAAATTTGTTCCAGGGGTACATGGGCAGCAGTGTATGGTCAGTGGAAGTCTAGTGGAAGGAGTGACCGCAGACAGGCTTCCAAGGCCTAACATAACAAACTTGGGCTGGCTGTAGGCACTTTTAAATTGGTTCCAGGGGTACACGGGCAGCAGTGGTCTGGTCAGTGGAAGTCTAGTGGAAGGAGTGACCGCAGACAGGCTTCCAAGGCCTAACATAACAAACTTGGGCTGGCTGTAGGCACTTTTAAATTGGTTCCAGGGGTACACGGGCAGCAGTGGTCTGGTCTGTGGAAGTCTAGTGGAAGGAGTGACCGCAGACAGGCTTCGAAGGCCTAACATAACAAACTTGGGCTGGCTGTAGGCACTTTTAAATTGGTTCCAGGGGTACACGGGCAGCAGTGGTCTGGTCAGTGGAAGTCTAGTGGAAGGAGTGACCGCAGACAGGCTTCGAAGGCCTAACATAACAAACTTGGGCTGGCTGTAGGCACTTTTAAATTGGTTCCAGGGGTACACGGGCAGCAGTGGTCTGGTCAGTGGAAGTCTAGTGGAAGGAGTGACCGCAGACAGGCTTCCAAGGCCTAACATAACAAACTTGGGCTGGCTGTAGGCACTTTTAAATTGGTTCCAGGGGTACACGGGCAGCAGTGGTCTGGTCTGTGGAAGTCTAGTGGAAGGAGTGACCGCAGACAGGCTTCGAAGGCCTAACATAACAAACTTGGGCTGGCTGTAGGCACTTTTAAATTGGTTCCAGGGGTACACGGGCAGCAGTGGTCTGGTCAGTGGAAGTCTAGTGGAAGGAGTGACCGCAGACAGGCTTCCAAGGCCTAACATAACAAACTTGGGCTGGCTGTAGGCACTTTTAAATTGGTTCCAGGGGTACACGGGCAGCAGTGGTCTGGTCAGTGGAAGTCTAGTGGAAGGAGTGACCGCAGACAGGCTTCCAAGGCCTAACATAACAAACTTGGGCTGGCTGTAGGCACTTTTAAATTGGTTCCAGGGGTACACGGGCAGCAGTGGTCTGGTCTGTGGAAGTCTAGTGGAAGGAGTGACCGCAGACAGGCTTCGAAGGCCTAACATAACAAACTTGGGCTGGCTGTAGGCACTTTTAAATTGGTTCCAGGGGTACACGGGCAGCAGTGGTCTGGTCTGTGGAAGTCTAGTGGAAGGAGTGACCGCAGACAGGCTTCGAAGGCCTAACATAACAAACTTGGGCTGGCTGTAGGCACTTTTAAATTGGTTCCAGGGGTACACGGGCAGCAGTGGTCTGGTCAGTGGAAGTCTAGTGGAAGGAGTGACCGCAGACAGGCTTCCAAGGCCTAACATAACAAACTTGGGCTGGCTGTAGGCACTTTTAAATTGGTTCCAGGGGTACACGGGCAGCAGTGGTCTGGTCTGTGGAAGTGTAGTGGAAGGAGTGACCGCAGACAGGCTTCGAAGGCCTAACATAACAAACTTGGGCTGGCTGTAGGCACTTTTAAATTGGTTCCAGGGGTACACGGGCAGCAGTGGTCTGGTCAGTGGAAGTCTAGTGGAAGGAGTGACCGCAGACAGGCTTCCAAGGCCTAACATAACAAACTTGGGCTGGCTGTAGGCACTTTTAAATTGGTTCCAGGGGTACACGGGCAGCAGTGGTCTGGTCAGTGGAAGTCTAGTGGAAGGAGTGACCGCAGACAGGCTTCCAAGGCCTAACATAACAAACTTGGGCTGGCTGTAGGCACTTTTAAATTGGTTCCAGGGGTACACGGGCAGCAGTGGTCTGGTCTGTGGAAGTCTAGTGGAAGGAGTGACCGCAGACAGGCTTCGAAGGCCTAACATAACAAACTTGGGCTGGCTGTAGGCACTTTTAAATTGGTTCCAGGGGTACACGGGCAGCAGTGGTCTGGTCTGTGGAAGTCTAGTGGAAGGAGTGACCGCAGACAGGCTTCGAAGGCCTAACATAACAAACTTGGGCTGGCTGTAGGCACTTTTAAATTGGTTCCAGGGGTACACGGGCAGCAGTGGTCTGGTCAGTGGAAGTCTAGTGGAAGGAGTGACCGCAGACAGGCTTCCAAGGCCTAACATTACAAACTTGGGCTGGCTGTAGGCACTTTTAAATTGGTTCCAGGGGTACACGGGCAGCAGTGGTCTGGTCTGTGGAAGTCTAGTGGAAGGAGTGACCGCAGACAGGCTTTGAAGGCCTAACATAACAAACTTGGGCTGGCTGTAGGCACTTTTAAATTGGTTCCAGGGGTACACGGGCAGCAGTGGTCTGGTCAGTGGAAGTCTAGTGGAAGGAGTGACCGCAGACAGGCTTCCAAGGCCTAACATTACAAACTTGGGCTGGCTGTAGGCACTTTTAAATTGGTTCCAGGGGTACACGGGCAGCAGTGGTCTGGTCTGTGGAAGTCTAGTGAAAGGAGTGACCGCAGACAGGCTTCCAAGGCCTAACATAACAAACTTGGGCTGGCTGTAGGCACTTTTAAATTGGTTCCAGGGGTACACGGGCAGCAGTGGTCTGGTCAGTGGAAGTCTAGTGGAAGGAGTGACCGCAGACAGGCTTCCAAGGCCTAACATAACAAACTTGGGCTGGCTGTAGGCACTTTTAAATTGGTTCCAGGGGTACACGGGCAGCAGTGGTCTGGTCTGTGGAAGTCTAGTGGAAGGAGTGACCGCAGACAGGCTTCGAAGGCCTAACATAATAAACTTGGGCTGGCTGTAGGCACTTTTAAATTGGTTCCAGGGGTACACGGGCAGCAGTGGTCTGGTCAGTGGAAGTCTAGTGGAAGGAGTGACCGCAGACAGGCTTCAAAGGCCTAACATAACAAACTTGGGCTGGCTGTAGGCACTTTTAAATTGGTTGCAGGGGTACACGGGCAGCAGTGGTCTGGTCAGTGGAAGTCTAGTGGAAGGAGTGACCGCAGACAGGCTTCGAAGGCCTAACATAACAAAATTGGGCTGACTGTAGGCACTTTTAAATTGGTTCCAGGGTAACACGGCCAGCAGTGGCCTGGTCAGTGTAGTAGTTGTAGAAAGAAGGGACCGCAGACAGGCTTCGAAGGCCTAACATAACAAAAATGTCAAAACAATGGTATTGTCAGTGCCAGACATTGAAGGATGTCAGCGCCTAGACTACACATTGGTGAAGCTGTGAGAGATAATTTTGCTAGTGGTAGAGCACTGTTTGAGCTGGGGGGGGGGAACTGTCTTGTGGCCGGCGGTACAGGCACAGGGCCCCTCATATTACAACGGTGTGTCTGACGTTGGGTGCGCACCACCACCGCCAGAGACACTTTATTGTACTATGAGGGACCCAGTGGCAGTGCCGTCGACCAAAAGCGGCCACACCCACCTCTTCAGACAAACAGCACTCTCAAGGGTCCAAGCGCAAAGTGGCGATAGCACGGCCCCGTGTGGGGAGTTTGGCCATTTCGTGAGGTGAAAACATGTCGTATGCTGGAAAATCAGGTGAAGAAAATTACGAGATTGGAAAAGTCATTCAGAATAGTCCACAGGCAAGACCTTTTCATAGGAAAGCTAGGTGTCAGCCGGGCAGGGTGGGGCAAAAGATTTTGAAATCCAGTTGTGGTTCATTTTAATGAAGGTTAGATCATCTACATTTTGGGTAGCCAGACGAGTCCTTTTTTCTGTTAGTATTGAACCTGCAGCACTGAATACTCTTTCTGATAGGACACTAGCTGCCGGGCAAGCAAGCTCCTGCAATGCATATTCTGCCAATTCTGGCCAGGTGTCTAATTTGGATGCCCAGTAATCAAATGGGAATGACGGTTGAGGGAGAACGTCGATAAGGGATGAAAAATAGTTTGTAACCATACTGGACAAATGTTGTCTCCTGTCACTTTGAATTGATGCTGCAGTACCTGTCCTGTCTGCGGTCATAGAAAAATCACTCCACAACCTGGTCAGAAAACCCCTCTGGCCAACGCCACTTCTGATTTCTGCCCCTCTAACACCTCTGGTCTGCTGGCCCCTGGAGCTCGTGTGAGAACGATCACGGGCGCTGTGTGCAGGGAATGCCAGAAGCAAACGGTCAACAAGAGTTGATTGTTTTGTTGCTAATATTAGTTCCAAGTTCTCATGTGGCATAATATTTTGCAATTTGCCTTTATAGCGAGGATCAAGGAGGCAGGCCAACCAGTAATCGTCATCGTTCATCATTTTTGTAATGCGTGTGTCCCTTTTGAGGATACGCAAGGCATAATCCGCCATGTGGGCCAAAGTTCCCGTTGTCAAATCTGCGGTTGTGCTTGGTTGAGGGGCAGTTGCAGGCAAATCTACGTCACTTGTGTCCCTCAAAAAACCAGAACCCGGCCTTGCCACGCCACCAATTTCCCGTGCCCCCGGGAAAGCTTCCTCATTAAAAATATACTCATCCCCATCATCCTCCTCATCCTCCACCTCCTCTTCGCCCGGTACCTCGTCATGTACACTGCCCTGACCAGACAATCGCTGACTGTCATCAAGGCTTTCCTCTTCCTCTGGTGCAGACGCCTGATCCTTTATGTGCGTCAAACTTTGCATCAGCAGACGCATTAGGGGGATGCTCATGCTTATTATGGCGTTGTCTGCACTAACCAGCCGTGTGCATTCCTCAAAACACTGAAGGACTTGACACATGTCTTGAATCTTCGACCACTGCACACCTGACAACTCCATGTCTGCCATCCTACTGCCTGCCCGTGTATGTGTATCCTCCCACAAAAACATAACAGCCCGCCTCTGTTCGCACAGTCTCTGAAGCATGTGCAGTGTTGAGTTCCACCTTGTTGCAACGTCTATGATTAGGCGATGCTGGGGAAGGTTCAAAGAACGCTGATAGGTCTGCATACGGCTGGAGTGTACAGGCGAACGGCGGATATGTGCGCAAAGTCCACGCACTTTGAGGAGCAGGTCGGATAACCCCGGATAACTTTTCAGGAAGCACTGCACCACCAGGTTTAAGGTGTGAGCCAGGCAAGGAATGTGTTTCAGTTGGGAAAGGGAGATGGCAGCCATGAAATTCCTTCCGTTATCACTCACTACCTTGCCTGCCTCAAGATCTACAGTGCCCAGCCACGACTGCGTTTCTTGCTGCAAGAACTCGGACAGAACTTCCGCGGTGTGTCTATTGTCGCCCAAACACTTCATAGCCAATACAGCCTGCTGACGTTTGCCAGTAGCTGCCCCATAATGGGAGACCTGGTGTGCAACAGTGGCAGGTGCGGATGGAGTGTTTGTGCGACTGCGGTCTGTGGACGAGCTCTTGCTTCTGCAGGAGGACGAGGAGGAGGAGGAGGAGGAGGGGGTGCGAACGGCTACAGACAACTGTTTACTAGACCGTGGGCTAGGCAGAACTGTCCCAAACTTGCTGTCCCCTGTGGACCCTGAATCCACCACATTTACCCAGTGTGCCGTGATGGACACGTAACATCCCTGGCCATGCCTACTGGTCCATGCATCTGTTGTCAGGTGCACCTTTGTGCTCACAGATTGCCTGAGTGCATGGACGATGCGCTCTTTAACATGCTGGTGGAGGGCTGGGATGGCTTTTCTGGAAAAAAAGTGTCGACTGGGTAGCTCGTAGCGTGGTACAGCGTAGTCCATCAGGTCTTTGAAAGCTTCGCTTTCAACTAACCGGTAGGGCATCATCTCTAACGAGATTAGTCTAGCTATGTGGGCGTTCAAACCCTGTGTACGCGGATGCGAGGCTAAGTATTTCCTTTTTCTAACCATAGTCTCATGTAGGGTGAGCTGGACTGGAGAGCTGGAGATCGTGGAACTAGCGGGGGTGCCGGTGGACATGGCAGACTGAGAGACGGTGGGAGATGGTATTGTTGCCGCCGGTGCCCTAGATGCAGTGTTTCCTACTACGAAACTGGTGATTCCCTGACCCTGACTGCTTTGGCCTGGCAAAGATACCTGCACAGATACAGCAGGTGGTGCGCTAAATGGTGGTCCTACACTGCCGGAAGGGATGTTGCGTTGATGACTAGCTTCATTGGCCGAGGGTGCAACAACCTTAAGGGACGTTTGGTAGTTAGTCCAAGCTTTCAAATGCATGGTGGTTAAATGTCTATGCATGCAACTAGTATTGAGACTTTTCAGATTCTGACCTCTGCTTAAGGAAGTAGAACATTTTTGACAGATGACTTTGCGCTGATCAATTGGATGTTGTTTAAAAAAATGCCAGACTGCACTCTTTCTAGCATCGGATACCTTTTCAGGCATTGCAGACTGAGCTTTAACCGGATGGCCACGCTGTCCTCCACCAGGTTTTGGCTTTGCCACGCGTTTTGGGCAAGATACGGGCCCGGCAGATGGAACCTGTGGCGATGTTGATGCCTGCTGCGGCCCCTCCTCCTCCTCTGCTTCAGAACTGCTGCCGCCTGCACCCTGTTCCCCCAATGGCTGCCAATCGGGGTCAAGAACTGGGTCATCTAATAACTCTTCTTGTACCTCCTGCGCAACTTCGTCTGTGTCACCGTGTCGTTCGGTGGTATAGCGTTCGTGATGGGGCAACATAGTCTCATCAGGGTCTGATTCTTGATCAGCACCCTGCGAGGGCAATGTTGTGGTCTGAGTCAAAGGACCAGCATAGTAGTCTGGCTGTGGCTGTGCGTCAGTGCACTCCATGTCAGATTCAACTTGTAATGGGCATGGACTGTTAACTGCTTCACTTTCTAAGCCAGGGACGGTATGTGTAAAGAGCTCCATGGAGTAACCCGTTGTGTCGCCTGCTGCATTCTTCTCTGTTGTTGTTTTTGCTGAAGAGGACAAGGAAGTGACTTGTCCCTGACCGTGAACATCCACTAACGACGCGCTGCTTTTACTTTTACCAGTTTCACGAGAGGAGGCAAAAGAGCTAGAGGCTGAGTCAGCAAGATAAGCCAAAACTTGCTCTTGCTGCTCCAGCTTTAAAAGCGGTTTTCCTAATCCCAGAAAAGGGAGCGTTCGAGGCCTTGTGTAGCCGGACGACGAACCTGGCTCCACAGCTCCAGACTTAGGTGCAATATTTTTTTCCCCACGACCACCTGATGCTCCACCACTACCACTACCCTCATTACCAGCTGACAATGAACGCCCCCGGCCACGACCTCTTCCACTAGACTTCCTCATTGTTTTAAAAACGTAACCAAACTAACGTTATTTGTTGCAGTCACACAACTTACACGGTGAGCTATAACTTCAGTATGATTTAGCTACCCCTTTACAGGTTGGTGAGACCACAGCGAAAATCAGGCCCAATGTTACACACTCTTTTTTTGGTGGCTGCAAATTAGAGAGATGCCCCACACGCAGGACTGTCACTGAAGCACAAATGTTAATATTAATGTCACACTATTATTTTTTTTTTATTTTTATTTTTTTCAGGAACACTTTAGAAACCCCCCAAAAAAAAAAAATAGATTTTTGCAGGGAGAATTTAGAAAACAAATGTAACAAACTATATGCTTTCTATGGGCCACTGAGTGAGAGATGACGCACACAGGAATCAGGAGTGGCACACAAGCCCAGAGGCCAATATTTTTCTACCAATGATTGATGGAGTTATTTTCTCTGGTAGATTTTGGAACCCAAATCAAGGAAAAAAAATATAGGCTTTCTATGGACCACAATTGGAGAGAGAGAGAGAGAGAGAGAGAGAGAGAGAGAGAGATGGCACACCCAGGAGTCAAGACTGGCACACAAGCAGAAAGGCCAATATTAATCTCCCACTGTTTTTTTTGGTTGTTTTTTTTTTTTTTTTTCAGGGAGACTTTAGAAAAAAAAATAATAAAAAAAATATGATTTTATCAGGAAGAATTTAGAAACCAAATAAAATAAAATGATTTTTTCAGGGAGAATTTATAAAACAAATAAAAACAAAAATAGGCGTTCTATGGCCCACTGACTGAGAGATGACGCACACAGGAGTCAGGAGTGGCACGCAAGCCCAGAGGCCAATATTTTTCTACCAATGATTGATGGAGTTATTTTCTCTGGTAGATTTTGGAACCCAAATCAAGGAAAAAAAATATAGGCTTTCTATGGACCACAATTGGAGAGAGAGAGAGAGAGAGAGAGAGAGATGGCACACCCAGGAGTCAAGACTGGCACACAAGCAGAAAGGCCAATATTAATCTCCCACTGTTTTTTTTGGTTGTTTTTTTTTTTTTTTTTTCAGGGAGACTTTAGAAAAAAAAATAATAAAAAAAATATGATTTTATCAGGAAGAATTTAGAAACCAAATAAAATAAAATGATTTTTTCAGGGAGAATTTATAAAACAAATAAAACCAAAAATAGGCGTTCTATGGCCCACTGACTGAGAGATGACGCACCCAGGAGTCAAGACTGGCACACAAGCAGAAAGGCCAATATTAATCTCCCACTGTTTTTTTTTTTTTTTTTTCAGGGAGACTTTAGAAAAAAAAATAATAAAAAAAATATGATTTTATCAGGAAGAATTTAGAAACCAAATAAAATAAAATGATTTTTTCAGGGAGAATTTAGAAAACAAATAAAACCAAAAATAGGCGTTCTATGGCCCACTGACTGAGAGAGAGAGAGAGATGGCACGCTTAGTACTGGCACACAAGCCCAAAGGGCAATATTAATCTCCCTTTTTTTTTCAGGGAGAATTTCTAAAACCCCCAAAAAAAAAAAAATAGGCTTTCTATGGCCCACTATTTGTGAGAGAGATGGGACGCTCAGGACTGGCACAGATGGCACGCTCAGGACTGGCACAGAAGCCCAGAGGCCAATATTAATCTCCCTTTTTTTCTGGGAGAATTTATAAAACCAAAAAAATATTTAAATAGGCTTTCTATGGCCCACTATTTGTGAGAGAGATGGCACGCTCAGGACTGGCACAGATGGCACGCTCACAACTGGCACACAAGCCCAGAGGCCAATATTAATCTCCCTTTTTTCAGGGAAAATTTATAAAACCAAAAAAAAAATTAAATAGGCTTTCTATGGCCCACTATTTGTGAGAGAGATGGCACGCTCAGGACTGGCACAGATGGCACGCTCACAACTGGCACACAAGCCCAGAGGCCAATATTAATCTCCCTTTTTTCAGGGAAAATTTATAAAACCAAAAAAAAAATTAAATAGGCTTTCTATGGCCCACTATTTGTGAGAGAGATGGCACGCTCAGGACTGGCACAGATGGCACGCTCACAACTGGCACACAACCCCAGAGGCCAATATTAATCTCCCTTTTTTTCAGGGAGAATTTATAAAACCAAAAAAAAAAATTAAATAGGCTTTCTATGGCCCACTATTTGTGAGAGAGATGGCACGCTCAGGGCTGGCACAGATGGCACGCTCACAACTGGCACACAAGCCCAGAGGCCAATATTAATCTCCCTTTTTTCAGGGAAAATTTATAAAACCAAAAAAAAAATTAAATAGGCTTTCTATGGCCCACTATTTGTGAGAGAGATGGCACGCTCAGGACTGGCACAGATGGCACGCTCACAACTGGCACACAAGCCCAGAGGCCAATATTAATCTCCCTTTTTTTCAGGGAGAATTTATAAAACCAAAAAAAAAATTAAATAGGCTTTCTATGGCCCACTATTTGTGAGAGAGATGGCACGCTCAGGGCTGGCACAGATGGCACGCTCAGGACTGGCACACAAGCCCAGAGGCCAATATTAATCTCCCTTTTTTTCAGGGAGAATTTATAAAACCCCCAAAAAAATAAAATAGGCTTTCTATGGCCCACTATTTGTGAGAGAGATGGCACACTCAGGACTGGCACACAAGCCCAAAGGCCAATATTAATCTCCCACTGTATTTTTATCAGGGAGAATTTATACACCCCACAAAAAAAAATACAGAAAAATGGAAAGGCTTTCTATGGCCCACTATGTGAGAGAGATGGCACACACAGGGATGGCACTCTAGCAGAAATGCCAAATTGCCAATCTTAATCTCCCACCAAAAAAAAAAAAAAAAAAAAAACAGGGAATGTCCTACAATTACTATCTCCCTGCCTGCAGTAATCTCAGCCAGGTATGGCAGGCAGCTACTATCTCCCTGCCTGCAGTAATCTCAGCCAGGTATGGCAGGCAGCAATAAGGAGTGGACTGATGCACAAATGAAATAAAAAGTGTGGACAAACAAAAAAGATAGCTGTGCAGAAAGGAAGGAACAAGAGGATTTGTGCTTTGAAAAAAGCAGTTGGTTTGCACAGCGGCGTACACACAGCAATGCAGCTATCAGGGAGCCTTCTAGGGCAGCCCAATGAGCTACAGCGCTGAGGGGAAAAAAAAAAAAAAACTTCCACTGTCCCTGCACACCGAGGGTGGTGTTGGACAGTGCAAATCGCTGCAGCACAAGCGGTTTTGTGGTTAATGGACCCTGCCTAACGCTATCCCTGCTTCTGACAAAGCGGCAGCAACCTCTCCCTAAGCTCAGATCAGCAGCAGTAAGATGGCGGTCGGCGGGAACGCCTCTTTATAGCCCCTGTGACGTCGCAGACAGCAAGCCAATCACTGCAATGCCCTTCTCTAAGATGGTGGGGACCAGGACCTATGTCATCACGCTGCCCACACTCTGCGTTTACCTTCATTGGCTGAGAAATGGCGCTTTTCGCGTCATTGAAACGCGACTTTGGCGCGAAAGTCGCGTACCGCATGGCCGACCCCGCACAGGGGTCGGATCGGGTTTCATGAAACCCCGACTTAGCCAAAAGTCGGCGACTTTTGAAAATGTTCGACCCGTTTCGCTCAACCCTACTGACCACACATCTAGATAGGTTCCTTGAGGGTCTAGTTTTGAAAATGGTGTCATTTGTGAGGAGTTTACACTGTTTAGGCACATCAGGGGCTCTCCAAACACAGCATGGCGTCTGATCTCAATTCCAGCCAATTTTGGTTTGAAAAAGTCAAACGGCATTCCTACCCTTCTGAGCTGTGCCATGCACCCAAACATGGGTTTACCCCCACATATGGGGAATCAGCTTCCTCAGGACAAATTGCACAATAACATTTTGGTCCAATTTCTCTTGTTACCCTTAATAAAATAACAAATTGGGGGCGAAAAGATCATTTTTGTGCAAAAACGATGATTTTTAATTTTTACGGCTCTACGTTATAAACTTCTGTGAAGCACTTGGGGATTCTAAGTGCTCACCACACATCTAGATAAGTTTCTTGGGGGAGTGACCGATCTCAATTCAAGACAATTTTGCGTTGAAAAGTCAAATGGCACTCCATCCCTTCCGAGCTTCTATGCGCCCAAACAGTGGTTTTCCCCCGCATATGGGGTACTATTGGAGTACAATTTCTCCTGTTTCCCTTGGTAAAATTAAAAACAATTGATCTGAATTACATTTTTTGTTAAAAAAGTTAAATGTACAATTTTTTTTTTATGAACATTCCAAAAATTCCTGTGAAGCACCTGAAGGGTTAATAAACTTCTTGAATGTGGTTTTGAGCACCTTGAGAGCTGCAGTTTTTAGAATGGTGTTACTTTTGGGAATATTTCTGTCACAGTGTCTGTCAAAGTGACTTCAAGTGAAATGTGGTTCCTAAAAAAAAATGGTGTCGTAAAAATGAGAAATCGCTGTTTAATGTTTAACCTTTTTAACTTCCTAACAAAAAATTTGGGTTCCAAAATTGTGTTGATGTAATGTAGACATGTGGGAAATGTTACTTATTAAGTATTTTGTGTGACATATCTCTGTGATTTCAGGGCATAAAAATTCTAATTTGGAAAATTGCAAAATTTTAAAAATTTTCGTTAAATTTCTGTTTTTTCACAAGTAAAATCAATGATATTTTACCACAATTATGAAGTACAATATGTCTTGAGAAAACATTGTCAGAATCACCGGGATTAGGGTTGAGTGAAACGGGTCGGTCATTTTCATAAGTCGCCAACTTTTGGCAAAGTCGGGTTTCATGAAACCCGACCCGATCCCTGTGTGGGGTCGGCCATGCGGTACGCGACTTTCGCGCCAAAGTCGCGTTTCAATGACGCGAAAAGCACCATTTCTCAGCCAATGAAGGTGGACGCAGAGTGTGGGCAGCGTGATGACATAGGTCTCAGTCCCCACTATCTTAGAGAAGGGCATTGCAGTGATTGGCTTGCTTTCTGCAGCGTCACAGGGGCTATAAAGGGGCGTTCCCGCCGACCGCCATCTTACTGCTGCTGATCTGAGCATAGGGAGAGGTTGCTGCCGCTTCGTCAGAAGCAGGGATAGCGTTAGGCAGGGTACATTAACCCCCAAACCGCTTGTGTTGTAGCGATTTCCACTGTCCAACACCATCTTTTGTTTGCAGGGACAGTGGAGGCTACATTTTTTTCCTCAGCGCATTGCTGTTTGTACACTGCTGTGCAAACCAACTGCTTTTTTCAAAGCACAAATCCTGTTGCTCCTTCCTTTCTGCACAACTTTCTTGTTTGTTTGTCCGCACTTTTGACTTTTTTGCGCTAGTATCAATCAAAATATGTGCTTTGCGCCAGTATGGTTATGCATGAATGTGTTCAGGGACCCGGCTGAACTAACCCCTAGAATACCGGCACCTCCGGTGAGGAGATTGTGTGAACGTATTCAGGGACCCGGCTGAAATAAGCCCCTAGAATACCGGCACCTCCGGTGAGGAGATTGCGTGTTTGCATAACCACTGACTGCTATCAGTTCGGCAGTAAGCTTGTGCTCCTGTGAGGCTAACATGGCACAGTGCTTTCCTCTCACGGCTGCTCTGTGAGGTAACAGAGCTAGTCTATACTGCCAAACAGTGCCACAATTCACTAGCAGCAGTTCCCTCCTGCACGGTGGACCCCGGGCTGCGAATGCACCATTTATAATAAACAACTATTTTTACTTGGTGCGATCCACTAGCCCTAGCATAATACTAGCGCCAGGGTCTGGCTAGTAAATGGCGAACATTCAGCAATCCTTGCGGTATATCCAGCAGCTGGAGGGTAGGTTGGCAGCTCTCGAGAGCTAAACCTCAGCTGTGGATGTTACTGCAGTTGCTGTACAGGCTGCTAGCGTGGCTGCAGCAACCTTGTCCACTGCCACCCCTGTTCCGACATTATCTCGCCTCCCGCTGCCAGAAAAATTTTCTGGAGATAGCAAATATTGTAGGGGATTCGTGAGTCAGTGCTCTATTCACCTCGAGCTCCTGGCTGCACGTTTTCCCACAGAGCGGGCTAAGGTGGGATTTATTATGTCTCTCATGTCGGACAGGGCATTGGAATGGGCTACGCCGCTGTGGGAGCGTGGCGATCATGTGGTGCAGAGTGCTCCGCTGTTCCTGAGCACTCTGAAACAGGTCTTTTTAGGACCTCAAGTCACCCATGATACGGTGCTCCAACTGCTGGCATTAACTCAGGGTGAGTCCTTGGTCAGCCCTTATCCCCATATTTTGGAGGAGGCTGGCTGATCACGTGAAGGATTTTCTGGCCACTAGGGAGATTTCTGCCAAATTGGAGGAGTTAATAACTGTCTCTGCTCATATTGACCTCCATTTTAATGAGCGGAGGTTAGAGCGAGCCCAGTGTAGGCAGAGGTTTTGTCTGGCTCCCACCTTCGTCAAACCTTTGGAATCTCCGGTCCTGGTTCCTGAGTCATATGAGGCCAAGGAAGTTTCACGAGCGGGATCTAAGTCCTGGACCGCTTGTGCACTCAAGGTCTGTCATGTTTGCCAGCACTCAGGACATTTTGCCACCAGATGTCCCCAGCAGTCGAGGAAACGTCAGCGTCTAGTGGTAGTAGGTGGAGGTACACTAGACACGGCGACGTTTGCCTCCAAATTGTCCTTTAAGGGGACAATTATTATAGGCTTATCCTCCCACTCGGTAGAGCTCTGCGTGGATTCTGGGGTGGAGGGCAATTTTATGTCTTCTGCCTTTGCCCAACGTCATGCAATACCCCTGGTTATGCTAGCTCAACCAGTAACGGTACGAGTGGTGAATGGGTCGACACTGCCCTCACAGATAACACACCAGACCATCCCTTTTACTCTGTCCATGTCGCCATCCCATCAGGAGATTATATCTCTGCTCGTCATTCCTGAGGGAATTGATGAGGTCCTGTTGGGGATACCTTGGCTATGGTACCACTCTCCTCATATCGAGTGGTCCTCAGGCAGAATTCTGGGATGGGGTGAATATTGTGGGGGTAGGTGTCAGAGGAAGTGCGTTCAGGTTGCTACTACCGAGGTACCCGCTGATCTATCCTCTCTCCCCAAGCAATATTGGTCTTATGCAGACATGTTCTCCAAAAAGGCGGCAGAGACCCTTCCGCCCCATCGCTAATATGACTGTCCTATTGATCTCTTGCCTGGTGCTGAGCCTCCCCGGGGTCGAGTCTATCCGTTATCTATCCCAGAGACAAAGGCAATGTCTCAGTACATTCTGGCAAGAGGGTTCATCAGGAAGTCAGTGTCACCTGCTGGGGCTGGGTTCTTCTTCGTGCAGAAGAAGAATGGGGAACTGCGTCCATGCATAGACTACTGGGGTCTTAACGCCATCACCGTTAAGAATCAGTATCCTTTGCCTTTGATATCTGAGCTCTTCGATAGGCTTCGGGGAGCAAGGGTATTTACTAAATTAGATCTGCGGGGTGCTTACAACCTGATTCGCATCCGTGAGGGGGATGAATGGAAGACGGCTTTTAACACCAGAGATGGGCACTATGAATATCTGGTGATGCCCTTTGGGCTCTGTAATTCCCCAGTCGTTTTCCAAGACTTTGTGAACGACATCTTCCGGGATATGCTCTCCACCTCGGTCGTAGTCTACCTGGATGATATTCTCATCTACTCTCCAGATATTGACTCCCACCGGAGAGATGTTTGCAAAGTCTTCGACCTCCTACGGGCAAACTCCCTCTATGCCAAGTTGGAGAAGTGTATGTTCGAGCAGGAGTCCTTACCTTTCCTGGGCTATATCATCTCTGCCCAGGGATTGGCTATGGATCCTGCCAAACTACAGGCTGTGATGGACTGGCAGGAACCCCATTCTCTAAAAGCGGTGGAGCGCTTTATGGGGTTCATTAATTATTATCGCCAGTTCATTCCGCACTTCTCAACTTTGGTAGCTCCCTTGGTTGCCCTCACCAAGAAGGGGGCAAATCCCAAATTGTGGTCTGAGGAGGTCTCCAAGGCCTTTAACTCCATAAAGTCTCACTTCGCTAGCACTCCCATCCTACATCGCCCCGATGTAGATAAGCCATTTATCATGGAGGTGGATGCCTCGTCTGTTGGTGCTGGAGCAGTCCTCTTCCAAAAGAATGCACAAGGTTGGAAGCATCCTTGCTTCTTCTTCTCTAAGACCTTCTCACCAGCGGAGAGGAATTATTCCATCGGGGACAGGGAGTTGCTAGCCATGATGCTGGCTTTCTCGGAGTGGAGAAATCTTTTGGAGGGAGCTCGTTTTCCCTTCCAACTCTTTACAGATCATGAAAATTTGGTGTATCTGCAGACAGCCCAGCGGTTAAATTCCCGCCAGGCCAGATGGTCCGTGTTCTTCTCCTGGTTTCATTTCTCCCTCCATTTTCTTTCTGGGGAGAAGAACATTTGTGCCGATGCTCTCTCTCGCTCCGTTGTGTCATCTCTGGAGGAGGAAGAGGAGCCTCGGCTTATTGTCCCCACTGAGAGCCTGAGAACTGGGGCCCCGGTTTTGCTAGAGTCTGTGCCTCCGGGCAAGACTTTTGTACCATCCAGTTTTCGACCGGAGGTTCTCTCTTGGGCACACTCGTCCATGGTGGGTGGACATTTTGGTTCCAAAAGGACATCTGAGTTACTGGCGAGGACATACTGGTGGCCGCATATGGCTCGTGATGTCACAGACTATGTTCGGGCGTGTGTCTCTTGCGCCAAGAACAAGTCCCCTCGGCAATGGCCAGCTGGTTTGCTTTGCCCTCTGCCGGTGGCAGACGGGTCCTGGGAGATGGTCGTGATGGACTTTGTGGTGGGCTTACCCAAGTATCGAAGCTGCACCATTATCTGGGTGATCACCGACCTTTTTTCCAAAATGGTTCATTTGGTGCCTCTTCCATGGCTACCTTCTGCACGGGCTCTGGCAGCCTTGTTCATCAAGCATATCTTTCGCTTACACGGTATGCCGGACAAGATTGTCAGTGACCGGGGTCCCCAGTTTGCGTTTCGATTCTGGAGAGAGCTTTGTCGTCTACTCAGTATTGAGTTAAATCTCTCCTCGGCTTATCATCCCGAGACGAATGGGTTGGTTGAGAGAACCAATCAGACTCTGGTCACTTATTTATGACATTTTGTTTCTGCCAGGCAGGATGACTGGGCATCCTTGTTACCATGGGCAGAGTTTGCCCTTAACAATGCTGTAGCCGACTCCACCGGTCAGACTCCTTTCCTCCTTAATTACGGCCAGCATCCGCGGGTTCCTGTGCCTATGCCCGTGTCCTCTGCTGATTCCAGGGTGGAAGACTGGGCAGTGGAAGCATGAGACATTTGGGACCGCACTCAGGATGCCATCCGGGCCTCCAAGGAGAGGATGAGGTCCTCCGCTGATGCACATCGGCGCCCTGCCCCGACCTTTGCTCCTGGCGATTTAGTGTGGCTCTCCACCCGTAACATCAGGCTGCGTGTAGAGTCCACTAAATTTACACCTCACTACTTGGGTCCCTTCAAGGTCCTCGAACAGGTTAATCCTGTGGTGTACCCTCTAGCCCTTCCTCCACGCCTTGGTATCACCGACACCTTTCTTGTGTCCCTCCTTAAGCCAGTAAACATGTCCCGGTTTTCTGAGTCATCTGCCGGGACATCGGGTTCGTCTACGGACGATTTCGAGGTGAACGCTATTTTGGGGTGCAAGGTGGTACATGGCAAAAAATTTTATTTGGTGGACTGGAAGGGTTACGGTCCTGAGGATAGGTCCTGGGAGCCTGATGAGCACATTCGGGCTCCGCAGCTCATTGCTGCCTTCGAGCGTAGCGAGGCCCAAGGAGGGGGGCCCTAGGGGGGGTGATGTTAGGGGTCGAGTTCCCGCCTCTGCATAGGGGGAATCTCGGGTCATCTCCGCTGCGGTCTCCCATTCTTCTCCTGCCGCAGTGGAGCCTGCTCAGCGGAGATGTCAGTCCCAGCGTCTTGCTCAGTCCCACTCTGCACAAAGACTTACTGCTGCTTTTCCTGCTTCTGCCATTTAAGCCAGTGCTGGGCAGAGGCGAGCAGACTCTTCTAGGACTAAGTCCTGCTTTTCTCATCCTGAGCATGCCCAGAGTAAGATCTCTCAGTGGAGATCGAGGGTCACATGGTCAGATACTGCAGCTAAGTAAATTGGTCCTTTCAGGAAGGTCCTGTAGGTGCTTTGTGGCTGCCTCTCATTGGTCCTTATAGAAAGGTATTGTACTTGCTGCAGCTATATAAGGCATGCATGGCCGCACGGCCATGCTCTAGTATCAATCCAAATATGTGCTTTGCGCCAGTATGGTTATGCATAAATGTGTTCAGGGACCCGGCTGAAATAAGCCCCTAGAATACCGGCACCTCCGGTGAGTAGATAGTGTGAACGTATTCAGGGACCCGACTGAAATAAGCCCCTAGAATACCGGCACCTCCAGTGAGGAGATTGCGTGTGTTCATAACCACCGACTGCTATCAGTTCGGCAGTAAGCTTGTGCTCCTGTGAGGCTTACTGCCGAAGCACAGGGCGCAGTGCTTTCCTCTCACTGCTGGTCTGTGAGGTAACAGAGCTATTCTATACCGCCAAACAGTGCCACCATTCACTAGCAGCAGGTTCCTCCTGCATGGTGGACCCCGTGCTGTGAACGCACCATTTATAATAAACATCTATTTTTACTTGGTGCGTTCCGCTAGCCCTAACAGTATATGTTAGAGGTCGAGTTCCTGTCTCTGCAAAGGGGGAATCTCGAGCCATGCGGTCTCCCATTCTTCTCCTGCCGCAGTGGAGCCTGCTCAGAGGAGGCATTGGTCCCAGCATCATGCTCAGTCTGACACTGTGCTAAGGGTTAATGCTGTCCTTCCAGCTTCTGCCTTTGTAGCCAGTACTGGTCAGCAGCAAGCAGACGTCTTTGGGACTAAGTCCTACTTTTCCCCTTCTGAGCATGCCCAGGGTAAGATCTCTCATTGGAGATCAAGGGTCACATGCTCAGGTACTGCAGCAAATCCTATTGGTCCTCTAGGAAGGTCCTGAAGGTGTTCAACGTCTGTGGCAGCCTCTCATTGGTCCTTCTAGGAAGGTCCTGTACGTGCTGCAGCTATAATAGGTGTGCATGACCGCACGGTCATGCGCTAGTATCAATTTATGTATGAGCTCCGCGCCAGTGTGGTCATGTTTGTATGCAGTCAAGGACGTGGCTGAAATAAGCCCCTAGAATGCTGGCACCTCCAGTGAGGAGTTTTGTGTGTGTGTATTCAGGGACCCGGCTGAAATAAGCCCCTAGAATGCTGGCACCTCCGGCGAGGAGTTTCATGTTTGCATTTGACTGCATGACCACCATCTGCTCTACTAAGTAGCTGTGTGCCTCTGTGAGCCAAACAGGGCACAGCATTATCTTTGCTAACAGACTCTGTGAAGTAACAGAGTCTGTTTATACTACTATATTGTACCGCCATATCTAGCTGCAGGTGCTTTCCTGCACGGTGGATCCCGGGTTGCGAACGCACCAACTTCTTCTAATAAATATATATTCAGTGCGTTCCGCCAACCCTAACAGTATAGGACTTTGGGGAGAATTATCATTTTTATAAGGTTGACTCTACTGAACCATGAAACAGGGACATCTCTCCAATTTGATAAGGTAGACTCAACCAAACAAAACAATGGTTTGAAGTTTAAATCATAAAGGCGAAAAGAAGAGCAGCTAAGTTTGGTTCCCAAATATGCAATGGATGAGCATTCTTTAAATGGGGAGAGTGATGCTAAATTATTTCTGTATACAGGAGATAAAGAAATATGCATGATCTTGGACTTGGTGAAGTTTATTTTGAAATTGGAGATTGAGTTAAAGAAGCGCAACTCAGTGAGTAAAATTTGAATAGAGTTGTCAGGATCTACCTAAAAGAAAAGCATGTCATTTGCGTAAGCTGTACATTTGTGTTCAACTGTGCCTATTTTCAATCCTTTGATCTTAGGGGATTGTCATATTTTTTGCAAGAATGTCTCTAAAGAGAGAATAAACAAAACAAAACCTTGCCTTGTGCCGTTTTTTATGTCAAAGCTGGCTGATAGTTGTTATTAATTTTAATTTTCGCGGAGGGTGTTGTATATAGGGCAGATATTTTATGTATAAAATGTAGAG